>NC_089269.1:22617674-23270424 GCF_963930625.1 Muntiacus reevesi | reverse complement strand
CATTATGAAGTCAACTGAAAACAAAAGTTTTACAAAAAGAGAGCAATGGAGATACAGGAAAAAAAGAATGAACAGAACAGTATTTTAATTGGAAAAAAAATCTGGGTAGCAACGTTTGGAAAATGAGGGACCTGGATGGATCTAAGATGTCTCAAAGATTTCAAGTGGCTAAACATGGGAACACTGACTGAGGTGGGGGAATGCAAGGAAAAAAAAAAAAGAGAAAAATACTGGGTTGAGGAATCTAAACAAGGTGTAGTGATTAATTCAGTTTGCAACACACTGAAGTTGGGCTTCCCTGGTGGCTCAGATGGTAAAGTATCCACATGCAATGCAGGAGACCTGGATTCAGTCCCTGCATTGGGAAGATCCTCTGGAGAAGGGAGTGGCTACCCACTCCAGTAATCTTGTCTGGAGAATTCCATGGACAGAGGATCTTGGTGGACTACAGTTCATGGGGTTGCATAGAGTCAGAAACAACTGATCAACTAACACTTTCACTTTCATTTGAGTAAAGATATCTAGCAAGAGCTCAAAATAAACTTTTTGATCTCTGATTCATCCCACTTTCCTAAAACTACGTAACACAAACTGGTCAAAGAAAATATATATGTAGATTTAATTGGAAAAAATGAAGATTAAGTCATAGGGGATAAAGCCAGGAATAACTCTTTCTGAAATCTCATGTCTATTTTTCTCTGTGCTTGAATCCCTGGCTTGTTTCCTTAGTTTTTCTGTCAAGAATGCCTATCTTATTATTCACTAGAGCCTAAACTTTGTGAAATCAAGGGCTTTGGTTTATTTATATTTTATAGTCTACAGAAGTTATGGCAATGTTTACAGTTAGGAATCTCATTAAATTATAGATCAGAATGCAGCCCTTGGTGGAGTTATCTCCATGCGTAGGCAATAGGAAAATTAAGTATGGTTTCAGGATGCGCTAGCATACAAATTTAACATAGAGAACAACAGAATACACTTAGTTTCCCAGCTATGGGATCTACAACAAGGAGACTTAGTATGTGATCAGAAATATGTAGGAAGCAGGCATATTTGGGGGTTTCCCTGGTAGTTCAGACGGTAAAGAATCCACCTGCAATGCAGGAGGCCTGGATTCAATCCCTGGGTTGGGAGGATCACCTGGAGGAGATCATGGCAACCCACTCCAGTATTCTTGCCTGGAGAATCCCCATGGACAGAGGAGTCTGGCAGACTATCCATGGTGTCACAAAGAGTTGGACATGATTGAGTGACTAAGCATAACAAAATACAGAAATATCTGGGGGACTTCCCAGGGGCCCTAGTGGTAAAGAACTCACCTGCCAATGTAGGAGATGTAAGAGATGCAGGTTTGATCCCTGGGTCAGGAAGATCCCCTAGTGGAGGGCAAGGCAACCCACTCCAGCAATTTTGCCTGGAGAATCCTATGGACAGAGGAGCCTAAAGGGCCACAGTCCATAGGGATGCAAAGAGTCAGACATGAGTGAAGTGACTTAGCATGCATGCAGACACATTTGGATATGTTAAGTGGATGTGGCTGGTCATTGTCCTGCATTGTTCTGATATGCTTTTCTTTATTTTTGAGAAGTTAGAAATCTGAAAGAAGGTATACCTTCTGAGGAAAGAAATGTCTGACCCTGTAACAGCTTGGTTTAATATCACTTTTGGCCTCACAAACAGGAGAGATAATTTGTTTGGTTCCCTCCATGATGATAAGGTCAAAAGAAAATTAAAAGATCAATGTCCATGGTCAAGTTTCTGAACCTTTACAGAATCTGTGACATCTCAGTCGCGGAGGGCCGAAGAAGGTCTGTGTGCAATAAAATCATATTCATTCAATGAGACAGTCTATTCACATTGTCAAATAACAAATGAACATACAGTTTATAGTTCTGACTGTAACTGAGTTCTGTCTTTATACTCAAATCCTGATAAAACTTTTATCTACCCTTAAGTTTTACTGCTTAGTTTTCTCCATCGAAATTCCATTCTCACTTTAAGCATACCATAATGCAAATTATCTGACTTCTGTGATGTTAATTGCCATTCTGGAATAATTACTCAATCTTTTAGACTTTTCCTGCTAGCATTCCATGACCCTGTTCATTAAGACATACGGGTATTTGATTTTGGTTTGGAACCTTCAGTTATGGTAGTAATGCCAGGTCTGTTTTTATATCTGTAAATCATTTTTAGTTCTCAGCTCTATTTGGAAGCATGCTCTTCTACCTGCCTGTAAACACTTGACCTTAATTCCCAAATCAGACCCCTGGTTATGTACTCATTCCTGTTTTAGTCCCTCTGCCAACTGTCATAAAACCCTGAGCTTTATATTCAAGCAGATCTAGCATAGGGTTTCCTAATGTTTACTAATTTAAGAGGCTTTTTCCAAGTGAAGAGACAACCATTTTGAGAAAGATAAAAGATGGGTAGCAAACTAGGCAAGTAATTGGCTTATATATCTTTGTTTCAGTATGTGCTTACTCAAAGGACTACTTACCCATTTACAGAATAATAGGACCATAGATTTAGTAACATTAAATTGGCAAGAGTTTGGTTTATAAATCAGGAAGTCTGTATTGTAGACATTACCAGAATATTAATATGACTTTTGTGATCAAAAGAAAGGACAACTGGAAACATGATCAGCATAATTTACTATGATGCGGGGTGGCATTATTTATAAATATTCTGAATCACAGCAAACTGCCATTTCCAACTTAAGATCTAAAACATACATAGTTAATTTGGATCCAGTGGCTTTCCAGGTAGTGCTAGTGATAAAGAACCTGCTTGACAATGCCAATGCAGGAGATGTAAGACACAGGTTCGATCCCTGGGTTGGGAAGATCCCCTGGAGAAGGAAATGGCAACCCACTTCTGTATTCTTGCCTGGAGAATTTCATGGCCAGAGGAGCCCAGAGGGCTACACACCATGCGGTCGCAAAGAGTTAGACACGACTGAAGAGACTGAGTACCCATATACCCTTCAATCTGGCTTTAAGCACTTCTAATTTATTCTAGATTATATGTATATTTAAGTAGTTTGTCATTTGTATGATTTACTAGGAATTTATGTTCCATGAGAAAGTAGTATGGTTTAGACTCTGTATCATATAATCACCAAAGGAACACTGGGCCAACAGAAAGATAACTGTAGGAAGCATCTACCATTCTAGTGCCGAGGAAACCCTATGGAATTATCAGAAACTAAAAGACAATTATTTCTTGGTATTCCTTATAGGTAGAAAATTTTTCTTAAATGCTAAACTCATAGAAACAGAGTAGAATAGTGGTTTCTGGGGGTGCTGGGAAAAATAGGGAGAAGTTGGTAAAAAGTGAACAAACTTTCAGCAACCAGATTAAAAAGATCTGAGGATATAATCCAAATATACATATGTGGTTACATATATCATATAATATATATATAATAACAAAAAAAGCCTAATTACCAAAGCAATTAATTTATTAATTCTTTTCTATAAGACCTCAGCTAGTTATAAGTTTTAGATCATAACCTCCTAAAATACTATCAATTTGCATAATACTCTTGACTTAACTAATATTGCTAAAGTGGAAACTCAATTTGATTTTAATGATCTTTGTCCAGGAAAAGAATAAATGTATGCTCATTATTTAGGAATCAGTAGACTAAATCCATAGCTTCTAAAAAATAGCTTTGATACTACGTGAAAATAAAATAAAGTTATTTGGAAAAATTAAGGTAGCAAACAACACATTTTTAAAAAATGAGTCAGTAAGGACATGGGGAAATTGATTTTACCAAGTTTAAAATTAGGAAAGGAAGGTTATATTTTACTAAATTAAGATCATAGGGACATTGATCTACAATTATAATTTCAGGCTAGTCTCTTTTCTGGGAAAAAAAAAACAACAACAGTTTACTATAGTATTTCAAAATAAACAATATGTATAACTGAGTCTTTAAAAAGGTATTAATGCAAAAATTAAGAGTTTCTCAAATAAGGCATATGACATTTTTGGCAACCCTCTAAAAGAGATTGCATTTATTTTCTAATTCTTATGAAGATCTATCTATTGATACATTCAATTTAATTTGCCATTCTGAATATTTTGTTTCAATGTCCTGACAGAAAACAATTCTGAAAATAGCTATGGGAGGCATTTGACTTTACATTTTTATTTGGCAAAAATGCTGTCTCCTGTGTATTTAAAAGCCAATGCCTTTGCATAACGACTTTTTTTTTGAATGTGTATTATATCTTCTCTTTTACTCTCAAGATTTTCTTTTTTAATGAGTGCAAAGGCCTACATTAAAACCAACAATAATAACAATAAAAGTAAAAATCTATTCTCAAGCAGCTATAGAAACACATTTGCTTAATCATTTCCTTCACTAAAAAACACCCTTTGTGGTGTAACTAGAATAAGAAATAGATTTGTATAAGGCTTCTCCAGAGTACATTATATTAATCTCAACATTATAGAAAAATAGCACAGTCTTATTAAAGCTGTACTTTTCAGCATAGAGATAATAAGAAAATATTATTAGAAAGTGTATCACCCTGTTAACTGATGAATTGAAATAAAAGACATATATAGAGATCTATTTAATATCTATTTTATTGTTACTTGTAACCCAGGTTTGATCATATGTAAATTAAACTTGATCTACCAATTTCAAATAATTTAAAAATAACAATACATCCTGGTAACAAAATCTAAAAGGTCAACAATGTTATCTTTTGTAGTTTTAGGGGGAGGCACCCAAAAATGCTGTGCCTTCAAGTGTCAGTTCTCTGACTAGCATGATTTAAAAAAAAACAAAAACAAAAACAGGTTCTTTATGCCTCATGACCATAACATTTATTTATTTATTTTTAATCTGTTTGCAATATAGGAATATACATGTGGAAAAAGAAGGGAAAAAATTCCAAATGAAAAGACTGTGTCTGCATTTTAATTTAAATTTTTCATTTTCTTTCTCTTCTCATATGGCCTAATATTTAGTAGACATGTAATTTATAATCAGGTTTCTGACCAGCCAATGCAAAACAGCAAGAGAAACTGACCAATCAGAGACCAAAGATAAATACAAGAGAAAAAGAAACACAAAAGAGAAAATGAAAGAAGAAAAACTAGAATAAAAATGGAAGGAAAAGAGAAAGGAAAGAAGGAAGGAGAATAGAAAAAAGAAAGAGAAAAGTGGATGAATATATTCTTTCTCCCCCTCTTTCTTTTCTTTATGGCTTTGCAAGTTAATTTGTGACAATTGATGTCTACATAATTGACTGATAACGCAGAGGTAGAACAGATTGGCAGAGTGACTGTAAACCCCAGAGACTGTACTCCTCTGGGTGGACTTTGTCTCATAGCTATTCCTTTAGAGAGAAGATCCAAAGAGACTTGCTTGAGGATATTCTTACAATAGAAACCAATCCCTTTCTCTTCAATTGAGCTAGGAGCTAGTAAGGTAAATTTTTCTTTACATATTATTGTAGAAGAAAGTGAGATGGAGGCTAGGGATATGTGTAATCTGTAATTAACTAATGTTAAAATAATTTAATTTTGTGCCAGTGGCTAGTATTCTTATTTTGGAAGCATTTGAATTTAAATACCAAAACCATTATTAAATATTTTTACTGGTTGGGAACACACCAGTAAAGTTGCTGTTATCAAAAAATAATGCAAGCATTAACAAAAACATCATATATGCCTATCAGTAAGCATGAAGCTTGATTGAAAAGGAAATCTTTAAGTATTTATTATGAACTTCTCCAGTAATCATTTATTTTGATTTAACTTTTTTTTTTTTTTTTGAAATTTGAGTTTCTTCAAGAAAATAAGACACCCACAAAGGACTTCCTCTTCACCCTGCTGTCACAGTTTGGTGTGGAATATTGTCATAACCTGATGTATTGATCTATTTTTAAAAATATTTCCAAAGTAGGTGTCACATTTTAAACAATTACTGAAAATTAAGATCCTAGATATTTAATATTGCTGTGATTCTATGTCTCAACATTAAGTTTATCTTGAGATAAATCATTTCAATTTTATCTGATAGGCCTTATATTTTGCTTTGCAGTTAATATTTTATATTGGAAAAAATATAGAGTAAGTCAAATTGCTGAAATTAATTGGTGAGAAAAAAATGTGGTCGTAAGTAAAATAGGAACCCTTGTAAGAAATGTGCTAAAGGAAAATACTTATGCATCCATTTTTCAACTTAGTTTTGAAAAACTCCAAACACCTTATAATTTAATGGCTAAGAGGACAAACAGAATTGGGTTTAAATTTTGACTATACTATCTTCTTTTTAATCTTTCACATAATCACCCTAAGCCTCAGAATACTCATAATTTTTCAAAGATATTAAGGACAAAATAAGTAGATAGCAGCTATTATCTATTTCCAAACTGGCCAGAGAATGACTTAAATAATGAGGATTATGCTCCTTTTAAAGAATGGGATTAATATATATATTTATATAATATAAAAACCATTAGGAATGTTGATATTAATGCATTACACATAGTGTTATTATGTGTAATTAATGAGATAATTTTATTATTGTTTAATGGCTTTCAAACTATATAACAGGTTTTCCAAGCTATATAAAATTAAGAAGTTTGCTGTTGTTGTTTAGTAGCTCAGTCATGTACGACTTTTGTGACTCCATGGACTGTAATCCTCCAGGCTCCTCTGTCCATAGGATTTCCCAGCTAAGAATACTGGAGAAGGTTGCCATTTCCTTCTCCAGGGGATCTTCCCAATCTAGGGATTGAACTCATGTCTCCAGCATTGGCAGGTAAATTCTTTAATGCTGAACCACCAGGGAAGTTTTAGGGATTATAGGATTATATTTTAATATATTTTTCAAACATACATTATTCACTATCAATTTGTCATTCTTATAACTTAGTCTTGTCCAAAATTAAAAGCTTTCATTTTTCTTCCTACCCACTCTCATTCTCTGAGCATTCACTTTTTGAAGAAAATTAAAACTAGATTATAAGCACGGATATCACAAGAGGCCAACTCTTGAACTATTCCCTACAGTTTCCATATCACACTTTTCTGATTCTTTCTAGATTTAGAATAATGTGTCACTTACTTCCATTCCTCAGTGCCACTTTTTGAGTTGCCTTAATTGTAGGCCAAACAAACTGACAGTTTTAGATTGGGGAAGGACTAATGAGAGGGAATAACTAAACTAGGAATCTTCAGAACATCTTCTTAATCAGATGTCATCTTCTGACATCTCCTCTTTCTATAGCTAAATGGAAGTAGCAGTTATCACCCCTGCTTATGTTAGCAGGACCATTATGAGTCTCACTAGTAATTATTTTCATGGTTATATTTTCAGTTAAATTAATATTGCATTTTATTTTAAACTCAGATTTTACTTGAATATATTTTTTCATTGATTATTCTTATACTATATTGTTGTGTATAAATAACTTAAATACTGAGATCATTTATATATATATAATGTATATAATAATATATATATATAATATATATATACCTGTATATATATATATTATATATATATATATACCTGTATGAAATATAAAAGAATTAGAATAAGCCATGTATTCTAATACATCTGTTGACCATTAGTTAATATACTACTAGAAGTTATTTCAGTGGTAAACATGCCATGGCTATTCCCAGTGAAGCATAGGATACATGAAAGAGAGTAAAACAAGTTAGTAGGCGATTACTCTTTTTTTTTTCTTTTTTTTTGCGATTACTCTTAAGGGCCTGGGAAGTAGCAATCATACAGAAGAGTCATGTCCTGCAGACCTGTTGACGCACTTAGCAACTCGGAGTCACCTAAAGGATTCACAAAATAAACTGCACATACACTGAACTCTTAAGATAAAAAAGGAGTTAGCCAGGCAAAGAACGTGGAGAAGAGTTCTACAGGGATAGAGAACAGTAGGTCCAAGCTATCAGAGCCTAGAGATAGGACACTGCCATCAAGGAACTGAAAAGAGACCTTTGTGGGGACTCACACAGAGAAAAGAGGGCGAATGTATCAGCAGGAACAGGACAAAATGTGCAAATCATCTAAATAGCTTGCAATTTAGTCTAGTTTACTGATTTGTAGCTATACCTTTCCTTTCTTTCAGAAAACACTGTGAATGATGCTAATTGCCAAGGTCAGTCAGGTCCCAGATATTCTAAAGCAGTCAAGGAAGACATGAAACACCTACCAGATGAGCTGTTTACAGAGAAACATAGAACAGTGGTATTTATTAATGTCATCACATTATATATTTCTCTTACATTGCTAAGGAATTTTAAAAGGAATTCATAAATTTTAAAAAGAATGAAATAAACAACTTCTATCAACTGAAGGGATAAATCTTACAGAAGTTACTTGACATCTGAGTAAATCTCTGCAACTAGGATCAAGAAAGTGAAAAGCTTGCAGAGGCCCTTGGTCATTGGAAGGCATTTATCCTGACGTGACTGACCACCACTTTTAGGTGGAGAACATTAATTGGTACAGAATAAATAGTGTTGTGAAGTAGAATACTTACTGTCTGCATGGACTCAGGTGTTAACTGCCCAGGAGCAGATGCTGGCTTTGCAAATGACTACCAGTGAGACCCAAGTTATTTAAACTCTCAGTGTTCTTCTCTGTAAACTGGAGAGAAAAATAGCACATATTACATTTTAGGATTATTGTGATAATGGAATCAGTTGTCATTTCCATAAACAGTATGTGGAGTAAGGGGAACAGCAGACTTCCACATTGGGATACAGGCATGGATCTGAGGATGAATGGAGCAGATGAGGTGGGTTCAGTTTAAAACTGTTACTCAAAAAAATAAAATAAAAAATAAAAAGTAAAACTGTTACTCATATGTCATCCCTAGCTAATGGTTTGTTATTTAAATATGTGTATATTAAATCCTGTGGAAAGAGCAATTGAGTATTTAAATTAGGTCACCATGTGCTCTATTGCCCAAATTGGAACACTTTTTAGAGTGAAAGTGTGTGCTAGTAATAATTAGGACTAAAGAATGGTGACTCTAGGACCATCATAAATAAATAGGGGAATTGTGCCTTCACAACGAGGTCTGTTAAATTTGTTGCCTTAAGAGCCAAAACTTTTTTGATTATATTATTTTTTAAGGCAACTTTTACATGAAAAAGTTTTAAGGCAACTTTTTCAGTAATGGCGAAAATGATTGAGGACAATTTTGTAATTCATTCATGTCTTTTATACATATTGCATGTCTTATTCCCAAAAATAAACCCATCAAGAAGGTGATACTTTCAATTATTACTGCTTTACAGGTGAGGACATTAATACATGATAAATAAAATTAAATTTCTATGAAGTCAGGTTCACTCAGCTAATTAGCATTAAAGCTAAAATTCCAATGCTGGCAATTCAGTATCATAGGCTATATTTGTAAAGGGTATGCAATAGGCTCTTAAAGAATTTTACCAGGAGTGTGACATAATCATATTTATGCTTTGGAAAACAAACCTACTTGTAGTACAGAGAAAACTTGAGGGGTAAAGAACTGATTAAAGAGAAGAATTACAAGATTGTTGAAGTAACAATGACAGGTCTAGAATGGCTATGTGGAGAATTAGGGAAGAAGCAGAATATCAATTTAGATTTTGATTAGACATTGCTTTCAAACTGTGGTGCTGGAGAAGACTCTTGAGAGTCCCTTGGACAGCAAAGAGATCAAATTAGTCAATCCCAAAGGATATTGACCCTGAATAGTCATCTCAAGCACTGATGCTGAAGCTGAAGCTCCAATACTTCAGCCACCTGAAACGAAGAGTCAATTCATTGGAAAATATCCTGATGCTGGAAAAGATTGAGGGCAAGAGGAGAAGGGGGTGACAGAGGATAAGATAGTTGGATGGAATCCTTGATTCAATGGGCTTAAGTTTATGAGCAGGGAGATAGTGAAGGACAGGGAAGTCTGGCATGCTACAGTTCATGGGGTCGCAGAAGGTTGGACACGACTTGGCAACTGAATAAAAACATTAAGACATTGGTGGAAAGGAAGAGGAGAGAGTAGAATTGGTCTCTAAAAATCTTTTTGGAAAATGTGTACATAGTAATACCATCTATTCATTGATTAGCAGGTGTTTTCTCTGTTCCTCTCCAAGTATATGAACTTTGATTTAGGAAGGTATTAGCCAGAGAAATGAATGTCCTTATAATCATAATTATTGTAGAAAGAAGACATTTTAGAGTAATCAATTTTGAGGCTTCAGATTAAAAATATGCTAAATTTATTATAAAAACTTGAATTTCAAATAATTATATGACAATTGCTTTTCACTTGCTTGATTATATATTGTTCTTTTACATACATAAATAAAGATATTTTAAGGAAAAATTGAGACATATTTTCAAAAGTTTCTGTAATAATCATTTTCATATTCTGAATATTTCTTTTCACATAAGAATGAAAGTTCTTCATTAAAAAAAAACTTTCATGATTCCAGTTTAATTTAGCAGCCACTGATAAAGTATTTCAAATTTTAAATTCAATTATGGCCCTCTCCTCTTCTTAAGGAGATTTAAAACCTGGTGTTTTGCATTGAGTCCCCTTAAAATTCATACATTGCACTTCTTAAGTACCATGGAAGGTAACCTTATTTGGAAATAACATTGTTGCAGATGTAATTAATTAAGATGAAGTGATGGTGGGGAGTGTCATCATCTTATGTGACTTGTGTCCTTGTTAAAAAAGGGGAAATTTAGCGTCAGAGACATACATACACAAGGAGAACCACGTGAAGGTGAAGTCAGAGATGGAGCTGATACTTCCATTAGTCAAGGGGCAGAGAAAACTGCCAGCAAACCACCAGAAGCTAGTAGCAAGGCATTTAAGACATTCTTCTCCAGAATCTCAGAAAAACCAACCCTGATGATGCTTTGATCTCAGACTTCTAACCTCCAGAGCTGTGAGACCGTCCATTTATTTTGTTTATTCTGCCCCATTTGTTATGGCAGACCTAGCAAACTAATTCATGTAGATATATGTAATACATTTGTATATTAGTTTAAATATATCAGTCAGTATTTCTTCTGGTTTCCTCTATATTATAAATTGTGACAAAAATTCTCTTTTCTACTTATATGTAAGTCAGATGACATATAATTAACATAAGACTAAGTTTCAAGCTGAATAGTACAATACCTTCCAAACATTAAAGCTAAAAACCTGAAACTACCTTGGGACAACCCATTATTATTAAAGCAGTTACAATGAAATAGCCATGTGGCTTTGCAGTAATCACCTAATACTTCTGGGCCTCAATTTTCTCATAAAGTATTTCATAGTTTTTGAATCAAAGATCTCTATTGATTTTTAATTATAAATTCTATGCTTTGTAATTTTTTATGGAACTTGACATGTTACAAATTTAAATATACTGAATAACTTATTTCAGTACTTCTCAACCTAATGTGTACAAGAATTGCTTTTAATTACTGTCATAATACACGTTTTGAGTCACTAAATCTAGTTGGATTCTGCATTTCTAGCAAGACCATAAGTGATGACCATGCTGCTGGTTCTGGACTATATATGTGCATCAAAGGGTTTTAATTTTGCCATGGTTACTCAGATCAATTTTAACCTCCACCCACACCTAGGCAGTCATCATTAATGACATTAGCACCAATGTTCTCATTAAAAAATAAAATCTTAGATTCAAAATTTCTTGAGCTAATTATTCATATTTATGCTAATTATGAAATAATAAATGGTAAAAGCAAAAAACTTTATTGGCGGGTAACTGCTTTACAGTGTTGTGGTGGTCTCCGCTGTACATCAATCACTCCACCCATCTAGGTCATCACAGAGCTCCAATCTGGGCTCCCTGTGTTCTGTAACAGCTTCCCACTAGTTATCTCTTTTACACATGATAGTATGTGTATATCAATGCTACTTTCTCAATTTTTCCTCCCCTCTCCTTCCCAAGCTGTCCCCACCAGTCCAATCTATTACTATACACAATGGAATATTAATCAGCCATCAAAAGGAATAAATGAGTCAGTTGTAGTGAGACACATGAACCTAGAACCTGTTATACAGGATGAAGTAAGTCAGAAAGAGAAAAACAAAGACAGTATATTAATGCATACATATAGAGTAAAAAAAACTGTTAACCATTTATTGATGGTTTATTGTGTTCTTATCAGATCAAGCTGGATGAGGTTAGAAGTATTGTTGCTAGACCGGTTGTGATGGGGTCCAACTCCATTCCACTTCCAAATCTCACTTCCTAAATCACTGCACTGAATATCACCTGTATGCATATGAGTATATATGTGAACAAATTCATGTGTGTTCATATGCATATATGTATGTATGTGAATATGTGTTAATCCTCTGAGACCTTTTCAGTTACCATGGGTAACTTCAATATTTAGGAACTATTTTGTCTTAGTTACCCGTCTCTAACTTGAGTGAGTTTACAACACGCATCCCTGCTTAATTTTGTTTTCTCTGTTATGATTTCAGACTCTGATTGCTCATGCTTCCTAGTTTTTTGAAATTCCAGTTTTATCAACCAGACATCTTTGTCAATTAAATTCTACCCTTTGTAACAACCATAGATTGTTATATCACTTGGCTTCTCCATGCTCATAAGTCAATCTAAGTTTTGCAGTCCATTCCCCGTAATCCCTCATCTACTACTGTCATTCTTTTACAGTAACTGTTCCAAAGATGTGTTATAGAATACAGGCTCATTGGATCTATTTCACATCCAAAAATCTAACTCATTAAAAAAAGTATATTAATTTCAAGAAAGTGAAAAATTTGACAATTTACAAAATTTTAGAGGTTGGTAACTTTGAGCGTCAGCATATTATTTCTAAAACTTTTAAAATACTTCATATTGCAATGATCTCATTTTGTCTTGTGCCAAATTTGTCAATGTAATATTGAAGTGAAAGTGAAAGTTGCTCAGTCGTGTCCGACCCTTTGCAACCCCACGGACTATACAGTCCATGGAATTCTCCACACAGAATACTGGAGTGGGTAGCCTTTCCCTTCTCCAGGGCATCTTCCCAACCCAGGGATAGAATCCAGATGTCCCGCTTTGCAAGTGGATTCTTTATGAACTGAGCCACAAGTGGAATATTGAGTTTGATGGAGATAATTCATAATATAGACTTGAATGGGCTTCTCTGGTATCTCAGATGGTAAATAATCTGCCTGCAATGTAGGAGACCTGGGTTTGATCCCTCCAGATCAGAGGTCTGGAGGATCCCCTGGAAAAGGGAATGGCAAGCCACTCCAGTATTATTGCCTGGAAAATTCAATGGATACAGGAGGCTGGCAGGCTACAGCCCGTGGGATTGCAAAGAGTCAGACAGGACTGAGCGACTTGCACTTTCAATAATCAGCTGGCCCTTGAAGTAATTTGCAGAGGAAATGACTCCTAATCTCTTGAATGGGCATCATTAAACAAGATTCATCTAGTAAGAATAGCCTGCACCCATTACTGAGTGTTAAGGCTCAAGTAACTGCTAGTTCCTCCCTCATCCCTCTCCTCTGACAAGATGGGCTCTGGATGCACTTGAGAATACAGCTTCGTGTCATCCTCGGGCTGAGAAGCTGTTTGAATACTGTCTCATCATTCTGAACTATTTTCCACTCTGTCATTGTGTTTGTTGCTTCTCATTCTATTGTCACTAATAATCTCGGCTGCTGCCAGCACCACAGTGACCTTTTATTCTTTCTTCCAAAATTGTTCATTATCTGCAGCTTTTCACCTGCTTCATACAAAAAATTAGTCATCCTCCTCCTCTTACTTCTCTCTCTCTCTCCCTTTAGCTTTCTCTCTCTCTCTCATATATTGTTTGTCTGCACTGGTGTGATGCTTAGTCATGCAAAGACTTTTCTGGCTGAACCGTATAATAAAGTATATGTCTTACCACGTTTAACTTTTAACTTCTCTGTTCTTTTTTTCCCTCCTACAGTTGGCATTAAATATCAAGTTCTGGGCTTCCCTAGTCCATGTGTGCTTAGTCGCTCAGTCGTGTCTGACTCTTTGCGACCCCATGGGTTGTAGTCTGCCAGACTCCTCTGTCCATGAGATTCTCCAGGCAAGAGTATTGGAGTGGGTTGCCATTCTCTTCTCCAAGGGATCTTCCCAACCGAGGGATTGAACCCAGGTCTCTTGCATTACAGGTGGACACTTAACCGCTTGAGCTTCGGCTCAGTGGTAAAGAATCCGCCTGCCAATGCAGGAGACCTGGGTTGAATCCCTGATCCAGGAAGATCCCACATGCTGGGGAGCAACTATCGAGTCTGTGCTCTAAGCCAGGACACTGCAACTACTGAAGCTGCGCATCCCAGAGCCCCTGCCCCGCAACAAAGAGAAGCGCTCGTTCTCCCGCAGCTAGAGAAAGCCTGTGAGATAAGGAAGACCAATAACAGCCAAAATAAATAAATAAATAAACAAAACTATATTTAAAAACAAAAATCAAATTCAGCCCTTCCCTGCTTTCTTTCTTTCTGAATCTGGTAGTTTTTTTCTTCTTCTCAATATGAAGAAAGAGTAAAATTTGGAACCCTGGGTATATAGATGTGCTAGTGTTGTGTGTGGGTGTGTATGTATGTGGCGGGGTGACTGAAGTTGCCCACGGTAGCTCATATTTTGAAAAGTATGAATGGTAAAATTAATAATTTATTTGATAAAATAATGATAACTTGTGGAGTACTGGGAGACTTGCAAAGGGAAAAGTAAAGTTTTGGAGGCTGGGTGTGAGTCTTTTATTTTTCAAATATCAACCTTTAGTTAATTTCAGGCCCTAAATGAATCAGCTTGTCAAATCCTATACAAACACAATCAGCATACAGAATTTTAAATTTATGAAAAATTGTTTTTTAATGTAATTGTTAACTTTAGTCTTCCTAAACAGTTTAGGAATTTCAGAAACACTGTTCCATAAATGTTGTGATGTTTCTTCCTTAATTAACTGGATAACTTTTTTCAGGCAGTACTTGAGTCCTTTTTAAAACTACCTAGTTTGTTGTTTTGAGATCTAAATGTGAATGTACCTGGGAATTCCCTGGAGCTCCATTGTTAGAGCTCTGCACATTCACTACCATGGCCCAAGGTTCAATCACTGGTCAGGGAGCTAAGATCCTGCAAGCCACATGGCACAACCAAAAAAATAAATAAATAAATTTTTAAAAATCTGAATGTATTTTAAAAGTATTTAGAGTGTGCCTAAAGCACAAAATGAACTCTAAAAACAATTTTTATATTTCTCTTGCCTATTACTATAATTATTATTATACAAGTTGGCAAGCATATTTTTGTTCTTATTATGAGCTAAGAATATAAACTTAAAAAGAATCAGTCAACGTCAATTTGTAAACAACTAATATTAATCTTTGGAGAGCATTTCTATGACTTGAGGTAGAAAAGACACTAGATGTATCTGGGACATCTTGTTGCCAGAAGGCACGTATCAATGTAAAAGCATCAAGATAGAGTTCTAAATGACTGAAGGATCTGCTTAAATGTATTTATGCATTTTAGTCTTTGAAAGTAGGAAAGAGGAGCAGTGTTAAATATTAGTAAACCTAGTAATATCTTAAACAAAAATGCAATGTGCTAAGACTGACAGCTTCCTTTGGCTTTGGTTACCATCTCTCATGTGTAGACCACTCGTCTATGTAGAAAGAAGCAGAAAGAGTACAAGTGTTCAAAAATGATAAAATAACCAAGTGCCTAGAAGAAAGGTAACTCCACAAATAATCCTCAATTCCCTAGGAGAACCTAGATAATACTTCTAATTGTAATAAAGCATTAAAAAAAAAGATCAGATTATTATATTATGAATAGAGCACAATGGGTCATGTAATACTGTGAAGGCAAATATAAACACCTCAGTTCAGGGAAAAATCTGTATTTAAGAAATTAAAATCCATAAGTAAGTCTTATATATCATAAACCTATCATATAAAATGAAACTGTATTTAAAAAGTTATCTCATGATTGGTTACTTGGTATGGAATTAATTCATAAGATTAATGTATTCACAAAGAAAATAATTATAAGGATACCTTCCTGTGCACAAAAGCCACTTGACTATGAAACAATCTATTAAAAATGTGTTGTGGTTTGTCAGAAGAGGCTTCTTTGAAAAAGGGACATTATTATTTTTCAATGGTTTTCTTCTCATTCACAATTATTTTTTCCTCTGCTCCACTCTCAAACAAAAATTCAGTGTGGTGATGGAGAGAGAAAAAAATAGTCTAGACCCAATATTCTTCATCATCATTAAACATTTATCAAGTACATTGTCAATTGGCCAAGCTGGTGAAATGTTTAACTGTTATGCTGTAAATTTCAACCACTTGCCTCCATTTGCAAGCCCCCTTTATGAGCAATATAACACTTGCAAATCTTGCTGTGCTGGATGATTTAGTCAAAGATACTTTCTATCAGATGAATTTACACACCTTTGGTTATAGCTTTTGTTCAAAAGTGAAGTACAATGATTTCAAGTGAAGCTTTAGATTTGTAGAAATCATTTCAGTGTGGGATTGAAACAATTAAATGAATAGAAAAATTAGAGAGTGACCACCTTAAATTGTGATACAAATTAGGAGAATAAAAAAGTTTAAATCAAATAATTTTGATCTCAGTGAATAAAGTTTTTTTATATGCACATGCCCCTTCATGGATCACTGCATTGTTGTGGCAAAGTGGTTTGCATAACTCAATGAAGAAATGAGCCATGCCCTGCAGACCACTCAAGACAGAGGGTCATAATGGAGAGTTCAGACAAAACTCTGATATGCAGAGCACATCATAAGAAATGCCAGACTGGCTGAGTTACAAGTTGGAATCAAGATTGCCAGAAGAAATATCAACAACCTCAGACATATGGATGTTACCCCACTCTAACGGCAGAAAACAAAGAGGAACTAAAGAACCTTTTGATGAGAGTGAAGGGAGAGAGTGAAAAGGTCAATTTAAAACTCTATACTAAAAAAACCAAGATCATGGCATCCAGTCCCATCATTTCATGACAAATAGAAGAGGAAAAGGTGGAAGCAGTTACAGATTTCCTCTTCTTCGGCTCTAAAATCACTGCAAATGGTGACTGCAGCCATTAAATTAGAAGACAACTGCTTCTTGGCAGGAAAGCTATGACAAACCTAGACAGCATGTTAAAAAACAAAGACATCGCTTTGCCAACAAAAGTCTATATAGTCAAGGATATGGTCTTTCCACTAGTCACGGATGGTTGTGAGAACTGGACTATAAAGAAGGCAGAACACCAAAGAACTGATACTTTTGAACTGTGGTGCTAGAAAAGACTCTTGAGGATCCCTTGGACTGCAAGGAGATCAAACCAGTCATTCCTAAAAGAAATCAACCCAGAAATACTCATTGGGAGGACTGATGCTGAAGCTGAAGCTCCAGTACATTGGATACCTGATGCAAAGAGCCGAATCATTGGAAAAAACTTTGATGCTGGGAAAGATTTTGAAGGCAGAAGGAGAAGAGGGCGACAGAGGTTGAGATTGAGATAGTTGGATGGCATCACCAATGCAATGGACATGAATTTGAGAAAGCTCTCGGGTATGGTGAGGGACAGGGAAGCCTGGCATGCTACAGTCCATGAGGTTTAGGAGAATCAGACACAACGTGCCAACAATGAATAACAACAATGGGCACATCGTGATGATGATGGTACAAGCAGCTACTGGACTCCCAAATATTTGAAAACCAAAGAAAAAAGAGCATCTTGCAGCAGCACTCAATGACCAGATAAAAAGGAAGGCAAGTTGTAAAGAGCAAGATCTTGAATGTTGTAGTAAGGGTAGAAGAAAGAACACAGAGATAGGTTTCTGAGGCAGAGGAGATACTTCCACTTGGTGAAGTGAAATGAAGTGAAGTGAAAGTCATTTTATCGTGTCTGACTGTTTGCAACCCCAGAGACTATACAGTCCATGGAATTCTCTAGGCCAGAATACTGGAGTGGGTAGCCTTTCCCTTCTCCAATTGGTAAGCAGACTTTATAAACAGAAGTGACAGTGAAAATGCACAGAGAATGCTTACATACTCTGAAAATGAAAGTGAAATTAAGTCGATCAGTCGTGTCTGACTCTTTGCGACCCCATGGACTGTAACCCACCAGGCTCCTCCGTCCATGGGATTCTCCAGGCAGGAATGCTGGAGTGGGTTGCCACTTCCTTCTCCAGGGGATCTTCCTGACCCAGGGATCGAACCCTGCCTGGTCTCCCGCATTGCAGGCAGACACTTTAACCTCTGAGCCACCAGGGAAACCCTTATATACTCTGATCTGAGGTTAAAACTTCAGTTGCCAAATATCACTTGAATTTACTTTGTAATCATTGGTAAATTTAGACATCACACGCTGGCAGCTCCACATTTTAGATTCCATTCAAAGAATGCCCTTTCATATCGTTTGTGTATTTTCCCTTGTATCCATTATTGAAGGCCTACATCAGATAACATTATATTCATGAACGTTTCTGAAAATTTTCAGCCATTAACCTGTTAGTATTTTAATTTACAGTTTTTGATGGTAATTCTAAAATGTAATCTCACTGAGAGAATTTTTTTATTGTGTTGTCTCCAATACTTAGAATCACAAATGTATGTTTTACATGCATTTTGTTCACATTCAATGGCTACGTACATTTTGAATGTTAAATGTTAATTAAAATTAAATTGATCATAACACTACATTGTATATCAGTCTAACAATCTAGAGTAATATTTTCAATAAATTCATAGTGAAAGTATTTAAAAATGAGTAAATTAATTATTAGAGAGCAGGTATAAAATTTTCTGGGAGAAAGTCATATTGCTGATAGCAGTAGTCTAAGATTCTTAGGACAATAAGTAAGATTCTGCACAGCTGCAAAGAAAAGCACTCAACTCAGATTTATGATCAGGAGTAAACTACAATTAATAATAGCCAAGTACTTTTTTAAAAGGCAACTAGTTTCACTTTAAAAAATTTTCATTAAAAGCAGTGACATCTGCTCATAGTTTAAAAACAATGCCTAATAATGTTAAGTTTTCCTGATGTGTAGAATATTTTATCTACTTATCTAGATACTATACACATAAATGATATTCATGAGGATATATCTGTTTATGTGTGTAGGCCAAATAATGCCCCACCTTGAAGATGTTTACACCCTAATCCCTGGAACAAGGTAGTTACATGACAAAAGGGATTTCGCATTTAGAAAATAATTTGCAAATCAACTGAACTTTAAACAGGTTGTCTTGGATTTCCCATGCCTCCTAAGTAGCCACAAGGGTCCTTAAAAGATGAATGATAGAGGCAGAAGGGTCAGTCTGAGAGATGCTACAGGAGAGGAGGCAGAGGACAGATGAAGCTGAAAGAGAGATCAGTGAGATATGAAGTATTCAAAGACCCGACATACCTTTGCAATTCTGAGATGAAGATGGCTGTCACACAGGGAATGAAGGCAGCCCCCCAAAACTCAAGGCACCCTGCCAATGACCAGTAAGGAAGTTTCAGGACCTCAGTCCCACAACAGTGCTTAAATGAAATCTGATAATAATCTGCAATAATCGGGAAGCATTTTCTTCCTCAGAGCCTGCAGAAAGGAACACAGTCCTGTGGATCTCTTGATTTCAGTCTTGGGAGACTAAACTGAATTCCAACATGAGTTTACTGGACTTCTGAAAACTGTGAGGGTACTGTTTAAGTCACCATAGTGAAAGTGAAGTCGTTCAGTCATGTCTGACTTTTGCGACTGCATGGACTGTAGCCTACCAGGCTTCTCAGTCCATGGCATTTTCCAGGCAAGAGTACCTGAGTGGATTGCCATTTCCTTCTCCAGGGGATCTTCCCAACCCAGGGATCGAACCCAGGTCTCCTGCATTACAGGCAGACGCGTTACCCTCTGAGCCTCAAGGAAACATTAAGTCACCGAACCTGAGGTAATTTGTTATGGCAGAAATAAGAAAACATCTTCTAGATTTAGATCCAAATATTTTTATAGTGTTTATACATACAGTTGTAACATTTTTAATCTCTATTTTCTTATCAGAAATTTAAAACATCAGAGATAGGATTCTAGGACTGCCAGGGCAGCAAGTCTGATTACAAACTTTGGAAACAGCACACATATCTTTCAAGTGTGGACAATAGAGATATAAAAATAATGACTATTACAAAGTCTTGAAAGGGATGTTGAACGTTATATAAAAATGCTGATTATTTTGGAATTTATTATATATATTATCTGAGCATAGCCATGTACTTGCTCTGCAAAAATGCCAAAAGGTAGGCTATGTTAACAAGTATATTTGAACAAAATCTAAACATTCACTCATTTATACCAAGACTAAATTTTTCTCCTTTTAATCTTATTTTTTCTCTATTTTTTTCCCTTCAGTACATATCTTTTTCCTTATTCATCATCCCATCTTGATTTTTATTGCTGTTTTTGTATTTTACCTGTTTAAAATTTCATTTACACACGATTGGAGATTTTTTTTTCCCCTGGAAGGTAGTATAAAATATAAAAATAAATAATACATATAGCAGTCTGTTTAAAAAGAATTCTTTTATTGCATGGTGGGATCAGAAAATGTTCAATAAATGCTGACTTCTGCTGTTTCAGCATATTTCGAGATCAAGTCAGGAAGAACCATACACTTCAGCCTACACTGAGTATAAAAGGAAAGAAAATTATTTAAGGCACAGCTGTTGGAATAGCTACTCTTTCCAGCTTAAAAAGGTAGCAAATAGTAGCTAGTCAATAGACTTTATAAAATGAATACACTCTCAAGAGAAATTGGACTTGTCAGTGGTGATATTCTTGTCACAGTTGTCAGTGAGTTTTCTTAACACTTGGCATTCACCCAGTGAGTATACTATTGTTGTGAAATTATTACCTCTAATTAAATTAAAAATATAATTCTTAGAATATAGTACATATTGAATAATATTTGTGAAATGAAGGAGAGAGCATTTCTATTAAGTGCACTTAAGAAAAACAAAAGAAAAAGACAAGTCTCAGAGGAAAAAATACCTTCCTGAATCATTCAAATCTGTAGCTATCAAAAAAATGCTGTATTTTAAGCATGTAATAGTTCAGCATGCTAGAAGAAAACTAGCCTATTTTAACATGTGTTTTATATTTCCTTGAATATAATGTCCTTGACACATGTTAAAGCAACCTGAAATACTTTGAATGACTTATTTAAGATATTTTTCTACTGACAAGCCTATATTGATTGCCACATTAAATGGATTGTGAAACATCAATTTATTTGATTTGCTACCAAAAGTCTTTGGAAGTTTACCACTTCTAACTCTCCCAATGACTTCAGATTTTTTTGTCACTCTGAAAAGCGATCTCCTTGTCATTATTTAGTACTGGAGAATGAATATTTAGCCAATATAAGCAATTACACTTGTATATTTAAATTCTGGGAGCAGATAGTCTTCAAGCCTTTGCTTCTTTTCTTTTATGTTTTCAACTTCTACACTCACATCCTTACCCTCTGAGATGTGCAAGGAGATAGTAGATTTTAGAGTGAGATAACATGTAGGGATATCATAGAGACAAATGAGGTAATAAGTTAAAATAAAGGATGTGACCTAGTCTCTAAAGTTAAAAAGAAAAAGCATCTGTCAGAAAGTCATGGTTGCTTAAAAGGTATAAAAAGTCAGTAAAAATTTTATTAGGCAAAGTGAAGAGAACCTAGCTCAAGACGTTAGAAGTGTGAGATCTTGTGGGGAGATAAGTAAGAATGTTTTTCTCAGAAATGTGGCTGAAGTACAAAGGTTGCTTGATAAGGTAGCAAGAGAGCTCCAGACAGGTTTTTGTGAAACTTTCTGATGATTTTATTGTAAAAAGAAACTGAAAAGCATCTAAGAATTTGAAGGAATATGAATGGCCTACTTAGGTTTATTGCACTCATTTCACATGCTAGCAAAGTAAAGTTCAAAATTCTCCAAGCCAGGCTTCAACAGTTTGTGAACCAAGAAACTCCAGATGTTCAAGCTGGATTTAGAGAATGCAGAAGAACCAGAGATCAAAATGCCAACATATGCTGGATCATAGAAAAAGCAAGAGATTTCAAAAAAATATCTACTTCTGCTTCATTGACTAGGCTAAAGCCTTTGACTGTGTGGATCACAACAAATAGTGGGAAATTCTCAAAGAGATGGGAATACCAGACCACCTTAGCTGCCTCCTGAGAAACCTGTATGAAGGTCAAGAAGCAACAACTAGAACCAGACATGGACACAATGGACTATCTCCAAATTTGGAAAGGAGTACATCAAGGCTGGATAATGTCACCCTGCTTATTTAACTCATATGCCGAGTACATCATGTGAACTGCCAGGATGGATGAAGCACAGGCTGGAATCAGGACTGCTGGGAGAAATATCAATAATTTCAGATATGCAGATGGTACCACCCTTATGGCAGAAAATGAAGAACTAAAGAGTCTCTTGATGAAGGTGAAAGAGAAGAGTGGAAAAAGCTGGCTTAAAGCTCAACATTCAAAAAATGAAGATCATGGCATCCAGTTCAATCACTTCATGGCAAATAGATGGGGAAACAATGGAAATAGTGACAGACTTAATTTTCTTGTCCAAAATCACTGCAGATGGTGACTTCAGCCTTGAAATTAAAAGACACTTACTCCTTGGAAAAAAATGCTAAGACAAACCTAGACAGCATATTAAAAAGCAGAGACATCACTTTTCCAATAAGGGACCATCTAGTCAAAGTTGTGATTTTTCCGGTAGTCATGTGTGGATGTTGAGTTGGACCATAAAGAAGACTGAGTGTCAAACAATTGATGCTTTTGAACTGTGGTGTTGGAGAAGACTCTTGAGAGTCCTTTGGACTGAAAGGAGATCAAACCAGTCAATCTTAAAGGAAATCAATCCTGGATATTCATTAGGACTGATGCTGTGGCTGAAGCTCCAATGCTTTGGCTACCCGTTGCGAAGAGCCAACTCTTTGGAAAAGACGCTGATGCTGGGAAAGTTGAAGGCAGGAGGAGAAGGGGACAAGAGAGGATGAGATGGTTGGATGACATCATCAACTCAATGGACATGAGTTTGAGCAAGCTCGAGGAGATGGTGAAGGACAAGGAAGCCTGGCATGCTGCAGTCTATGGGGTGGCAAATTTTTGGACATGATTGAGCAATTGAACAACAACAACTTAGGTTTGTAATGGTGAGATACTGCTTCTGTGGGCAAACCTCTGCCCTGGAGAGAAGGCACTTCTTTTTTCTCATTACCAATCATTACTTAGATTCAGATTTCAGGGCATGGAATAGGCCTCATTTACTCTTTTCTTTCTCTCTTCCTTGTGACTAGTCTGGTGAGAGCCCAGAAATTGTCATATATAACCAACTACCATCAAATCAGCATTTTAAAATAACACATATGTGTTTTTCATTTGGGCTTCCCAGGTAGTGCTAGCAGTAAAGATTTCTCCTGCCAATGCAGGAGACATAAGAGACATGGGTTGCATCCCTGGGTTGGGAAGATCCAGTGGCCCAGCAACCCACTCCAGTATTCTTGCCTGGATAATCCCCATATACAGAGGAGCCTGGCAGGCTACAGTCTACAGGGTCACAAAGAGTTGGACATGACTAAAGCAACAGGACACACGACAAACATTTTTCATTTAGTTTTTATCTTTTGGCTGAGCTGGGTCCTCATTCCAGCATGTGGGCTTTTCTCTAGTTGCTGCACATGGGTTTAGTTGCTCCAAGGTATATGGGATCATAGTTCCCCAATCAGGGATTGAACCCACATCCCTTGCATTGGAATGCAGGTGAACTGCCACGAAAGTCCCCAAATATGTATTATTACAGTTTCTTTGGGTTACCATTCAGGCATGGCATAGCTGTATTCTCTGCAGAGGTTTTCACATGATTGCAAAGCAGGTGACGTCAGATCTGGCTTCTCATCTGTAGGGTTAACAAGGAAAACTTTTGCTTTGCCACACCTATGACTGTTGTATCTGTACCTTAGTTGCCCAGTCATATCTGACTCTTTCCAACTCCATGGACCATAGTCTACCAGGGTCTGTCCCTGGAATTCTCCAGGCAAGAATACTGGATTGGGTTGCCATTCCCTTCTCCAGGGCATCTTCCCGACCCATGGATGGAACCCTCATCTACTGCAATGGAAGGCAGATTGTTTACTGTTTGAGCCACCACAGAAGTCTGCCTTCAGTTCTTTGTGACTTTAAGGTTAATGACAGCTTTCTTATTTCCAGCAAAGGAAGAGAGAGGGAAACTAGAAAGAGCCTGATAGCAAGACAGAATCTTACATAAGGTAGCCCTTTGCCATAGTGTTGGTTAATCATGGTCCTGCCTAAGCTTGAAGTCAGGTCAGGTAGCATAGGGAGGTGATAATTATATGAACTCATTAACAGTAAGAAGTAGAGATCACAGGGCCATTTTAAAGTCTGTCTGCCACACTATTTTTGCTTTGTTTGTTTAATAATTTTATTTATTTATTTAATTGCTATGCTGGCTCTTAGTTGTTGTGTGGGCTTTTCTCTAGTTGCAGTGCATGGGTTTTTCAATGTCATGACTTCTCTCATTGAGGTGCCCATGCTTTAGAGCACATGGGCTCATTAGTCGGGGTGCATAGGTTTAGTTGTTCTGTGGCATGTGGGATCTTCCCAGACCAGGGATCAAACCTGTGTCTCCTGTGTTGGTAGGTAGATCCTTTACCACTGGGCCATCAAGGAAGCCCTGTCTTTGTCTTTGGGTGCTCTTTCCCCCCACCAGGAAACATTTGTATCTGGATTTACTGCCCTGGCTGTGTACTAGATGTACAAATACATTTCAGTCTCACCTGTTGTTTTCTGTTTTCATTCTCCTGATATTTATTGTATGAAATAATTCCATTATTCACAGTGATAAGACCAGAGACAGATGTTGGATCAACTTCCTTTTTATAAATCATATATTTAATCATTTTATTGATAAAACAAAACCAAGAATGACTTTACTTAAAGCAGAAAACAAGTGTTTTGTTTTGTTCATGAAAATATTTATAGTGACAGTTCTGTCTAGGCCATAGTCAACGGTAAGGAAACAACTGACAAAAGTTTGAACACACACATGCATAAATAATAATGAAATGAATGGATGAATCATTCTGGTTAATATGCCTTCAAGTGGGAGAGCATGATATCCATGCCCATGTTGTTCAAAAGAGTGATTATTTCAGGTTCACAGGCTAAAGGTCATGCCATTTGAAGTGCAACACCCTTGAAAGATAATCAATGTGTTCTCTGGACATGTGTTACACTAGGAAATTACTGAATGTATTTTTTTTTTTTTCGGAAACAAATGTGCATGTTATGTCTCTTTTGTTTTTTCTCAACAACACTTTAAGTAAATAGAAACCATTTATTAATATAAACTTGGAAATACCTTACTAAATTGAAAATAGTCCACAAGAATACTCCTATCAAGACTCTCATTAATTTGCCAAACCTTTCCCATACTTGTACTTTTCTCTAGTGTTATAAATTACTTTGGGCACCATTTTAGAAATATAGTTCCTAGAGTCACTCAAACTGTATTAATTTGTAAAAAAGGATAAAACTGAATTAATAAATGTACTACAAAGTGAAACTAAATATTTATAAACTGGAAAAATGTCACAGTTAAGTACAGTGATTAAGCCATTGATTTTTCCTCTCATAATTTGAAACCTTTACAAATACCTTTCAAGTTGACCCAATGTTTTTTTCTTGGAACTTGTTTCTCATCAATGATCATGTGAGGGAATATGTATAAAAGGAATTTTACTGTCCGCCCCCTCCACCCCCCCCCCTTTTTTTTTTACAATAGTAGAAAACAAACATTGTCAGAAGATTGTTTCTGAGATGATTTACAGTACTTTTTATGCTGCAGTTGTTCCCAAGGCCATAATTGGCAGTCATCACTGCCTTCCTAAACCAGGGATTCTAGACCACCAGTTAGCAATTTTTTTGGTCTAAGTAGCTTTCCTGTTGGATACTATGAGAGGCAGGAATGACTCAGCCTCTCTTCAACAAAGGATCAGGGTCTGCTGTGTTTCAGGTTGAGTTCTTCAGAAAAGAAGTTAGAGTTTGGGGTCTGGGATTTATATTAGGGATAAATACTCATGAAAGAAAGGAGAAGAAGATGGATTAGGCAGATGGAGAACACTATAAAAGTCTGATAAAGTCTTGGCCAATCCAGCAATGAATTCTGGGGGTAAAGGTTGCCTGTTGAAGCTATCATTTGTTAGGAAAAATTGACCCAGTATGTGTACCTGTCCTCATTCAGCCATTAAACCATCAGAGGAAGGCTTCCCCTGGAATAGTGGAACCTAGGGAAAAGTGACTACACATTTGAGCTAGCACTGAAGGAACTGACAGCTAAAGGCTGTCTGTTGACTACATTTTCTAAAACTAGGCAGAACATCCTTGCTTAAAGAGATAAGTAGATGAAAGAGCAACATACCTACCATACACTAATGCCTATATTTTTAGCAGGCCATGTAAGAGCATTTACAACTAGAGCTGGTCAAGAGAAACCCCAGTGGATCACCTATATTTAAAACATATTCTTGGGAATTCTCTGGAGGTCTAGTGGTTAGAGCTTCACTGAGCTTCTACTGCCAAGGGTACAGAAATGACCCCTGGTCAGGGAACTAAGCTGCCACAAGCTGCACAGTGCAGTCTAAATAAATAAATAAATATTTAAAACATATTCTCTTCTACCTCCATTGTGTAGTAGTAGCCCTATAGCCTCGTGATGCTCAGGATTGATAACTATGTCAGTATAGTAATTCACTGACAGTTTCCTGAATGTGGAGCCCAAGATGTGAAGGCAGTATAAGAGTATACTGAGAAGCATGTGAAAAGTGAATTGGGATGGTGATATAAGGAACATGCAAATGAAATCCAGTATCCCAAACTCCCAAAAGATACTCAAGCTGGGTGAAGCACCACTTTCTATACAGTGAAGTTTTTCTTGTCTTTTGGGAAACACATTGTAATGACTTCACTAAAATATCTAGATTTAGAACTAGAACCAGATCTTATCATTTCTTGACTGTTGTTTTGCAGTTGCTCAGTTGTGTCAGACTCCTTCCAACCCTATGGACTGCAGCATGCTAGGCTTCCTGTCCTTCACCATCTCCCAAAGGATACCCAAACTCGCTTGCATTGCATCGGTGATGCCATCCAACCATCTCATCCTCTGTCATCCCCTTCTACTCCCGCCTTCAATCTTTCCCAGCATCAGGGTCTTTACTAATGAACCAGTTCTTCACATCAGGTGGCCAAAGTATTGGTGCTTCAACCTCAGCATGAGTCTCTCCAATGAATATCCAAGACTGATTTCCTTTAGGATTGACTGGTTTGATCTCCTTGCAGTCCAAGGGACTCTCAAGTCTTCTCCAACACCGCAGCTCAAAAACATCAATTCTTTGACATTCAGCTTTTTTTAAGGTCCAACACTCACATCCACTGGAAAAACCTTAGCTTTGACTAGATGAACCTTTGTCAGCAAAGTAATGTCACTGCTCTTTAATATGCCCCCTAGGTTTGTCAACTATTTTCTGAATAGTTGATCACAAAGTCAAATTCTGAAAAATTGTACCAAAAACTTGACTGATAGATTAGATAGACTGATAGATAGGATATACAGATATCTATAACAGATATCAATATCTATATCTACAATCAATAAAATTATAGGAAATATATGTGGAAATGAATACTAACTCTATTATATTAATACCAAGAAAAGAAAAAACTATTTTGCATTTAACATTGGTATATATTAACTGTTACTCTTACCTCTGTAGCAGAGGGAATACTTTTTCCCTCTGCTCTCAGAGGTTCTCCAGATAGGACCCTTCATATTAGATTGACAAAACATAAATCAATAAAATAAAAAGAAACAATTTATTAATTCATGCAGTGATCATCAGTAGAGAAACCTCAATGATGAGTAACTAAATTGGATGGTTTAAAATGGGCATGTAATCACATTTTAGCAAAGGACAATAAATTAATACAGAAGAACAAGACAAAGGACAAGGGATTTTTAGACTTTCAGGGGCAGCAAACTGTGGGAAGTTAAACACATCAGGAAGTTGTTGGAAGATAAGAGCTAATTAGCAAGGTTTTCCTAGGCTTTTCCTCAGTTTCACCTTATCTCTGGTGATAAGGATGTTCTCTCCATCCTGGTATAGGAAATGGGGGAGGGACAAAGCTGGATTAAAACTCAACATTCAAAAAATGTAGATCATGGCATCTGGTCCCATCACTTCATGGCAAAAGAATGGGGAAACAATGAAAACAGTGACAGGCTTTAATTTCTTGGGCTCCAAAATCACTGCAGATGAAATTAAAAGACACTTGCTCCTTGGAAGAAAACCTCTGACAAACCTAGATAGCATATTAAAAAGCAGAGACATCACTTTGCCAACAAAATCCATCTAGCAAAGCCATGATTTTTCTAGTAATCATGTATAGATGTGAAATTTGGACTATATAGAAGGATGAGAATCTAAGAATTGATGTTTTTGAGCTGTGGTGTTGGAGAAGACTCTTGAGAGTCCCTTGGACAGCAAGGAGATCAAACCAATCAATCCTAAAGGAAATCAATCCTGAATTTTCAAAGGAGGGATTGATGCTGAAGCTGAAGCTTCAGTACTTTAGCCACCTGATGTGAAGAGCCAAATCATTAGAAAAGACCCTGATGGTGGAAAGATAGAGGGCAGGAGGAGAAGGGGATGACAGAGGAGGAGATGGTTGGATGGCATCACTGACTCAATGGACATGAGTTTGAGCAAACTCTAGGAGATGGTGGACAGGGAAGCCTAGCGTAGTTCAGTCCATGGGGTTGCAAAGTCAGACACAATTGAGTGGCTGAACAACAACTTCACAAGAGAAACTCATGACCTGCTTTCACATAGGTAAGGGGAGGGCAGAGAGTTTAGCCTGTGTTTTCATCTTCCCATTTACCTTCAGTTCAAAATAATTTTTATGTCAAAGAGACATAATTTGGGTTGTCATGCTCTGAACCCCTTCACATGCCTTTGGTAACTGACTGTGTGTTTCTAATCTTTTCCCAGTTGGTTGACTGAACCTGGACTCAATACTGGCCTATCAGGGTTGGGATCCCTAGTACAAAATTAAAATGTGAATTTCCCTTGTTTAAAAAGTAGCAAAACTTTCTGTCCTGTTAAGGGTACTAAAATGTAAAGCTTTTCCCTTTCTCTGTGGGCTCATTGCTAACTTACTCTCTCTCTCTCTCTCTCTCTCTCTATATATATATATATATATATATATATATATATTTAATTTGCTATTTGAAACTTTAAATTATTAGCATGGATTTTACAGTTTATTTTTTTATACTGTTAACTATCAGCTTTACATGCAAATATAAGAATTCTTGATTTATACAGAATTACTGAAATTTGTATCTCATGGCTCATCATGCACATGCATTTCATTTTCCCAGAACAACACTAACTAATTGATTTTATCTAATTTCTTGATACTTCACATTCTACGAACATTCTCTACCTTAGGATAACTGATGAGTAAGGAAAGAATGAATGGTATCACATTTCCCTACACTAACATCATTTTCAGTGTGAGTGGTTGGCAAAGAGAGGGAAGTAACACAAATAAGAAAGAAAAGATAAAGCTCTTTGGTCATTCCTAGTTTTTAGAATGCCACTGCCTTCTTTCTGCATTTGGACTAAGCTTTAATTTGAACAGAAAGGATAGCTTCTCATGGCTGTCAGAACCTCTGCTTACTTAATCACACATGTAACAAGCTTACCTTATACTTGCTTCAAGTCTTGTACAATCCCATGGATTGCGGGTCACCGGGAATTCCTTGCTCATGGCCATTGTAAATGCTGTGCACAAATGTGGGAACAAAGACTAGAGACTATGAATATCATGCATATATCTTTTGCTTATGTGAATGCTGCATTACTTCATGGGTAGGAGAATATTAAGCCAATTGTGGGGGCCTCTGGGCTCATTCAGGTCAATTTTTTCTAAAGCTTATCCTGTCTTAGTGTGATGTAGCAGAAAAAGGTTCAAAGACTTTGGACAATATAAACACTGTCACATTTTTAACTCATAAAATATATATCACTACACATGTATTCAAAGGAGAGAGAAATGGCAGACCACTACAGTATTCTTGCCTGGAGAATTCCATGGGGGAGGAGCCTGGGGGACTATAGTCCATGAGGTTGCAAAGAGTCAGACATAACTGAGCAACTAATACACAAACATGTATTCAAAAAAAAGATTAGAGAAAACACTTCACGAGGAGAAATACACTGGAGAATCATATAGTTGAGGATTGTACCAGTATTTCTAGAAAATCACTGTAATAGATCTTTTCCATATGGCATTAATAAAAGGAGAGATGCTGTCATTGGAATAGGCTCTTATGGTGGCAGAAGATAATTTAATGAGAACAAGAAGGGAAAGTTAATGTAATAGGTATCAGGTCAGAATGATATTTTAAAAGTTCTGATCTAGTGGCTTATCGATCATCTATTCTCTAGGAATGAATCAGATGTGTAATTTTACCTGTACAACCAAAATAAATCATGATATGAATAGGAAACTTAGAGTAAATATTCCTGAGGACTCCAGAGCAAGATTCTTCCTTTTATGTCAAATAAATCTTGACTTGAAACTGTGCCCTGTTAGAAGAAATCAAAACACAATCAATCACTGTTTATGGAATCAATGGTTCTGATACAATGATAGATCTTTGAAAATAAGCCCAGAGTATGAGAATGTGGTGGCATATAAGACAAGATTCCCTAGGAGATGGTTTTTAAAGTGGAATGGATAGTCACAACCTGTGGATATAGGTCACCTCTTCCTCCCCCAGTATAACAGTCATCTAGGGCTGCCACAACAAAGTACCAAAGACTTGGAGAATTAAACAACTGAAATTCATTTTCTCTCATTTCTGGAGGCTGGAAGTCCAAGATCAAGATGTCATCTGAGATCGTTTCTTCTTCAGGCTGTTCCTTGGCTTGGAAATGTCTGTTTTCTTTGTAGTCTTGTGGTTTCCTCTCTGTGTTTATCTATATCCAAATCTCCTTTTCTAAAACAAAACAAAACACTGATCGTATTAGATTATGGCCTACTTATATGACCTTCTTTACCTTAATTATTTCTTTGTAGGTAAGGTGGTCTGGTATTCCCATCTTTTTAAGCATTTTCCAGTTTTTTGTGATCCACACAAAGATTTTAGTGTAGTCAATGAAGCAGAAGTAGATGCTTTTCTGGAACTCCCTTGCTTTTTCTATGATCCAATGAGTGATGGCAATTTGATCTATGGTTCCTTTGACTCTTTGAAACCCAATTTGTACATCTGGAAGTTCAGTCCCTGCACTGCTGAAGACTAGGCATGCTATAGTCTATGGAGTTACAAAGAGTTGGACATGACTTAGAGGCTGAACAACAACCTCCTTGTAGGTCCTATTTCCAAATAAAGTCACATTCTGCGGCTACTGTAGGGTAGGACTTCAACATATAAGTTTTTGGGAGACACTAATTATCTCATAACAAGCAGTCATGAATTTATAGACAATCTAGACATGGTGACAAGAGTATAGGTTAGGGAAGATTTCAAGACTATGCTCTCCTTTCACCAAATCTTTGTCATGGCTGCCACCACTGAGAGGTGCCTTTCTTCTTAGCAACTCTTTCCATAGTAACTGTTATGAGTTATTCAATAGCCTATTCAGTACTTAGTTACTCTGCTTACTGTGAGCATAAACTTAGGAGCTGGGTTTTGAGTCCTATATCCTAAGAAGAACCAGTGGAGGATATGCTGTCTCCCCTGGAGCTGGAATGAATGAATCCAGGAACTAAAGAGAAGAACTGGAGGTGGTATATATCACTATTCCAACCCAAAACTACTTGTAAAATGTTTATTTTATTCTCTGACCTCAAAGACTGAAATCAGCTGGTTTAAGAGACTCTGTGGGTTTAAGAAGTCTGATCTCGAATATGAAATTTCCTAATTTAAGAAGTTTTACTGGTAACCAAGGGAGTAATCCCTTCACCAGGGAGTATAAGAAATATTTATATTAAATTAGAAGCTAAAGTTCTAATGTGTCCTTTTAGTTCCTAATGATACAAGATTTAATAACAAATAAAATAATAGTTATTCTGTATAGTATAAAAGAAGGAATCTAAAGACTTAGCTATCTAGAAATGTAGTTTCAATTTTAAATAATGTGTGATCAGATCACCTTCCCTAACTAGACCCAAACAGACATGTTTCAAAGGGAGAAACAGTAAAAGCAAAAATAAGTCTGATTTATTTAATTATTAATGCAAATTAGGTTATATGACAAACACTTTCCATAATTCTAAAGAGTTAAATCTGCACTTCTGAAGTTAGTCAAAAATATACAAAAAAGACATAAAAGATAACTATATTTTCATCAAATATGGCATTTTAAAATGAACTTTTTTTTCAAATTTTCAGAAATATTTTTGAGTATGACTTCTTTAAAAATGTTCCATTAAAATGAAATAGTAACAAAATGAAAATAGTTACTATTTCAAAAATGAAATAGTAACAAATGAAATTAATAGTCACTTGATAAGTCTAAGAAAAGTCTTTTTCAGTATACTTCCTGGAAACTGTGAATGTGAGTGACTTAAATGATTGGATTTTCAAATACTTTATGATTTATTTGGTTTTAAAGCTTAATTTCAAAACAGCTAAAGCAATGCCTAAATGTATTTTTGTTGTTGCTTAGTCGCTAAATTGTGTACAAATCTTTGTGACCCCATGGACTGCAGCATGACCCACTTCCCTGTCCTTCAGTATATCCCTGGAGTTTGCTCAAACTCATATTCACTGCATCAGTGATGCCATCCAACCATCTCATCCTCTGTCACCCCATTCTCCTCCAATCCTCAATGTTTCCCAGGATCAGGGTCTTTTCCAATGAGTAGGCTCTTTGCATTGGGTGCCCAAAGTATTAGAGCTTCAGCTTCAGCATCAGTTCTTCCAATGAATATTCAGGGTTGATCTCCTTTAGGGTTGACTGATTTGAGCTCTTGCTGTCTAAAGACCTCTCAAGAGTCCTCTCCAACATCACAGTTTAGAAAGCGTTGCTGCTGTGGTGCTCAGCCTGTTTTATGATCCAACTCTCATATCTGTACATGACTATTGGAAAAACAATAGCATTGACTATATGGAACTTTTGGCAAAGCTTTGTCTCTGCTTTTTAATATGCTGTCTAGGTTTGTCATAGCTCTCCTCCCAAGGAGCAAGAGTCTTTTAACTTTGTGGCTGCAGTCAGCATTCACAGTGATTTTGGAGCCCGAGAATATAAAATCTGCCGCTGTTTCTACCTTCTCCCCATCTGTCTGCCATGAAGTCATGGGACTGGTTGTCACGATCTTAGTTTTTTGAATGTTGAGTTTTAAGCCAGCTTTTTCACTCCCCTCCTTCACTCTCACCAAGGGGCGCTTTAGTTCCTCTTCACTTTTTTACCAGATGAGTGCTATCATCTGCACACCTAAGGTTACTGATATATCTCCCAGTAACCTTAAAGCTCAACATTCAGAAAACTAAGATCATGGCATCCAGTCCCATCACTTCATGGGAAATAGAAAGGGAAACAGTGAAAACAGTGGCTGATTTTATTTTTCTGGGCTCCAAAATCACTGCAGATGGTGACTGCAGTCATGAAATGAAAAGACTCTTACTCCTTGGAAGGAAAGTTATGACCAATTTAGACAGCATATTAAAAAACGGAGACATTACTTTGTCAACAAAGGTCTGTCTAGTCAAGGGTATGGTTTTTCCAGTGGTCATGTATGGATGTGAGAGTTGGACTCTAAAGAAAGCTGTGCACCGAAAAATTGATGCTTTTGGACTGTGGTGTTGGAGAAGACTCTTGAGAGTCCCTTGGACTGCAAGGAGATCCAACCAGTCCATCCTGAAGGAGATAAGTCCTGGGTATTCATTGGAAGGACTGATGCTGAAACTGAAATTCCAGTACTTTGGCCACCTCATGTGAAGAGTTGACTCATTGGAAAAGACCCTAATGCTGGGAGGGGTTGGGGGCAGGAGGAGAAGCGGATGACAGAGGATGAGATGGCTGGACGGCATCACTGACTCGATGGGCATGAGTTTGAGTAAACTCCAGGAGCTGGTGATGAACAGGGAGACCTGGTGTGCGGCAATTCATGGGGTCACAGAGAGTCGGACACGACTCAGCAACTGAACTGAACTCTGCAGAAAGGGGCTTCTTTGGTAACTCAGATGCTAAAAACTCCACCCTCAATGCAGAAGACTAGGGTTTGTTCCCTGGATGGGGAAGATCCCCTGGAGAAGGGAATGGCTACCTACTCCAGTATTCTTGCCTTAAGAGTCCCTTGGGCAGAGGAGCCTGGCGGGCTACAGTGTATGGATTTTCAGTGTCCTGAGCTACAGTCATGAACTACATGACTGAGCAACAATGCACTCTACATAAAAGTTAAATAAGCAGTTAAATACAGCCTTGATGTACTCCTTAACTAGTTTTAAACCAGTTCGTTTTCTCTGTCCGCTTATAATTATTGCTTCGTGACCTCCATACATGTTTTTCAGGAGGAATATAAGGTGATCTGGTATTCCCATGTCTTTAAGAATTTTCCAGTTTTTTTGTGATCCACACAGTCAAAGGCTTTTGTGTAGTCAACAAAGCAGAAATAGATGTTGTTCTTCACCCTTTCTTTTTCAATGAACCAATGGATGTTGGCAATTTGATCTCTGGTCCCTCTGACTTTCCTAAACTCAGCTTGTCCAACTGGAAGGTCTCAGCTCATGTACTGTTGAAGCCTAGCTTGAAGGATTTTGAATATTACTTTGCTAGCATAGGAAATGACTGAAAGTTATTTTTAGTATCAGTTACAATGTGGTTTTTCTCATATAATTCTTAGAGAATTCAAAGTATTGTGTCCTCCAAAAATTCCTCAGATTTCAATATGCTTTTTAATAAAATAAAATTTTCCCAGTGCTTAAATCTATAAGATTAAACATAGAATATTATCTTATCATATCACTGTCATAAATGAAATTAATCCATGGATAGATCATCCAATATATTAAAGAGATTCATTCATCCTATTAAGATATTAGTTTCTAAATAGATTATTATTCTTTATGCTTCAAAAGGCATATCAAAGTGTTCAATACATTTATATTGTTTTGTGTAAATCTAATAATTTTCCCAGAAAAATATTTCAACATATAGGAACTTATTTATAATACAAACTTTCAAAAATGATTTTTATTTTATTTACACATCTGTGGATGGGAATTATAATAGAATAATCAATAAAAGACTTCCCAGAGTAAGTAATATTTAGGATAAAATTAGAATAAAATTTTGCTGAGAAAGTGCAATAGAAAGAGGAAAGGAAACGAGAAGACAAACATTTATATACTTTCTATTTGTAAAGAAAAAAGCCTAGTGATATGTTTTCCTAGAAGATGATGATAAATATTGAATGTCTATGGAATTTAGACTCCAAAGGATATATTTTTAAAGTACTAGCTTTCAGTTTTATAGATCAATATTTATAATAAAATACCACTTATTATATAATGGAATGAAACAATGTCATTTGCAGCAACATGGATGAAGCTAGAGATTATCAAATTAAGTGACATCAGCCAAACAAAGACAAGTATTGTATGATGTCACTTATATGTGGAATCTAAAAATATCATACCAATGAATTTATTTACAAAACAGAAGTAGACTCATGGATATAGTGGGTGGGGAGGGATAAACTAGGGGCTTTGGATTGAAATATACACTGTTATATTTAAAATAGATAACCAACAAGGACCTATGAATAGCACAGGTAAGTACACTCAGTATCTTGTCATATCTATAATGGAAGAGAATGTAAAAATGCAGACAATTAGCCACCAGTAGTACAACCTCTCCACAGTCACTGTGAACACAAAAACACGATTTTTGAGGAAGGAAGAAATACATATTTAGTGCTAATAATTCAAGGGAGTAGTATGGGAATTAGCACTCATAAATGAGAGATTATTTTGACACTTTTATGTTAGCTAAAAAAGAGAACATAATTTTACATCTAACTACATATTCCATTTTTTCTGATGGCGTTAACTAAAAAGAACTTACTCTGTCTCATTTCAATATCTGTGATGCTATAATGCCCCTTTAAGATTGGTGCACTTGTCTCCAGCATAGCTGGTTAATTACATTGTCTATATTTTAGAAATATTTTAAAAATGGATAATCTAATGGGAAAGGCAAGGTCCAATCAAGCTATCTAAATTCTCATACATTGATATTTTAACAGAACCATAACAAAAAATGGACTTTCTTGTTTCTACTTATTTTTTCTTCTGTAAAGAAAAGCTATAAAGGAATGGAAAGACTATACATGAAACTCCATCATTTGCATCCATGTGTTTCTCCAACTGAATGCATTAAGAGTGACATTTAGATTATTAAAGTGAAGATAACATTGTTCATGACCTTCCAGATCATATATAGATAGTTTTCAACATTTAATTTTAATTATCGGAGAAGGCAATGGCACCCAACTCCAGTACTCTTGCCTGGAAAATTCCATGGAGGAAGGAGTCTGGTAGGCTGCAGTCCATGGGGTCGCGAAGAGTCGGACATGACTGAGCGACTTCACTTTCACTTTTCACTTTTATGCATTGAAGAAGGAAATGGCAACCCACTCCAGTGTTCTTGCCTGGAGAATCCCAGGGATGGTGTCGCACATAGTCGGACACAACTGAAGTGATTTAGCAGTAGCAATTTTAATTATATATTTTAAAGCATTTACAGGATGGTAGAAATTTTTCATAGTTCCTAGATAATATTCAATATTGGTTTCAGAAGCATAGATATTCAAATATATCAGTATTTATTGAGGGGATAGTGATCATTTTATTCTCATTATAATCTAGAAGGTTTAAAAATACTGTACAGTTTCTGATTAACCTAAAAGTATTGATAAGCTTCCAGTCTTAAAATCCACTGTCATCTGTGATTACTTTTGTACTCAACATAAAATGAACGACCAGGTATACTCAGGATTTTAAGTCTTTGTATATAGACAAATATTCCACTCCTAGACAGTTTTTAGTTAACATATTGTAGGTTTAGTATGTATTAAGTCAAAGGATGCAGAACATGTTTTCTTAATTGACTTTCCCCAAAGTTTATTTCAATCACAATGTTTAAATTTCAATTACATTGTTTTATTTCCATATATGAATGTTCAATCTATGTAGATGAATATGAATGTGTAACATTATTATAAATAGCTTGAAAAAATATACTTCAAAACATCTGATGTGCAACCAGTTTGAATAATGTATGACTTCTGAATGATTTTTCCCAGAAGAACTTTGAGTGAACGCTGTTATAATAAATATGCTAAAATTATTTTAAATAATTAACCAACAGAAATATTTTGCTCCTTTACTTATTTATAAAAATTGAGTATCTTAAACAATGAAATCAGCTATCTCATCTAACTATAACCATATATCCTACTTAACCATGTTGTTCTCAGAAATATACTAGGACTCAAACTGAAAGCAAATCACATTATGCATATTTTAAAACCTATGCAATATATGAATTATTTTACATCAAAGGTAAGTACTGGGAAATTATTTGGAATGCCATTTTGAGGCTTTTATTAGATGAAAATTATTTCCTTTCCTTCAATGTATTTTGTAAAGTACACAGCTATATATTTGTTTCTTTAATTTTTAATACAAGTCTGAAGTCTACCACCATAGGCTGATAAAGTGTGGAAATGACCCACTACTTGTTCGGGAACTCTTACTTTTTTCAAAAATCAGTTTTTTCTTTCCATGGAGGAACACACCTTTGTATTTTCGAAATCTTTAACGTGCAATGATCTTCTATTTTTAACCTGTTGCCAGTTTCAGTCCCATAGAAGCTATCCGAACACGTGGTTCATGCACAGATTAATACTATTGCCCAGCTGCTTTTCATTTCATCCAGTGTTCAACCTCGAGTCCAAAAACAGAAACAGTCTTTCCTTGAATTACTCATAAGTTGCCTATTAAGGTGTTACATTACACTCTTACTACTTCCTGACATTCCAGGGTCCTTAGGAGCTATCAACTATGGTATTTTATTATCATAGTTGCTCTCCATTTTAGGTCTGCTGTGGAAGAGCTTTCAGTGCATATTTAATCAGCTCCTTAAACATGATTGTCTTCACATCCTCCCCATCTGCTGCTCCTTTTTTCATCCCTTCATGTTTAGTTCTTGACCATTTAGTATTCAGAAGATAAAAGTTTTCTATTTTAAAATTGCCAAAATATTGCTTGCAACCACCTACAAATCTTCTCATTAAAATACAAAAAACTCTTCAACCTGCAGACATTACTTCATTGTGCACTGGTGTTCAAATAATTTTTTAAAATAACAAAGGTACTTCACAGTTATAATTCAAGTACTAAATAAGGTATTTAGTGGAAACATTTTCTAAAAGCCATGCCTCTTTAATATATTGCCTACATGTATAATAAAATGGAATTTTAAGCTTAAGAATTACTGGTTTGAACTGACAATCTTGTTTTTTTCATGTAACAGCTTCTTTAATTTTCATATATTTTCTCAATCAATAGAATGTAGTTTCAGATTCAAAATAATTCCTTCATGATCAAAAAGAAAAGATATATTACTGTCATATCAGCATATTAATTAACCTGAAAGCAAGTTTAGAATAGACATTTTTATTGTTTCAAATGTTAAAAAAATAACTCATGCTTTCCTATTAACACTTCTCAGAGTCCTGAAATCCTTAGTATTTTTAAGTTCAGACTGAACGACATTAAAAAAAAAAAAAACTCTTAGAACACCAAAACCATTTTCCAGTAGGAGACAGAATGACTGCCTCTTTGTTAAATTTTACTGAAAAACTCTACTGAAATGCATGTAGTCATGTTACCTAGAAGATTGGGCTAAACAAGTGACTATGTATCTTATCTTCATTGGTTTATAAGTTAAAATTTTGCATTCACAACTGAAGGACTGTGCATGTTTTACCTGGCAAACATCTATAAGTCATAGAATATTGTCTTATATTTTAATATATTACTCTTACTTAGGTATAATCTTTGTCTCAATGTGTTAAAATTTCATGGTCATCTCTTGGAAGTACCTCTAAATGTTTCATGTATTTTTCTCACTTTAATATGTTGCAATAAAAGTATTTTGCTCTAATTAAGAAGTTGCTTTATTTAAGTATTCCTGCAATGCATTTAGGGAGATCTGAAGATGAATCATCAAAGCACTTTTCCCAAGTTAGCCTAAAACCAACTTGATAGGGTATTCCATTATATTCCTCAATATGCTTTCTTCATCTTTTGTATTCCAGTGCTCCTTCTTTCTGTGTCATGGAATCATTTTTTGAGGTCAAATTACTTCACATCAAGAACTGTTTTCCATAATTTTCTGGATGTTTTCTACAGGATTGAATGCCAATGCCACTATTTTTTCTGTATCAATAACGTCTCTGAGTCTCCTATGCTATTTATAACCATGGTCTTTCTCATTTTTTTTTTCTTTAACCATTAGGCTGGCAGTATAATGAATATTACACTCTTTCATTTTTTCTGGGGGTGGGGCTGGGTGGCTGAGTTAGTACATAATATCCCCCTGTGTTTTCTAAGAGTCATTCACTTTTTCTACCCATTACTAGTCTTATTGATTCATTTGTTCATTCATTTACAAATCCAAAATGATTTAATTACAGCAGAATAAATTTAAAACAGTAAAAGTAGTGTGCATCACACATTTTCTCTGGAATTTTCACTCTCATATGTCTTTATAACTCTAAATAAGTTTTGGATCTCTAAGAACCATCCTAAAATTATGTATATTCATATATTTTCTTGGAGAGGGAAATGGCAAGCCACTCCAGTGTTCTTGCCTGGAGAATCCCAGGGACGGCAGAGCCTGGTGGGCTGCCGTCTATGGGGTCGCACAGAGTCAGACACGACTGAAGCGACTTAGCAGCAGCAGCAGCATATATTTTATAAGTTCTTTTGTTAATAAATCTTTGCAATCATGTCTTCGACAAATCTTGATCCCCACCAACTCATATTTGACTTTAGCTGTCTTGTTTCTCTTATTTCCATCATTCAGTTTTTCAAGTCACACAAACCCTGACATAGCTGGCGAGGACATCCTCTGTAGAGCTAGTTGATTTCCCCTCTGCAAATTCTACTTTATCTTGGATCGAGATAACTGTTAGCCTTCTATACACTCCTCCTTAATTTATACTACATGCTACCATACAAGATAAATCAAATTATCTATGCAAAATTTAATGTCACTTGTGTTCTTTTCTTGCTTCCAAACTTACATGTAATGAAATCCTAAAGATATAGTTTGTAGAGATCAGTTATTCTCCAACATATAAAGTTATGGCAAGTTGTAATATTGATGATCTATTTCCTTTATTTTTGTCTATTTTTTCTTCATTCTTCCTTTTCCAGCTAGTTAGCAGCACCCATCATTCATGTAGAAACAAATGAACATTTATTTTTTTCCATTTGTTTGATTTTGCTGTGGTTTAATTTTTAGGTTTTCTTTGGAAAGCCATAAGAAATTGATAATGTGAGTAGATGCTGAGAAAACTGCCTTACTTTTTAGTATTCTTAGTTTCCTCAACTGTAAAATGGAGTAATAATGATAAGAATGTCTACTCTTGGAGTTATTCTGGAAATATGGTAACAGTATACTTAAAGAGCTAAGGTTGATTATTGGTGCATGCTCAGTCACTTCAGTTATGTCCAGCTGTTTGCAACCCAATGGGCGGTAGCCCCCCAGGCTCCTCTGTCCATGGCATTCTCCAAGCAAGAATACTGGAGTGAGTTGCCATTTCCTCTCCAGGGGATATTCCCCACCCAGAGATCAAACCCGCATCTCCAGTGCCTCCTGCATTGCAGGCAGATTTTTGTCTCTGAGCCACTAGGAAAGCCCCTTAATCTAGATACATAGTCTTAAATAAATTAAGGCAATCTAAATGTGCTTTGATTAATAACATTTTTTAAAGAAATACTTTTGTCAACAAAGGACTATTTCTGTATGATTTCTGGTCCAAATTTTTTATTAATGAACATTAAATTAAAAGCTGTGTGTTTTGCTGCTTATTTACCACTTTAAACCTCATATGCCTACCTTTGACTCCAGAAACCAGCTACTTCACATTGGTTGTGATTTGACAGTGCCTTCATATATGTCCATGCTATGTAAAATATGGCTTTCTTCTCCCATTCCAAAAAATAAAGAAGGCCGTAGGAATCTGATCAATACTCTCACATGCACAATACCTAAGTTCCAGGATGGTAGGAGAGGGTGGGAAATTATTTTTGTTCACTGGGGAGTGAAAACCAATGCCTTTTCCTTTCCTCTCTCAGAGAAGCATCTCTGAAATAAATATTTCAAAAGGGTCTTCAGAAATTACTGGGGGATCCAACACTAATCAGGAGTTGCCTAGCTTATTGTTTGATTTCCCATCTCTCCTATTTTACTATCCCTGGTACCCATACACACAAGTCTTGACTCCTTCCTTCTGCTCTGGGATCAACCTCCAAATAAAGGCTATACATGCAAGCTGACCTTAGACATAAGAAAATCTGAGCTATGATAAGGTGCTAAATCCCTCCCTAGGTAACTTAAATAATTTATTATGCAGGTCATAATATTAATTTGTACTTTACAATGTTCAAACACCTTTGTAATGATGTGTCTTAACTGTTTCAGATAGTAATGTTTTGTTCTCAGCAAGACATTGAAGTTCTTAAATTTGGGGATTTTATTTTCAATGAGCATCAGTAATATTTCAAAACAGTGTATACACTGATCTGAAAATGACTTTCTACCAGTATACTCTGAGAAACAGGAAACCACCTCAAAATGATTGCAGTCTCATAAGGTAGCCACAGCTACCAAGGCCAGACCACAGCTGCATGACCTCAACAATATCTCCAGATGCACCTCTGAGGCCTGCCAATATTCATTTGAGAAAGGAGCCAGCAGAGGTGACCCCAAGGAGTTAGCCCCAACGCTTTGAATAGACGTACATTCAGACTTTGGCATCTGGTTCTTACTTTTGCCAAATGCGCCTTGTTTGTATCCACAGCTGTTAAATGTGTTTGTTGAAAAGGAATAGACCAGGGAAAAGGGAGAGATTGGTGAGAGATACACAAGCTTCTGTGGGAGGCAGTGTCAAGCCAATGTACAATTTACTCACAGATAATTATTTGCTTTAGAAATCTGGTGTCATTTATGAGAATAGCTGGTGTGTGGTGAGCAGAAACCTCATTTTATAGCAGTGTTCTTTATATTTCATTGTAAATTAGGAATTTATTATTGTGCTGAGCTAATTATCACCTAAAGAGCAAATATATCATCATTTACTTCAAATAATATAAACTGGCTGCTTAGATTGAATTATTAAAAGCAGGAATATATGTAATTCTTTTATTACATTTATAATGTTAGGCTTTAACAAACGTATTAGCACATAAAGTGTCTTTATGTTGACATTCTGTTAAGTATATGAAATGTTTAGTCATTGAAAACAGTTGAATACTATACATAATATTTAAAAATTTCAGAAGTGTGTATGTTTATTTCTATTCTATGCCTTATTTGTCCTGCAAAAATGCATTTTAAAATATTTTGAAAGTGAAAGGTCAGTGCCTTTATGTATTAAAATAATTAGTATGATGCAAATTTACTGATTCACAGTTCTTTTCTTTCTAAAAGTGAATGAGTGTTAGTGGCTCAGTCATGTCCAACTCTGCAACACCACAGACTGTAGCCTGCCAGGCTCCTCTGTCCATGGAATTCTCCAGGCAAGAGTATTGGAGTGGGTTACCATTCCTTTTTCCAGGGGATCTTCCTGACACAGGGATTGAACCTGGGTCTCCCGCATTGTAGGCAGATTCTTTGCTGTCTGAGCCACCAGAGAAGCCCTTTTGCGCTGAATTTATTCACAGAAATAGCATAATTTGTAACGAAAGGATGGAGTAAGTCATATTACTATTATTATTATTTTAGTTTCAAAAATTACTGATGTGCCATATTAAGGAGTAGAATGAAATTTATCATTTATTTGTCTGCATAGTTCATGCAGTGTGATATAAGTTATAAAGTATAATTTACCTACTAAGAAGCCAATTTTCACTTGTCATTTCAGACCAGTGACTGCTGATTAATTTTCAGAAGTACCTCTTTTTGCTCTGATGTCCTATGTTAGTTGACACTGCACATATCACATGTTTTAAGGTTTTAGAATATCCTAGCTCTAGTGTTCAAGTCCCCTTAGAGTACCCTGCTGAACTCAAAAGAATACAAGAGTGGATAAATGAATTTATGAATCACTGTATTTTTCACTTTTTTAAATGACTTGGTCATTGGGGATTAAGATGTTAAGTAGATTTTTATAGTTGAAATAAGCAATCTTAGAGATTCAAACCACTATTCCACCTTAGAAAATAGGCGTGGAAGTTCTAAACAGTCTCAGAATCACAGTCTTCCTTCCTAAACTTCATGACCTTCTTATTCCAAAACTTGTTTCAAAAAGAGATACGGGAAAGGAAATTCACTTTGCTCATGATAAAGGAGGAGTCCTGCTGCTCTTGTGATAAAAGAAAAAAAAATTAGTTTTCCTAACTTTTCCCTCCTTTATGATTAAAGTATCTCTTATGATCATAGAAAATTTCTCCTCCTCTTGTGACAATAAAAACTAATGACAAGATCTCTGATAATAAAAAGAGAAAGTTGTCTTCACCTATGTCCTACATCAGAAGTAACATATAAGTGGGAAGTCTAAACTGATATTCTGTTCCAGTATGTTCTAATAGAACAGCCAATCCCACAGATAAGTTTATTTAGAATAACTGGGCTGATATTGAACATCCTGTACAATTAAAAAAAATGGTCAGGATTAGTACATGATTTGTGTGTATGTGCTTTGACTACCTATACATCGCTGTTAGGTTAGTATCTTAATTATCCCTAATGATTTTATGGTGATCCTTCAAAAACATCTCATGAGGTAGAGTGATGGCAATTAATGATATCCAGACACAAACAGATAGGAAGTACATAAAAAATATGTAACAACCAGAAGAGCAAAATTGGCACAGTTTAATTTAAATATGAAATTTAAATTATCAGCTTGAGTGCTTTCCTTTGCAATTAAAGCCCCACTAGATTTTTTCAACAATATAAAATTTTACTGGTCATGTAAATGACAAGTGGACATTCAGACTGGGCTTCAGGGCTCCATTTTTCACTTTGAGAGGGTCTCTGGGTCGCTCATGCACGTGTGAGCTGTGCCCTGGGTTCCTTCAGGATTGGCAGTATGCTGGCCCCACTTATAAGCTGCATGTTTCCTTCCTGAGTCCTACATAAAACAAATAATTGTTTTCCACAGTTGGAACAAAACCTGACCTTTGGTCTTGTTGGATCAACTGAAACCAATCATTGTAGCCAGTATAATATCAGGAGATGTTTAGTTTAATTAAATGACTTAACCTGGATTACTGCTCACTCCAAATATAAACATCATTGTACTGGAGGTTTGATGATAATGCTTGACCTAACAAAAGTATCAGTGAAACAGAATGGTTGATTTTTAAAATTTAGTTAATGTTAAGAGGGAGGTATATATTGGATAAGCAATGATTTTCTCTTCTTAATATTTACAAAAAACAAAAGTGGTGTTAATGTTTAGAAACACACTAAATGTGAATTTTCAGACTTCTTTGTTTCTATAAAATAGTTATTACTATAATTGTCACTCAATTTACTTCAAAATATAATACATTTTACATGTGTATTTCTAAAATTGTGAGAATTTTAATTATTGCAATTTATATTTTGGGAAGATTTAGTCACTTTTTTGTTTCTATAAAATAGTTATTACTATAATTGTCACTCAATTTACTTCAAAATATAATATATTTTACATGTGTATTTCTAAAATTGTGAGAATTTTAATTATTGTAATTTATATTTTGGGAAGATTTAGTCACTTTTTTGTTTCTATAAGATAATTATTACTATAATTGTCACTCAATTTACTTCAAAATATAATATATTTTACATGTGTATTTCTAAAATTGTGAGAATTTTAATTATTGCAATTTATATTTTGGGAAGATTTAGTCAAAGGCAATAAAATCATTATTTGATCTTGGGTAAGAAAAAAAATACAGAATAAAATGTCTGTTTAGATAACAGCACTAAACTTCTAGTCTCTTTTCTCATTACTAAACTTCTGGGAGAAAATCAGGGGATGTTATACATATATATAGACACAATATACATACACAGCTGTGTATATATATATACATATATATATATATAATGCACACATATACCCACAAATATATATATATACTAGTGTAGACATGCATATCTATGTGTGTATGCATAATACATATTTGTATATATAAGCAAATGACAGGGAATGTACACCAGTGAATTCAACTTGTTAGACATTTTTGGTATAAGTCTCTACTGTGCAGAGAAAAACACATACTTGAGAGGTTATGAATTTTAGAAATATTAAGTGCTCTGACTGGAACCCCTGCCACTGTTTGCTATGCAGTGCTGGTTGTTACAACCATAAATCTGGGAATATAATGTTAAGGACAGGGTTGGAGCTGTCTGATTTGAAGCATATAAAGTCTTAACTGCCACAGATAATGTCAACCCAAATTATTATTTCCATTTCAACACAGATTATAGGACAGAAAGTCATAAATGGAAATTAAAAAATAAATTCAGCGCATATTTCAGAAAGTACCTTTTCATGTAGAGAATAGTAAATGCTTTAGAAGAGCCTGCAGGCAAAGTTGTTGAGGCAAAAAGCAGGAATGTCATTCAAGAAACAATTAGATGCCATCCTTGGGGAAATGGAGTACTAAAAAGTATATGCCTTGATGGACCAAATGACCTTTATTTGCTCTCCAAAAATCCCTCATGCTCTTATAATTCTAATCGAGAAATATTTCAGCAATTTGGCCTCCAGCAATGTCAGTTCTCACTTGAATTATTCACCTCACCAGTTCACTGCTGAGGAAGAACCTTTCTCTTAGAGCTACAAAGATTGCATATTGACCACATGTAATCTCAAAACTGTTGTCCACAGGCATTTTTTTTACAAGGACACTTTCGGTCAGATACTATACAGGGTTTGACTATAGAAATCCAATGTGATTGCAAACTGACCCAAACTGGAGAAGAAACTCAATTAACTTCATTAATTATAAGAAAGTATGGAGATTATTAAGTATTATTAAAATGTATTCTTAGCCAACATTTCAACATATAGTTTGTTCTTGAGGAATGAAGTCTGTATAAATGATTGTTTCTTAATTATTTTGATTACGTTAATGGGCTATCTCCAACTATAGATTGTATTTTAATAGAATATCATGAAAATAAAAATAAGTAAATAGGGATCTTCAAAGAAGTTAATTACAGTTGATCTGAAAACACGTGAATTCAATAATTGCACACTTCAGAAAACTAGCAGTTGATACTTAAGAAATGTAATATGCAAAACTTACTTGGTGCATTTGAGTAAAGTTGGAGAAATCAGCTAACTAGTCTTCTGATTTTTGCTAGATTTAGCTGAATGCAGAATTCTTAAGAAGCCAGGGCCATTGTGAAAACGACATTCCCCTTATTATGTTCTTAAAGTGACATTCAGTGAAAGAAAAAGAACATGTTTCTCTCTGTCATCTAAATGGACTTCTAGAGTTCTCTCTGTGTATCACAAATTGGAACTCAGTGGTGAACTGAGTGTCAAGAGTGTATTTTCAAAAGCTAATAGAAGGTCACATAAATGGGACAGTTTAAGGCAAAAGAGAAAAAAAAAAAAAAAACCTAGAGGCTTGAAAAGTGCCAGTACATGTAAGTGTTTCTAAAACAAATAAATATTTTAGGAATTGTTGTCAAAGATGAAAATGTTTAAAAACATGTATGTTCATTAGAGTGTGAATTATTTTTATACTGGATGACACCTGATAATAATGTATAAATGATACTTTTATAAAGTACTGTAACAAAGCATCATATTAATAAAGTAAATAATAAAATTTATAAATCAGTCTGCACTAAAGAGAAAATAGGCAAAATTATTGTGCTAAATATATACTCTGTGGAATATATCTCAGAATCTTTTAAACTATGCAATCATAGCTAAAATAAGAGTTTGAACTGAACTTCCAAATGATGGAAAGATTATTTCTCATTTACAAAATAAAGTTTCAACCTAGTGTTTCATGTATAGAGAATAATGCTTTGACATAAATTACAAACAGGATGGAAACATTAAACCAAATAATTCTCAGCAATGCATAATCAAATGAGAATTTCTGTAACTAAAGTAGCAAATAGTTAAATACTACTCTGATGCTCATAGTTATTATGCAAAGTAGGCTAGTACTTATTAATTTATGAGATTTTTAAAACTCTCTTTTAAGTATGAAATATGTATTATAATTAATTACTTCAATACTCTGTAAAATTGCCTATTACTCATTTAATTTAGTTAAAAATGGCATTTAGTTATTCTCTGGTAATCTTATTGATATTTGAAGATAGCTAGATGTTATTAGGGCTTCCCTGATAGCTCAGCAGGTAAAGAATCCACCTGCATTATGGGGGACTTGGGTTCGATCCCTGGGTTGGGAAAATCCTCTGGAGAAGGGAAAGGCTACCCACTCCAGTATACTGCCCTGGAGAAATCCATAGCTCATTTGGTAAAGAATCTGCATGCAATATAGGAGACCCCGGTTCAATTCCTGGGTTGAGAAGATCCACTGGAAAAGGGAAAAAGCAACCCACTCCAGTATCCTGGCCTGGAGAACTCCATGGACAGGTATAGTCCATGGGGTTAAAAAGAGTGGGACAGGACTGAGCAACTTTCACTTTTTTTTTTTTTTTTTTTTTGCCTGGGCTTCTCTCATAGTTCAGTTGGTAAAAAATCTGCATGCGATTCAGGAGACCCAGGTTTGATTCCTGGGTTGGGAAGATCCCTTGGGGAAGGAAATGGCAATCCACTCCAGTATTCTTGCCTGGAGAACCCCATGGACAGATGAGCGTGGCGAGCTACAGTCCCTGGGGTAGCAATGAGATGGACACGACTTAGCAACCAAACCACCATCACCACCACAGCCTCTGGGACTGAGTTTAGAGCTTCCCTTTTGGCTCAGCTGGTAAAGAATCTGCCTGAAATGCGGGAGACCTGGGTCTGATCCCTGGATTGGGAAGATCCACTGGAGAAGGGAAAGACTACCCACTCCAACATTCTGGCCTTGAAAATTCCATGGACTGTATAGTCCATGAGATCGCAGAGTCAGATATGACTGAGGGACTTTCTCTTCAGAAAGTATTAGTTTGGTGCAAAAGTAATTGCGGTTTCATACCATTAATTTTGAATCATTATAATTAAAATTCTCCAAGCCAGGCTTCAGCAATACGTGAACCATTAACTTCCTTCAAGCTGGCTTTAGAAAAGGCAGAGAAACCAGAGATCAAATTGCCAACATCCAATGGATCATCAGAAAAGTAAGAGAGTTCCAGAAAAACATTTATTTCTGTTTTCTTGACAATGCCAAAGCCTTTGACTGTGCGGATCACAATAAACTGTGGAAAATTCTGAAAGAGATGGGAATACCAGATCACCTGACCTGCCTCTTGAGAAACCTGTATGCAGGTCAGGAAGCAACAGTTAGAACTGGACATGGAACAACAGACTGGTTCCAAATAGGAAAAGGAGTACATCAAGGCTGTATATTGTCACCCTGCTTATTTAACTTATATGCAGAGTACATCATGAGAAATGCTGGGCTGGAAGAAGCACAAGCTGGAATCAAGATTGCCGGGAGAAATATCAATAACCTCAGATATGCAGATGACATCACCCTTATGGCAGAAAGTGAAGAACTGAAGAGTTTCTTGATGAAAGTGAAAGAGGAGAGTGAAAAAGTTGGCTTAAAGCTCAACATTCAGAAAACAAAGATCATGGCATCCGGTCCCATCACTTCATGGCAAATAGATGGGGAAACAGTGGAAATAGTGGCTGACTTTTATTTTTCTGGGCTCCAAAATCATTGCAGATGGTGGTGATTGCAGTCATGAAATTAAAAGACCCTTACTCCTTTGTCCACTTGATGTGAAGAGCTGACTCATTTGCAAAGACCCTGATGCTGGAAAAGATTGAGGGCAGGAGGAGAAGGGGACGACAGTGGATGAGATGGTTGGATGGCATCACCAACTCAATGGACATGGGTTTGGGTGAACTCTGGGAGTTGGTGATGGACACGGAGGCCTGGCATTCTGTGGTTCATAGGGTCTCAAAGAGTCAGGCACGATTGAGTGATTGAACTTAACTGAACTGAACTGATAACTAGGATCAAACACATCTTTATTAATCAAAACAGGAACAGTTACAATCAACACATTTTTTCCCGTGAGAATTAAGCTTACTTTTTCCAGTAGCATAAAAATCTGTGCTTGTAGATTCAATGAACTCTTTGAAAGCATTTTCTGTCTCCTGTTGGTTGTGGAAGGATTTTCTCTTGAAAAAGTTGTCAAAACGCTTGCAGAAATGGTAGTCAGTTGCTGAGAGATCAGATGAATATGGCAACTCAGATGACTGAGCAACTGAACTGAATGAATATGGCAGATGAGGCAAAACTTCACAGCTCAATTCTCTCAACTTTTGAAGCATTGATTCTGTGACATATAGTCAGGCGTTTTCATGGAGAAGAATTAGGCCCCTTCTGTTGACCAATGCTGGCTGCAGGCATTGCAGTTTTCAGTACATTGCATTGATTTGCTGAGCATACTTCTCTGATGTGATAGTTTCGCCAGGATTCAGAAAGCTGTAGTGGATGACACTGGCAGCAGACCACCCAACAGTGACCATGACCTTTTTTGGGTACAAGTTTGGCTTTGCAATGTGCTTGGGAACTTCTTCTCGGTCCAACCACTGAGTTCGCCATTGCCAACTGTTGTATAAAATCCACTTTTAGTTGCATGTCACAATCTGATTGAGTAATGGTTCGTTGTTGTATAGAATACGAGAAAATGAGACTTCAAAACAATGATTTTTTTATTTTAATTTGTAGTCAGCTCATGAGGCATCCACTTACCGAGCCTTTTCACCTGTCCAATTTGCTTCAAATGCCAAACGACCATAGGATGGTTGGCGTTGAGTTCTTCAGCAACTTCTCACGTAGTTGTATGAGCAACTTCTCACGTAGTTGTAAGAGGATCAGCTTTGGTGATTACTCTCAATTGGTCATTGTCTCCTTCTGATGGCCAGCCACTGTGCTCCTCATCTTCAAGGTTGTTGCCTCCTTCTCAAAGCTTCTTGAACTGTATGTTTGTTTGGGGTCAAATGCATTGTTGGTGTTGAGAGTTGTCTCTACAGATTTATGACACATTTTGAACTCAAGACAATTACTCAGATTAGCTTTTTGTTTACCATTATTTTCATAGTTTAAAGTAACTATTGATATAAAATAAAAAGTGAGTAATGCCATTAGCCAAAAAACATAAAAGTGAGATATAGGCATTAAATGATGTATACATTTATTTATGTGTACACAAGCACATTTATTAAGAATGTATTCCATATCAAACAACAAATTTCAACAAGGATAAACTGCAAATTACATTTGCACCCACCTAATATTTAGAGGCCTTTCTTGTGAATAAAGTACATACACATTCTAGATAGTCACTCCACTCTTTATTTAATAATGTTCCATGATGATAGTGTAATGAGACCAATTCTGTAGTACTCTGATAAAAATCTAGTATCAAGTCATGCAAGTTGATTAATAAAAATTTGGGGCTAGATAACTGATTCTAGAAATAACAAAAACATTTGACACTCTTTGAAAGTGAATTATATGTTCTGCTTCTACTAAAGGAGGCCTACATAAATTGGACTAACATATTTCTACTAAAAATTAGAAAAACTTGGCAAACTATTGAAAAAAAATCTTTTTGATACTATCAGAGAAATTACAAAGTAGTGAAGAATGACAGAGTCAATACCTGAGAAAAAAGAAAAGAAACAAGCAAGACTAGCATGTGGGATCACTTATCCTCTAGAACAACAACAATCCCTTAGAACATTTCTACTTAAAATGTGGCCCATGGACCAGTTGATAGGCCTTGAACAACTTGTTCCAGTCAGTGGCAAAGTAGGGAGTCACTTTGTGAAAAAAGATATTGAAATAGACTAGAAGTATATGAAAATATGCTTTACTTGTTTAGTCTTCACACAAATTCAGATTCATGCCATAAAGAGGAACCTTCATACACTGCTAGCGGGAATGTAAATTGGTTATACAGATTCTGTAAATTCTTATAGTATCCTGCTGCTGCTGCTAAGTTGCTTCAGTCTTGTCCGACTGTGCGACCCCATAGACGGCAGCCCACCAGGCTCCGCCGTCCCTGGGATTCTCCAGGCAAGAACACTGGAGTGGGTTGCCATTTCCTTCTTCAATGGATGAAAGTGAAAAGTGAAAGTGAAGTCGCTCAGTCATGCTAACTCTTCGCTACCCCATGGACTGCAGCCTACTAGACTCCTCCGTCCATGGGATTTTCCAGGCAAGAGTACTGAGGTGGGTTGGAAGCAACATTTCCATTTCTAAGTCCTAAGACTTTTCAACTCTTTATATTTTATCAATTCTTCAAGATTCAAATATATAATACTTATCTAAAATTTCTGGACATGTTGAACAAACTTGCTGCAGCATTTACATCTGCTGGAAGATGTAATGGAATCTGATGGAAATTTTGTCACAGGGGATGATTTGTTCTTGAGCATTAAATTTTTCTGCAGGTTTTTTGAAGAGATCCAGAATTCCTTTCTTTTCTAGAAATAGGAATTTTGAATTGCATTTTGGTAACACTTCATGTTATTATTTATTTTTCTATTCTATTACTTTACAAACTAAGTATATCTAAATTTGCTACTATGGACAAAGCTTAATAAATAGAGTGATGATCAATGACTGTGGAGAAATTTCCACTGGATTTTTGTACAATATTTTGGTAAAAATAAAACAAACAATAAATAATGTAAATATCTTGCTATTAATATTCAAAAGTTCAGGGATCTGAACAATATAACTTATTTTTAGAGGGTTGCCCAGAATCTATGGTTGTAAGGATGAGGAGCAGGGAGAGACAGAGATTTACTTTTAAGGAATTGGTTCACATGATTGAAGAGGCTAGCAAGTTTTAAAATCTGCAGGATCGGCCAGGAGACTGTAGAGCCTGGAAAGGGATTTGTTGCAGGTCAAGTCTGAAGGCAATGGTTTGTAGAATTCCCTCTTCCTCAGGGGAGGTCAGTCTTTTTCTTAATGCCTTCAACTGTTTGGACTAGGTCCACCCATATTAAGCAGGATAATCTGTTTTACTCAAAGTCTGCTAGGTTAATTATCAATCTTATTTCAAAAAATACCTTCACAGCAACACCAAAGATGTTTGACCAAATTTCTGGGTATGATAGTTCAGTCCAACTGATGAGGCATATTAATTATCACACCAACTGATCTGTTATAGATTTTACAGTAAACACACATCAAATTTTATCATTAATTTTTCACCATACTATATGTGCTTTATCATGTATCTATTAATGGAGACATTCGTCTTTTTATCCATTACTTTACCTATTTTGCGAAGAATTTCAGTAAATGCCAATACACTTTCCCCTAAATTCTTCATCATGCATATCATTAACTATATTTCAACATTTGCTTAAAATTATATATTTGAGGCAAAGTTTATATAAAATGACATGCAAAATACTGAGTACATATGAGTTGTTATAAATGTACACATTTGTGTGCCCCAAATATAGAAAAAGATATAGAACATTTCCATTATATCTTGAATTCCCTCTTTTGTTCTACCAGGCAATCTCCACCCCTAATATAAACCCCACAGAGTCACTATGGTATGTTATCAACATCCTTAAAATTACATTTCACCTTTGGGTTTGTAAGTCTAAAGTGAGCCAATTTTCTAAGTAAATTATTTTAAAATATTTTCTAAATAAGAATGAAAGCTAGTTCCTTATAGTATTTCTTGTGATAGCAAATACTTTGAAATAAGCTAAATACATTATACAAAATTGCTTTATTAAATAACCTTTGCAACTATCATCATTAAAAGGCATGTTTTACAAGAATGTATAGGGGCGCAGAAGTATTTAATCACATATGGTTGTGGAAATCAGGGTAATAGAAAGAATCTGTTTTAGAAAAAAATATATATGTAGAAAAAAATACTATGAGAAAATACTTGTTTACATATATTTTGTTTTGTTAGATTACAGATGGCCCCTCCTCTTTTATTTTTCTTGGTCTATAAGATTTCTCTCTTCCTAGCTCATTGAATGTGGTCATACTCAGTCCTTCAGTCATGTCCGACTCTTCCCGACCTTGTAGACTGGAGCCCAAGGGGCTCCTCTGTCCACGGAATTTCCCAGGGCAAGAACACTGGTGTAGGCTGCCATTTCCTACTCAGGTACTGCTGAGAGAGTTGGACCATAAAGAAGGCTGAATGCCTGAAGAATTGATGCTTTTGAATTGTGGTGCTGGAAAAGACTCTTGAGAGTCCCTTGGACAACAAGATCAAACATGTCAATCCTAAGGAACTCGAACATGAATATTCACTGGAAGGACTGAGGCTGAAGCTGAAGTTCCAGTCCATTGACCACCTGATGTGAGCAGCCAACTCATTGGAAAAGACCCTGATGCTGGGAAAGATTGCAGGCAGGAGGGGAAGGGCCTACAGAGGAGGAGATGTTTAGATAGCATCACTGACTCAATGGACATGAATTTGAGCAAACTCTGGGAGATAGTGAAGGACAGGGAAGCCTGGCGTGTTGCAGTCCATGGGATCGCAGATTTGGACACGACTTAGTGACTAAGCAACAACAACTCCAGGGGATTTCCCTGACCCAGGGCTATAACCCTCCATGTCTCGTGTCTCCTGCATGAGCAGGCAGATTCTTTATCAATGAGCCACTTGGGAAGCCCTCCTAGCTCATTAATCCCCACTAAATTACCTCACTCCATGAACCACTTCCCAGGAGTCTTGGTTAAGATAAGTGATGTTAATCTTGTGTACATATTGAAGTTTTGGGAACTGAAGTCTCCTGTGCGTGCTACGCTAAGTCACTTCAGTCACTTTTCCTTGATCTTCTCCTTATATTTGGTCTTATTGAGGAAGAGCAAACTACTGAGTACATTTTCAGCATCAAGGGAGTTAATGTGTCTCTGTGACTTGACAGCTGTAACTCCCTAGAATTGATACCTTATAATTTAATTATAAGGTTAGGGTATTTGAACATAGAATTTAAACTATCAAATCATGTTTAAAAAGAAAAAAAGCATCAATAGAAAAAAAATTGAAAACCTTTGAATAACAACACAGAAACCTAAAACCACTACTACTAAAATTTCAAAGAAATCTTTAAATAATATTTTATTTTATTACAAATATAGTGTTTGTACAGATGACACTGTCTGAAATTCAGATTTTTAAATATCTGTAAAATAAATTTATTCATTCTATTTTATTTTTCTATGATCCTTCAATATATTTTAGCCATGTGTTCAATAATGAAGTGTTCAGTTCCGTTCAGTCATTGAGTCATGTCCAACTCTTTGAGACCCTATAGACTGCAGCATGCCAGGCTTCCCTCTCCATCACCAACTCCTGGAGCTTGCTCAAATTCACGTCCATCGAGTCAGTGATGCCATCTCATCCACCATGGTTCCCTTCTCCTCCTAATGAAGTGTCTGTCTCTTCCTCTCTTAACGAAGTGTTGTATTTATCTTAAAAGTTAAATTGTTTTGTTTAGATTGACAATTAATATATTACCACTTTTACTCATTTGCATTTACATGAATAGTAATATACCTAATATTTTATTCCCAGGTTTTTAATAGTGACAACTAGTTTAATGAAATATTTGAATAATATTATTGCTATCTATTAATATTGATGTATTAAATTAATATGATATTGATGTTGTTTAGTCACTAAGTTGTATCTGACTCATTTGCAGGTCCTTCTTCTGCAGCCTCCTCTATCTATGGGATTTCCCAGGCGAAAATACTGCAGTGGGTTGCTATATCCTTCTCCAGGGGACCTTCCTGACACAAGGAATGAACTCATTTCTCCCGCATTGCAGATGATTCTTCACTGCTAAGCCACTAGGTAAGCTCCATGATATTGATTACTTTAAATTTATAATATTAAAAAATAAATTAGTAATGTAATTAAATTATTTTGTGACAAAAAGTTTAGGTATTAAATTAATAATATTATTTTAAGATAATAATCATTAACTGATAATCTATTAATGATAAATTTAATATTTTAATCAGTAAACTGAATCTCAGACAGTGGGGATTTCTTACATCTATACCTTTCCTTATATTTTCTTCATTACTTAATTATGTAGAAAAATTGTTACTGTATTCATCTTTATCATCATTGTAATAATCTTATAAGATAGGTGTAATGACAATTATCTCTACTTTATAGGTAATAAACTAGACTCAGAAAATTTTTATAGCTCAATAAATCTCAAATATCTTTTTTATTGTGATGTTAGAATGACTCACCAGGCCACTATTATTTCCAACAAGCCACATTTTCTTTGACACTGTCACCTCAAAGTCAGTTGAGAAATCACTCAGAACCCTCAGTTATTAGGTGAAAGCATTTTACATTTCACTAAAAAATTCCCCTTGTCAGATGTAACTATAAAATATCAGTAACCAATTTTAAAGTAGGTAAATTATATATATACGTTAAACTGAAGAAAAGGAAAATATAAGAACCTAAAAAATAAAAAATGAATAGACATTTATAGTGACACACACAGATGGGCACGAACATTGTGTCTTGTCAGGTATCACATTTTACAGTTAAAAAATGAATAGAGATCAGAAATATTGTTTAAAAAAAAGAGAGGCTGAAGAAATATTCTTCTATATCTATTGTACAAATGTTATTTTTATGCAATTATTTTTCATTTAATTGAATTTGGAATAATGAACTATGCTCTAACTGATACCACTTATATGTCATCATTTCGGAGGGTCCTAAAAAATTTTTAAGGTGTGGTATAACGCATCAGTTCAGTACGGTATTATGTATATTTAGTGTCCTTTGATTTAATCTTTATATTGTTACAAGATATATAATAAAATAAGTGAAAGTGTTAGTTGCTCAGTCATGTCCGACTCTTTGCAACCCCATGGACTGCAGCCCACAAGGCTCCTCTGTCCATGGAATTCTCCCAGCAAGAATACTGGAGTGGGTAGCCATCCCCTTCTCCAGGGAATCTTCCCAACCCAGGGATAACCACGAGTCGCTTACAATGCAGGCAGATTTTGAGCCACCAGGGAAGCCCTTTTATTACAATCAGATGAATTTTATTTTAAACAGGAGATTTAGATTCACAGATGATATGACTCACTGGATAAAAATTTTTTTCAAGAGAGCACATAACATTTCAACTGCTTATTAACCTAAAATTGTAGCAAAGACACTTCAAATTATTAATCATGATAAACAACTAAGGCTCATATCAAACCAACAGTGCTATGGATGAAACGATTAAAAAAGGAAAAATGGAATTATACCACACAAAATCCTCAAGTTATAGTGATCTCAAATTTTTAAAATAGATATCACTGAAAGATGTATTTAATTTATTGTAATACCTAATGATAACAGAATGATTTTTAAACTTTAAAGATCTAAGCATTTAACACTTGAGTGGTATGGACTAAGAACTCAGTCAATGCTAATTATTTTATACACTCAACTGTACCATAAATATTTTGTAGCATTATCACATTAAACCACTCTGAGCTACTGAGTTTACTGAAGTTCATAGGCTTTAATAATTGTGTGATGATCCCAGGACAAAAAAGAACTGTGTTTATAAAAAAAAGACAACTTCTGTTCTTGAGCACTATGAATTACCTACTCTAGAATCCAATAAGTTTTATCTCCTCCTTTGGGAAAATTGTTAGTTTTGTTAATAAACGTTTGGGGATATTTGTGGACAAGGAAAAAAAAAAAGACATCTCCAAATAATTTGTTCATGAGGCATTTAGCCTTCATTTTCTTAGATAATGGATACTTTTCTGTGTTTGTTTTTCATTTTTATTGGAATATAGTTAATTTACAATTTCGTGTTCCATGTGTATATCAAAGTGAATCCTTTATACTTATATCCACACTATTTTAGATCATCCCCACTTGTAAGCCATTATAGAGTATTGACTAGAATCGTCTGTGCTATACGGCAGATTCTTATTAGTTACCTACATAGCAGTGTGTATGTCAATCTTCATCTCCCAGTTTATACCTCCCCAACATCCCCTGGCAACCATAGCTTGTTCTCTAAATCGGTGACTCATTCTACTTAGTTCTCAGTTCAGTCGCTCAGTCGAATGCGACTCTTTCCGACCACATGAATCTCAGCATGCCAGGACTTCCTGTCCATCACCAACTTCCTGAGTTTACTCAAACCCATGTCCATCGAGTCGGTGATGCCATCCAGCCATCTCATCCTCTGTCATCCGCTTCTCTTCCTGCCCCCAATCCCTCCCAGCACCAGGGTCTTTTCCAATGAGTCAACTCTTCACATCAGGTGGCGAAAGTATTGGAGTTTCAGCTTCAGCATCAGTCCTTCCAAGGAACACCCACGACTGATCTGCTTTAGGATGAACTGGTTGGATCTCCTTGCAGTCCAAGGGACTCACAAGAGTCCTCTCCAACACCATAGTTCAAAAGCGTTAATTTTTTGACACTCAGCTTTCTTCCCAGTCCAACTCTCACATCCATACATGACCACTGGAAAAACCATAGCCTTGACTAGATGAACCTTTGTTGGCAAAGTAATGTCTCTGCTTTTTATTATGCTGTCTAGGTTGGTCATAACTTTCCTTCCAGGAGCAAGCAGTTGATTCTAGTTATCAGTTCAGTTCAGTTCTGTTCTGTTCAGTCGCTCAGTTCTGTCTGACTGTTTGTGACCCCATGAACCACAGCACGCCAGGCCTCCCTGTCCATCACCAACTCCCAGAGTCCACCCAAACCCATGTCCATCGAGTCGGTGATGCCATCCAGCCATCTCATCCCTGTCGTCCCCTTCTCCCCCTGCTCTCAATCTTTCCCAGCATCAGGGTATTTGCAAATGAGTCAGCTCTTCACATCAGGTGGACAAAGGAGTAAGGGTCTTTTAAATTCATGACTGCAATTATCATCTGCAGTGATTTTGGAGCCCAGAAAAATAAAAGTCAGACACTGTTTCCACTGTTTCCCCATCTATTTGCCATGAAGTGATGGGAGAGGATGCCATGATCTTTGTTTTCTGCAAGTTGAGATTTAAGTCAACTTTTTCACTCTCCTCTTTCACTTTCATCAAGAAACTCTTCAGTTCTTCTTCACTTTCTGCCATAAGGGTGATGTCATCTGCATATCTGAGGTTATTGATATTTCTCCCCACAATCTTGATTCCAGCTTGTGCTTCTTCCAGCCCAGCATTTCTCAAGATGTACCCTGCATAGAAGTTAAATAAGCAGGGTGACAATATATAGCCTTGATGCACTCCTTTTCCTATTTGGAACCAGTCTGTTGTTCCTTGTCCAGTTCTAACTGTTTCTTACTGACCTGCATACATGTTTCTCAAGAGGCAGGCCAGGTGGTCTGGTATTCCCATCTCTTTCAGAATTTTCCACAGTTTATTGTGATTCACACAGACAAAGGCTTTGGCCTACTCAATAAAGCAGAAATAGATGTTTATCTGAAACTCTCTTTCGTTTCTGATGATCCAGCAGATGCTAGCAATGATATGTGGTTCCTCTGCCTTTTCTAAAACCAGCTTGAAAATCACGAAATTCACAGTTCATGTATTGCTGAAGCCTGGTTTGGAGAATTTTGAGCATTACTTTACTAGCATGTGAAATGTGTGCAATTGTGTGGTAGTTTGAGCATTCTTTGGGATTGCCTTTCTTTGGGATTGGAATGAAAACTGCCCTTTTCCAGTCCTGTGGCCACTGCTGAGTTTTCCAAATTTGCTGGCATATTGAGTGCACTACTTTCACAGCATCATCTTTCAGAATTTGAAACAGCTCAACTGGAATTCCATCACCTCCATTAGCTTTGTTCGTAGTAATGCTTTCTAAGGCCCACTTGACTTCACAATCCAAGATGTCTGGCTCTGGGTGAGTGATCATGCCATCGTGATTATCTGGGTTGTGATGATCTTTTTTGTGCAGTTCTTCTGTGTATTCTTGCCACCTCTTCTTAATATCTTCTGTTTCTGTTAGGTCCCTACCATTTCTGTCCTTTATTGAGCTCACCTTTGCACGAAATGTTTCCTTGGTATCTCTAATTTTCTTGGAGATCTCTAGTCTTTCCCATTCTGTTGTTTTCCTCTATTTCTTTGCATCGATCACTGAAGAAGGCTTTCTTATCTTTCCTTGATATTCTTTGAAACTTTGCATTCAAATGAAATATCTTTCCTGTACTTTTTTGCTTTTTGCTTCTCTTCTTTTCACAGCTATTTGTAGGCCCTCCTCAGACAGCCCTTTTGCTTTTTTCCATTTCTTTTTCTTGGGGATGATCTTGCTCCCTGTCTCCTGTACAATGTCACAAGACTCCATCCATGGTTCATCAGGCAGTCTGTCTATCAGATCTAGTCCCTTAAATCTATTTCTCACTTCTACTGTATAATTATAAGGGATTTGATTTAGGTCGTATCTGAATGGTCTAGTGGTTTTCCCCACTTTCTTCAATTTAAATCTGAATTTGGCAATAAGAAATTCAAGATCTGAGCCACAGTCAGCTCCCAGTCTTGTTTTTGCTGACTGTATAGAGCTTCTCCATCTTTGACTGCAAAGAACATAATCAATCTGATTTCGGTGTTGACCATCTGTTGATGTCCATGTGTAGAGTCTTCTCTTGTGTTGTTGGAAGAGGGTGTTTGCTATGAACAGTGCGTTCTCTGGCAGAACTCTATTAGCCTTTGCCCTGCTTCATTCTGTACTCCAAGACCAAATTACCTGTTACTCCAGGTGTTTCTTGACTTTCTACTTTTGCATTCCAGTCGCCTATAATGAAAATGTGTTAGTTCTAAAAGGTCTTCTAGGTCCTCGTAGAACCATTCAACTTCAGCTTCTTCAGTGTTACTGGTTAGGGCATAGGCTGGGATTACTATGATTTTGAATGGTTTGCCTTGGAAATGAACTGAGATCATTCTGTCATTTTTGAGATTGCATCTCAGTATTGCATTTTGGAGTCTTTTGTTTACCATGATGACTACTCCATTTCTTCTTCTAAGGGATTCCTGCCCACAGTAGTAGGTATAATGGTCATCTGAGTTAAGTTCACCCATTCCAGTCCATTTTAGTTCGCTGATTCCTAGAATGTCTACATTCACTCTTGCCATCTCCTGTTTGACCACTTCCAATTTGCCTTGATTCATGGACCTAACATTCCAGGTTTCTATGCAATATTGCTCTTAACAGCATCAGACCTTGCTTCTATCACCAGTCATATCCACAACTGGGTGTTGCTTAAGCCAACACTTAAGACTTAAGCCAAAGTCTTAAGTGCTTTGGCTCCATCCCCTCATTCTTTATGGAGTTATTTCTCCACTGATCTCAAGTAGCATATTGGGCACCTACTGACCTGGGGAGTTCACCTTTCCGTGTCCTATGTTTTTGCCTTTTCATGCTGTTCATGGGGCTCTCAAGGCAAGAACACTGAAGTGGTTTGCTGTTCCCTTCTCCAGTGGACCACATTCTGTCAGATCTCTCCACCATGACCCATTAGTGGCTCTGTCCCATTAAAGTAAGAGATTAATACATATCCATATAAAATAAGAAAGTTCTATTGTCCACTTTGATTATAAATTAAAATTTGATACTTTTTAGGGTTAAAGATACACAAAAAGTTGTTACTTTTAATTGAAATTATTTCTAAGGAATAGTTATTTGCTAAAGTGAAATCCACATTAAAAGGTTGAATCATCTAGCTGCAAGATACAGAGCAATTTATTGAATTTAGGAATCTTTACTTGTGCTTCCTTCAATGTCTGAAACTATTCTCATTTTAATATTTCTCTCACTTTTTACCTTTTCATAAATCACTTTTTTCTTTTCTTATAATAATGTTCTAAATTAAACTCTGAAAATCACAAGATCAAAAACACCACATTAATAAAAATACTTTGATCTTATACAATGCATATATTCTCTGATTGCCAGAGCAGATTTCACTGCTATGTGCTTGGTGATATGCTAATGTATAAAGCAGACTATTCAAATGTAGAAGTGCAAAAATTATATTCATAACTAATCTTTGGATATCTTTTAGGTAAGCTAACAGCACTTTTTTAATTGGGAAGGCGACAGAATCTTAAACATATTTAAATGTTTTGCAAAGATTCAGCTTAAAAGATGAGAATATGCAAAATATGAGCACTATTTCAATGAATAATAAATAGATATATGTTTTCAAAAATAAACAGGATCAACACCAGTGAGTATAAAATGCAGTTTCTTATGCAGAGAGGATTTCCAGGGAGAAACTAAGATAACAATCCAATTAAGCTGTTACTGTATGTAAATGAGAAATTGCAATTTATGTTAACATACTAAGAAATCCAAAAGCAAAATAATGTATTTCTTGTTTTATTTCAAACAAGTTAAATGGTAAGTTGTCAAAGGAGTAGGTAAGCTTCAGGTGATCAGGAGATGAAGGGAATTGGTTTTTGAAACATATTTAATGATGGATGGCTTTTGAGTGTTAGCAAAAAGCCATTTCACCACTTCACAATTAAAAATTCATTAGAACTTGCAAGGTTAAGATAACATTTAGTAAACAGAAGCAGCATGTGAGAAATTTGAATGAGTAGAAATTCTTAATAGAATATTCATTGCTCAAACTAGTATATTTCAAAATAACAATTTATAAATATTCGTACTCTAATAGTCTTTCCACTAAATAAAAGAAAAAATTATGAACCTTGCTCCAAATGTTAGCATTAAATCATTTATTTTAATTATGTGCCATAGTGTTAGTTACAGCTAAATTGTTTATCTAAAATAAAAAAGAATATTCAAACTCAAATGCTGTATTTGTATTAAATATTCAAGTTCAAATTGAAGTTTTGACTCTTTCAGTTAAACTTTTTTGGTGTCCACTGAACATGATGATCTCTCTTCTAAACTCTCAAACCACTCTTCTATAATTTTTCATGAATAAGTAGACAGTCTCCCATTCAAAGGCAGGGTAATATTTAAGGGGAAAAAAAAAGATTTTTGCAAATCTTAGGAAATGGAATAGTAATCTTTTGTAACTAGAACTTATGTACAAGTGAGAAAAAGAGAAACAAAAATATTTTCTAAGTGAGGAAAAGAGAAACAAAAATACTCCTCTCATAGTTGAGATTTCCTTTAGTGATGTATTAAAAAAAAAAATGTCTAGAGCAATTGTGATTAAAAGCATTTTGACAAACGCATTCACTGGTAAATTCTCAAAAAAAAAATCATCATCATCCTATGAAACAAAACTCAAGATTTAAAATAATAGCACACAAATGATAATGATCCACTAACTGGTAATTATCTGAACCCTGCTTGTTTTTTGTGATGGAGTGTTTTGTTGTTATTAATAAGATCTAAACAGAGAAGTTAAATATTTGAACAGTTTCTTCCAGACTTCATACAGATTTTGTATTTCATCTGTTAAATCACTCCTTTTATTTGAAGCATTAGGGGCTTGAGAACCAAAACACCACCTGCGGTTCTATTTTATTCCTAACACATTCCTCACTTGCGATTTTAAATAGTGCATCAAAGGGAAACTCTTAAGGTGAGTATCCTCATTGTCATTCCAGAAAACTAATATGGTATTATCTCCTAGAGATGTGGCTCCCATCTATAATAATGCTAAACCTAACTTTATTCCTTTATTTTTTTCAAAGTCTTAAGTGCTTATCAAGGAGATAGAGTAGGAACCTCAAATCTGATTGCACACTTTCTGTTTTGCTCAAGAAATGCAATTTAATTAACCATGGGTATTTTTCATTTATGCTTTACTTTACATCTAACTCTCTTGCTGGATCTTTCAAGTATAATCATAATCTCTTAGATAATTATTAATGGGTATTTTCTTCAAAATAAAACAAGTTTAAGTTGAATACTTATAAAATGCCTAGTGATTTAAAAAATGTTCCTTACAACAAAAAAAGAAAATTATTTTTCTATTCAGAAAACATTAAGATTAATAAATTGAATATCTTAATTATCTATAAATATTACATCTCAAAGTTAATAACAACTGCAAATTTCATGTTACATTTAGATTTTCCAGTATATTTTAAACTCTCTAAATTAAGATTGTGTGAAAAACTCTTGAAGGAAAACACAAATCTGAGCAAACTTTTTTGTAACATTAGATAGGGTATACCAAATATTTTTTACATTGATGTGCATTTAAACAGAGGCCCTTCTAGAGCTTTAAGACAAGTGCATTCATTACTGTTAACCAGTGAACCTTCAGTTTACCAGTAAAGGGCCGAAATGTTACAATTCTCTTAAAAAAGCATTGAGTAGAAATTTACTTTTCGAGTTCTCTGGCTTTCAGTTCAGTGTGGGATGTAGTGAGCTTTTTCTTTTTCTTTTCCAAAAAATTGTCATAGAAGTTTTAATTTACATTTACATGTCCATGAAGTCATATATTTATTTTTAGTGTAAGTAACAGAAATCTCAGAAGTTAAAGTTGTGAATAATTCTCTGAATATAAAAACCTGGTCAAATTTGTGAGTGTTAGAAGCATAGCGAACTTGAAGTTTTTAAAATAAAAGTGAAAAATATTAGAAGACAATATATAGAGCATATTAAAAATCTCCCCAAGTATTACGTTCAGAATTGGCTATAATTCCCATTACAAAGATCTGGTTTCTTAACAAAACCCTAAATTTTATGCTTTTTAAAACCAAAAATCTCAAGAGGTTGAATTTTTTTCTTTAGAACTATAAGAAAAAAGGGAGCTTGTAAAAGAAAATAATATTTAAAAGTTACTTTTCTCTCTATGGCAAGACTCTCTTAAATCATTTTAGGAGCTCTTAATAATTTCATTAACATGTTAAACACATATTCTAAAAAAAAAGATTTCATTGATTTTAAAGGTAAGTTAAGTACATACTTTTTACTCCATGTGCAAGAAAGCATGCTTCATTTTTAAATATAAAATTATTTAAAATATTAAGGCCCTGTTGTGTCTCATCAATAACATAAATTATAGTAGAAAAATATATATGTAATCTTTAAAATATTTATTACATAGCACTCTAAAATTTGTGTCATTTTTACTGTATAACATTTTGATATTTTTCAGGAAATCTGAGATTTTAAATTTCTTACTTACACATAAGCATTTTTTGATATAGTAAATGTGATCAGAAATACTGGTTTTTCATATGAAAATGAAAGTTATTTTAGATCACAGCAGAGATGTGAGCCAATGTTACGCAATTGTGGAAAATGTATCGGCATTAAATAGAATTGCTTATAATCCTCAACTTTAATGCAGTTAGAAATCTAAAATATTAAGAAATAATTCATTGAAAGTGGAGCATAGAATAACAACTCTTACAGTACTCATGATACAGAAGAAGTGCTTGAATGGTTGGAATCACTCCAATTTTAATAGGCAATTTTGCTATTTTATCTTTTAAAATGTGTATGCTGACAGTGAATGTGTTTATGTGTATACTTGAATACACAATGTCCAGGAAAATACACAAATATTAGAATTAACAACATTTATACTTACTCTCTAAGATTATTTCTAAATAGCTTCCAATACACAAAATAATAAAAATTGAACTTTTGCAATTTACAATTTAGATGTTGTATCACATTTATCTTAATACATTGAAACTATAATTGCAAATAATTGAACTTCCAATACACAAGTAAATGAAATTGCTGAACCGAAAGGAAATTAGCATTGATTGCAGTTTGAGTAGACTGAACAGATTTGGTAGTTCTGATTTATTGAGGTAGAAACTAGTCCTAAACCTATTAACACAAAGATATAATTAAAATGCTGTGATTTTTAGCAACAGATCAAAGAGAATGAAGCAACCATAAAAATATCATTTTCTTTTGGTAATGAAAATCAGTATGAAAATTGCAAGTGTAGCACTCTCAAATTAATGCCAGACAACTAAAAGAAAACTAAACATACAATTATATTTTGATAGACCCTAATAAATATTAAAGAAACTACATGCTTGCTATATTGATGCTTGTTTAGCTTTCATACCTGGAATTAAAGTTTTTCATACCTGAAAAACTTTGTAAAACAGGGATACCATCTGCTTACTTCCTTAAATAATTAGCACTGCATCTTTATATAACATTTACCCAGCATATACAAAGAAAAATTATTTTATATCCATACTTAACTAATATTTTTAGCAAAAAAAAAAAAAAAAGAATATTCAACTGAATGAAGATCATTTACACAAATCTCCACATCACTTTCTGTAAACAGAGCAAGGTTTTGTTGCAACTGTATTTTCACAGTTCTCCATTAATAAGTCATTCCACTAAAAAGATTATGAGGCAAACAAAAATATCATCTACCTTTATTCTTTAAGCCAATTCTATTTTATAACAAGTGTTTATAAGACAAATCTAGCTCTGATTAATTAATTTTATAGGTGAGAAATGTATTCAGCCTGTTACTGTATTTCTCATGATATAATTTTAATGAATTAATCACTTTTTTAAACTTCACTGCCTCCTACCCAAATAAAGCCACTGAAGCTGTCACCGAGAATAATTCTCACTGAATTTACAAGTGGCCAGTACAAGCCTTCTTAGCAATACGTATTTTGAATTATCCAAATTGACAAAACCAAAGTGAAGCCAATAAAAGGAATTAAAGAAATTACCCATGTAGTATCCAAGCTAATTAAGACCAATCAGCTATGACTTTTGGCTCAAATTCCACTTGTGCTCACATTTTACTTGAATTAAATAATTATTAACAATGTTTCTGTTGCTATTATTCCCATTCATGCCTATCTACCTCTTTCTTTTCTATGTCATCCTTTTCCTTCTCCTGATGGTATTGCTGCTTTTCATATTAATGCTGCTGCTAGTGGAGGTATTGTAATTATTGCTACTGCAGTGTCAGAGCAAACAATTCATGTTTACATCACTCCTTGTGTTGAGTATTAATTGCTAACTGGCTTTTGATTATTTTTTATATTAAACAAGATGATGTTCATTATTTTAATCAGCTCTAATCACTGTATTGGAAATATTTATTTATCTACAGTCCTACCTCTCCACTTAAATCTAGCTCTCTAGGGTCCTCATATTAGATGTGGATAGTGTTAGCATTTTAATTAAAGAAGAATCATGCTTATGTATGATAGTTTTTAGGGTCAAATTTATGTGATGAGGGGAGGGGCAACACAGAAGTATCCAAAATCTGATCTCTTTATCTGTTAAGAAACATATTACCCATAAATAATTCATCAATTTAAGACTGAGACCAAAAGAAAAATTTTATAAAAGGAAAAATATTAAAGGGAAAAAAAAAGTAATCTATACTGAGAATATCTATATTGAAAGCAACCACACAACATTCCTAAGATGGGGAACTCTAATTTGGAAATGATGTTTTACATGCTTTTACTATTTGGGGTTAAGTAATAGTTTATGAAAAAAGTCAGTTAAAGACAAATCAAGATATTTGGGTGTCATCATTATCATTTGAATTGGGGAAAAAACAATATTGATTCCATGAAAAATAGTTACAGGTTTAAAATTTATTAAATTCAACTACAAGAATGACAATAGCAACATCAGTGCTGCTTTTTTGGCACTAAAGTGAGAATACTTGGCTACAATCTAGTTTTCCATAGTAGTTAGGGTGATTTCTAAAAAAATAAATTAGGTTGCTTCACCCTCTGTTAAAAAAATTACATCACATTGCAATGGTACTGTTGCTTCACAAACAGGGCAAGAGGAGACTGAAGAAAGAGGCAGATCACTCCAGATTTATTAAACAGGGGAACTTGCTTATCAGGCTTATCTTGGGCGGCCAAACGCAAGTCGATCGTTACCCACCTGCCAGTATCTTAAAAGTTTATGTGGAGACCTTAACAGGATTTAGTCACATATGCCATCCAGATGGTCTCAATAACACATAACTATCTCAACACTGTGTCTTTAAAAGTGGCTCCCACTGAGGGCCTGGTGGGCAGAGCGCATATTCCAAGGATGGGTGAAAGGCTAAGGCGCCTTAGATTCCCTGGGTCCAGTTTGCTCATCACCCAGCTGTTACCTCTACTCAATGACCTCCAACATGCTAAGAGAATTCTGATTCTGACAGTCTCAAACAAAATGTTACAGTTCTCACAAACTTTCAAACTTTAATCTAATCCTCCCGCCCCGCCTCCCCGCCAGTCTCCCTACATGTTGTCCTAGTTTACTGTTGTTCAGTTAACACACATGTTCCTAAGTAAAGAAAATTGCATATGGTGTGCCTTCTTTCTGTGAGGCCTCTTCTTTCTCCAGAAGGCTTGATCTTTTCATTTCTTTACTTATCACTCTCAATTTATACATCACGTTTCTCTCAGGGATTCTCACTGTTTCAACTACATAAAAAGAGGATATCCCCTCCCATGTTCTGTTATATTCTACTGTCATTTTCTTTTAGAGAGCTCACCATGATTAAGGGATTTTGTTTGCTTAATTTTTATTATCTATGCTTCTTCCCTACCTTGCTTCATGAGTGTGGTACCACACATGTTTTATTTGCTGTATTATAGATACTAACACAGTATATTCAGTCCCTAGCTACTCAATACAGAGAAGGCAATGGCACCCCACTCCAGTACTCTTGCCTGGAAAATCCCATGGATGAAGGAGCCTGGTAGGCTGCAGCCCATGGGGTCGCTAAGAGTCGGACACGACTGAGTGACTTCACTTTCACTTTTCATTTCATGCATTAGAGAAGGAAATGGCAACCCACTCCAGTGTTCTTGCCTGGAGAATCCCAGGGACGGGGGAGCCTGGTGGGCTGCCGTCTATGGGGTCGCACAGAGTCGGACACGACTGAAGCGACTTAGCAGCAGCAGCAGCTACTCAATAAACATTTCTGGGTGAATTAATGCCTTCATTTATTGATAATCTCCGAAGCACCAACCCTGATGTACTAGGCTAGTGATTAATCTTAAGGTCAGACAATCTAATGGACTGCATGTACATTTTTTTCCAGTTTACATCTAGCCCTAAGAGTCGTCTTTGCCTCCAGAGATCCTATTTAAATAAATTATCTGGAGTTTCTACTAATCATGACAGTTTGCAATCAACTGAATGTGGTAGGAGGAGGCGGGGACAACAGAGGATGAGATGGTTGGATGACATCACTGACTCAATGGACATTTGTTTGGGTAGACTCCCGCAGTCGGTGATGGACAGGCAGACCTGGCGTGCTGTGGTTCATGGGGTCGCAAAGAGTCAGACACGACTGAGCGACTGAACTGAACTGAACTGAATGTGTTATATGAGCTTGCTTCCAGGTATATTAGTGGTAAAGAATCTGCCTGCCAATGAAGGAGATACAGAAGATGCAGTTTACATCCCTGGACTGGGAAAGTCCTCTGGAGGAGGAAATACTGGAGCAACCCACTCCAGTATTCTTGCTTGGAAATCCCATGGACAGAGGAGCATGGAGGGCTACAGTCCATGGGGTAGCAAAGAGTTGGACTCAGTGAGCAACTGAGCATGCATAAATGTGGTATATAGTAAGCTATAATACTGAAGAATATTATAAAATATAACTAATAGCATAATATCTAAGGTCAATTATGGAGGTAGGAAAGTATGTACAGGTACATTGAAAGAATTAAAACACTTGAAATTATAATACAGATCCATAAAACAGCTAATGAACATGCTATTAATAAGTTCATATTAATAGCAAGTAGCCTCTGCTGCCAGGAAAACATAGGTAGCATCATGCATAGTAGAAAGCATGCTGATAATGAACCAGCTGCAATTGGTTATCTCACCTGGCAACCTGGGTATTTCAGGTTGAGATTTTTCTGCTCTTTGTCTATTGGTTTTGTTTTGTTCTGACTCAGGAGATCAAGGATGTTTTATGTACACTGGGGGACAAGAAGACATATCCAATAAGTGTTTTATTTGTCAAGAGATTAGAGACATGCCTAATAAAGGCATTCGAGTAGGAAGATATTCAGTTAGTATTGCTAGTAGTGAAGCTTAAGCAGCTTAGTTAAATAACTCAAGTGCAAAATAACTGTTAGTCTGGCAAGTCACACATCTCTGAACTCTAAAGCATATGTCAGCCCCATGGAGTGAGGAATCAGAGAAATAATAAATGTAGTTAATAGACTGAGGAAACAATGCCCAAGAAAAAGTTCAGCTATCGTAGTAAGAAACCATCTTGGAAAAGACTTTTAAACAATAACTCAGAAGTTAGGAATGGGAACATACTCTTTTTACATTGAATGTGTGTTGTCAGTCAATATTATTACTCCTATTACATTACTATTGCAATAATACTGTACTAGAATGGACTTACCCAGTGGCTCAGTGATAAACAGTCTGCTTGCAATGCAGGAGGTGCAGGTTCAACCTCTGGGTCTGGAGATCCCCTGAAGGAGGAAATGGCAACCCACTCGAGTATTAGTGCCAGGATTATTCCATGGACAGAGGAGTCTGGTGCGCCACAGTCCATAAGGGCTCAAATAGTCAGACACTATTGAGTGTGCCCACATGCACACACACACACACACTGTATCTATAATACTATAAATATATATATATATAATACTATAGATATAAATATAGTGCTATAAAGATAATACATTTTAAAAGAGTACATGGAATCCTTGTTTGTGACTAAATGTGGAACACTTACTATGTGATAATACAGAATAGTCATATTTTCCATATGTTTGCTTGAGTGAAATTTCCCATAGATAAGATGGCTACGGAAGTCTTTTGAAGAAGTGGTATTTGTATTAGTTTCCTACTGCTGCTGTAAAACATAACCTCAAATTCAGTGGCTTAAACACAAATTGATGTTATAGTTCTGGAGATTAGAAGTCTGAAAACAGATCTGCAAGGGTGCATTCCTTTTGGAGGATCTATGAATGAATCTGCTTCCTTGCCCCTTTCCAGCTTCTAGACTTTGCCTACCTTCCCTGTTTTGTGGTCCTTCTTCCATCTTAAGAACAAGCAGTGTATCATCTTTTCTCCTCTGTGACTTCTGCTTCCATTGTCTCATATTTCCTCTCCGAATCACAACGATCTTATGATTACACTGGACCCACCTGGATATGCTGGGATAATCTCATCTCAAGGACCTGAAGCTAGTTGAGTGTGGAAAGTCCTCTTGCCAGGTAAGGTAACATTCACAGATTCCAGGAATTAGGAAATGGACTTTTTTGAGGGATTATTGTTCAGTCTAATATTTAAGCTGAATTCTGGAGGAAAATTAGTCAGAGACACAAAAGTTGGAAAAGGTTTTGTCTTAGTTTGGATTCCCTGGAAAGCACAGCCTCAGTCAAATACTCAAGGGCAGGTGGTTTATTTGGGAAGTGATACCAGGAAGTACGAGTGAGAACACAGAATGAAAATGGTGAAGAGAAACTAGCCAATAAAGGATGTGCTAGTGAAAAAATTATCAACATGAGCTTAATCCTCTTGGGTACTCTTTTAGCAGCACATATCAGACTTGTGCCAATGGGATATGGAAAGCCTGGGAGTTGTTCCTGCCACTCTGGTCTCTCATCAGTTGATCCCTAGTATCCTGCTGAGAACAAGGGGTAAGCAAGCTCACAAAAATATCAAGAAATCCTTTAGGCAGAACAGTAGAGAAGCCAGAAGGAGAAAGGCATTGGTGCTTGATGTGGGAGCCAATCAGTTCTTCATGGGTACACTGGGAACTGAGGAGTTTGAACAGAGGCTTTTCAAAACAACAATAGTATCTGGTCCAGATAGAAACAAAAACAAGACATTACAGGACACACTCAAAAGTCTTGGAATATACGGTACTATATAAAACTGCACTGTTGAAACAATTAGAGAACTGAAAAGCATAATAATGCATTGCATAATTTGGTGCACATATATTATTGCAACAAGTATTTTAAAAATGGCATTAGAGGAGAAATGAGTTTAGCTTAAAGAGTAAGTTGAGTTGCAGACCTATAGACTGGCAAAAATAATTTGTATAGACAGAAGAAAGATTTGTGAGGAGAGAGAAAACAATATAAACAAAATGTTTAAAAGTATGATCATCCATATTATGGCACATTTTGCAATAACTAAGAAGAATATATTGAATGGAAAATAGTGTTTTGGTTTTAAGGTAGAAAAATATGCTAAGTAGCCTGCCAATAATAATTATTTGGTTCACTCATTTAATCACTCAAAAAGTTGTTATTAAATGTCTAATATGTGTTAGATGGGCTTCCCTGTGGTTCAGCAGTAAAGAATCCCCATGCAATGCAAAGCCACAGTAGAAGCGTGTTCTATCCTTGGGCCAGGAAGATCCCCTGGAGGAGGGCATAGCAACCTACTCCAGTATTCTTTCCTGGAGAATCCCGTGAACAGAGAAGCCTGGTGGGCTACAGTCCGGGAGGTCGCAAAGAGTCGGACATGACTAACCTGACTTAGCATGTATGCACGCATGTGTTACATACTGTTTCTGACACTGGCTTGCTATCATTGAATGGAATGGTGAAAGGCCCTAACCTTCAAGCTGTTTCCATACTTGACATTTATGTAAAACTTTAAAATTATCAAAAGAAAGTTTATCATTATATATAACATCTATAATACAAATAATATATTAAAGCATGACTCATGACATAATCAAAGCACACGTGTAATTTTCTATCCTACCATTCTTTTCAATACATTTAGTATGGAGTGTTTTTCCATTTAACTAGATAAAAATTTCTCAGGTGCATGACTTATTCTGATAGGCTTTTAAATATAAGCTTATAAGACTAGATTGCAAAGACAGCATCATTTTTTTACTCAACATTTCCAACATATTTAATTTGTAAAACCTCCTTACCCACAGAAATGACATTTAAGCACAGAATTTTACCAGTGCACCATCTGAAGGCAGGGGTGGGCATCTTGTGTGCTCCATAAAGAAAGACTGGCAGATCAAAATCATTGTCATTAGCATTTCTCTCTTTCTCATTTCCTTTTCCCTTCTCCCTCATGAGTTATGGTTTAGGTCCCTCTCAGCATCAACTCGGGAGGGGGTGGAGATGCTGGAAACTGTTTGACAAGCATCCCTGCCACAAGCACACATACAACAGAATAGCCAACCTCTCCTGAAAAGGAAATTGGGAGATGCATCTCCATGTCTGCCTCACTCTACCTATGTCATTGCTCGGTTCTGTTTCTCTAGATATTTTTGCCTCAGGAATAGCTCCCACAGAATTCTGGTATCCTCTTTTCCTAAGAGAAAATGCAGAAAGGGAAAAATGACAGTCCTGTCTGCAGCAGTTTTTCTTAAGGGCCACGATATATACATATAATCTTCCTAAGATTAAGATGTATTAAATCCGAACAAGAATCATATGTTCTCCACATAGGAGCAAGATGAATTTGTTAAAATAGTTACTAGGACTTTGTTTTTAGTGATAGGTTATGATCAGATATTTTGACACTGATGATATTTGTTGATAGATTCACCAAGTACATTTTCACCCTTTCCAACTCAGTATATACAAACTTGAATCTAGTATTGAATTGTACTTGTAAATATTGTTCAATCTTGCCAGAGCACTTGCATAAATTAATAAACATGGGGTATTTGTATAAAAAATAAATGCAGTCTGTGTCAAATGTAATAATTACATATTTCTGATTGTTCATTCGGTCCTGGTATTACATAGTCACAAATTTAACATTAATTAAAATAGTTCAACAACTGCTATTTTACTTTAAAACAAATATGTTAGTACTCCCTGTGAAGACAAACACTATTTATTGCAGATGTCAAATCTTTTACTACTTTTCTGGCTAGCTGTGGGAGGACTTGAAGAGAACATTTAAAAGTGCTTCATGTGCAAACTGAGAATATAAAGCAACTGGCAGTCCCTTGTATAAAGCACCTCAAAGTGACCGAGAGATGCTGGAAGTGATAGGTCACCAGGTTTTAACTAGATATGCAGATAAGGAATGCCCAAAATAAGTTTGGGCTCCCAAATAATTTCACTCAGTCTCAACATTTGTTTACTGACTAGGCAAAGAGCAAATATGTTTTTGCCATTTTGCCAGAGGAAAGAGACTGGTTTTCCTTCAGTTCAGTTCAGTCAGTCAGTCGTGTCTAACTCTTTGTGTGTGTGTGTGTGTGTGTGTGTGTGTGTGTGTGTGTCTAACTCTTTGAGACCCCATGAACCGCAGCACACCAACCTCCCTGTCCATCACCAACTCCTGGAGTCTACCCAAGCCCATGTCCATAGAGTCAGTGATGCCATCCAACCATCTCATCCACTGTCGTCCCCTTCTCCTCCTGCCCTCATTCTTTCCCGGCATCAAGATCTTTTCAAATGAGTCAATTCTTTGAGTCAGGTGGCCAAAGTATTAAGAGTTTCAGCTTCAAAATCAGTCCTTCCAATGAACACCTAGGACTGATCTCCTTTATGATGGACTGGTTGGATCTCCTTGCAGTCCAAGGGACTCTCAAGAGTCTTCTCCAATATCACAGTTCAAGAGCATCAATTCTTCAGCGCTCAGCTTTCTTTACAGTCCAACTCTCACATTCATACATGACCACTGGAAAAACCATAGCCTTGACTAGACAGACATTTGGTGACAAAGTAATGTCTCTGCTTTTTAATATGCTATCTAGGTTGGTCATAACTTTCCTTCCAAGGAGTAAGCTTCTTTTCATTTCATGGCTGCAGTCACCATGTGCAGTGATTTTGGAGCCCCAAAAAATAAAGTCTGACACTGTTTCCACTGTCTCCCCATCTATTTCTCATGAGGTGATGGGACCAGATGCCATGATCTTAGTTTTCTGAATGTTGAATTTAAGGCAACTTTTTCACTTTCCTCTGTCACTTTCATCAAGAGGCTTTTTAGTTCCTTTTCACTTTCTACCATAAGGGTGGTGTCATCTACATATCTCAGGTTATTGATATTTCTCCCAGCAATCTTGATTCCAGCTTGTGCTTCTTCCACCCCAGCGTTCTAGGTCGGTCATAACTTTCCTTCCAAGGAGCAAGCGTCTTTTAATTTCATGGCTGCAATCACCATCCACAGTGATTTTGGAGCCCAGAAAAATAAAGTCAGACACTGCTTCCCCATCTATTTTCCATGAAGTGATGGCACCAGATGCCACGATCTTAGTTTTCTGAATGTTGAGCTTTAAGCCAACTTTTTCACTTTCCTCTGTCACTTTCATCAAGAGGCTTTTTAGTTCCTCTTCACTTTGAAGGATACCACAAAGGTGGTATCATCTGCATATCTGAGGTTATTGATATTTCCCCCAGCAATCTTGATTACACCTTGTGCTTCCTCCAGTCCAGCGTTTCTCATGATGTACTCTGCATATATGTTAAATAAGCTGGTTGACAATATACAGGCTTGATGTACTCCTTTTCGTATTTGGAACCAGTCTGTTGTTCACTCACCTAGAGCCAGACATCCTGGAATGTGAAATCAAGAGGGCCTTAAGAAGCATCACTATGAACAAAGCTAGTGGAGGTGATGGAATTCCAATTGAGCTATTTCAAATCCTGAAAGATGATTCTGTGAAAGTGCTGCACTCAATATGCCAGCAAATTTGGAAAACTCAGCAGTGGCCATAGGAGCAGAAAATGTCAGTTTTCATTCCAATCCCAAAGAAAGGCTATGCCAAAGAATGCTCAAACCACCGCACAATTGCACTCGTCTCACTCGCTAGTAAAGTAATGCTTAAAATTCTCCAAGCCAGGCCTCAGCAATACATGAACCGTGAACTTCCAGATGTTCAAGCTGATTTTAGAAAGGGCAGAGGAACCAGAGATCAAATTGCCAACATCCGCTGGATCATTGAACAAGCAAGAGTGTTCCAGAACAACATCTATTTCTGCTTTATTGACTATGCCAATGTCTTTGACTGTGTGGATCACAACACACTGTAGAAAATTCTGAAGGAGATGGGGATATCAAACCACCTGACCTGCATATTGAGAAACCTGTATGCAGGTCAGCAAGCAGCAGTTAGAACTGGACATTGAACAACAGACTGGATTTCCTTAATGAATATCAATTTACTCTCTTTCTATCAGAAGCAACAGGAATTACTGAGAAATCCTGTGCTTCCATCTACATCTACTTTGACAAGTGTTTCTTAACCTTCATTGCATAATCAACTCTCTTAGTGTCCTAGTAACCTACAGCAGTTCTCAGACCCATCCCTCCCCACAGAATTCCTGGAAATAGGTTGACAACAAAGGTATTTTTTTTTTTTTTTTTGTCAGACAAAGAGGTGGTTCTAAGAGGAAACCAGGATTGACTATATTGAAGCAATCTAGAAAATACAGACACACACAAATTTTAACTTCTAATTATAAAAAGTCATCAGTATAGTATCAAATGTAAATTTTCACTATTTATATAAGAAAATGTTCGAAGTCATAGTCACGATTAGTGGTTTAAATATTGTTTGAGTGTAACTTAAAAGGGGTAGGTTTTATGTGATATGATTGTTGTTGTTGTGTCACTCAGTCTTGTCTGACTGTTTGAGGCTCCCTGGACTGCAATATGCCAGGCTTCCTGTCCTTCACGACCTCCCAGTTCAGTTCAGTTCCGTTCAGTCGCCCAGTCGGCTCTGACTCTTTGCGACCCCATGAACTACAGCACGCAAATTCTGCCTGCCCGCCACCAGCTCACGCAGCCTACGCAAACTCATGTTCATTGAGTCAGTGATGCCATCCAACCATCTCATCCTCTGTCGTCCCCTTCTCCTCCCGTCTTCAATCTGTCCCAGCATCAGGGTGTTTTCAAATGAGTCAGCTCTTAGCATCAGATGGTCAAAGTATTGGAGTTTCAGCTTCAGCATCAGTCCTTCCAACAAATATTCAGGCCTGATTTCCTTTAGGATGGACTGGTTGGATCTCCTTGCTGTGCAAGGGACTCTCAGAGTCTTCTCCAACACCAGAGTTCAAAAGCATCAATTCTCTGGCACTCAGCTTTCTTTAAAATCCAACTCTTACATCCATACATGACAACTGGAAAAGCCATAGCTTTGACTAGACGGACATTTGTTTTCAAAGTAATGTCTCTGCTTTTTAATATGCTGCCTAGCTTGGTCATAGCTTTTCTTCCAAGGAGCACACATCTTTTAATTTCATGGTTGCAGTTACCATCTGCAGTGATTTTGGAGTCCAGAAAAATAAAGTCAGCCAAAGTTTCCACTGTTTCCCCATCTATTTGCCATGAAGTGATGGGACAAGATGTCATGATCTTAGTTTTCTGAATGTTGAATTTTAAGCCAACTTTTTCACTCTCCTCTTTCACTTTCATCAACAGGCTCTTTAGTTCTTCACTTTCTGCCATAAAGGTGGTGTCATCTGCATATCTGAGGTTATTGATATTTCTCCTGGCAATCTTGATTCTAGCTTTGCTTCATCCAGTCCAGCATTTCTCATGATAATCTGCATACAATTTAAATAAGCAGGTTGACAATATACAGCGTTGGCATACCCCTTTCCCAATATGGAACCAGTCTGTTGTTCCATGTCCATTTCTTTTTTTTTTTTTTTTTTTTACGTGCTGGACCTCAGTTTCGATGAGGAGATGGTAGTGAGTTCTCACTCCATGTCCATTTCTAACTATTGCTTCTTGAACTTACGTTCTAAATTCTGAGAACACAAAGGACACTCCTTCTCTTAAAAAAAAAAAAAAAAGAATTATATATTCACTCTTAAAATATATTACTAATAATTCTTCAATTTAAAAAGATGAAATCAAAAGAGCTATTTGAAATTACATAAAATGTGTATTTTAATTATGTTTAAACTGTATACTTTGACTCATTAATCACATTACATTAGACCAAAATAATTATTTTACATGAGTAAAAGTGATTTTATATTATAGATTAATATTACATAAAATGTTTAAACTACTGTCTAATAGTGATGTATTCAATACAAGCAAATGTAAAGATTAGCAGTAAGATAGCTTTAAATGTAATGATATTCTTAAAGTAAGTAACCAAAGTCAGTGTTCAAGATAATAAACCCAATGCTATTCAACCTTTATTTTAACTAGGTTTAATGATTGTCCAGAAAGAGATTCTCAAATTAGAAAAATTATGTTTAATGTATATCAAGAGGACTATATTCTTATTTACAGCAAGGTTTTAATCATCTTGATTTTTATAATTACTGTAATAAAATATTCATAACACCTCATATTTGAATTATGAGTAATTGTTATTGTGGTAAAATAAATTTTGCTTATCAGATTCTCTTCAATTTAATGACTTACTTCTAAATATTGGAGGAAAAACTGTTTCAATTTATCCTCTATTAGAAGAATATCAGCTGTTTTTAAAAGGAGCTGCCAGTTTTACTGTATTTACTATTGCAACAAGCCTAGATACTAAGCGTGTGTGATTTATTTTCAGCAGATGTGTAATTATTTCTAAAACAAGCAGATATATACTCTTACAAAATTAACTTTTTAAATTTGAAACTGTAAATCATGGTAGTTCTAAATCATAGAACATAAAAACCCTTAAAACTTCCACTTTTCATTCTTGATTTATAAATGAGATTTAGCATGTGTGACAAAGAGAATCTTGTGACAGAATTCACTTACTGGAATAAAGAGGTCCAACAGATAATATGCTTGACCCTATTCTATTTTTTTCCTCCTTTACCCTTGGTACAAGAAAGGCGTAGTACATATGATGGCCACAACACCACTGTCCCTTTAATGCCCAAAGCACTAAGAGGTTCCAAATTATGTTTTCATCTTGATTGTAACAACTTGACTCTTTGTTAGACCTCCAGAGTTATTTATTTTGCTGTTTTGCAGTATAATCACTGTACAAACACACAATACTTCCTACCAGTCTTGTCACTGGGGTGATATAAATTTACTTCTCTACTTCTGAGCTTCAAGGGGAGAACTGTGGCAGTATCACAAACTCATCTCAATAAATGGAGGTAAGGGTGTATTCTTAGCTTAGTTATAAAATAATTCTAATTTTCAAAATGAAAACTGAAAGAAATTAAATTTTCTTTCACTAAACATGACTGCTTTTAATAAAATAATTTTGGTACATGATTATATCAATAAATTCCTCTTTTTACTCTGCCTTATCATACATACATGCCCTCCTCTATTGGTATTACCATAAATCTTCTAGGAATATGGGAAAACAAATAAAATTCTTATTTTAAAACTAGTTAAACTTCAGATATGCTTATACTGACCTGAACAAAATTTCCTCTTCTGGTTTTATATTCTACCCCATGTGGAGTCCACAGATTCTCATTTTAGGGGATGGTGATGACTTTCCTATTAATCAAGAGATGTCAAATCAGTCTCAGAAGCCCTTAGTTATAAGCAGACACAGGTTAAGACTGCAAGACTGAAGTATATACTTAGTTTTATCATCACTGTGTATCACTGTCTTTTCTGTAACATCTACTCAGGCAACCATTTTATGAGGTATATATATTCTGGAGAGCTGTTCTTTGTTCTTCTGTGAGACTAGAGGAAGTTAACTCTTGAAGCATGATGCAAAGAGACTTATCATATCTTACTGACCACTCTAACTCCAGTCAAAGTATAAGAAATATCACTATACACACATATTCCCGTCTCAAAAGACAATATGTACATATAAATGTTATATATACATGTATATGTTTATGTATCTTCTGTGTTTCTCATATAGTGAAAAATATCATGAAAAAAAGATTATTGAATTACAATCCTTGTATCTGGCTCTTCAAGCTCTTCATGTAAGGACTGAGATCTTTTCAACTGACACAATCTATATATGCTTGGCTCCTGAGCTATCAGTAGATGATAAAAGTCTGGAGATAATTCTCTTCCTACAATGCTCAAACATAAGATCTCCAGAGTTTTATATCCTGCTCTGTAGCTGGTCTCTGACTAAACATCACAAAAGCAATCATGCAGCAGAAAAATAGGAAGCCACGGCAAATACATGTTGAAACTCAAATAATTATGATTTATAATGTGATAAAGACAACTAAAACAAGAGTAGGGTGGATAGATCATGGAAATAAATAGTTGATTTTGTAGCCCCTGTAGAAAATTATCAAGAAGGAATCTGAGAATTGAGAACAGAAGTCAATAGAATAGCTACTAGACTCATTAACTAGTTTTTCCATATTATGCACTTCATACAAGTTAATTTTCAGTGGGATAATTTTAAAATAATTACTGTCATACTATTTATACATGATTCCTAATGGCTCTGTAATATTGTTTTGCTTATGATTTATAAGCTAAAGTGCATGAGATATAACAATGACCCATCTGTATTTAAATACATTTTATTGATTAATGTATACTCTTACAAGATTTTACTGAGTAATCTTTTTTAATATCTATAATATTGACTCTTTCTCCCAATCCCAGTTCTTCATAAAAACTTAAATACCAAAAAAAAAAAAAAAAAAAGTTTGGCTTCTAGTCTATAGTTTAAAATTAAATCCAATTCTCCTAGACATGACTCCTTAAATAGAAACAAAATAACTTTCTCAGCTTGAAACATATAATCTAAAGTTCAAAGTCTAAGGCGTTTTCCTTCTCATCCTTTTGTCTGAGTTGGCATTATACGATCCGGCAGATGTGTCTGGTCTTTGGAAAGTTAACAACTTTACAAACTTACATCCTCTGACCTAACACAAGGTTATATCTAGTTCTTATCTCTCCTCACCTCACCACTCAACCAAGCACTGAAATAATCTTATCCTCATCTTATCATCAAATTTTGCCTTCCATCCTGTATCTCTAGGCAGCACGAGTTTGCACCATTAGGGTACCTGTCAAATATACCAGCTGTACCACCCAGTTACTTGAGGGTGTTCTCAATGGTAGTGCATGGGAATATAGTCACTTTCTCCTTCCTAAGACCTGCTTAGGGAAACACCAGAAACTCAGTAGGACTTCCTTAGTGAGAGGAATTGCCACTCACTCAAGTGACATGCCACACAGCCATACTTCCTCTATTAATCCCAAACCATAGTGATGTGAGCAAGGCCTGGGAGGTTGCCTTTGTCAGAATTCCAGAAAGGAAATAGTATAACAAGTCTCCTCAGTCCCCAATTCCCCGTACTTTCTGGAGAGTTATTTAATACTTCTGAGGTTCTTAATCCCAGGATTGGAGTAGGAATTGAAAGCCAACTGCACAACGATCTTCATCAAGATCTTTTCCACTTTCCTTCCAACTCTTTCTGGGTCTCAAAGCTATAGAGGATCTTTATATAGTTATGTGCTTATCTTTCTGGATTTTTCTGTTTGTCTCTCTTTATCGGTGTGTGTTTGAGGGAATAATAGAAAATGAAAAGTAAAACTGCCAGATTCTGCTTCCTCACATATATTTATTTATAAACTACAATATACATGGGATTACAAACAGATTTATTTATTTATTTACTTTAAGAGCGAAAGAAAAGTTTTCATTTCCTTCATTTCCCCTTAACAGTTAGACTCTGACATATTTCAATGGGTGACTTAAATCTCTTCTGCAATGCTGGAAAATAATTGTAGCCCGTGTTTTGGAAAAAAACTATAATCCCTTTAATACACACCCAGCAATATCTTTATTGTGTCCCCAAACACACAGCAAGGTGAATGAATGTGCTATGGTATAATGCTTTCTGGGATACAAAGCATGACCAGTACCTATCTTTTCACTTTGCTTTCTGTTTGTCTGTGTTTTCAGTCTCCTAATATAGTAATTAGTCTATACGTTTGTGTTTGCGTACAGAGTTATTTTGCAGTTGCTTTAATAAGCACATTCACATACACACACCATGGACTAGAGAAAAGACACCTAAATCTTGCATAAAACTGACATCCTTTGAGATTTTAAATCATAGGAATTCAGTTAAATTTGTAGCAAAATGGATGTTTGGCATTATGTTAAGTGAAATAAATCAGACAGAGAAGGCAAATACTGTTTGATGTCACTTATATGTGGAATCTAAAAAATACAAAAAACTAGTGTTTATAACAAAAAAGCAGGCTCAATGGATACAGATTAAAATTAAGGAATTTTAAGTTATAGGACTTTTAAATCATAGGAATTAAGTATTTTCAGGAGAATTAATATATAAGTAGGCAAAAATTATTATGATTTAATTGATGATTGATTATAGCAATATACTTCCAGTTTTATACATATTCTACAGTGTTGCACTCTTTATTTGATCACTTCAATATCAAGTCACTACCAGACCTGAGTGATTTACTGCCCTGATCAAACCCTTCCACGTGTGTGCATGATGCATTGCTCTTGCATGCACACTAGAGAGACCTGGTAATTATTTGAAGCCAGCTTTCTGGTGATTATACATCTCAGATTCATACCTGGAACAATTTTAAAATATCACTACAAATATGTATCTTGGTTTCCTCAGTTTAATCTGCTGTTTTTCAGAGGTAATTTTAATAGTAAAAGCTCTTGACCACCAGGGAAAGGTTTAGATACATGAATGAACTTTAGCATCAGTTGAAAATATTCACATCACACAATGACTTCTTGATTTTCTACTTCATTTAGAGCAGTGATTTTTTAAAAAGTGAAAGTGTTAGTCTCTTAGTCATGTCTGACTCTTTGTAACCCCATGGACTATTGCCCACCAGGCTCCTCTGTCCATGGAATTCTATAGGCAAGACTATGGAAGTGGGTAGCCAATTCCTCCTCCAGGAGATCTTTCTGACCCAGGACTTGAACCTGGATCTCTTTCATTGCAGGTAAATTCTTTAGAGCAGTGATAACTTAACACAATTATTTTTTTAAAATGAAGAAAACTACCTGTATAATTATTAGGGCTTTTTATTTTCTGTTTGTTTGAGAATAAACATTATTACATTAAAACATTCTAATAAAAAATTAAAAAATAAATTCTAATATTAAATGTCACATTTACTACAACAAAAGTATGCATATAATCTAAGAATAAAGGACTTATCTGTAAACTAAATATATAACTTTTTAAAATGTATACCACATTTCATTTTTTTATTTTTATAGAATTTTTAAAGATCACACTTCATTTACAGTTATTACAGAATATTAACTATATCCCCTGTGTTGTATAATATCACCTTTGGACTATTTTACACCCAGCAGTTTGTACCTTCCATTGCCTCACAACTATATTGCTCCTCTCCCCTCAACAGGTAATCACTCATTTATTCTCTATATCCATTGAGTCTGTTTCTTTTTTGTTATAGCCACCAGTTGGTTGTATTTTTTAGATTCCACATATAAATGGCATCAAACAGTATTTGTTTCTCTGTCTGACTTATTTCAATCAGCATAATGTCAATCATCCATTTTGCTGCAAATTTAACAAATTGAAGAATAAAAACCATATAATCATCTCAATAGATGCAGAAAAATCTTTCAATAAAATTTGCATTCATTTATGATAAAAACAAACAAACAAACAAACAAAAGCAAAACCTCTCCAGCAAGCAGCATAGAGGGAACATATTTCAAAATAATAAAAAGGATACATACAACAAACCCACAGCTAACATCATACTCAGTGGTGAAAGGTTGAAAGCATTTCCTCTTAGATCAGGAATAAGACAATGATGTCTACTCTCTCCAGTTTTATTCAACATAGTTTTGGAATCAAGGCGCAGCAATCAGAAGAAAAAAAATATATAGAAGAAATCCAAATTGGAAAGGAATCCAAATCCAAAGAGTCAACATCTCAATGCTTGCAGATGACATGATACTACATACAGAAAAGCCTAAAGACACCACAAAAAAACTACTAGGGTTTGTCATTGAATACGGTAAAGTTATAGGATACAAAATTATATATAGGAATCTGTCACATTTCTATACATTAACAATAAACTATCAGAAAGATAAATTAGGGAAACGATCTCATTTACCATTGCATAAAATAGAACAAAAGACCTAGGAATAAATCTACCTGTGCCAACAAAGGTCCATCTAGTCAAGGCTATGGTCATGTATGTATGTGAGAGTAGGACTATAAAGAAGGCTGAGCGCCAAAGAATTGTTACTTTTGAATTATGGTTTTGGAGAAGACTCTTGAGAGTCCTTTGGACTGCAAGGAGATCCAGCCAGTCCATCCTAAAGATCAGTCCTGGGTGTTCATTGGAAGGACTGGTGCTGAAGCTGAAACTCCAATACTTTTGCCACCTCATGTGAAGAGTTGACTCATTGGAAAAGACCCTGATGCCGGGAGGGATAGGGGGCAGGAGGAGAAGGGGACCACAGAGGATGAGATGGCTGGATGGCATCACTGACTCGATGGACATGAGTTTGAGTAAACTCTGGGAGTTGGTGATGGACAGGGAGGCCTGGTGTGCTGCGATTCATTGGGTTGCAAAGAGTTGGACACGACTGAGCGACTAAACTGAACTGAAGGAGGCAAAAGACCTGTACTCCAAAAACTACAAGACACTGAAGAAAGAAATGCATGCTTTAATAATAGTATTATAAAAATCTACTATTATGTGATTTTTTTCTCTTTTGTGGGAGACAGCTAGTATAAGCTTATCTAAAAGACATCATTTTGTGTTAAATCACAAATAGGACACCCGAGTTTTAAATGGTTTACTAGAGAGAGAAACAAATACAATTTTAAAAGCCTGTAAATATGAATAACAAAACAAAGATGACAGTAATTAGACTGATAGAATTTAATACGTTGTCAGCTATTTTAAAAACAAGTTAATTTTAACACTGAATTATATTAAATATATATGTGTAAGTACATATTAGTATTCTACTCTCCATACAAATTAATACTTAATTGTAAAGAAGTGTCTCCTTTTAACTATAAGTTACTCACTAAGATTTAGTATAATTATAGTAACCATAAATAAATAATTTGTAAAAAGAATAGATATGAATTTATGTAACCCTCCATGCTAGTAAAATTATGCTCAAAATCCTTCAAGCTAGGCTTCAGCAGTGTATGTACTGAGAACTTACAGATGAACAAGCTGGGTTTAGAAATGGCAGAGGAACCAGAGACCAAATTGCTACATTCTCTGGATCATAGAGAAGTAAGAAAATTACAGAAAAGACATCTACTTCTGCTTCATTGAATACAAGAAAGCCTTTGATTGTTGATCACAACAAACTGTGAAAAATTCTTAGAGATGGGAAGAAAAAAAAACCTTACCTGTCTCCTGAGAAACCTGTATGCAGTTCAAGAAGCAACAGTTAGAACTGGACATGAAAAAAGTTACTGTTCAAAATTGTGAAGAGTACATCAAGGCTGTATATTGTACCCTTCTTATTTAACTTATGTGTAGAGTACATCATGTGAAAACTAGCCTGGATGATGACAAGCTAGAATCAAGATTTCTGGGAAAAATATCAACAACCTCAGATATGCAGATAATGCCCCTCTAATAACAGAAAGTAAAGAGGATCATGATGAGATTGAAAGATGATAGTGAAAAAGCTGGCTTTAAATTCAACATTCAAAAAACATAGATCATGGCATCTGGTCCCATCACTTCATGGCAAATAGAAAGGGGGACAATGAAAACATTGAGAGACTTTATTTTCTTGGGCTCCAAAATCACTGCAGATGGTGACTACAACCATGGAATTAGATGCCTGGTTTTAGAAGGAAAGCTATGACAAATTTAGACAGCATATTAAAAAGCAAAGATATAAAAAGCAAAGGCCCATCTAGTCAAAGCTATGATTTTTCCAGTGGTCATGTATGGATGTGAGAGTTGGATCATAAAGAAAGCTGAGTCCAGAAGAATCGATGATTTTGAATTGTGACGCTAGAGAAGATTCTCTTGGGCAACAAGGAGATCAAACCAATCAGCCTAAAGGAAATCAACCATGAATATTCATTGGAAGGACTGATGCTGAAGCTGAAGCTGCAATACTTTGGCCACCTGATGCAAAGAGCTGACTCATTAGAAAAGCCCCTTATGCTGGGAAAGACTGAAGGCAAAAGGAGAAGAGGGAGGCAAGGATGAAATGGTTAGATAACATCACCAAATCAAAGGATATGAACTTGAGCAAACTCCTGGAGACAGTGGAAGGAGGGGAAAGCCTGGAGTACTGCAGTGCATGGGGTTGCAAAGAGCTGAACACAACTTAGCAACTGAACAATAACAATATAACTAAATCACTCTGCTGAACACCTAAAACCAACACAGCATTGTTAATCAATTATATGCCAATATGAAATAAAAATTTTAAATAATGAAAAAGAATTGGAACATAAGAAAGACAAGACTATAAAAACATTATAATGGCTAATATAAAGGGAAAAAACAAAAAATAAATGCACTTTTAAGATTTATAATCCATATGATACTCATGTATCATCTAGATATGTTCAACAAATCAATATAGATTCATAGATAATAATTTTATTTATCAGGAATCTAAAATATTATTTATAGCTATGGACGCTATTATGTCTAATCTGTTTTAACTAATGAAGTTAGAGTCTTTATTAGAATGGATCAGTAAGCTTTCATTGTTTGTTAATGTAAGAGATAATTCAGTTTTGTATGTTAACAGAGGAAGCTGTAGTGGGGTGTTACTGTTTACATTACTGAGCAAGGGCATTTTAAATGGTCCATTTAGGCAGCTCTGTAGTCAAGTAGTGCTGACACATTAGAATCTCAACTGGTATTATCTGAATTTTGAGAACTGTTAACAAGTAATAGTTAACATTACATCTCAGCAACATACGGAAGATCTTCAGGTAATCTAAGTTGAAAATATGAAATAAAAATACTGAAAGAAAACATTAAAATGGAAACAGGACAAAAAATGTTACAAATGAAGTAGTGCAAAATAATAATAAACACTTTTTGTTTTTGTTTTTTTCCTTTGATGACTACTTTCAAAAACTTTACCTATAATCTGTTTCTTGTAGTACACTTTGGCTTCTTATCCACGTTTACAGTCATGCTGGCAGTAAGTGGCAATATCAGGACTTCAACTTAAGAAGCTTAGTGTTAAAGATTGTGCTTTAAACTATGACATTAAATTACATTCTTAGATCATGTTTCTAAGATTATATGTGATATATTCATGTAGGTAATCAGTTCAATATATGTTAAATAGAATTAGTGCAAGTTTCTGGTTTTTAAAGTGAACGTCACTCAGTCGTGTGTGACTCTTTGCAACCCCATGAACTAACTATACAGTCCACGGAACTCTCCAGGCCAAAATACTGGAGTGGGTAGCTATTACATTTTCCAGTAGATCTTCCCAACTCAGGGATCAAACACAGGTTTCCCACATTGCTGGCAGATTCTTTACCAGCTGAGCCATCAGAGAAGCCCAAGAATACTGGAGTGGGTAGCCTATCCCTTCTCCAGCAGATCTTCTCGACCCAGGAATTGAACCAGGGTCTTTTGCATTGCAGGCAGATTCTTTACCAGCTGAACTACCAAGGAAAGCTGGTGGTTTTTTTAAGCTCTGAGGGAAAAAAATAAAAAAATAACTGTTAATTATTATGTTCGCAGTTATTATATAGCAATGGAAACTGAAGCAATGTAAAAATCAGATTGTCTCGGTTATATATTTTACATGTTGAGTTGTTTTAACTAAGTAACTTAAAGGATAGCCTCAAGGATATTTCATTAGATAAGATTTGGTAATTTATTCCAATCTAAATAGACATAATTTACTCTGTAGGTGTTGTTATCAGTCAATACATATATTATGAGTGATCTATAATTTTAATGCATTTTATAAGAAATAACCTTTTGAGAATATCCTATGTGTATGACTACTAAATTTTTAGCACACTAAAATGTGCAAATTGATGAGTAATGAAGAATAAGTGTCAGTAGGAATTTTCATAATTCCTAAGAATGCCTGATTATATGAGTGTCTGAAAAGGTAGAGAGTTGTTTACTTATAAAGTTCAAACCTATAGGGCTATGAAGCTTAAGTGTTATAATTTACATTATTATAACATTCTTGTATCAAATGGAGTAGGAAATGGCAACCCACTACAGTATTCTTGCATGGAAAATCTTGTGGACAGAGGAGCCTGGCAGACTACAGTCCACTGGGGTCAGAAAAAGTAGGATACAACTGAGCAACTGAGCATACATAATGTATCAAAAGGCCAAAGATATAGTCTGATGTATCTTTGAAAGTTTATGAATTTCAAGATCACTTAATACAGAAGAATTACACACTGCTAAATTGAGAAACTTTATTCTGCAATAAAGAAAATATAGCTCGAAGACTCCCTCTCAGTAATCTCCACTCAGAATAATATACTTCCTCTTTAATACACTCTTATTATTCATCCTAATTTTATTCATTTTGTTACACCTAACTCCACATTCAACAGGAAGATCTGTGACCAGCAACATAACATCTTGTAAGAATTCTAGCCAAAAGAGAAAATAAGACAGTGGGGCTAAGAGATCACTGGATTTTATTTTTTGCCACACCACATGCACCAGGAATCAAACCCATGCCCGCTGCAGGGGAAGCACAGAGTCTTAGCCACTGGACCATCAGGGAAGTTCTGGGTTTTATTCTTAGTCATAAGTAATTTCTTTCTGTCTTGTTCATAGTTTTTCTCCCAAGGAGCAAGTGTCTTTTAATTTCATGGCTGCAGTCACCATCTGCAGTGATTTTGGAGCCCAAGAAAATAAAATCCAAATAAAGACCAATCTAGATAGCACATTAAAAAGCAGAGACATTACTTTACTGACAAAGGTTTGTCTAGTCAAAGCTATGGTTTTTTCAAGTAGTCATGTATGGATGTGAGAGTTGGACTCTAAAGAAAGCTGAGTGCCGAAGAATTGATGCTTTTGAACTGTGGTGTTGGAGAAGACTCTTGAGAGTCCCTTGGACTGCAAGGAGATCCAACCAGTCCATCCTAAAGGAGATCAATCCTGAATATTCATTGGAAGGACTGATGCTGAAGCTGAAGCTCTAATACTTTGGTCACCTGATGCAAAGAGCCAACTCATTGGAAAAGACCCTGGTGCTGGGAAATGTTGAAGGCAGGAGGAGAATGGAATGATAGAGGATGTGATGGTTGGATGGCAGCACTGACTCAGTGCACAGGAGTTGGTGATGGACAGGGAAGCCTGGCGTGCTGCAGTCCATGAGGTTGCAAAGAGTTCGACACGACTGAGCAACTGAACTGAACCAAACTCATTTTCTTTTTACTCTTTCAAACCAACCTAATATTTCTTTAACAACAACAATAGCAGAAACAACATACATAAACACATACAAATATTCATGCCATGGATATATCTTCTGAGAAAATTTTAAATGCAAGTTAGAATGTGTTACACACAATCTTTAAACTGTTTTGTTATTAGAGTTAGATTGGTTTGGGAAGATCCCCTGGAGAAGGGGAAGGCTATCCATCCCAGTATTCTTGCCTGGAGAATTCCATGGACAGATGAACCTGGAGGGCTACAGTTCTTGGGGTCGCATAGAGTCAGACATGACTGGGTAACTAACACTTTAACTACTTTATCATTCATTGATATCTAACCATTGACAAATGTCTGATTCAGAACATTAGCATTTTTTTACCTCTGCCAAAGTTGGAACTGTAATGTCTCGGAGAACTGCCGCTCTGCTGATGTCACCATCTACGAGATCTGATAAGCACCAAAGCCTAGTTAGCTAATATCAAGAAATGGAAAGCCCCAGAAAAACAGATAGTGAGTCACGATATCTTTGTTTTAAGAAATAGAATGTGTCAAAAATGGTTTCCTTACTCTATCAGCAAGGTTGCAATGTGTAGATACTGGCATTCATGGTAAACAATGGGTGGCAGTGCCTTGTTAGCAATTATAAAGCATTTCAAAAAGGCAAAGTGGCGGGCTTCCCTGGTTTCCCCGTGGTCCTGGGAAATCACCTGGGACACCAGCTAGATCCCCATTCCTGGAAGATCCCACATGCCTCGAGGCACCTAAGCTCTGTGCCACAACTACTGAGCCTTTAGACAGCAACTACTGAAACCTGCAAACCCACAGGGCCTGCGCTCCATAACAAGAGAAGCCACTACAATAAGAAGTCTGTCCTCCACGACTAGAGAGGGGTCCCCAACCTCTGCAAATAGAGAAGAACCACATGCAGCAATGAAGACCCAGAGCAGGCAAAAATAAATAAATATTTTTTAAAAATGAAAAGTGACAATACTACTAATTAATTTTAACCTTTATCTGGGATATTTATTTGTGAATAATTAATGAGAAAATTAGAAACACTCTGATAAATTTATCTGCATTCATTGAATTAGAAAATTAGCAAAGCACTAAAAGATAATTCAAGGGAAAACATATAAAATAAATGTGTAAGTAGGCCACTTCTTCCTGCATGTATGTTTTGTACTACACAGAAAATAAAGGGCGATATTTTGTTTTTACCTAAAGGCATTTTCATGCAGTGACTTTGAATTAATCATTATTTGTGGTGAAAATATTTTTTCACTGTATACATGCAGCTAATTCTTGGAGAATTCCCATGGGCTCAAATTATTTTAGGCTAACAAAAAAAGATCAAGTTCCGTTATGTGAATTTTTGTAGAGATTGAAGGTTTTGGGATTGATTTACCCAAAATAACCTCTTTATCATGTGATCATTTGTGAAGTTTTAGTATTTCAAATTTGAAAAAGTTTATAACTGAATATTCCTTTTTAAATTCTAATGACTTCCTGGGAGATCCCCTCTGGTTTTCTACCAACAGCATAGTCTATGAGAAGATCAACTCATTTATTGCTGGAAAGCTGATAAAAAGGGCAATTTTTATCATTTTAGCATAAAGATAGAACATAAGGATAATTCTGGAATGAAGTCAAGGATAGATGTGAAGGAGAGTAGACCTAAGTTTTAGGAAGGAAAACAATTGTGTCTTAGTAGAGTAGAAAACTGTAAGAGCAGTAAGGACGTATTTTGCTTAATAAACATTTTTGTCCAAAATTTTCTCTGCTCAAAAAAAAAAAAAAAAAAACAGAAGCAATGAAGTTTGAAATTTCTGTGACAAAGGGCTCTAAAAAAATGTGGGAAAATGGAAGCTTATGATTTCAGTCAGAAAACTTTTATCTCTGGTTTAGTAAAGATGAGGGTGAGAAGACAAATGGTCAAAATGCATAAAATATTTTCCACTGTGGAAGAGCACAGGCTTCTTTGCTAAATAATAGCATAGTGAGATCAAGAGGAGTGATTTGAAGAAAGAATAAAGTAACTTCAAGACAAAAGAAAATGTTGCTTCATAAAATGTGTAGAAATAGCAAACTCACAGCAAATGTGGACAGAGAGGAAATTTCTTCATACATAAAAGAATTGAAATAAAACTATGACTATTAGAGCAATAATCTTTTTACTGCTATAATATGTAACAAACTTAAACCTCAAGGTTGCTCCCAGGGAAGCTAACTAAGCTCTGTCATTCTGCTGCTTAGGAGAACTCTAAGTAATAGTGTTGCCAAAAACCAGTCTTCTGTTCATCAGGGTCAAATAGAAATGCAGAAACAGAGTTCTGGTAGAGGAGAAAAGAGCAGATTTCTTACACAAGCTAATGCCCTCAAGAATGTCCCCATTTTCTGGGAAACAGGATGGGATCTTATGGTCTCAGGGTGAAAAATAGGTCTGTAGATAAGGATTGGGGTTGATGTTGCCTAGCATTCTTCTTTCCTCTTACAGACAGTGAGATCACTAGGGCTGGAGGTAGTTCCAAAAAAGGTTCTGGTGGTCCTCCACGGTATCCTTCTGTGACCTTATTCCTGGGAGAAAGAATGCTTACACAGGAAAGGAGTGGTCGCAAGTGTTGTCTTAGAGAAGTAAGCATCAGGTGTGCATAGTACAACTTTAAGTAGAGGGCAATCATTTTCAGAATGCAATTAAACAAGAGAAGGAGTAAACATCACCTACAGGAGACTGGTTGAAAGGGCAGAAAGAATAAGGGCTGAGTATGCAGGAGATGATGATTTGATCCCTGGGTCAGGAAGATCCCCTGGAGTAGGAAATGGCAACCCACTCCAGTGTTTTTGCCTGGAAAATTCCATGGACAGAGAGGCCTGGCGGGCTACAGTCATGGGGTTGTAGGGAGTCGGACACACCTGAACACTCACAGCACCACTAAGGGCTAACATGAGGGGGAGCATCAGCTAGTTTCTGCTACAGACATACTATTTGCAGCTTCAAGAATTGTATTTGGTTTAGACTCAATTGTTATTACCCTGTGATTTAGCCAGGTGAGGAGATGCTAAATTGTATTTATCAGTTTACAAATATAAGGATTAAAAAAGAATGGATTTAAAGTCCAAACATTCGTGAACTCAGCATAGAATGTTAGAAGCAAAGGCAACCAAGGCCTGAAGGAATAATAAACAAAATTAAACATTGCCTTAAAACAGTAGGTGATAGACTTGTAAACTGACTAGATCCATGTATTACTTCCTTATTGATACTGTAACAAATTAACTTACTACAAATATAGTGAATCAACATGTCACAAAGTATTCTCTTACTGTTTTGGAGAGCAGAGTACTAAATTGATTTCATTGGGGGTAAAATCCAGGTATCAACAAAGCTAGTTTTTTCTGGAAGGTCTAATGAGAGAATCTATTTCTTTGCTTTTTTTTTTTTTTAAGCTTCTAGTCACTGTCTGTATTCCTTGGTTGGTAATCCTGTCTTCCACCTCAAAGTAGATGAACCCAATCTCTGTTTCTGACGGTGCATTCTTTCATGTCTGACTCTGGATCCTCTTTCATTGCTTCTAAATGGACCCATGTGATGACATCATTAATAGACTCTCTCCCTATTTCAAAATTCTTGCCTTAATCATATTTGCAAAGTCCTTTTCATTCTATGTTAAATAATACTCATAGGTTCAAGAGATTATGATGTGGACATATTTTGTGACCAGTTTTCAGTTGCCTTTACATCCCAATATATAGACCAAGCATATATGCACTAGTAAAATTTAATAACTTGTTGCAATTTTTTTCAGAATTTAGTGACATTACATACTAGGCCACTTCAATGAACCCGAGTTTTTGAGGAAAAATGCATATATATTTTCAAAATTTCAAGGTTAGAAAATAGCATTAATCATGATATTCAGAAAGATAAATATACATTTAGGGAAGAAAATACAGTGACCTAGCATACTTCTAGGGTTAGCAGTATTTTTTTTATATTATTCAACCCCGGGAAAGGAGGGAGGGCTTTTATTTATGTCTTTTTATTTTCTCAGTGAATTTCAAGTTTAAGTGGTTAGGAGTTAGCAGGATAAATTCAGGCACCACAAGTGAAAATAAGCAGGTTTTTCTCTATTCTTTGCTAATGAATTCCTAAGAACTCTTCAAGAACAAACTAAAGAGAAACCCACAGGGAAAACACTTCAGAGAATTCATCTGGGATATCAACAGAATAGCTGATGAGGTCAAATTCTGGTTCATGAGGAGGACACAGAAAGGATACTACTAATTCTGATAGCTACTGTGTTTTTTTTCAGATACTTTAATAGAGGTATTAAAGCTTGAATTCATTATTGCACAGTTCTTTAGAAAAATACTGTATTCATAACTTAATAGTATAAGATTAGCAAGTTCCCAAAAGAAGGAAGCATGAAAACAAAATAAATTCAACATCAAAATTTTTCAGTGGTGACTATGATATTCAACTCAACATTCAGAAAACTAAGATCATGGCATCCGGTCCCATCACTTCATGGCAAATAGATGGGGAAATGGTGGAAACAGTGACAGACTTTATTTTGGGGGGCTCCAAAATCCCTGCAAATGGTGACTATAGCCATGAAATTAAATGACACCTGCTCCTTGGAGGAAAAGTTATGACCAACCTAGACAGCTTATTAAAAAGCAGAGACATTACTTTGCTAATAAAGGTCCATCTGGTCAAGGCTATGGTTTTTCCAGTAGTCATGTATGGATATGAGAGTTGGACTCTAAAGAAAGCTGAATACTGAATAATTGATGCTTTTGAACTGTTGTGTTGGAGAAGACTCTTGAGAGTCCCTTGGACTGCAAGGAGATCCAACCAGTCCATTCTAAAGGAAATCAGTCCTCAATATTCATTGGAAGAACTGATGTTGAAGCTAAAACTGATACTTTGACCACCTGATGAGAACTAACTCATTAGAAAAGACCCTGATGCTGGGAAAGATTGAAGGCAGAAGAAGGGTCGACAGAGGGAGATGATTGGATGGCATCATCGACTCAATGGACATGAGTTTGAGTAAACTCCAGGAGTTGGTGATGGACAGGGAAGCCTGGCGTGCTGCAGTCCATGGGGTCGCAGAGTAGGACTCGACTGAGCAACTGAACTGAGCTGATATTCATTATCAGTTGATACTATAGAGTGACATAACAATAATAAGAACAACAAAAACAAGCCCTCATAAGATGACAGCACAACATAAATTGTCTAGTTATGTGGGACAGTTTTCTAGGCTAGTCTTGGCTGTGATTGTTCACATGTCTGGCTGTCCATGGGTCTAAGCTGACACTGACTGGGACAACTGGAACAAATTGACTTTGACATTTTCTACCTTACTCTCCAGCAGACAAGGCTGAGTATGTTCTCAAGGTGATTGCAGAGACACAAAAGAACAAGCAGGAATATTCGAGTACTCTCCCAAGTCTTTTCTGGCATTGAGTCTGCTATTTTTACAGCAAACCTTAAGATTAAACTTGGAGTCAGAGTGACAGAACATGAAACAAAGTTACGGAATGCTAATTCAGTTAACACAGGATATCTCAAATCCAAAAAATTTTGACTAAATAAATTAGAATATTTGCTCTAATCAATTCATACCAGTAGGAATTTTTATGAAGCAAACATTCAAGAAAATGTTTTATAAGAACAAGCAAAAAGACAGTCTTTTACTGCTATATAATCTATGTAGAATTTCAAATTTATTTTACTATTAATATACTTGTGACACATAAGATGGTAAAATCAACATTTCCTCCATATGAATTTAGCAAAGTAGTACCAACATCCTGAATCTAATGACATAGTTGCAAACTTAAAAATGCCTTAATAACATGTGTCAATGCTATAACATCGTTTGTGTATTGAGGACATTAACAATCCTGATAAATAAAAGATTTTTTGCTTGCCCGTTCATTTGAAAACAAATAAAATATTCATTATTCATTTAATTAAATATTGTTGATTGTTTTTTGTTTTGCAAATGGTTAAAGTTGTTGCGGTTTGTGTATTTAAATAACACTTTTCCCATGGTTTTCAGAACTGCTCTTGATGTAAATTTCAGTTTTTTCTGAGATATTGCATTTCTATGTGTTTCTTATTTCTTTCTGAAAAACTTTAGTATTCTCTATGATTTCTCAGAATGAGTAATATGGACCATGTATAGTACTTATCCCATCACAGGCAGTTTATATAGGCAGCATCTCATTGAATAGAAATACTTGATAGCTTCTGCTTTCTACCCATATTCTTTCATTCACCAAATATATACTTAATGTGAGCTTGTTCTAGATTCTGGGTATACAGTAAAGAACAGAAAAAAGTCCCTGCACTTGTGGAGTTGATGTTATAAATTTCTTTCAGTCTGCAGCCCTAATTATTTTGTCAGTCTTTATTTTTATTTTAGTCCCAAAAGAATTTTCTATGTGTGTTTAGACGTGTGTGCCTATGAAAATGAGTGTATATGTGTGTGCATGTGTAATGTTTATGTCTCTCTTTTCAAAATCTGGCCTTAATTCAAAATATATGTCTTTGAACTGAGTTTAATTAACTAAAATTATTTTATATGTATCTTAATTATTTTTCAGATACTACATACTGTTACGTTTGGAAAACTGCAGAAAATAGTTATTTTGACTTCATGAATATGTGTGCATTTGTATTTATTGCATTCTCTGTTAAATGTTATATGAGTCAGAATTGCTTTGGTAGGTATGAAAAAGCAAAACGATTTCACTTTTCTGTGTGAAAAGACTCATTTTGAAATTAATATATTAAAATATTATGTATTTTCCTTAGGTGAGGTGTCTAGTTTGAAAATTTCTAGTCAGAATGATCTAGCTTGGTAGCATCACTGAATTCTAAGCTTACTTCCCTCCATTTAAAATTGCTTTATTTCATGAAATTATTTGTAAAATATTAACAAGAATTGGTAGCAATGGGTGTACTGTACTCGTCATCACACTACAGAACTTACCTTCTTTTTCAAAGAGGTGAGTAAAAATATGTCCATGTTGCAAAGAAACACTTGTATCTGAGAAAATCTGCACATTCTTTAGTAGAATTGACAGTAGTCACTGCTTCATACATTGATAAATGACATTAAAGTCCTCTTATGGTCCCTTTTACTTCCTATGACTATGTTTCTAAGATCTATAACTCACTGTTCAGAAGCCAACCATTCTGTCTATTGAATGCTGGGTGACAGATAAATTGCTATTGTTCTTTAGCAATGAAATAGCTGCCTTTTAGTTTCTTAAAATCAGGCTCTGACATTAGCTTTCAAGGTTGTTGGATTTTTTATTGTTATTTTTCAAACAGGTTAAGGAAGAACTTATTTTTTTTCCCCTAAAAGCTATTCTTAGCATGGTTACTGGTTTCACCAAAGTCCCATATTATGTTGTACTTTATTGAATAAGGTTGAATAATGCAGTGCACTCAAGAAGGTTGCATTGTGGTAGAAACATCCTATTTGCAAATGCTTTTGTAATGCTCTTTTTGCAACTCTTCAAAAAGAAATAAGGAATGTATAGTAAGGGCAAGACTCTAGGAAACTAAACTCTAAAGTCTCCATTTATATAATTATCCCTCAGACATTCCTAAAACCTCAGAGAACTTTATTGATGAACAGACTACATCCACCTTAGCTATTTGCAGGATAGGATTAATAAGAGAACCCATAAAGATGCTAGGAGACTGACTAAGAGTATTCCCAATAATCTTTGCAAAAATTCCTTGAGTTCTTTGGGAAAAAAAGAGTGCCATTTAAATTTGTGATGTTATTATGAAGGCTTCTGCTTGGGGAGCAGGTAACTGTATTTAGAAGGTAGTCCTTGAATTCTTCTTTATCATCACAGTCTAAGCACTGGAACCATTTTTCAAATTTGTTTCTGTTTTGTGCTAGGGAGTTTTCAAAAGCAGCAAATACTAATTATAGGCTTTGGATATATTTAAAGAAAAGAAGTTTAAATATAGTGACCCAGAGGACAGGTCCCAGTTTACTTTATATACATTAACGGCCACTGTCAAGAAGGGAGATTTTCACACATATTTCAGGTGAAAGCATGGATGGCCATAAACTATATTTTAACTCAGGTCTTCATATCATCTATTCTATTCCTAGTACAAAAGGATAAAAATAAACCAACTGACTGATATCTTCAGACCCAAAGTTGAAGGATATTCTCACATCTCTTTGTAGCTTCTATGATTAGATAGATAGTGATATTTGCAAAGAGTGAAGTACAAGACTGACGAGAGAGGAAACTTGCTGATACAAATGAGAGTTTAATTGTAACTCTGAAAAACAAGGGACTGAGAGCTGTCAAAATGTAAAAATAAAATCTGATAAGTAATAAAATAGTGCACATCCCTAAGGTATTCATTGTGAAATGTAGGTCTAGTCAATCAATTTTGGCTTTTAAAATTATAAATACTTAAAAATTTCAGTTTAACTAAAGATTTCCTTAAAAAAACAACTCTGAAGTTTTTCATGTAGTCAGGCATTAATTTTTTTTTTCTTATTCTATTTTAAATATGCTGCTGTTGACTTTGGAAAAGTTCTTCCATTAAAATCTAATGTACTTGGAGTTGCAATAATTATGCTTCTGACAAAGTGTGCAAAAGACAGTGTTCTGAACAGTGTATTACATCACTTTATACTGAGTGAAAGTTACGGAGTGTCCAGCCTAGCATCTTCTGGAAATATAGCATTTGTACATAAGATTGATAGCAAAGCAAAAATAAATATATATTCTCTTAGGGAATTAAGGTATCTGCAATACAGTCTGAGAGAAAGATAAACAGTTGCAGAACCTGACAAATTTTTTCTGACAAGCATATGATGAAATATAAGAAAGTTTGCTGAGGTCAAAAAGCCAATACCTCCCTCAACAAAACCAAATAACACAGGAAAATAGATAGACTACCACTAGTCTAAATTTATCTGATTAATTTTCAAATCTTCAAAACCAATTTAACAACTTCATTGTCCTGAAAGTGAATACTCAGGACATTATTATACTCAGGAATACTCAGGATATTACCTGATAACAGATCCTAAGAGCTCTTACAATAATTCCTGGACTTCATCCTAAAAATTTGGAAAAGCCATCCCTCTCAAGGTCATTCATGTTTTCTTACTGAATGTGGAGAATATGAATCTGGGAAAATATAGGCTGATCTGACCAATCCTTCTGAGTTCAATATCTAAGCTGAGCTGCATAATTTCTGTAGAGAGCATCTAGATAAAGCTGACTCAGTTTACACATTTAAAAAATCTCATGATCTCAGGAAACTTGAGGGTTTATATTTTAATTCAATGCCACATTTGGGCAACTAAGTGTTACTGATTACAGGTTCTGCCAAGCATCCTACATATTAGTCATTTTATGATGTAATTTAAAAAATGACAAATTGCAGAGGATTATAATATTTGTAGCAACACCCTTACTTCTAAGGATTGTGACGTTTAAGCCTCTTATACTCTTTTGTGGCTTTTTATAAATTCTTCATCCATTTGAACTACATATCAAATATTAAAGTTCTGAGTGAAGTAGGACCTTAGATGTGTTTGTAAGCTGTAAACTGTAATAAATATATCAGTGGTTTGGGCTTTACATCTTCTGATCTTATTTTTTATATTCTGTTTGCCTAGTCACAATAGAAATTATTAGGGTGTGGTCTTCTTTCTGTCACCTCCGAGGGGCCTTTAAATAGATTGATATTCTTCACTTTGGCCAAATTAATTTCTTGTGAGAGATTTTTTCTTTGTGATAATAAATAGACAGCTGCTTCTAAGAATTACTTTTATTCGGCTATAATTATTGTGCTTACCTTCTTCTTCTTCTAGAATAGATATATAGGGATTTGAGACTAACAAACTAAAATGAAGTAAACAGAACATTTTCCAATTAACATAGTATCATGGCACCCACTGATATGTACAAGTTTTATGATTATGATATCAGGTATATATAGGAAAAGCAGTCTTTCAGTATCATTGGGTACTTGTATTTAAAGCATAGTTTTTGTTATGCTTTTTAAAAAAAATGTATAGGAATTCTCAGGTTATCAGCCTCATTGTTTCACCAACCTCGTTTCTGAAACTGCAATTTCTAATGTGTTAGAAACTCATTCTCCTGTACCCACTCTCCACATTTTCTCCCAATACTTATTCCTCTACTCTTATCTGAGTATTTTCTTATATTGACATTTAATTGATTATATTTTAATTGATACTATGGGCTTGATAAACTAATACATGCTTTTCTCAACATATTATTAAAACTAAAGGCACTGGTTTTGAGCAATATCACCAAGTGTGTAAACATGATAATTCAGAAGAGTTTTTAGAAACACCTGTCACTACTTCCAAATTTCCATAATTTCCAGTGGTGTAAATAGCCTCTCAGTGGAAGCTGATATCATAATGCTACTTCTCAGCAGTAGCTCTAGGCTAATGATGTGAGAAAGACATAAGAGTATGCAGAAACTATTTGAATGCATTAAACCACTTTGGGATAAAATAGAAAAAGACCAAATAATAGAACTCTTCTATTACAGACTTCAAAATACCTTTCAAAAATATTCTGATATTTTCACTGCTCCTTCACAGATATTTAAAATTATATATGAATTATTGTTTTCTCAAAATATATTTCTATCTTCTAAAGCTGCTAGTCTCAATATAAAATTAAAAACAAATTAGACTAAACATTTTTAAATATGTTAATCAGTAGATGTTAACAAAACTTCTTATAAACTATTAGACTACTGATAACTAAATATCTTACAACTGAAACTAATGTAATTTGTCAATTATATCTCAATAAAAAATAAAACAGAGGCATGTAAAAAATAAAAGCACAAATTTAGGAAGCTAAAGATTTACCTCATGAGACACTCTAATGTTTCTGGCAGAAAAGCTAGCAACTTTGATCAGCATTGTAAATTTTGTGTTTACTGTGTGACTATTCATTCCAACATATAAGAGAGTTACCTTCAGTATCACTGTAAGTTCATATAAACTCCATTATCTCTTCTGCCCTCCTCTATCTCCTTATCCTGCTTCATTTACCTTCATATCAACACATATTATATAATGTTTGCTTTATTTTCTATATTCTTCAAAATTCAAGAAATCTGTTGATAATTACTGTGTATTATGGTACCCTGGAAATAATAATATTTGGATGAATAAATGGATTCTCTGATTGAAGCAATTCATTCATATGTCAGTATGACAATTATTTCATATTATATTTTGTATAAAAATAGTGTGTTTTTTATTTTAAAAGAGCATTTACTTATGTAAAACTGCTATTTACTACTAACTTTGAAGATTCTTTCCCCTTTCCAAGTCTATCAAAAACAATGCAGAAATAATGGATAGTGATCATGACAGTGTTAGCTGCCCAGTCTTGTCTGACTCTTGGTGATCCCTTCAACTGTAACCTGCCAAGCTCCTCTGTCCATGGAATTCTCAAGGCAAGAATACTTGAGTGGGTTGCTATTTCTTTCTCTAGTGGATCTTTCTGACCCAGAGATTGAACCCTGGTCTTCCACATTGCAGGCAGAGTCTTTACCGTATGAACCTCCAGATCCAATTAAAACAGATGGCCAAGTAGCGCACACACGTGGCCATCTGGAGTAGCATTCATTGGAGAAAATTTATGGACTCCGGATCAGTAACTGTTAACCCACTCTTGACAATTACAACCTGGCAAGTCAAAATAGGACTCTGGGATAGTGATCTCAAACATTGAGATTTATGCTTCTTAAGTGGCATGACTGGGAAGCATTGGTCTTTCTTGCTGTTGAGAACATGGATAAGAATGCAAGAGCAAATGGCCTGATAGATACTTGGTTTTCCCCCATCCTGTCTGCTCAGTATATGGTCTACTCAGTCCTATGTTGTAATCAGGGGTTGGTGCTCCGCAGATATTCTGACAAGTCAGTGGTAGAATCTGCCACATCTGTTAATCTCCTGGCAAAATCAGAGATAAACTGTACAGTGGAGGTATCAACATTCATGTGTAGATTCCTTGTTGCTTAAATGTCTTGTTCCTTTCCATAGAGTCTAGCCTGCAGAGGATGAATTTTAGACAAATTAATCCTTTATCTCTCAGTAAAACATAAAATAGGAAGATATATCACTACCCAGGAAACAAGGAATGTAAGTTGTCAAAGATAGGTGATATCTGAAATAGGAGTCAGAAAACAGAAAACAGAATTTTTTTTCCAAATATTGCAGTCTATGTATGAAAGAAACTTTATGGAATTTTCCAAATATGCATAAACCTTAACAATTTGCACTAAATTATTAATAATATGTAGGGATCATGAAAAATACTTTTCTAAATTACTACTAATGAAAGCATTTTGATATACCATGCTAGAAGAAAATATAAATGACATGTTTCTTTTCTCTATAGATAATATAATATCTAATAATATTTAGTCAAAATTAAAAAAAAAAGTATTTTAGAGATGTAGAAAGCTATTAAATAATCCCTATATCTTAAATTTTGGGTTTTATGAGTTTGTGAAATTTGTAACCTTACCATTTGTAATTTACCATATCATTTAATTTTACATATTCATATTTATGTATAATTTTATAGTTTAATTCTGTCTTTACTTTTCCTAAAGAGAAGCTTCTCAAACCTGGTTGATTTACCCTGTTATTAAAGTGTTTTAAAAATATAAATTTTAGTTCATCTGTAGCTAAAATTGTTTTCAATTTGTATTTAATAAGGTTCTTTGTTAGCACGGGTCAAATTTCAATAAGCAAGACTACGTGGACACATGTTTTATTCAATATTTTTTTTAATCTCTCTTTTCCCCAACACAATGCAATATCTCTTAATTCATAGTCACCTTGAAATTGAACCTGTAGTTTTCTATTTCATCTAAGATAAGGAATAGGGCTGTCATATATATCACCTTCAACCTGCCTTAGCATAAAGGATAAAGGTTATATCCTCTTGGAAATGAAAATGTCAAATATCAAAGTTAAGTTTAATTATCTCTGAAAAGAGATTTCCATAAATGGGCAATCTATAGTAGTGAAATTCACATATAGAATTATAAATAGCTCTGCTTTTTAAATCATCACTGAGGCGGCACATAATCTTGTATAAATTTTAGAAGAATAACACAGAAAGACAGTACATGAAATTCATGAATATGCAAGCAATTTATTCAAAGAACCATTATTTAAAATATATGAACATGTCTTTCCTTCTTCAATATACACTTTGGGTTGAAAGCATAAGTATATAAATGACTGACTACACAACACTTTGTATTTCAGGTTAAATAGCAAACTGTCGGACCTTGTTTATCTGAGAATTCTACAACAAACTATAATAATTTTTCTGTTTTTATATTGAGTTAGGATTTTAGGAAATTAACGGATTTCTAGTTCACTTCATGGGTCTCTTTTGCTTCTTCAAATGGAGTCCTAGAAACTTAAGAGGTAGCTCTGATGTTTGATGGTACCCCATGATTTAGCTCCTTAGCCTTATTTGCCTTCCCAAATCATTGCCTATTTAGAGTGTCATCTTTCAGTTAAGACAGTTGTTTTTATATCCAGGAACCAATATATATATTCAGACTAGCCAAAAAATTATCAAAAAATGAGGAGACCCTTATAGGGTCCCTTGGAATTTCAATATTTGATGAAAATAAATAGAATGAATAGGGATGTAGGAACTTTTCAGTTCATGGATGCCACTGGAACAGTGTGCTTTACTTAGAGTACCTGGAGTCTTGAAGATTCTCTTGCCTAAGATTAGTTATGATTATGACCCACTGTTAGAGCTGGCTGTTGTTTTCTTCCTTGATTCAATTGCTTAAGCGACTGTGACATTTTTGAATTCTTGTGGGGAATGATTAATGAAGAAACCTTGTATTATCTACCATCTCAAACAGTTCAACTCAAAAACACATTATGGCAAATCAAAACCACAATGAGGTACCATTTCATGCCAGTCAGAATGGCTATTGTCCAAAAGTCTACAAGCAATAAATGCTGGAGAGGGTGTGGAGAAAAGGGAACCCTCTTACACTGTTGGTGGGAATGCAAACTAGTACAGCCACTATGGAGAACAGTGTGGAGACTCCTTAAAAAACTGGAAATAGAATTGCCATATGACCCAGCAATCCCACTGCTGGGCATACACACTGAGGAAACCAGAACTGAAAGAGACACGTGCACCCCAATGTTCATCACAGCACTGTTTATAATAGCCAGGACATGGAAGCAACCTAGATGCCCATCAGCAGACGAATGGATAAGGAAGCTGTGGTACATATACACCATGGAATATTACTCAGCCATTAAAAAGAATACATTTGAATCAGTTCTAACGAGGTGGATAAAACTGGAGCCTATTATACAGAGTGAAGTAAGCCAGAAAGAAAAACACCAATACAGTGTACTAATGCGTACAGATGGAATTTAGAAAGATGGTAATGATAACCCTCTATGCGAGACAGTGAAAGAGACAGATGTACAGAACAGTCTTTTGGACTCTGTGGGAGAGGGCGAGGGCAGGATGGTTTGGGAGCATGGCATTGAAACATGTATATTATCACATGTGAAACGAATCGCCAGCCCAGGTTCGATGCATGATACAGGGTGCTCAGGGCTGGTGCACTGGGATGACCCAGAGGGATGGGATGGGGAGGGAGATGGGTGGGGGGTTCAGGATGGGGAACACATGTACACCCATGGCGGATTCAAGGCAACGTATGGCAAAACCAGTACAATATTGTAAAGTAGCTAGCCTCCAATTAAAATAATTAAATTTAATAAAAACAAATAAACAAAAACCCAAAAATACATTATTAAACACATACTATATTTCTATAAGTGCAGTGAAGAGAAAAACATTTAGTGAGCATCTCTAGAAGTTTTGACTGTAGCCAAGAGACCAAGGCATATCAATATTAACGACCTGTATACAATATTAAATTAGTAACATACAATATTAATAATCTGAGCATACACAATATTCATAATATAGTCAACCTCAGAGTAGATGACAACAATGTTTAGGAAATGCTTAGGAAAAAATCAACCTGAGGTGAGGTAAAATAAAAAGAAACAAGAAAGTGAAGAAGTGGACAAAAAAAGCTGAAACAATATTACATGCTTCATCTCTTTTGGCTTAATGTTATCTTCTAAATTAAACGTATATATATTTACATGTGAGAAGCCTAGTAAAGAATCTGCCTACAATACAGGAAACCCAGGTTGGATCCCTGGGTTGGGAAGATGCCCTGGAGGAGGTAATGTTTGCACATTCCAGTATTCTTGCCTGGAAAATTCCATGGATAGAGGAGCCTCATGGGCTACAGTCCTTGAGGTCGCAAAGAGTTTAACACGACTGAGCAGCTAACAAACATGCTTACATGTATTCTTCTCTGAAATGGCCCCTTTAAAATGTGTATTCAAATATTTACATTTATTTTCAGGGAAATGAAGATTAAATATTGCTGATTTTCTATTGCAGTTTTCTAGTGGAATAGCTAAACAAGTCGCTTGAATTGATTAGAAGCCTATAAATAATATTGCATAAAATGAATTATATCAGTATTTAAACAGGAAGATTCTATAAGATGAGATAAACATAAATTTCTTAGAAAACATTTCCAAAACATTGATCCCATATGCTAACCAAGGATTGCTAAAAATCAATAGTTTTCTAAATGAACACACCAGATATCGAATTAAGAATGATACCTTCATGTCTTTCTTATATTACAATTTAATGAACTATAAGACAATTTGCTCTGTTTGAAAGAACATTTATTAATGAATTTCAAGTAGAGCAGGAATAAAAAAAATCTATTTACATTTGTTACTTATTAACGTATTTACCTTTTTTTTTTATTCTTATGCCACATAACAGTCTTACCTCCCCAAGTGACACTACCTTATGAGATCAGACAGCTTAATATTAAGATAAATTCCTTATGGATTCCTCAAGCTAGTAACTGTAACTAATTCATTACCAAATATCAGAAGAGTATTAATCATTTGGCACAAATGGTTAGACTAGAGGATTTGGGTCTTCAGAGATGTCCTGGAAATTAAATCCATGAAAGCATTCCAAGAACTTCAGTAAGATGATTCTCTATCAGAAAATAACCTTAGACTTTGAATACATCAATAATTGCTAATACAAAGTATCCAAGAAAAATTTTTCTTAGATGGGATTACTCAAACTGGTCTACAGAGGAGCAGGCTACTTTCACATTCTACAAATTAACTTTCTTATAAACTATTAATCTTAAGTGTTGATTTTATTCAGAAAACTGACCCCATGGACTGTAGTCCACCTGGCTCCTCTGTTTATGGGCTTTTCCAGGAAAGAATACTGGATTGGGTTGTCATTCCCTTCTCCAGGGCATCTTCCTGACCCAGGGATCGAACCCTTGTCTCCTGTATTGCAGGCAGATTCTTTACCATCTGAGCCACTAGAGGCCATAATTCATCTCAGACACTTTAAATAGCTCACCAGGTACCCTAGAAATAAGGCTGTACTGATTCCCAGGGCATCTCAATTGATCAAAATCCTGGAGATTAGTATAGGTTACCATTCTGAACTTTTCAGAAAACATAGACTTTTCTTCAGTGAATGTTTTCTTTTTCACACTTAACTACCAGTGAAAATGTTTATCTCAAAATATATGTCACAAACCCTATTTACTTTAGTTATAGGATACTTTGAGACATAAAACTGTTAAAGTGATTTTTATAGTTTGAAATAATTTTATATTATTTCACTAATATCAGAAACTTTTCAGTCATATAGAAGGCAAAATTATATCTTGAAAACTCTCAATCACTATAGCAGTGATAGAGAACTCTAACTGAATTACCACAGATAAATGCTTGTATACTTTTTTAAAGACTTATGGTATTTTAGTGTATTATTTTAGTATTAAGCTAAATACACAATTATGGATATTCTATTTCCTAGAATATGTATATTTGGATAAATATTTTCTAATGTAAATAATATTTGTCAAGTGAGTGATTGACAATTTAATTTGTATTTTACACAAAAACTCAATAAGTGAGGGAGATACAGAAAAAACAAAAATATGGTAAATAAAAAGAAATTCTGAAACAGCACTTGAGTTATTTCTCAAGCTATTGCTTTAATTTCTCCTTATAAATCATTTTTATCATTTTATTAATTAAATATACTGCTTATAAAATATGCATCTAATGCTATATTTACTTATAAAACATTGAATTTCCAAATGCAATCTTATATATTGCAGGAAAATTTACTGGACTCAGATTTAATACTGGTAGATTCTAGTTCAAGTTTTTCAATTGAAAGATTAAACAAAACCCAGGATATGCAGTTATTTAGAATAGTCAATAAAATGTCTCATGTAACCATTTAAATTAGGAAACATCTACACACCAGCAAAAATAGTTTCCTAACTATTCAATATGTATATAAATATATCTATTAGTACTTGAATCCTAAAATATTTTGAATCTATAGGCATAATTCCTAGACTCCAAGTAAACTGTGAGGCCCAGGGGAAGGAATACTCAGCAGATGGCTACATAAACATGCTCAGATAGCTGAGTAGTTCCTTTCCATTGCCATCTGCCACGTAATCCTCTCAGAGATTGAAATCTTTCAACTATAAAATGTTTTGCCAAGATCTGAGAATGCCCATCAGCCCAAATAACAGGTAAGAATTCTTAAATGGATGAAAAGACTCTAAAATGTTTTTTAATATAAATTTTCTGGAAAAATTAATATATTTTAAATTAATTAAATGTGTCACTATGTCAAGCTTTAGTAGAAGAACTACATTTACATTTACATAGCCATCTGCTAGTATTTGCATAGTCCTACTTCCTGGGTTGCAAAAACTAACTCCACAATGATCACAGTATTTCTCAATGCACTTGCACACCTGTCAATCAGTTCTAGTCTCTAAATATTCCAAAAATAAAGGTAGGAGAAATCAACTTATAGTTGTCTCAGTTTATCAGAAATGATCTACATTTCCTCTCCATGGTAAAACAACATTTTGAATCGCCTTTTGCACACATTTTAAAATTTAAAGATGTTAAAACTGTTCCTCATATTTGTTTCTACAACTTTTTAAATGAAGGAAAAAGCACAATATTTCTTTTAGTGTGAATTAAATATTAAGAAAAATTCATAATGATTGCTATGAAAAAGTGTTTTTGATGTCTGTTATAGCATCTACTCAATATACATATAATTCTATTTCCCTATAATGCAAGTATAAGTACAAACATATATATACATTTACTTGTGGAACTAATCCAGGATATGATTTTGACTGTTCTAAAACCACAAACCCCTAAACAGCAACTTTATATTTAAGTGTGTGTGTGTGTGTGTGCGCACATGCACAAAATGCAAACACTCTCCAGCAATTATTTTATATTTGTTTATTTTTTTGTAAATTGAATGATATATGGATAAAGAAGGATTTGCAATGGAAACTAGTTTGAACTAGTGCAACGTAGCTAAAGGAGTATTTAAAAATACATTTAGAGCTTTGATAATTGTATTAAAAATAAGAATAGGTAGAAAAGCAATGTAAAAAGATAAAATTGCATTAAAGTTGAAGAAAGTAAGATGAAACAAAGTAAGCATATAAGAAAAAGTCTCAGAAATCAAAAAGTCTATTCTTAAAAAAAGTAATAAAATAATAACCTCTCAGAAATTTGTTCAATTAAAAAAAGAAAAATACATACTATAAACATAAGGAATAATAAAAGGTCTGTTAAAAGAATCTAATGGTAAAAGATGGTAGGAATATCTGATAAGCAACTCCATCCAATAAATTCCAAATTTTAAATGAAAAGAACTATTCGTTAAAATTCCAGCTTACCGAAGCACAGAAGCAGAAAGACTGATTAGCACATAAACAGAAAAATTAAATTGTTACCTAGCTTTCAAAAAATTTATCTATATCTAAAACTCTCCTGAAAGGCAATTTTATAGGCCCAGAAGGGTAAATTTTCCCTAATATTTGAGGACTAAATATTATCAACTTTGTATAATTTCTTCTAGATAATAAATAAAAAGACAGTAGCTTCCATCTCATTTTATGAGGTCAGGCAAAATTCAGGCTTCATAAATCAAACTTGAAAAAGCACATTAACAACAAGTAAAATTATAGGGTAGCATCTCCAATAAACTAGTCATAAACATTCAGAACAAAGTAATTAAAAATTAAATTAAATCCAGACATGTAGAATAATAATAAAAATGATTCAAAGCAATTAATCCAATCACTATATAAATGAAAGAAAATATACACTTCAATAGGCAGACAAATAAACACATGTTTATAAAAGAAATTACAAACATGTAGGAATGGAGTGGCACATCCTTAATTTAATAAAGAGAATAAGCAGAAGAGTAGTTTATGCCAACAAACTTAGTTGTGAAATATTGAACATTATCTCCCTGAGTTCATGAAGAGAGACAAGAGTTGATTATTGTTGCTTCTATTCAAATTATACTGAATGTCTTTAAAGTAAGAAGAAAAACATGCAAAAAAACTGATAAAGAATGACTATTTAACCTTTCACTACAAATGAAAAGATTTTGTAATAAAATAATTTAAAAGAATCTACAAACTTTCCAAATTAATGTCAATTTAGCAAAGTCACTGAGCAATATACAAAACCATTTGTCTCCATTTATATTAAGAGCTAACAATTGGAAAAGTATCATTGATTTAAATGAAACCAAAAAAAGTGCTAAACTGCTATTTTAAAGCTACAAAATATTGGAGAAAAATTAGGAAAGGCCAACAGAAATGGAGGCAGACTTCCCAGGTGGCTCATGGTAAAGAATCTGTTTGCCAATGGAGGAGACACAGGAGTGGTTGGTTCAATCCCTGGGTCAGGAAGATGCCCTCGAGAAGGCAATGGCAACCCACTGTAGCCCTGGCAGACTGTAACCCCTTGAATTTTGTCTGGCCTCATAAAATGAGATGGAAGCTACTGTCTTTTTATTATTGTATTAAAAATAAGAATAGGTAGAAAAGCAATGTAAAAAGATAAAATTGCATTAAAATTGAAGAAAGTAAGATGAAGCAAAGTAAGCATATAAGAAAAAGTCTCAGAAATCAAAAAGTCTATTCTTAAAAAAAAGTAATAAAATAATAACCTCTCAGAAATTTGTTCAATTAAAAAAAGAAAAATACATACTGTAAACATAAGGAATAATAAAAGGTCTATTAAAAGAATCTAATGGTAAAAGATGGTAGGAATATCTGATAAGCAACTCCACCCAATAAATTCCAAATTTTAAATGAAAAGAACTATTCCTTCCCCTCGAGAAGGCAATGGCAACCCACTGTAGCCCTGGCAGACTGTAACCCCTTCAGGTTCCTCTGTATGGGATTTTCCAGGCAATAATACTGGAGTGGGTTGCCATTTCTTTTTCTAAGAGGATCTTCCCAACCCATTGATTGAACCCATGTCTCTTGCATCTCCTGCTTTGGCAGGTAAGCTCTTTACCACTAATGCCAACTGGAAAGTTAAACCGATCAATTTATCTCAAACTACTTATTTGCCTGTGTGGTTTAATGTGGATCATATTTTTGTTATTGCTGTTGTTTTCTTTTTTCTTTTAACTTGTATATGTCTAAATAATTCAGTACTCATATATTTCAAGAGCAACAGTTCTTCACCGAGTTGGAGAGGTATCTGTGCCAAAACAGGGTTTCCCTGGAGGCTTCATAGTAAAGAATCTGCTTGCAATGCAGGAGACCCGGGTTTGAACCCTGCGTGGGAAAATCCCTTGGAGGAGGAAATGGCAATCCACTCCAGTATTCTTGCTTGGGAAATCTGATGGACAGAGGAGCCTAGTGGGCCACAAAACATGGGGTCACAGAGAGTCAGACGTGACTTAGTGACTAAACCATCACCACTACCTCTGTCGCAAACAGTATTGCCCACGACATGGGCAACACTGAGCAGACTTGACTTTAGGTTGTGTTGACAGATAAAAGCCTAAATAAGGGACTTTGAACTTTAGGATATTAGCAAACAATAGAAATGTTGACCTTTCTGAGGAATATTGATAAACTAGTTTTAGAAGTAGTCATGAGATATGTGGTGTGGACTTAAGGGTAAAAGACTAGATGAGAATTGAAGGGGCCATTTTATCCAGTTTGTCTTCAATTACTCACCTTTATCTCTGTCTTGCTTTTCATTTCTTCCTTAAGACTCTGTACTCAGTCTCCCTGTGACTCTACTTTCATTTACATTGCACACATTCTAGGGACATATTTGGATTATAACACCTTCCCTCTAGATTTCAGACAAAGGCTCTCTTTGTGTGAGTATTGAACTATTGAAAGTCATTGTATTGGTATAAATCTTTTACTCTGATCTTTGAAAACATAATTCCTTTTCACTATTATTGCAGTAAAATTGTATTAGAGATTCAAAGTTGAAAAAAAATATGTCATTTAACTAAACCACATATTTTTTATTACCACAACACTACTAAATGCAAATAAATAATCATGTGTATGTCAGTTTTCCTTGATATATTGAATAGTAAAGCACATTTGACCTGTTTGAAAGATGAAAGTTGGACATTGACAGCATTAATATGGTGCATGTAACATTTCTAACAAAAATGAAAAAGAACACTGTAAATGTATAGACCTAGAAGGGTAACAATATATATATTTGATCATGAGCTTGTAACTAAGAAGGCAATGGCACCCCACTCCTGTACTCTTGCCTGGAAAATCCCATGGATGGAGGATCCTGGTAGGCTGCAGTCCATGGGGTTGCTTAGAGTCGGACACGACTGAGCCACTTTACTTTCACGCATTGGAGAAGGAAATGGCATCCCAGTGTTCTTGCATGGAGAATCCCAGGGACGAGGAGCCTGGTGGGCTGCTGTCTCTGGGGTCACAGAGAGTCGGACATGACTGAAGTGACTTAGCAGTAGCAAATTATAAAAAATGAGTTTTATTAATAAAATTCAAACACAATGTATGTTTATGTATTTATAAACAAATATTTCCCTCTGATTCATTGTAATTAACAATATTTTATTAAGAAAGGATGTGGGACATTTCTCCAAAGACAGCATGCAGACGGCTAACAAACCCATGAAAAGATTCTCAACATTGCTCATTATTAGAGAAGTGCAAATCAAAACCACAATGAGACATCACCTCACACCGGTCAGAATGGCTATCATCAAAAAGTCCATAAACAATAAATGCTGGAGATGGTGTAGAGAAAAGGGAACACTCTTTCACTGTTGGTGGGAATATAAATTGATACAGCCACTATGGAAGACACTATGGAGAGTCCTTAAAAAACTAGGAATAAAGCCACCATCAGTTCAGTTCAGTTCAGTTCAGTTCAGCTGCTCAGTCATGTCTGATTCTTTGTGACCACATGAACAGCAGCACGCCAGTCCTCCCTGTCCATCACCAACTTCCGGAGTTTACCCAAACTCAGGTCCATTGAGTCAGTGATGCCATCCAACCATCTCATCCTCTGTCATCCCCTTCTCCTCCTGCCCTCAATCTTTCCTAGCATCAGGGTCTTTTCAAATGAGTCAGCTCTTTGCGTCAAGTGGCCAAAGTATTGGAGTTTCAGCTTCAATACCAGTCCTTCCAAAAACCACCACATGACCCAGCAATCCCACTCCTAGGCATAAATTCTGAGGAAACCAAATTGAAAGAGACACATGTATCCTATGTTCACTGCAGTACTATTTACAATAGCTAGAACAAGGAATCAACCTAGATGTCCATCAACAGATGAATGGATAAAGAAATTCTGGTACATATACATGATGGAATATTACTCAGCCATAAAAAGGAACACCTTTGAGTCAGTTCTAATGAGGTGGATGAACAGAGAGCCTATTATACAGAGTGAAGTAAGTCAGAAAGAGAAAGATAAATATTGGATACTAACACATATGTATGGAATCTAGAAAAATGGTACTGAAGAATTTATTCTCAATGCAGCAATGGAGAAACAGACCTAGAGAATAGACTCATGGACATGGAGAGGAGGGAGGAAAGGGTGAGATGTATGGAAAGAATAACATGGAAACTTACATTACCATATGTAAAATAAATAGCCAAGGGGAATTTACTGTATGTCTCAGGAAATTCAAATAGGGGCTCTGTATCAACCTAGAGGGGTGGGATGGGGAGGGTGATGGGAGGGAGGTTCAAGAAGGTGGGGGGGGGAATACACATACCTATGGCTGATTCATGTTGAGGTTTGAAAAAAACATTCTGTAAAGCAATTGTCCTTCAATTTAAGAGAGAGAGAGAGAGCGAGAGTGAGAGAGAGAAAGAGCGCAAGCTTGGGAGCTATTTATCTTTTGAAATGCTTTATTTCAACACACTTCTTAGAGCCATTTTCGGTTTGGAACAAAATTGAGAAGGAAGGACAGAAATTTCCCATGTACTCCTTGCCTCTGCACATGCATGGTCTCCCCAACAGTCAGCATCACTCACAAAAATTAGTAGAATTTCTTTTTTTTTTTTTTTAGCAAGGATGAATTTACTTGGACATGACATAATCACTCAAAGTCCATATTTTACCTTAGAGTTCACTCTTGATGTTGTACACTCTATGGACTTGGACAAATGTATAAAGACAAATATCTATCATTATAATGTCATATAGAGTATTTTCACTACCCTAAAAGTCCTCTATGCTCTGATGATTTATCGCTCCTGTCCCCTGACATAACTTTAAAAGTCTATTGTTCTTTACTTACTTTCTTCATTTTCCTTATAGACATGGCTTTGTTAAACAATCAGATATTTTTCTCTTTATACTGAAAATCTGCACATAACTTTTATACTATGAATCCAAATAATTCTTAGATAGACTACATATTTTATTAAATATTTATTAGAGCCTATTAATATTTTAACATACTATTTACTTTTTATTTGTATAAACATGTTTGTTGCATTATTATTAATAATTCTAAAATTTTATAATAATTAGAAATACTATTTTATTTATTTGATTTTTTGCTAAAAATTAGAACACTGAGAAGTAAAGTGGAATTTTCAAAATTTTGCTTTTTTAGGAAAAATAAAGATTCTAATTAAACTTGAAGAATAATATGATTTTGGAATGCATGTACTTTAGATCACTGATGCAATGGATATGAATGTGGGCAAACTTTGGGAGATGGTGAGGGACTGGAAGGCCTGGCATGGTGCAATCTATGGGGTCACAAAGAGTCTGACATGACCGGGTCACTGAACAATAATACCAACAATGCATTAGATATTCATCTTTTACTGAATTTATTTTAATTGAAATTATAAAGACGTTTTAGTATAAAAAACTAATGTTTAGCCTTTTACCTAAATTACTTGCAATTGCAAATAAGTGAAAAGAAAATATCAAGTGCCCATACACAAGTTGAAGTAATAGTGCTATAATAAATTTTTTAAAAATATATGCCATGGAGGAACCTGAAAGAGATTGTTATAGTTGAGTTAAGAAAAATTTTAGGAGATGATATACTGGGATTAAAAAGATAACAAGTGTTTGGAAAAGGATTTAATAGAAAAGGAAAATGGAAAGGTATAAAAGTTTTAAAACCATCAGGATCAGAGAGAAAATATCAGTCTGACCTAGGGCACAATGGAAGTTAAAACTGGATCGATAGTATGTAGCCATCTGGTAATGGGGTTTGAGGTGTGTATGGTTCAAATTTTAAAGTTTCAAATAAAGCCAGCAAGCAATGCAGTACTGTACATATATTTCTATGAAAAAAGCATAGAATCAGAAATCTGGAAATAAGGAGAGAAAATATATCAGGAAAACAGTAAGAAGTTATATTATCTCTCTTCTGGTAAGACAATAATAAGGAAATCTAAATCAGAGGTGACAAAGAGGATTGATAGAATTTATTGATTAGTTTGAAAAATATTGCTTATGAAGAGCTTAAAATTTTTAAAACTGTATGAAATGCAGATAATGAGCAAAAGGATGAGTCAAAAGTGTCTTCTACATTTTGAGCTTTTCTGATTAGTATACTGGTCATATAATTTATAGGGAGTCTAATTAGCTTCACAGTTGAAGTAGGCAAAACTGCTATTATCCCATACTGCATAGTTATTTTAATCATTACTGTTACAACTTATGAATACTGAAAACTAAAAAAGTGCATATAAAATGCATTAAAACCTGTATCATTTTCCACATATGATTACAAAAAAAAAAAAAAAAAGGATGAAAAGCAAAGGTGATGTGGAAAAATAATTATAAAGGTAACAAAAATAAGTCCTCATCTTATTACAACAATTAAAATAAATTCTACGATTAAACATTTAACTGTAATAGAAAATAAAATTTAAAATCATTATAGACAACTGTAATAAAAGGAAGGACATTTGACATACAATGCATCAACATTGACAAAAATATTTTTAAAGAAAAAGTAAACAAACCAGGCCCTTTTATCATAGTACACATTTAAGGTAAATTGTAAAGTTAAATTTTAGAAAGCCTAAAAGTTTTTTGAACTGGTATAAGCTTTGGGCATTTAAATGCCATGGGATATATAAGAAAGTATAATAACAGCTATGAATAGATGCAACTGCATATAACTTAAGCTTCTAAATATTAAAAATATAATTGAAATACATCCAATAAACTAAAAAAAATTAAATCAAATTAAGATATAAGGTCTATTTTGTGATATTCTTAATATAATAGAAAGATACAAATGAATTAGAAAAAAAACTTTTGGGCAAAAGCCATTAACAGCATATTCACTAAAAAATACAGATGAATAATACTTGAAATATATTCAAAATACTAAAAAAATAGTAATGCAAGTTTGTTCATTAGGAAAACTTTTGCAAGTGATAGTTAAAACTACATATTGCACAAAACAGGCATTCTTGTGCTTTTCCTATCAGAATAAAACATTTCATAAAAATATTTCCTCTTTTATTTTCAAAATTAGAAATCTACATTTTCAACAAGATTTTATAGTACATATCTTGAGTATTAACAAACTCTTGAGTCTATACCTAAAATTTTAAGTGAAGAATGTATTTACTTGCAGAATGCTCTTTGTGACAAAAGAAAAAAAAAAGAGAAAGTAATAGAAATGAAAATACAAAGATGCCATATGTAAGTACTGAAATTATGGGTATATCACATTATATCTCACTGTTATTGTAATTCTTATCGTGCTACTCATTATACACATTTGTCAGTTATTTTTGTATATCATTTCACTTGATTTTCATAAATCCACATATGATATAAATAATTTTCTGTTTTGCAAATGTGGAACAGAAGGATTGAAAAAAGAGTTTAATCTGACATGTATGTAAATTCAAAACCCATGCCTTTTCTGCTGCTCATTTCTGGCACTTTCCTCTCTCCTTTATCATATATTTCTTACTGGTTCTATTAATGCACATAACTGTCTCTTGAATATCAAATATCCATCAAGTCTCTGAAATGGTCAAAGCCTCAGCATATAACAGAAACAAAGAAGCACAAATGAACAAGTAAAAGAATGAATTAAGATAGCACTTGGAAAATGGAAATAAATGGGATGAAAAAACTCAGGAGGACAAGTGTATGAAACAATGATGATGAAGATTTATGCTGGATTGTATGGTAGTCCTATTTTTAATATTTTGAGGAACTTGCATACTATTTTTCATAGAAGCTGCATTTCCATAAATTTTACATTAAAAATAAAAATAAAAAGTACCAGCAGGGTGGAGAAATACTCCATATGTATTAAATGATTTGACTCTTTCAAAAATATCTATTGTAGCTGAAACTCTAAGGTAAGTTTGTGATTTTGTTTACCAAGCTACAAAATAAAAAGGAAAACAGTACTCTCAGCACTTCTTTAAAAAAGAAAGTGTTTAAATTGAGTTTGTAAAGAGAAAGCTGTGAGATCCTATTCCTACTTAATAGAATCACTGGATAAATTATATTTCTCTGATAGTTAGAAAAGCCAAGAAATATATACTATTATTTATTCACACTTTCAAATATAACATATAACCTGCTTTTTTAAAAAAGAGGAATATTTTCATTTAAGTAATATTAAGTTTCCTACTCCATGAATAAAATATATCTTTCCACTTATTTAGATCTTTAATTTTGTTCAGTAATGTTTTGTATTTTTCAGGATACATGTACATTATCTTTTGTTAAATTTATTCATGCTAAATTTAATTATTTTGACGTTATTAAAGTATTTTAGTGTTAATTTTTGTGCTTAGTAACTCAGTCATGTCCATGCCTCTGCAACCCCGTAGACTGTAGCCTGCCAGGCTACACCACAGTTCAAAAGCATCAGTTCTTTGGTGCTCAGTTTTCTTTATATTCCAACTCTCACATCCATACATGACTACTGGAAAAACCATAGCCTTGACTAGATGGACCTTTGTTGGCAAAGTAATGTCTCTGCCTTCAAATATTAATATAGATGACTAGCATTTTTGTTCTTTGAGCTATTTTTAATAACTCTAAGGGAAGTGTCCATTTTCTTCATTCCTTATTATTTTTAAGAGAAAATTTTAGCCCCTTTTGTTTTAACTTATATACAGTGCGTTTTGCCCTCTGAGATCTCATGTCCCTTCTCTGTGTTATATCCATTTAAGAGGTCAGGAGACCGGCAAAGAAAATTCAATGCTATAGCCGACAGATGGGGGTGGGGGGGGGGGTGGGGGGCGGTGATTAGAAAGACTAAGAGACGATTCCCCTGCACATCAACCTCCCAAGGTGGTAAGTGTCCAGCTCTTTCCTGGAGCTGAAGCTCCCCAAGAAGTCAGCTTAGTGTCTTGTCCTTTGGACTCCAGGATAAAAGTTGTTCTATACTAACTTAGTGGACATCTCAGGAACCTAAGTGACCAAAGTACTTTGAAGTCTGAGATCAAGCCCTGAGCCTCTGGAGACGGAACACTGACTCTAAGACCCTAGACTACCAGAGAACTAACACTAAGGAGTTAAGATAAGTGAGAACAATAAACAAAACAAAAATATAAACCCAATCATCAGCGGACAGAATTACCACCTCACTCAGCCTTGCCCATCAGAGGAACAACAAACAAACAAAAAAATTCAGCACAAATCTCATCATATACACAAACCACTGGACCAAACTTAAGAGGGCAGAAACCAAAAGGAAGAAAGAATTCAATCCTGAAACCTGGGAAAGGGAGACCTCAAACACAATAAGTTAAAAAATAATAATAATAATAATGAAAAGGCAGAGAAATACTACACAAATGAAGAAACTAATAAGAAACACAGAAGTCCAAATAAAAGAGGAGAAATAAGCAAGCTACCCGAAAAAGAATTCAGAATAATGATAGTAAAGATTATCAAAAACCTTGAATAAAATAGAGAAAATTCAAGAACCAATTAACAATGACCTAAAAGAATTAAAGAATAGAAATGCAGAAACAAACCACACACTTACTGAAATTAAAAATACTCCAGTGGTGGTTTAGTCACTAAGTTGTGTCTGACACTTGAGACCCCATGAACTGTAGCCCACCAGTCTCCTTTGTCCATGGGATTTTCCAGGCAAGAATGCTGGAATGGATTGCCATTGCCTTCTCCAAGGGATCTTCCCGACCCAGGAGTTGAACCTGGGTCTCCTGCATTGCAGGCAGATTCTTTACCAACTGAGCTATTTGGAAGAAATCAATAACAAAATATCTGAAGTAGAAGAACGAATCAGTGCGCTGGAAGACACAATAGTGGAAATAACTTCTGAAGAGCAGAATAAAATAAAAAGAATGAAAAGAACTGACGATAGTCTCAGAGACCTCTGGGACAATATCAAATGCACTAACATTTGAATTATAGGGGTCCCAGAAGAAGAAGAAAAAAGGGTATCAGAAAAATTTTGAAGAGATTATAGTTGAAAATTTCCCCAACGTGGAAAAACAAATAGTCAATCAAGTCCAAGAGGCACAAAGAGTCCCATATAGGATAAACCCAAGGAGAAACACGCCAGAACACATAACAATCAAACTAACAAAAACTAAACACAAAGAAAGAATATTAAAAGCAGCATGGAAAAGCAACAGTAGCATTCAAGGGAAACCCCATTTGCTTAATTAACAGCTGATCCTTCAGCAGAAACTCTTCAGGCCAGAAGAGAATGGCAATATATTTAAAGTACTGAAAGGGAAGAATCTACAACCAATATTATTGTACCTGGCAAGGATCTCATTCAAAATTGATGGAGAAATAAAAAGCTTTTCAGACAAGCAAAAGTTAAGAGAATTCAGTACCACCAAACCAGCTTTGCAACAAATGCTAAAGGGACATATATAGTCAAGAAATACAAGAAAAGAAAAAAAAAAAATCTACAAAATCAACCCCAAACACTTAAGAAATGGCAATAGGAACATATATATCAGTAAATACTTTAAATGTAAATTAAATGCTAAAACCAAATGACACAGACTGGCTGAATGGAAACAAAAACAAGACCCATATATATGCTGTCTACAAGAAACCCACTTCAGACATAAAGACACATAAAGGCTGAAAGTGAGAGGATGGAAAATATATTCCATGCAAATGGGAAGCAAAAGAAAGCTGGAGTAGCAATCACCATATCAGACAAAATCGAAGATTACAAAAGATAAAGAAGGACACTACATAATGATCAAGGGATCAATCCAAGAGGAAGATAAAACAATTGTAAATATCTATGTACCCAACATAGAAGCACCTCAGTACATAAGACAAACACTAACAGACATAAAAGGAGAAATTGACAGTAACACAATAATAGTAGGAGACTTTAACACCCCACTCACACCAATGGACAGATCATCAAAACAGAAGATTAATAAGGAAACACAAGTCTTAAATGTTACATTAGATAAGATGGATCTCACTGATACCTTTAAGACCTTCTTTCCAAATGCAGAAGAATACAATTTCTTCTCAAGTGCACATGGAACATTCTCCCAGATAGACCACATCTTGGGTCACAAATCAAACCTCAGTAAATTAAGATTGAAATCATACCAAGCATTTCCTCCAACCACAACAATACGAGACTAGATATTATATACAAGAAAAAAAACTTTAAGAAACACAAACACATGGAGATTAAACAATATATTTCTAAATAACAAACAGGTTACTGAAGAAATCAAAAGGGAAATAAAAAAAAATTCCAAACCAATGACAATGAAAACATGACAACTCAAAATCCATGGGATGCAGCAAAAGCAGTTCTAAGAGGGAAGTTTATAGCAATGCAATCCTATGTCAGGAAAGAAGAAAAACAACGAATAAACAGCCTAACTAACTTTACACCTGAAACAACTGGAAAGAGAAGAACAAAGAAACCCAAAATTAGAAGAAGGAAAGAAATCATAAAGATCTTAGGAGAAGTAATAAAACAATAGTAAAGATTAATAAAACTAAAAGTTGGTTCTTTGAGAAGACAAACAGAATTAAGAAACCTTTAGCCAGACTCATCAAGAACAGAGAGAAAAATCAAATCAACAAAATTAGAAATGAAAAAGGAGAGGTTACAATAGACAATGCAGAAATATAAAAGATTATTAGAGACTATTCTGAACAACTATATAGCAACAAAATGGATAACCTGGAAGAAGTGGGCAGATTCTTAGAAAAGTTCAATCTTCCAAGACTGAACATGGAAGAAATAGAAATTGTGAACAACCCAATTACAAGCACTGAAATTGAAGCTGTGATCAAAAATCTCCCAAAAAACAAAAGCCCAAGACCAGATGGCTTTACAGAAGAATTCTCTCAAACATTTAGAGAAGAGCTAATGCCTATCCTTCTAGAACTCTTTCAAAAAATTGCAGAGGTAAGAACACTTCCAAATTCACTCTATGAGGCCATCATCACCCCAATATCAAAACCAGACAAGGACAACACACAAAAAAGAAAGCTACAGGCCAATATCACTGATAAACATAGATGCAGAATTCCTCAACAAAGTTTTGGGAAACAGAATTCAGCAACACATCAAAAAGTTCCTACACCATAATCAAGTTGGGTTTATTCAGGGATGCAAGGATTCTTCAATATGTGCAAATGAATCAATGTGATACACCATATTAGCAAATTGAAAGATAAAAGCCATATGGCAATCTCAATAGATGCAGAAAAAGTCTTTGACAAAATTAAGCACCCATTTATGATTAATACTCTTCAACAAAATGGTCATAGAAGGAAACTACCTCAACATAATAAAGGCCATATATGATAAGCCTACAACAAACATTATCCTCAATGGTGAAAAAATGAAAATATTCTCCCTAAGATCAGGAATAAGACAAGGGTTTCCACTTTCTCTACTATTATTCAACATAGTTCTGGAAGTCATAGCTACAGCAATCAGAGAAGAAAAAGAAATAAAAGGAATCCAAATCAGAAAAGAAGAAGTAAAGCTCTCACTGTTTGCAGATGACATGATACTGTACATACATAGAAAACCCTAAAAATCACATCAGAAAATTACTAGAGCTAATCAATGAAGTTATCAAAGTTGCAGGATACAAAATCAATACACAGAAATCACTTGCATATCTATATACTAACAAAGAAAAATCAGATAAATTAAGGAATCAATCCCATTCACCATTGCAACAAAAAGAATTAAATATCTAGGAGTAAACTTACCTAAGGAGACAAAAGAACTATACACAGAAAATTATAAGACACTACTGAAAGAAATCAAAGATGACATAAACAGCTGGAGAGATATTCCACATTCCAGGGTAGGAAGAATCAATACTGTGAAAATGACTATACTATCAAATGCAATCTACAGATTCAATGCAATCCCTATCAAATTACCATTGACATTTTTCAGAGTAGGACAAAAAATTTTACAATTCATATGGAAACACAAAAGACTTTGAACAGTCAAAGCAGTCTTGACAAAGAAGAATGGAGCTGGAGGAATCAACTTTCCCGACATCGGATTATACTACAAGCTACAGTCAACAAGATAGTATGGTACTGGCACAAAAACAGAAACATAGACCAATGGACCAAGATATAAAGCCCAGAAATAAACCTATGCACCTGTGGGTACCATATATTTGACAAAGGAGGCAAGAATATACAGTGGGGCAAAGACAGCCTCTTCAATAAATGGTGTTGGAAAAACTGGACAACTACATGTAAAAGAATGAAATTAGAACACTTCCTAACACCATACACAAAGATAAACTCAAAATGGATTAAAGACCTAAATGCAAGACCAGAAACTATAAAACTCTTAGAGGAAAACATAGGCAGAACATACAATGACATAAATCAAAGCAAGAGCCTCTATGACCCATCTCCTAGAATAATGGAAATAAAAACAAAAATAAACAAGTGGGACCTGATTAAACTTAAAAGCTTTTGCACAGCAAAGGAAATTATATGTAAGGTGAAAAGAAAACCCTCAGCATGAGAGAAAATAATAGCAAATGAAACAGCTGACAAAGGATTAATTTCCAAAATATATAAGTAGCTCATACAACTCAATGTCAGAAAAACAAACAGCACAATCAAAAAGTGGGGAAAAGACCTTAACAGACATTTCTCCAAAGAAGATATACAGATGGCTAACAAACACGTGAAAAGATGCTTAACACTGCTCATTATTAGGGAAATGCAAATAAAAACTACAATGAGGTATCACCTCACACCAGTCAGAATGGCCATCATCAAAAAGTCTACAAACTATAAATGCTGGAGAGGCTGTGGAGAAAAGGGAACACTTTTGCACTGTTGGTGGGAATGTAAATTGATACAGCCACAATGGAAGACAGTATGGAGATTCCTTAAAAAACTAGGAATAAAACCACCATATGACCCAGCAATCCCACTCCTAGGCATATACCCTGAGGAAACCAAATTTGAAAAAGACACATGTATCCCATTGTTCATTGCAATGCTTACTTACACAAGGTAGAACATGGAAGCAACGTAGATGTTCATCAACAGATGAGTGGATAAAGAAATATGGTACATATGCACAATGGAATATTACTCAGCCATAAAATGGAATGCCTTTGAGTCAGTTCTAATAAGGTAGATGAACCTAGAACCTATTATACAGAATGATGTATGTCAGAAAGCTAAAGCTAAATGTCATATTCTAATGCATATATGTGGAATCTAGAAAAAGGGTCTGAAGAATTTAATTATAGGGCAGCATTGGAGAAGGCAATGGCACCCCACTCCAGTACTCTTGCCTGGAAAATCCCATGGATGGAGAAGCCTGGTAGACTGCAGTTCATGGGGTCGCGAAGACTCGGACATGACTGAGCGACTTCACTTTCACTTTTCACTTTTATGCATTAGAGAAGGAAATGGTAACCCACTCCAGTGTTCTTGCCTGGAGAGTCTCAGGGATGGGGTCGCACAGAGTTGGACACGACTGAAGTGACTTAGCAGCAGTAGCAGTAGCAATGGAGAACCAGACAAAGAGAATAGATTTGTCGATATTGGGAGAGGGGAGGAGAGGGTGAGATGTATGGAAAAAATAACATGGAAACTTACCTCACCATATGTAAAATAGATTGCCAATGGGAATTTTCTGTATGTCTCAGGAAACTCAAACAGGGGCTCTGTATCAAACTAGAGAGGTGGGATGGGAAGGGAGATGGGAGGGAGGTTCAAAAGGGAGGGGATATATGTATACATGTGGCTGATTCATGCTGAGATTTGACAGAAAACAACACAATTCTGTAAAGCAATTATCCTTCAATAAAAAAATTTTTCTTTAAAAAGAGAACATTTTAATTAGAATTGTTCAGTGTTATAGCCAACAGGAATATAACCACCTTCCTTTGCCAGAAGCATCATTTTCTGTGTTATATTAGAAAAAAGTTACTGGGAAAGTTTAAGGTTGAAACTCATTTTTTACTCACCCATAAAAAAAGAAGGAAATAATGCCATTTGCAGCAACGTGAATGGACCTAGAGATTGTCTCATACTAAGTGAAGTAAGTTAGTAAGAGAATGACAAATATCACATGATATCACTTAAATGTGACAGCAATAAAAATGGAACGAATGAATTTCTTTACAAAACAGAAATAGTCACAAATGTAGGAAAAGAAAAAAAAAAATAAAACTTACGGTTACCCAGTGGGAAAGGGGAGCTAGGGATAAACTGGGAGATTGGGATTGACATGTACACATACTATATATAAAACAGATAACTAATAAGGACCCACTGTACAGCCTAGGGCACTCTACTCAATATTCTGTATGCATATGGGAAAATAAACTGAAAGAGAGGAGATACATGTGTATGTGCAACTAATTCACTTTGCTGCATGGCAGGACCTAACACAACATTATAAATAAGCTATAATTCAAAAATACTCCTTCAGATACAGTTAGTATTTAGCACAAGAGTAAAATTCCAAGAAACTGATCATGGCACAACTTTTCTATTTAAAATATCAAATATTCTCAATAGCAGTTAGAAAAATGCTTGTTTTCCTTAAGCCTTTTTAAAAATTTTAATGATCTGTGATTTGTTTAACATAGAGTCTTCTGACAGTTAATGCAAATAATGTACATAAAAGGCTATTTAGCTCTCATTATTATCAATAATAATAATAAAACAAAATTTGTCATTATAATTGGAGAATGATGTGATAGACTAAATTTTAAATCAAATTCATAGTTATATCTATTTAAATAATCTAATATCAGATACAGAAAAAGATTTTAGAACAGCAATCTATAGTGTATATTTACACTAATTGAATCTTTCTTTAGAAAATAATATTTTTCATTAATAGATGCATTTCCTATTTAATATCTTAACGTGTTCTGTGCTTACTCAGTCATGTCCAACTCTCTGCAACCCCATGGACTGTAGCCCACCAGGATTCTCTGTCCAAAGAATTTTCCAGGCAAGAATACTGGAGCAGGCTGTCATTTCCTACTCCAGGGCATCTTCCTGACTCAGGGATAGAACCCATTTCTCTTGTGTCTCCTGCATTGGAAAGCAGATTTTTTACCACTGCACCACATGGGAAGCCTATGGATATTAAAGTTAAACCTTTTAAAATTCTGCAGTAAATAAACAAATATAAGTTTAACTTAGCATGTCCCCAAATAATAAAAAATGAAATGATTTTCTGGAGTGACATTTACTCACTTTTTTCTACAAATACTTTTTTTCTACAAACACTTTGGAAAATAAAGTCCACTAAAATGTGGACTTAGCAAGAATATTAGATCATCTTTCTAATCTAAGTGGTGTAAAGTGGCTTACTTTGCTTTGAATATTTGAAGCACTGTTAACTGTTTTATGTAAACTTTTATTGAAGCATTGAGTATAACATACTCAAGCTGTATAGTTAGTAAATATATATCTCTATGAATAATCACAAAATGAATGTGCTATTTAATTCCACTCAAAAACCACAAACTGCTCCTGTGACTGCCTTTAGTTACTAGGTCCCTACTAGCTCTCTACTGTGCTTAACGATAATTTAAACTACTTCTGAGCTTTATATAAGTTGAATATATGCTATTTACTGCCTTGTTTCTGACTTTTATCAGTCCCTAATATTTGTGATATTCTTATATTCTGTTGGGATGTGTTGTAGTTCATTTATTCTAACTGTAATATGATATTAAATTTCATTGACTATATCACAATGCATTTATGTATTCAAAGTTCATGCAGATTTGATCTACGTATCTAGATTTTGGCAAATTATTGGTGTAATAAATATGCTTTTTCATGTTCTTTCGTGAATATATTAACTTAATCTTTTTTAGGAATATAAATTTTAAGTCATAGTCAGTCAGCTTCTTTAGACACATTCAGTTCTGCAGTGACTGGACTACAGCTTACACTCTCATCATCAATCTCCAGGAATCTCATTTGTTTGGTATTTTAATCCTATCTAACTAGCTATTTTGGTGTGTGTATAGTATGTTATTATGCTTTTTAAATCAACTTTTTGATTTATATACAATAAAAAGTACAATTTTAATTTTAGAGTTGAGTTAGTTCTGAAAAATGCATATATCCATATAATTGCACTCTCAAGAAAAGATTCTGTATATTTCTGTTACCTGCAGAAGTTTTCTCATGCCCAATTCCAATCAATTCCTACTCCTAAATCTCAGGGCCAGGCTTGTCTGATCTGCTTTGTATTGCTACAGATAATAATTTCATTTTCTAGAGATAGATTTAAATGCAGTCATCTAGTATGGATCCTATTGTATATGGCTTCTATCAGGGGTACAAAGGAGCTGATATTCATTTATATTGTTGCCTATATCACTTTGTTTCTTTTCCTTGCTGAGTATCATTTCAGTATATGGACGTTTAAAATAATTGGTTCATCCATTCAATAGATGATAAGCTTGTTTACTTATAGTTTTTAGCTATTACAAATATAAGCAGCATTTAATATCTGGGCAGTTAGAACTGTGATTGTGGAATAAGATTTATATCTTAAATAAATCTTAAAAGTGTATACTCAAATTTTCAAATTGAAACATGGAGATATTCTTGAATTTCTCATTTTTTTAAAGTTGATTTTGGGAAACATAAAATATTTTATTAAACAGGGCTATATTGATTTCAGTGCTTCATAGTTATGAATGAGAAAGCTATATATTTTTAAAATTTGTGTTCTCTGAAGAAATATATTTTACTTTCAAGTTCAAATTAAGTGAATACTTTCTAATTAATGTGCCATTAGAAACATCTCTTTAGTCTTGCAATGAAAACGTTTGGGGCTTTAGAAGTGATCTTGTATTTAAGATATGAGAAATACAAAAATACCTGCCCTGTGAGAAAAATTGTGTGTGTGTGTTTTAATGGTAGTCCACAAACCTACATAACTTAATTAAATTTTTCATTAATCTTTCTTAACTTTCCAAGAATACATTTTAAGAAATTCTATTAAGGAGTACATTGGTTCCTTGTGTTTTAACCTATGCAGTATCTTCCCAGTGATGATGAGGGTAAATCCCTCCAAAATGTCCTATGACAATCTCTCTGAATCACTGTAATCTTTACAAAGATAAAATTCATATAAATATATTATAATGACAGGAAACAACATCTGTGTGGAACTGTGAAGTAGCATGTTATACTGTTCCTGATAAGTATTTTCTTATATACAAATATATTCAAATAATTCTGCTTTGTTTTTAAAATGTCATTATAATGCAAACTTTTTCAAAAGTGGCCATGTAGATGTAAGACTACGATGTACTATATATGCTTGCTAGAACTCAGGGACAGTGTCATGCATAGCATAAACACTCAGAAAATATTAATACAGTAATTGTATTTACATAAAGTTATTGAAAATTTGGTTTGGAACTCAGCAAATGCAAGCCAAATTTTAAATTTTAGACTGATTCCCAATGGATAAAGTTCAGAAAATTTAAGTCAAGTTTTTGAACTCAATATATATAATTGAATAGGAGCATTCTTTCAGATCTTGGGGAGCCTCAGGGATCTAAGGTCTGAGTAGATACAATGAACAATTCATGCAATGTACTTGCTATTATGGAGCTCGTGTGTGTGTGTGTGTGTGTGTGTGTGTGTGTGTGTGTGTGTGTGTGTGTGCGTGCGCTTGGAGGTGGGTTACAGAGATAGTAAAGACTCAAACCAAAGACAAGGATATTGAATAGTAACATATGCATGGAAGGTAATTTGAACAAAAAGTGGCTGGCTTAAAGAATATTTAAATTCACAGCTTATATTCGCATTTGAACTGAGACCTTAATGTCTGGATCTAGGAAAATAATATTTTAGGAAGAAGCAATGGCGAGTGCAAAGGGTATAAATTGAGAACAAAGCATTGATAATTACTAAATATAGATTTCTAAATGAGAGTAAGGAAATTACTCTATATGCTATTATGAAGGTGGATACATATTATAAATCTACTCAAACCTATAGAATGTACAATACAGTTAATGAATGCTGATGCAAACTATGAACCTGGGATGATTATGATATGCTGATATAGGTTCATGAATTATAAGAAATGTACCACTCTGATGGAGGCTGTTGATCATGAAGGAAGTTATGCATATGTGGAGGCATAGGGCACTTGGAAAAGCCCTGTATCTTCTGCTCAATTTTGCTGTCAATAAAACTATAAAAAAATAAGTCCAAATGGGCACAAAATTCCAAATATAATAAAAAGAAAAAGAATGATGGATTTGAATTTAATAAGTAGAAAGTATAGGAAATTGACCAAATGATAAATTAAAAGGTGCAAGAGTCATGTGCTTGAGATCAGAAAATGTAAAGCCACTCAATCTAATTCAGAATAAACATCCTCTGAAAGCATAAAGGACAAACAATGAACAATGCTTATTCATGTTGTTTGTTAGGGAACATTTTTCTAACTATTTTCATTCAACCTTCAAGATTCCCTTTGAGGCAGGAGGCAGATGGGCTCCCCTCCAGGGTAAAGCAATTGCAGATTCATTCTCTATTGACCAAAACTCCAAGACAACAAACAATAGCAGGGCAATTAAGGTGAGGAAGATGGACTCTTTTCAGAGCACATATTTCTCATTCTGAAGTCAAGAGAACTACCCCACCACACATGTGCAGAAAGGCTCCTTGGAGGCTAAAAGGGAAGTTATGCCAAAGAGTGGTCTACCCAGAAGCTTTTTTGATTAATCCATCTTGGCTAAGAGATGCACATGCACACATGAGAGGAATATTTGTTAATGTTCAGTCGCTCAGTCGCGTCTGACTCTTTGTGACCCCATGAACTGCAGCACACCAGGCTTCTCTGTCCTTCACCATCTTCCAAAGCTTGCTCAAATTCATGTCCACTAAGTCAAAGATGCCATTCAACCTCTCATCTTCCGTCATCCCCTTCTGCTCCTGACTTCAATCTTTCCCAGCATCAGGGTCTTTTCCAATGAGTTGGCTCTTTGGATCAGGTGGCTAAAGTCTTGGAGCTTCAGCTTCAGCATCAATCCATCCAATGACTATTCAGGGTTGATTTCCTTTAGGATTGACAGGTTTAATCTCTCTGCATTAGAGGAGACTTTCAAGAGTCTTCTACACCACAATTCAAAAGCATCAATTCTTCTGTGCTCAGCCTTCTTTATGGTCCAACTCTCAGATCCATACAGGAGTACTGGAAAAAACATAACTTTGACTATCCAGACCTTTGTCAGCAAAGTAATGTCTCTGCTTTTTAACCTGTGCTGTGTTTAGTCACTCAGTCATGGCCGACTCTTTTCAAGTCCATGGATTATAGTCTGCCAGGCTCCTCTGTCCATGGAGATTCTCCAGACAAGAATACTGGAGTGGGTTGCCATGCCCTCCTCCAGGGGATCTTCCCAACCCAGAAATCGAACTCAGCTCTTCCACAATATAGGCAGATTCTTTACCAGCTGAGTTAACGAGGAAGCCATTTCTAACTTGAGATATACCAAATATGGGCTGTGTACCAGGCAATTCAGAATGACTAGCCAAAGGAAGCCCATAAGAAATACTCCATGAAAGTAATTCAACCTGCTACAAGGGTGCAACTCTCTCTCTAACTCTGCCCATGTGTCTTCCCACAGGTATTGTGCTCTTTTTTCCTTTTAATAAGTACTTAATATGTTTCACTACTTTCCATCTTTGTGGGAATTCTTTTATGCAAAGCTGAGGCCCTTGTCACTGACCGCTGGTCTTGTAGTTAGGTGCTCTCACCACCTCAATCCAGCCCAATCTCTAGCTGGTAATCCAAGCCCCACTCCAAGCCACTGCAGCCTGAGGCCATCTATGATCACCTTCAGGCATCCCTCTGTAATGTTTTTTGTTGTTCTTGGTGATGTTTTGCTTTTCTTACCTTTCACTCCTTCCATGCAAACATGCCTCCTCTTGTGACATACCACTCTATGAATTACACTGATGATAATGTTGAAAACTTCACAATTGTAGAGACCATATTTTGTTGATATTTCCCTTGCTAAGTACCCAGAAAATACCTGTCTGATTTTTAACAATATATGACTATATATCAGATATTTTAAAATATTCTATTAGTCAAAAGAAGGAGGGAAGGGACAATAAAACAAGACATAAAAGAGCAGTTGTGAATTAAATCTGATCATCAGTAACTAATTACATACTAAATACTCCAATTAAAAAGGAGAGACAGTAATAGTGAATACACAAAACTCAAGCATATGGCATGTAAATAAAGGGATCTAAAAAGTAACATGTAAATTTTAATCACAAGAAAGTTGCACTTGTGTGAACCTGAGAGTGATTATCTTATTAAATTTTGTACCTTAGGTGCTTCATTGCCTCACTCTTGCCTTAACCTTGTTCTGAAATCTCTTTCAAGTAATGAGATAGGAAATTATTCTTAACAGTAGGGAGCCCCTAGTTTTCAGCCCAGTGTAGGCTTTTCTCATGCACAAATGAATTTTTTAAAGTGTTTTAGCTTGGAGAAAAATATATAGTTGTATTATGTGTAGAAGAGAGAAAGCAGTTTGGGGTTTGACTGAGATCAGGGTAGATTTTAAATTAATTCTATTTTTTCATACCTATTTATCACTCCTTATGTGTAGTTTAGTTCAATACATCAGTCAAAATAACTTCATGTTTAATAGTATTTTTATCACAGTATATCTGAGCTGTAGATTTCTCAATCCTATTTCAACTTTAAAGAATCTGCCTACAGTACAGGAGACCTGGGTTTGATTCCTACTCCTTTTGTTTTCTAACCTTCATTAATTTGCTAACATCTGTTTCCAGGTAGGTTGTATCATTTAATCTCATTATTTTAAAATTAAGTGTAAGAGCTTATGGCTCTAAATCTCTCTCTTCCACATATTTACTCTCAATATACTGTTCTCATCTTCAGTTTGCTCTTTGTTGTTCAGTAGCTAAGTCAAGTCCAACTCTTTGCAACCCCATGGACTGCATCACGCCAGGTTTCCCTGTCCTTCACTATCTCCCAGAGTTTGCTCAAATTCAAGTCCATTGAGTCAGTTATGCCATCCAACCATCTCATCTCTGTTGTCCACTTCTCCTCTTTCCCTCAATCTTTCCCAGCATCAGGATCTCTTCCAATGTGCTGGCTCTTCACGTCAGGTGGGCAAAGTATTGGAGCTTCAGCTTCAGCATAAGTCCTTCCAATGAACATTCAGGTTTGACTTCTTTTAGGACTGACTGCTTTGATCTCCTTGCTTTCCAAGGGACTCTCAAGAGTCTTCTCCAACACCACAATTATAAGGCATAAAATCTTTGGCCCTCATCTTCAATAAATTTTACTAAAAACCAAGAATGCTTTGATATTCAAACAGTGTGGGAAAAAAGGAAGAGGATGAGTTGGGTTAAGTAACATTAGAGAAAATATAAATGGTATATATGAATTCAAAACTGAGCAATAGTCAATGCCATCTCTAGTATTTGGATGTTAACCCCAGGTGAGAATGAGCTCTATGGCATAGAATAAGTCTTACTTTTTTGCCCAGTGAACTTTTAGCTCCATGATGAAGGTTATCAATATCTCCTGATATTGATATTGTCAAAGTTGGAAATTTGGTGTGGTAGGAGACCAGGGTGAGTTCCAGTTTGCCCCCATCATTTCCAATTTGTCCTTATTTAATCTCAATTCTGGTCTATCCTTCCTGCATGTATAATTTTTGAAAATAAACATGATATATATTTTTGCTTTATTCTTTATTCAGGTGATTTTCTAGTTCTGACTTTATTTTCTTAATTTCCTTATTATGTATGAATTTATGACTTTATGTTTTTCATATTTTTAAAATAATTCTCAAATAATATCTTTTTGAACAGTTTTATTCCCTCATATTTCTTTTAGTTCACATATTCTCTGAGTCTGTGATTCAAATATTTTCCACCAACCATATTCCAATTTATATTTTTCATTTTTTGTGTGTTTCAAGATTTTATAGTGATTATTCCCTTCTGATTGTTTTCTGGTTCACCAGTATTATCTTCTGTTAGCTTTAACTGGCTATCAAACATGTTCACTGAATTCTTATTTATTCAGTTCCATAATTTTGATTTACTCTTTCATAGATTTTAGTTCTCTATCAGCTTTCTCGGGCTTTTATATCCTTGGACATATTAATAGTATTTCTGTAAATTCTCTCTGCTTTTTATTCATATGATCTTTTGTTTCTTGGGTCAGACTTGATTCTTATCAGACATGGTGTTAAATTTATAGATAAAATCTGAGGTTTTATGATATTTTTATTTTGAGAATTTATATTTTTATATTGAAAGCTCCTTAAGCACTGGCATTCAACATCACCTGAAAGCAGTTTCAGGACTGAAGTTAACTGAAAAGATGTATCAATCTCTCCATGAACTTGTCTACTTTTGCTTTTGCCCCTGATATTGTTTCTAACTCTTAAGTTCTCTACTAGACACGGAGACTTTCATAATTTGTCACATTTGCAGTTACCGGGCTTCAATTAATTGTATTACTCTTATTCCTACAAGACTCTCAAAAGTTTCAAACAGCTTCTGGTCACCTTATTCTGGAATTTTAAGACGTCTGTATAAGAAATACGGACTCAATGCTACAAATTCACCTTTGTGAGCCTATATATTCTTCCCAAAACCTGTTATCATATTCTTTACTGTCTTGTTAACTTTTTGATTCCTTTTTTTAGATATTTTAAAAATCTTTTTCATCTATTGTCAGTGGGAGTTTTTATTCAGTTTAGCTAATACTATTGCTGATGGCTCAGATGGTAAAGACTCTGCCTGCAATGTAGGAAACCCAGTTTGATCCCTGGATCAGGAATATCCCCTGGAGCAGAAAATAGCAACTCACTCCAATATTCTTGCCAGGAAAATTCCATGAACAGAGGAGCCTTGTGGGCTATAGCCCGCGGGGTAGCAAAAGATCAGTTAAGGTGGGGGGGAATAACACTTTCACTTTTTTTCATTATTAGGTAACAGAATTCCTGAAACACATATTTTAGCTAATTTCCCAATCTCTCCTCAATATATGTGATGTTATATAACTAAAAAAATGTATGAAGAAATGGTTTATATGACTTCTAACCTGTTTATTAAGACACAAACGCTCTCATTGTTGTTCAGTCACTAACTCAAGTCTGACTCTGCGACCCCATGAACTGCAGCATGCCAGGATTCTTTGTCCTATGCTATCTCCTGGAATTTGCTCAAACTCATGCCCAGTAAGTCAGTGATGCCATCCAACCACCTCATCCTCTGTTGCCTCCTTCTCCTTTTACCCTCAATCTTTCCCCAATCAGGGTCTTTTCCAGAAAGTTGGCTCTTTAAATCAGGTGGCCAGAGTAATGGAGCTTCTGCTTCAGCATCCGTCCTTCCAATGAATATTCAGGGTTGACCGCCTTTAGGATTGATTGGTTTGGTCTCCTTGACTCTCAATGGCTTTCAAGGGTCTTCTCCAGCACCACAACTTGAAAGCATAAATTTTTTGGCACTCAGCTTTGTTTACAGTCCAACTCTCACATCCTTACATGACTACTGAAAAAAACATAGCTTTGACTATACAGACCTTTGCCGGCAGAGTGATGTCTCTGCTTCTTAATATGCTGTCTAGATTTGTCATAGCTTTTCTTCCAAGGAGAAAGTGCCTTTTAATTTCATGGTTGCAGTCACCATCTGCAGTGATTTTGGAGGGCAAGAAAATATAGTCTGTTACTGTTTCCACTTTTACCCCATCTATTTGCCATGAAGTGATGGGATTGCATGGCATGATCTTAGTTTTTTGAATGTTGAGTTTTAAGCCTGCTTTTTCACTCTCTTCTTTCACCCTCATTAAGGGGATCTTTAGTTCCTTCTAGCTTTCTGTCATTAGAATCATATCATCTGCAAATCTGAGGTTGTTGATATTTCTCCTGGAAATCTTGATTCCAGCTTGTGCTTCATACATCCCAGCATTTCACATGATGTACTCTGCATATAAGTTAAATAAACAGGGTGACAATTGACAAAAACAGCGTTGATGTACTCCTTTCCCAATTTGGAACCAGTCTGTTGTTCCATGTCCAGTTATAGCTGTTGCTTCTTGACTTGCATACATGTTTCTCAGGAGGCAGATATGGTGGTCTAGTATCCTATCTCTTTAAGAATTTTCCAGTTTCTTATGATCCACACAGTCAAAGGCTTTAGCATAGTCAATGAAGCAGAAGTAGACTTTTTGTTTGTTTTAGAATTCTCTTGCTCCTTAACGTCATTCCCTTTTTTATAACTTGTATGCTGAAAGTTATACAGGACAGAACCACAGGTTTGACTATGCATATGGTGATGACACACCAGATGATTTTGAAGGGAAAAGGTCCCTATTTGAACTTTTGGGTCACTGTCCATTGTTTATCTTTAGACTGCAATGTGGGCAACAATAAACTTTTATATACTTACAGAAGTGCATTTTAAGGTGTCCTTATGTAAAAGTTTGGCCTTTATTCTAACTAATACAAACTCTACATAAAATGTTGAGTAGAGGTTTCAGTATTGAGCTGGCCAAAAAGTTCATTCTAGTTTTTCCATAACATGAAAAATCCAAACAAATTTTTGGTCAACCCAACATATGCATTATGAGTTCAGGGGAGAAGTCTGAGCTGGAGTTAAAAATTCAAGATTCATTTATACAGAGAGTTCATTGAATGCTACAAAGCCAAATGATATCATTTAGAGAGGGTATCTAGATACAAAGGAGAACAAAGTATTGGGTCATGGAATGTAACAGTTTAGAAAGATTTGACTATGAATAAGGACATATATCTGAGGAAAAGAGACAAAGGAAGTTGAAGGAGATTGAGTAACCATCTCAGCATTTACAAAAAAGAAGAGCTGCTCTTTTTTTTTTTTTTAAGTTATGTGAATAGTATCAAATTCTGCCAAGAAACTAAGGGCTTATCATAAATTTACCTTCTGAAGGTCATTAGTGACATTGACAAGACCTCTGTGATAGATGGTGGAGTGAAACCCTGATGGGCATATTCTGATAAAAAGAATGAGAATAAAGAAAATGGAGAGAACAATTATTGGCCAATGCTATTCTTTTGAAGGGTTTTAGTACTAAGTTGAATAGAGTACAGATGTTGGAGGAGGAAGTGGTTTAAAAAAATGTTTTAAATGTGACTGATTCTGTGCTGAATAAGCTTATGGGAATAACACAGAAAACAGGGCAACATTGAGGAATAGGTTTAGGCTAAAATAAAGAATATTCATTGCTTTAACAGAAGACAAAATACATGGATAGAAGGTACAGGTATGTTGGTAGACTTAAAATGATGAGAATATAGGAATAATGGTTATTTCTACTCTTTCATGTTCTATTACTTTTACTTTTTTAGTGAATCAAGAAGAAAGGCAAGTACTTGAGAGGAATCAGGGAGGATATATATTGGAGGCTGAAGGAGGATAAGGTATTGCTCAAGACTCAGATAAAGGAGTAAAGAATCTAGGAACTAGAAAAATGCCCAAACTTTTAATTCCTTAGTCTACTTAGATCTCTCTCTATATAAGCATAAATTTCTAGAAGATGTCAATTTTTCTCTAGAACTGGATTAAGAAGAATAATCTATTTAATTAGTTAGATTTTTGCCAGTAAAGTAAGATGCTTGAAGTAAGAGGCCAAGAAGCTATTGATTGGGTGATTGTTAAGATGAACAGAGCAATTTAAACCAGTTAAGAAAAAAGAAAGGATTTGAGGAGCATGAGGAAGAATAGAAATGTTATATACCAAAGGTTGAATAGCCAGATCAAGTCAAGGAACTAAGTAAGGTGAACAACAAAAAGAGGAGTGATTTGTTATAAAGGATTGACAGCATATGTTAGTGTCAGGTACCAAAGGAGATTCAAATTATTAGTTATTTTCATTGTTAAAATTTACTTATCAATATTTCAAATAGATTGATTAATGGCCTATATTTTGGATGTTTTGATGACATTTTTATCTTCTGTTTCATTCACTAAAGTGTTTTAATTGAATTTAAACATGGTTAAATTTGACTTCTAAAGAAGTATTGTTGTTTTTTAGTTCTTAAGTTGTGACCTACTCTTTTGCGACCCTATGGACTGAAGCCCACCAGGCTCCTCTGTCCATGGGATTTTCCAGGCAATAATACTGGAGTGGACTTCCATTTCCATCTCCAGGGGATTTTCCCAATCCAGGGATCGAACCCATGTCACTTATGGTTCCTACTTTGGCAGGCAAACTCTTTACTACTAACACCACCTGGGGTGACATCTTCACAAAGTAATCTTTTTCAATTATTTTTTTTTAAATAAAACATCACTGGTTCAATTTTAGAGCATTGTTCCTATGTTTTTAATTATGTAATTTTCATTCAGATCTTTGCAATTCTTTTTTCTCTATAGAAATTTCATTAATTTATTTTTTAAGTTCTTTATCTGCACTCTATGGTATTCAGGTAAACTAATTTCTGTCATTCCTTTGAGGATAACATTTTGCTTAATCTTCACTTTTTTATTACTTGGATTTGTCAAGTTTCTGTTCTTTGAGTTTGTTCTTGTATTAAACAGGATACAAATAATATACATTTTGGTGACATATAAGTGAGGGAGTATCATAATCAAGAAGTTATGTAATTTTTAATATTTGTTTTCTGAAGAAATGAATAATGTGGAATTCTCTTCTCACAAAATGACTCAGCCTACCTATGACTTATTCAGATATTTAAAACACTTTGGTTACATTTTGGGTACATGAATGCATATGATACTGTATTCAGATATCATATTACAGTTTATATGAGAACTACAATCACATCATTTGTATCAAATAATTGCTCAAATTAAACATGCAAAGTATATTTCAGATTAGAAAGCTCCCTTTTCTAAAATGATTGGACCAGAGACAAGCTAGTTCCTTCAGTACATTTCTTTATACCTTTCAAACTTTAGATATCTAGCTGTTACTAAAAGTTCTATTTCTTCTCAAAGGAGAATCTTTAGTAATAATACATTAGTGATAAGTTTTAATGCTGTTTGCTACTTTGCCTTTAACTTTATTCTCTCTCTTTCATTCCATAGCTCTTAGATTTCTTCCTACACCCATCATCATGTCAGTTAACTTTTATATTTCTACATTATTTAGGTGGATTATTGAATTTTTTTTAATATTTCCTTTTAATCATAGACAGCATAATTAGTACAGATTTCACATTTTACCTAATCTCTAAATTGTAGCTATAATTAAAATAAAATCCTCTTTTTAAGGAATCTTCTGGTAATATATTTAAGGGTATAAGAAAAAAACTGTGGAAAAAATAACAGAACTTTAGAGTTCCAAAGTTTAGAAACTAGAGCAATGCAGCTAATTGTTTTATCTTTCAGTGTCTTATTACTACATATTAAATGGAAGTTTGTTACAATCTGTGATGTGTGTGTGTCCAAGTTTTTACTGAGTTAGAGTCAGCTCTTAAAATTTTTTATACTTTAAGTCATATAAGAATCTTCTTAATACATAATTTGCACTAAGTAAATTCCCTCTCCAATTTTTTAGTTCTTAACATTATACCTTTGTATGTATTAACATTATATTTAAAATTTTTCCTTATACTATTTTGCAAAATACAATAAATTTCTTACCTGGCCTCCACTTAAATGTTTTTACCCTATTAACTGAATATTAAATTCACTCTTTAAACTACTAGCTGAAAATATAAAGTAAAAACACTGATGGGAATTAGAATACTCTCTATTATAGTGTATGTGCTGCCAAAGCAAACACTGCTCTCTATTATAATCCACACTTCTACTCACATTTTGGTTATTATATACCAATAGTCGTATCTATTCCCAATAAATAATTTTATCAGCATACTGTTACTGTATTATTTAATTCAAATAAGAATTCCATTAAATGTAAAACCATTAAATATAAGTGTGAAAAGAAAGAGAAAATTGATTCTTTGCAAACTTAGTTGAGTTTTTGCAAATGATCTATAAAGTTGAGAAGCTGGATAATTTTCTGACATATCCAATGTGGAAGGAAAAACTGAGTTTGGGAAGGTAAATACATTTCAGATGTATTTTCCACTAAATTTGCTTTATAAGTATCAAGAATCATCAAGACTTATGTTCACCTTAAAGAAACTTAAACTGGAAATCAAGAGATAATGCATTTTAGGCTGTAGTTTATGCCAGAGAGACAATTCCACTCAAAGAAACAGTATTAGCAGAAAACGTCTGACATGGGTAACACATGGTTTTGATTACTTCACAGGTTGGCAGTCTCCATACTGATGTCTACTCAGATCACTAAGTCGGACTTCTTTCTGATGAGTCGGGTGTTTGAAAGCAACAAAAGATATTATCTGGTGGTAAAATCTTAATGCTTTCAATTTCAGCTGATATTAACACTTAGATAAAGTAATCCTTATGATTTGAAGCTATTCTTCCCAATATGAGAGAATCACAGATTTGGAAGTGATCTTAAAAAGTAATTTAAACCAACCATATTCTCTATAGAAAATGAAGTTGCTCAGTTGTGTCTGACTCTTTGCGATCCCATGGACTGTAGACTACCAGGCCCCTCTGTCCATGGGATTTTCCAGGCAAGAGTACTAGAGTGGGTTGCCATTTCCTTCTCCAGAGGATCTTCCCAACCCAGGGACTGAACCCTGGTCTCTTGCATTGTAGGTAGACGCTTTACCATCTGGGTCACCAGGTAAGTCCCAAGTATCTAATTTAAAATAATTTAATTCTGTAAGCAAGTATCTAATTTAAGACTATCTTGAGAATATTACTTGAATTTTAGTGCTTCAATTTGTCTGTGAATATCTCAAATTTTGTGCATGAATAACTATTGCTGACATATGGATTACATCAAAAATGGTTCTTAAAATAAGAAAGGTAGAGTATTTCTTTCTTTTTTTTTTTTTTTTTAATTTTATTTTATTAGTTGGAGGCCAATTACTTCACAACATTTCAGTGGGTTTTGTCATACATTGACACGAATCAGCCATAGAGTTACACGTATTCCCCATCCCGATCCCCCCTCCCACCTCCCTCTCCACCCGACTCCTCTGGGTCCTCCCAGTGCACCAGGCCCAAGCACTCGTCTCATGCATCCCACCTGGGCTAGTGATCTGATTCACCATAGATAATATACATGCTGTTCTTTTGAAACATCCCACCCTCACCTTCTCCCACAGAGTTCAAAAGTCTGTTCTGTACTTCTGTGTTTCTTTTTCTGTTTTGCATATAGGGTTATCGTTACCATCTTTCTAAATTCCGTATATATGTGTTAGTATGCTGTAATGTTCTTTATCTTTCTGGCTTACTTCACTCTGTATAATGGGCTCCAGTTTCGTCCATCTCATTAGAACTGATTCAAATGAATTCTTCTTAACGGCTGAGTAATATTCCATTGTGTATATGTACCACAGCTTCCTTATCCATTCATCTGCGGATGGGCATCTAGGCTGCTTCCATGTCCTGGCTATTATAAACAGTGCTGCGATGAACATTGGGGTGCACGTGTCTCTTTCAGATCTGGTTTCCTCGGTGTGTATGCCCAGAAGTGGTATTGCTGGGTCATATGGCAGTTCTATTTCCAGTTTTTTAAGAAATCTCCACACTGTTTTCCATAGTGGCTGTACTAGTTTGCATTCCCACCAACAGTGTAAGAGGGTTCCCTTTTCTCCACACCCTCTCCAGCATTTATTGCTTGTAGACTTTTGGATAGCAGCCATCCTGACTGGCGTGTAATGGTATCTCATTGTGGTTTTGATTTGCATTTCTCTAATAATGAGTGATGTTGAGCATCTTTTCGTGTGTTTGTTAGCCATCTGTATGTCTTCTTTGGAAAAATGTCTGTTTAGTTCTTTGGCCCATTTTTTGATTGGGTCATTTATTTTTCTGGAATTGAGCTTCAGGAGTTGCTTGTATATTTTTGAGGTTAATCCTTTGTCTGTTTCTTCATTTGCTATTATTTTCTCCCAATCTGATGGCTGTCTTTTCACCTTACTTATAGTTTCCTTTGTAGTGCAAAAGCTTTTAAGTTTCATTAGGTCCCATTTATTTAGTTTTGCTTTTATTTCCAATATTCTGGGAGGTGGGTCATAGAGGATCCTGCTGAGATTTATGTCAGAGAGTGTTTTGCCTATGTTCTCCTCTAGGAGTTTTATAGTTTCTGGTCTTACATTTAGATCTTTAATCCATTTTGAGTTTATTTTTGTGTATGGTGTTAGAAAGTGTTCTAGTTTCATTCTTTTACAAGTGGTTGACCAGTTTTCCCAGCACCACTTGTTAAAGAGGTTGTCTTTTTGCCATTGTATATCCTTGCCTCCTTTGTCAAAGATAAGGTGTCCATAGGTTCGTGGATTTATCTCTGGGCTTTCTATTCTGTTCCATTGATCTATATTTCTGTCTTTGTGCCAGTACCATACTGTCTTGATGACTGTGGCTTTGTAGTAGAGTCTGAAGTCAGGGAGGGTGATTCCTCCAGTTCCATTCTTCTTTCTCAAGATTCCTTTGGCTATTCGTGGTTTTCTGTATTTCCATACAAATTGTGAAATTATTTGTTCTAGTTCTGTGAAAAATACCGTTGGTAGCTTGATAGGGATTGCATTGAATCTATAGATTGCTTTGGGTAGAATAGCCATTTTGACAATATTGATTCTTCCAATCCATGAACACGGTATGTTTCTCCATCTGTTTGTGTCCTCTTTGATTTCTTTCATCAGTGTTTTATAGTTTTCTATGTACAGGTCTTTTGTTTCTTTAGGTAGATATACTCCTAAGTATTTTATTTTTTTTTTGTTGTTACAATGGTGAATGGTATTGTTTCCTTAATTTCTCTTTCTGTTTTCTCATTGTTAGTGTGTAGAAATGCAAGGGATTTCTGTGTATTAATTTTATATCCTGCAACTTTACTATATTCGTTGATTAGCTCTAGTAATTTTCTGGTAGAGTCTTTAGGGTTTGCTATGTAGAGGATCATGTCATCTGCAAACAGCGAGAGTTTCACTTCTTCTTTTCCTATCTGGATTCCTTTTATGTCTTTTTCTGCTCTGATTGCTGTGGCCAAAACTTCCAAGACTATGTTGAATAGTAGTGGTGAGAGTGGGCACCCCTGTCTTGTTCCTGATTTCAGGGGAAATGCTTTCAATTTTTCACCATTGAGGGTGATGCTTGCTGTGGGTTTGTCATATATAGCTTTTATTATGTTGAGGTATGTTCCCTCTATTCCTGCTTTCTGGAGAGTTTTAATCATAAATGGGTGTTGAATTTTGTCAAAGGCTTTCTCTGCATCTATTGAGATAATCATATGGTTTTTATCTTTCAATTTGTTAATGTGGTGTATTACATTGATTGACTTGCGGATATTAAAGAATCCTTGCATTCCTGGGATAAAGCCCACTTGGTCATGGTGTATGATTTTTTTAATATGTTGTTGGATTCTGTTTGCTAGAATTTTGTTAAGGATTTTTGCATCTATGTTCATCAGTGATATTGGCCTGTAGTTTTCTTTTTTTGTGGCATCTTTGTCTGGTTTTGGAATTAGGGTGATGGTGGCCTCATAGAATGAGTTTGGAAGCTTACCTTCTTCTGCAATTTTCTGGAAGAGTTTGAGTAAGATAGGTGTTAGCTCTTCTCTAAATTTTTGGTAGAATTCAGCTGTGAAGCCATCTGGTCCTGGGCTTTTGTTTCCTGGAAGATTTTTGATTACAGTTTCGATTTCCTTGCTTGTGATGCTTCTGTTAAGATCTTCTATTTCTTCCTGGTTCAGTTTTGGGAAGTTATACTTTCCTAAGAATTTGTCCATTTCATCCAAGTTGTCCATTTTATTGGCATAGAGCTGCTGGTAGTAGTCTCTTATGATCCTTTGTATTTCAGTGTTGTCTGTTGTGATCTCACCCTTTTCATTTCTTATTTTGTTAATTTGGTTCTTCTCTCTTTGTTTCTTAATGAGTCTTGCTAATGATTTGTCAATTTTGTTTATTTTTTCAAAAAACCAGCTTTTAGCTTTGTTGATTTTTGCTATGGTCTCTTTAGTTTCTTTTGCATTTATTTCTGCCCTAATTTTTAAGATTTCTTTCCTTCTGCTGACCCTGGGGTTCTTCATTTCTTCCTTCTCTAACTGCTTTAGGTGTAGAGTTAGGTTATTAATTTGGCTTTTTTCTTGTTTCTTGATGTAAGCCTGTAATGCTATGAACCTTCCCCTTAGCACTGCTTTTACAGTGTCCCATAGGTTTTGGGTTGTTGTGTTTTCATTTTCATTCATTTCTATACATATTTTGATTTCTTTTTTGATTTCTTCTATGATTTGTTGGTTATTCAGAAGCGTGTTATTTAGCCTCCATATGTTTGAATTTTTAACAATTTTTTTCCTGGAATTGAGATCTAATCTTACTGCACTGTGATCAGAAAAGATGACTGGAATGATTTCAATTTTTCTGAATTTTCCAAGACCAGATTTATGGCCCAGGATGTGATCTATTCTGGAGAAGGTTCCGTGTGCACTTGAGAAAAAGGTGAAATTGATTGTTTTGGGGTGAAATGTCCTATAGATATCAATTAGGTCTAGCTGGTCCATTGTATCATTTAAGGTTTGTGTTTCCTTGTTGATTTTCTGTTTAGTTGATCTATCCATAGTTGTGAGTGGGGTATTAAAGTCTCCCACTATTATTGTGTTGCTATTAATTTCCTCTTTCATATTCATTAGCGTTTGCCGTACATATTGCGGTGCTCCTATGTTGGGTGCATATATGTTTATAATTGTTATATCTTCTTCTTGGATTGATCCTTTGATCATTATGTAGTGTCCTTCTTTGTCTCTCTTCACATCCTTTATTTGAAAGTCTATTTTATCTGATATGAGTATTGCGACTCCTGCTTTCTTTTGGTCTCCATTTGCGTGAAATATTTTTTTCCAGCCCTTCACTTTTAGTCTGTATGTGTCTCTGGTTTTGAGGTGGGTCTCTTGTAGGCAGCATATATAGGGGTCTTGTTTTTGTATCCATTCAGCCAATCTTTGTCTTTTGGTTGGGGCATTCAACCCATTTACATTTAAGGTAATTATTGATAGGTGTGGTCCCATTGCCATTTACTTTGTTGTTTTGGGTTCACGTTTATACAACCTTTCTGCATTTCCTGTCTAGAGAAGATCCTTTAGCATTTGTTGAAGAGCTGGTTTGGTGGTGCTGAATTCTCTCAGCTTTTGCTTGTCTGTAAAGCTTTTGAATTCTCCTTCATATCTGAATGAGATCCTTGCTGGGTACAGTAATCTAGGTTGTAGATTATTCTCTTTCATTACTTTCATTAATTCCTGCCATTGCCTTCTGGCCTGGAGGGTTTCTATTGATAGATCAGCTGTTATCCTTATGGGAATCCCTTTGTGTGTTATTTGTTGTTTCTCCCTTGCTGCTTTTAGTATTTGTTCTTTGTGTTTGATCTTTGTTAATTTGATTAATATGTGTCTTGGAGTGTTTCGCCTTGGGTTTATCCTGTTTGGGACTCTCTGGGTTTCTTGGACTTGGGTGGCTATTTCCTTCCCCATTTTAGGGAAGTTTTCAGCTATTATCTCCTCAAGTATTTTCTCGTGGCCTTTCTTTTTGTCTTCTTCTTCTGGGACTCCTATGATTCGAATGTTGGGGCGTTTCACATTGTCCCAGAGGTCCCTGAGGTTGTCCTCATTTCTTTTGATCCTTTTTTCTTTTTTCCTCTCTGCTTCATTTATTTCCACCATTCTATCTTCTACCTCACTTATCCTATCTTCTGTCTCCGTTATTCTACTCTTGGTTCCCTCCAAAGTGTTTTTGATCTCATTCATTGCATTATTCATTTTTAATTGACTCTCTTTTATTTCTTCTAGGTCTTTATTAAACATTTCTTGCATCTTTTCAATCTTTGTCTCCAGGCTATTTATCTGTAACTCCATTTTGTTTTCAAGATTTTGGATCATTTTTATTATCATTATTCTAAATTCTTTTTCAGATAGATTCCCTATCTCCTCCTCTTTTGTTTGACTTGGTGGGCACTTGTCATGTTCCTTTACCTGTTGGGTATTTCTCTGCCTTTTCATCTTGTTTAGATTGCTGTGTCTGGAGTGGGTTTTCTGTATTCTGGAGGTCTGTGATTTCTTTTTATTGTGGAGTTTTTACCCAGTGGGTGGGGTTGGACGGTTGACTTGTCAAGGTTTCCTGGTTAGGGAAGCTTGTTTCAGTGTTCTGGAGCGTGGAACTTGATTTCTTCTCTTTGAAGAGCAATGGTGTGCCCAGTAATGAGTTTTGAGATGGGTCTATGTGTTAGGTGTGACTTTGGGCAGTCTGTATGTTGACTTTCAGGGCTATGTTCCTGTGTTGCTGGGGAATTTGTGTGATATGTCTTGCTCAAAAACTTGTTGGCTCCTGGGTGGTGGTTGGTTTCAGTGTAGGTATGAAGGCTTTTGGACGGTCTCTTATTACTTAAAGTTCCATGTAGTCAGGAGTTTTCTGGTGTTCTCAGGTTTTGGGCTTAAATCTCTTGCCTCTGGATTTCAGTTTTATTCTTCCTGTAGTCTCAGGACTTCTCCAACTATACAGCACTGATAATAAAACTTCTAGGTTAATGGCGAAAAGATTCTCCCCTGTTAGGGGCTCCCAGTGAGGTTCACAGAGTTACATGAAGAAGAGAACAGGGAAGAGGGAAATAGAGATGAGCAGGAGGAGAAAAGGGGGGACTCAAGAGGAGAGAGACAGATCTATGCAGTCATCTGTTCCTAGAGTGTTCTCCATAGCCCAGACACCAGCAAAGATTCACAGAATTGAACTGGGAAGAGAAGGGGAAAGGAGGAAATAGAGGTGTTCTGAGGTAGAAAACAGAGAGTCAAGATTGGGAGAGAATAATCACCACACTCCTGAATAAAAATGGAAACTGAATATTGGATTCTTAAATGTTTACAGTTTATATCATATACTGAAGAACAAAAATTAAAAATCTAGAGTATAGGTTAGACTCATAAAAATACTATATTAAAAACAAAAACAAAAACACCCCCCCAAAAATTTTAGAAATATATATGAGGTTCGGTTTAAAAATAAGGCTTCTCTTCTTTTTTTTCCCTTTTTTCCTCTCCTCTTTGTAAGGTTATAGTGTATTGAAAATGAATAATTAAGGAGTAGTAGAGGAGTACTAGAGGACTTTAAAAGAAATAAGAGAAGAAGAAAAATAAAAAATAGAGGAGGAGAAGGGAAAAAAAAAAAAAGAAGAGAAAAAAAAGAGGAAAAAAAATTTTCCCTAACTACAAAAATCGTAAGAATTTATGAAAATGAATGTTAAGGAGTAATGGGGGAGTAATAGGGAATTTTAAAGGAAAATAAAAGAGAAAAAATTTAAAAGAAAAAATAAAACTAAAAAAAAATTTTTCTTTTTTTTTCCCTGCTTAAAAAAAAAAAAAAAAAAAAAAAAGAAAGAAAGAAAGAAAAAAAAAAAAGTAAAAATATATGTAGGAAGTTCTCTGGAGCTGTTGCGGTCAGTGTGGGTTCGGCTCAGTTTCAGATAGCTCCTCGTTCCAGCTTACACTTCTTGATAGCTACAGGACCCTTGTGGTGTGGTCAGTGTTTCCTACAGGGATTTTAATCTGTTGCACCAGTTCCTTCTGAAGCGGTTTGGCTTCTGTTTGCCAGGCTCTTCAGGGCCTCATTTCCGCCCTGACCCAAGCGGGCGGAGGTGGACTCTTATTCAGGTAGCTAGTTCCATCGCGCTGCAGGGAGGGGCCAGAGTTGCTCGGGCTCCGGAGCTGCCCAGGCTCCCAGCTGTTCTATGTGGAGCGGCGCTGCGCGCAGTTCCAGCCCTCGGGTGTTCCGCCAAGGGTCGGAACTGAGATCTGCGCCTGCTCCCTGTGCCCTCCCCGTCAGAGCGGTCCAGGCAGCCAGGGGCTTGACGCTTGACTGGCGCACTCTCCCCGGGTGCGCGCGCCCACTCCTTTCCGCGGTCCCAGTCTCAGATTCCGCCGGCGCCAGTCCAGTGCGTGCGCCTTCTGCCCGCCGCGTCCCTAGCCCCAGTCCCCGCCTGCGCCGGTTGGGTGCCTGCGCCCTTTGTCTCGCCGCGACCCTCCCGGCGGATGTCGACCATCCAGAATCTCGGTCCCTTTGCTCTGCGAACCGCAGGCAGCGTGTTCTGGCCGGTTAATTTTCTCTCTCTTGCTCTCCCACAGTTCAAGCTGGGAACTCACAAAAGCTCCCTCCAATTGTCCACAGGGCTCTCAGGCCCGGACCCTGCCCCAAATAATGCCGCTCGCTCCTCTCCGTTCCGCTCCCACTTGCTGGTGGCGGATGCGGGCGTCTGGGGTACTTTCCTGCTGGGAGTTGCTTTTAGGCTCGTAATCTGTGGGTTTTATTATTGTTTCTCTCCCAGTCAGGTTGCCCTCTGAGATTCAAACACTTCCCCCAGGCCTGCCAGGTCGAGGGTTCCCCGGTGTCTGGGAACGTCCTCTATTAAGACCCTTCCCGGGACGGATCTCCGTCCTTAGCTCTTTTGTCTCACTTTTTATCTTTTATATTTTGTCCTACCTCCTTTCGAAGACAATGGGCTGCTTTTCTGGGCACCTGGTGACCTCTGCTAGCGATCAGAAGTTGTTTTGTGAAGTTTGCTCTGCGTACAGTTATTCTTTTGATGAATTTCTAGGAGAGAAAGTGGTCTCCCCGTCCTACTCCTCCGCCATCTTGGCTCTAGAGTATTTCTTAAAAGCTTGTGGGTTGGCTGGCTACTGGATCTGCTATTGAACATGCTGAGACTCATTCTCGTGGCTGCAGTCAGCAAGAGGAAGAGCTGGTCGAGAATATCTGAGATGGCCCCACTCATAAGCTGTACAGAGACAGTGACTATAGTTGTGGCTTTCTTCTTGGTTCCACTATACATCACCAGGGATTTCTGAATCCACAGTAAGTAAGACTAGCTCCTTTACATGTCAGTTTTAGAACAATATCCCATGGAAGTCAGATGTGGAAGCCATAAGGCCTCGGTAGACCTAAGCTCTGGAACTTTTCCAACATAATCTCTACGATATACTCCAGTCAATGCACATCTCAAGGCCAGCATAGTTTCAAAGCATTGGGAGACAGACTCTAACACTTCAGAAGGAGCTGCAAAATACTGTAGGCTTGTTTTTGAATCTATCATATTTTGAAGTTTGTGTGCTTTGTTTTGTTTTTTAATTAGAAAGTGATTTTCTTTTAGGTCTTCACCTATTTTAATCTTGTTACAACCTTTACTCACGTGCATACCTAATCTAATGTTCAACATGACAGTCCTGTGGGTATACAGACAGAGCTGTGTGGCTATCAGCTGTGATTCTTGCTCAGGTCCTTCACGTCGAAAACCAGGGCTGTAACTCCCTTCACCATTTTATCCTCTCCCTTCTATATATATTTATCCATTCTCTCTCCAAGTATTTATTTTAAATACTTGGCACCAAACTGTTAAGCTACTATCCCAATTCACTCATGAATTATTCATCCAATGACATATTTCTGAAATTCTCAACCACTGGAATAGATTGGCTTTTTCTTGTGTAAATTCCCTCTTCCTTAAAAATAAAATAAAATCATGTATTCAAACACAGTCATTGATAGCAAGGCAAAAATATACTAGAAAAAACTGTAATAGTCTTTTTTTTATCATTTTGTACTTTTTTTTTTACAAGTCCTTTATAAAGCAATGATTGTTCAATAAAATCACAGCTTATGTACCATGTCAATTCTTTTTAGCTATACATGAGAACATACATGTAATACATAGTAAATACTCTGAAAGTCTGAAGAGAAGACAATATTCCATTTTACTAAGGTGAATATACACTGAGAGACATCTTTAGCTAACAATTATTTAAATGTTCAGATATAGAATAGTCAAATATGTACTCATAATATTTTACTACTTTAGTAGAACACATATATTAAATAACATATCAAAAACCATGTTCATTCAGATATATTTTACTTCTTCAAATATTTTTATTTGTATATTTTAACTACTGTTTTTCATGAAAATGTCTTGTAATTCACTATAAAACACCATTATACAAAATATTTTAAAATGAAATAATATGATTGGAATAATAAAACTATATAAAATAATGTCATGGACGATTGCTCAGGCTAAAACAAGAATCATGGATAATTTCAAGCACCATGACCAAGAGAAAGATTAGAGAATAAAAAAAGCAGTGCCAAGATCTTCCACATAGCTAAGAAAAAGGATGGTTGCCTAAAACCATTTGTACCCATCTACCTTCTAAATAATACAGGAAAAATAAGAAAAAAATGAAATCACAAAAAACATTTCCTCATCATAACGTGAACACAGAAAATGCCCACACTAAAATTACCATTAAGTAAATAAAAGTAAAATACATTGAACTCTATAAAAAAGCAAATATGACTGAGCTCTCTATTATAGTTCTATGACAAGCCTTTGTAGTCAGTGTCAAATAAGAATAGCTTTTGGGGAAAATGCACAGGAGAGAGCAAGAGGGAAGACAGTAGAAAAAATTGGAAAAATTACTTTAAAGCCATTTCCCCAAAGAGAAAGTCTGGAACAAAAAGCATTATGGTAGATATGTTAATCATAGGGAAGCATGTTACAGCTAAGCACAATTCAAGGTTGCAACTTCTAAAGCCATTATTTCTGTAAGAGTAGGCTTTAACCAGGAAGGGTGAAACTTCCTTTAGAAATTAGGTAGCAAAAATGAAAAAAAAAGAAAAAGATGTTTCCTTTGTAAGAAAGAGGAATTAAAAATTCAGAGGACACAAAACTTTTGCCCCTATGAAAACAAACAAACAAACAAAACCAAAAACACACATATACACTGAGGCATTGAAAATGTTATAATTTGTCACTCAAAGAACAAAGTGCCATTCAGCTGAGAACATGGCCAACTGCTATAATGCCACACACACACACAGAGATAATTTTATACAATGCTATTATGAGAAAACAGAAAATAAAAATGAAAACACATGAGCTGATGATATTTCCCCTTCAAAATGATGAATTAAAAGAAAAATGTAATACTATATTTCAAAATAAAATACACATCCTTATTTGTATTCTTATACAGCACATATATTAAAACTGGAGCTATACAGAAAAGATTAGCATGGTCTCTGCGTGAGGGTGAAACACACATTCATGAAGTGTTCCATGTTTTTCTCATGTTGTTGCATGGCAGAAACCATCACAACATTGAAAGCAATCATACTGCAAATATACATATATATTTTTTAAGTTTGGCATATATTCTAAAATTTAAACAGACAAAAATATAAAACTAAAAGAGATTTTATTGAAATAAAATAAATAAGAAGTATCACAATGTTTTCTCAATAATGAAGACTGACTTACAAAGTTCTCAGGGGTTTACCAATAAGAATACTATTTAATAAGGGGCATTAAAGAAAGGGGAAGGCAGAAAAATAATGACGGCAATGAAAATGAGATAACATTGTAAATGTGTCAGAAAATCCCTGGAAGAGAAGATACACAAAAAGGAAATAAATGAATAAATTTGAGCTCTTGAAAAAGATTTTTAAAAGCATGAAACAATTAATTAAAAATATATTTTAAGAGCTTTCTTTAGGAAACAAACATGGTTACCAAGCAGAAGGTGCAGGAAGGAAAAATTAGGAGTTTGGGATTAGCAGATGATACAAACTACAGTATTTTAAATATGTAATAGGACCTACTGACTAGCACTGGGAACTATATTCAATATCTTGTAATAATCTATAATAGAAAATAATCTGAAAAACTATATATATATACACTACATAATACATACATACACATATCTGAATCACTTTGCTATATACCTGAAGCTAACCAAACATTGTAAATCAACTATACTTCAATCAAAAAAATAAAATTATATTACAAAATTGAGACTACACATTGCAGACATAGTAAACGTACAAGTCACACATTTTAAGAAAAAAATTTCCAATTTGGTTGAGAAAAAAACAAAACAAAACATGCAACTGTCTGATGCTTTTGAACTGTGGTGTTAGAGAAGACTCTGGAGAGTCCCTTGAACTGTAAGGAGATCCAACCAGTCCATCCCAAAGGAAATCAGTCCTGAATACTCATTGGAAAGACTGATACTAAAGCTGAAGCTCCAATACTTTGGCCACCTGATGCGAAGAGCTGGCTCATTGGAAAAGACCCTGATGCTGGGGAAGATTGAAGGCAAGGGGAGAACGGGACCACAGAAGATGAGATGGTTGGATGGCATCACCAACTCGATTGACATGAGTTTGAGCAAGCTCTGGGAGTTGGTGATGGACAGGGAAGTCTGCTATACTGCAGTCCATGGGGTGGCAAAGAGTCAGGCATGACTGAACAACTGAACTGAAATGAACTGTCTGCTTCATACAAGAGATACACTCAAAGTGATAAAGAGAAGGTTAAGAATAAAGAGAGTGCCAAAGACATACCAGGGAAGTGGAAACAAAGATGCAGGGTTAATTACCTTGTACTAGATGAAGTGTCATTCAAATGAAAATAGCTTACTCATGAAAAGGATGCTTATTTTAAAGTTAAAAGCAATAATCCACAATTTAGATGAACACAGCAAATGACACAGAATCTACCATGACTAAACAAAAGGAAGTCAAGGACTCTCACCTTGCTTAAGTGAAAAAAAAAAGGTAAATAAAATTTAGAAGACATACAGAGCATAAAAAATGCCAGGTCTTATGAACATGTAGAAAATATTAGACTTTCATAATAGAGAAAAGTATCTTAAAAGTGAAATATTTAATCACTGTGGGAAATAGAAAAATATTGGTGCTGGGACAACTGGACAGTGTTTGGACAAATAATGCCAATGTTTCCCTATAGCTCAGTCGGGAAAGAATCAACCTGCAATGCAGGATATTCCAGTTCAATTCCTGGGTCAGGAAGATCTGCTGGAGAAGGGATAGGCTACCCACTCCAGTATTCTTGGGCTTCCCTTGTCAACTGGTAAAGAATCTGCCTTTAATGCTAGAGACCTGGGTTCAATCCCTGGGTTGGGAAAATACCCTGTAGAAGGGAATGGCCACCCACTCCAGTATTCTGGCCTGGAGAATTCCATTGACTGAATAGTCCATGGGGTCACAGAGTCAGACTTGTCTGAGTGACTTTCATTTTCACTTTCCTTAAAGCCATATATCTCACCATATATAAAAACACATTCCAAATGTATCAGGTGCCTAATGTAAAAAAGAAATACTAAATGTTATAGAAAATTCAATGAGTTCTATATTCTTACTATATTACTCAAAATTATTTTGTAAATTTAATTGTAGCCTGCTAGGCTTCTCTGTCCATGGGTTTTTCTACGTGAGAATACTGGAGTGGGTTGCTATTTCCTACTCCAGGGGTCTTCCCAACCTAGGGACAGAAACTGTGTCTCTTACATCTCCTGCATTGGCAGGCAGGTTCTTTACCACTGTCCCACCTGAGAAGCCCATTTTATAACCCATTAAAAAAATAAGAATAAAAGTGATATCATTGTGAATAAAAAATAGTTGAAATACATATATATGATAACTTATACTAACTGCTAAATGGCTGGATATGATAAATGGATGATAAATAGCTGGTTATGATAGAAGGAACATTATTTATGACTAATTTTTAAATAATAAATGCAAAAGAAATGATGGAATTACTAAATTACCATTTGCCAACTATCATAATAATTTTTAGCCAATATTATTAATGAATAGTTATAAATATTTCAGGCATTAATCATTTGTATATTGTGAGCAAAAGAATGATAAATATGAGAATATATTGTCACAAATTATTACCAAAAAGATGTTAAGGGAAGAATAGTAACTTTACAATGGAGAAATCTGACAGAAATACACCTAACCTAATATAAAGATTAATATAGTCAAGATTGGGGCAAATCTCCATCATAATATTTTTAATGAATCTTTGCAAAAAACAGCAATTTTATGAAATTCCTGCCAGAAAACCATAAGCTGAAAGCAAAAGTGTGATGGATTATAAGATGAATACATGTCATGGGACATTCTATATAATAATTGTCCCTTCCTCCCCCAAACACCAAGGTCCTAAAAGACAAAGAAAAAACAAGAAATGCTTCCAAATTAGGGAGCTAAAAAATATGTGATAGTTAATACATCATGTAGTCCATGAATGGGTTCTAGTAAAATAGTTTCCTTCTAGTGGAACAACTCATGAAATTGTCAATAGACAACATAATTATTTCATACTGATATTAATTTTCTGATTTGATAATGACATTGTGACCATCCTGGTGGCTCAGAGGGTAAAGCGTCTGCCTACAATGCGGGACACCGGAGTTCAATCCCCAGGTAGGGAAGATACCCTGAAGAAGGAAATGGTAATCCACTCCAGTACTCTTGCCTGGAAAATCCCATGGACGGAGAAGCCTGATAGGGTACAGTCCATGGGGTCGCAAAGTGTCAGACAAGACTGAGTGACTTCACTTTCACTTTTACTTCATTTCACTTTACTTCATTTTACTTCATTTCAGAACATATATCATGAGATGAAGAACAAGAGAGCAAGAGACAGAAAATGTTAAAGCAAATGTAATAAAAATGCTAACATATGTGAAATGTAGGTAAAAGTCATATGGGAAGCTTTCATATTCTGTTTGCAAATATTCTGTAAATATGTACTTAAAAATAAAAAAAGTAAAGTGTTTTGCATACTTTTTTATACTTGTTTGCTTCCGTTCATTTTTTGAAGTGGAGGGTCATAGAGTTAAGAGATTAAAATTTGAAAACAAAGACATGCAAAATCAATACAGGATTTAAAGCCCAAAATGAGTTCTAAAAGTGAAACATTGTTAAAAATAGGTAATGGATTAATTAGTGGAAAATAATATGCAAAGAAAGTTGAAATATAAAAATCAGAGGTTTTGTGGGTAAGAAGGTAAGGTTTTCATTCACATTATTTTCACAATTGGTAAACTAATATTCCTGTGAGAGCTACAACTTAAACAGAGGAAAAATCTAACTCTATATTTTTTGCTTTTTTTCTTGCATGATTATGCAATGAAATCTGAAAGTAATTCATATATTCATGCAAGAAACTCTTAAACTAGAATTGATGTCCATATTGCTGGAGAAAGTGCACAAATTTGGGAGTCAGACAGATCTGCATTTGAATGTTACTCTTCCAATTTCCAGCTTCTTGACAAATGTTACTTCCCTTTTTATAGAAAAGAAAACTGGCTAATTTTATTGCACTGTTTGAATTTTAAGATGAGTTTCAAAGAGCACAGAAGGAGTTTAAATCTGTAGTTTTTTAAGACACTAGCTAATTTCATTCAGCTAGCTAAGTCTTTGCCAGAGCATGATCCATATTTATCTGCACACAAATTTCCCCCCCAGAAATTCTGCTTCAATGGATGTGGAGGTGGTCCAAGAATTTATATGTTTAACAATCACCCCCAGATGATTCGGATGTACATTACATTTTATGAATCACTGCTTTAGATGAAGAAGCCTCAAGTTATAGCATTAAGCTAAGCTTGCTCTGAAGTACTAAAACTATGTGAATCCTTTCTGAAAAGTCAGTTTATACATATTTGACTAAGAAAATACATTAAAAAATTTCTTGGATAATTTCTTCTTTAATATCAGGTATGTTTGAGTTAGGAAAAAGTAAGAGCTAATTATGCTTTTAAAAATATATCAGTTATTAAAACAAAAATGCTTGCCACAGTGATTGCTACTTGTATTTTAAATCAAGCCAATGAGATTGAGAATAATCACAGATGAATTTAGAAATGGAAAGTAACCTGAGCTGGCCAGTATTTGGGAAAAAAATAAGAGAATAGAAAAAAAATGAGTCATATTAATCAAGATACTTAAGGATACTTAAATTACACAAGAGATTATTTTCAGCAATAGTTATATTTAGAAAAGTAAGAATTGTATTGATTGTGTGTTACTGTAAAGGAGCTGGATAGATTCATCATTATATAACAGGTATTTTGATAAGAACAAAAATGATATATTTACCTCTCACAGGGATATTTCTAGATTTAACTACTGCTCCCATTATGATCTTATCAAGAATTATCAGGAAATTAAGTTTAAATTTAAAAATAAATTTATTCATTTTCCCTCCTTATGTTGGGAATGGCTACCCCTGGTGATATTGGTAATATTACCTTAGAGAATTTTAGAAATAGATAAAGCTCTACAAGTTGACATGCAAATGCCAAAAAAGCAATATATTAGGGAAAATGCCATAATCTCTCACTTCAGTTTTCTAATTTAACAGTGGCCAAAGTGACATTTTATGGGCAAGCATGGTACTTACCCTTCATGACCACATCTTTTAAAACTATAGTAGTTTTTTGTTTTTTAGATGTGTCACTGATATTGATCTCTTGCTCCATAACTCTAACCTTTCTTTCTTAATCTGCTTTGTTCAGAGACGTTAATGATACATAGTCTGTCAATATAGTTACACACATACAGATATATACTGCAGATACATATAGTTTATGTATTTTATGAACCTACTTCAACTTCGCATGAAAAATGTCCTAAAGTATGAGGAAACTAATTAAGCATAAAAGGAAAGTTAAAATTTATCCATTTATTTACTTTTAATTAAAGGGTCCTCATGCATGTTAAGTCATTTCAGTCATGTCCGATTCTTTGCAGCCCTATGGGTAAGGGCCTGCCAGGCTCCTCTGTCCATGGGATTCTCCAGGCAAGATTACTGGAGTGGGTTGCCATGCCCTCCTCCAGGGGATCTTGCTGACCCAAGGATCAAACCCATATCTCCTGTGGTTCCTGCCTTGCAGGCAGATTCTTTACCACTGAGCCACTGGCAAGACTCTAATTAAGGGGTCACCAGTTTTATTTTTGTGTGTTGGGTAGGGTGGGCAGTGACCTTGCTAGTAAAGCAGACACTACTTCATGAAAAATAAAAATAAAATGTTTCATTTGTAATTGACTCACTTATTAGCATTTTTGAAAATATTGCATTTGCCTGCTAAAATCATTTTATAATTAGTAATAACTTCTTAATGACAAAATTTTATTTTTGCTCTTTAAGTGAGGGTGATCAAGAAACTCTACTGTAGTTCACAACATAAAGATTTGGATATAAAATATACAGTTATATGTTCAAGAAACAAATTTTAAGCTTAAAAATATCAAATAGAAATGACAAGCATTTTTAACTGTACTTTGAAAGAAGAATTAATAACAGTAGTATTAATAGTTTAGCTTGATACCTTAGATTTAAGACATTGTTACTATTTTTAAATTTTAAAAAGCTAAAATAAAATGGACTCTTCTGATCCATCTGTTCAAATATGAACACAGAATTAGATATATAAAGTACAACTTAAAACCATTGTTTAGGGACAGTAAAACCTGCTTTCACTGTTTCTGCATTGGTAAACAAATTGCCTTATTTCTCATTTTCTCCTACTTTGACTTTGTAGGGATGCCCTCATTACCATATTCAATTAATTAGTGCACAAAGGTAATGTTCTAGTGCTCACAACTCATGGAGTTGCATTATTGACACCAAATAAATAGGGCAGATTCTTAATGCAAGGTGAGCATTCAGAGATCAGAGGGAACAGCAAAGAACTTTACACCTTTGTGAAAACGCTAATACTAAAAATTCATTACCTGATCAAGAAGACCTCCTACAAGGACAAAGAAACAGACAAAAGGAAAAAATACAGAAATAAAATATAGACCACATTAAATTAAATGTAAAAAAGAAAGTTGCATTAATTTTTATCTCACCTTGACCTGACCTGAGTGGGATTAGAACAAAAGTATTGCCTTAGAAACTTCTCTCATTATGAGAGAGAAAAAAAAACAAAACAAAACAAGAATTTGTAATTTTTGTATTTATTACACTCGTGCACCAGAGGCAAAAAGTATTTCAATCCATGATATTTTCTGTATGTTCAAATTTTTCTTAATTCCTTGCTGAGTTAATGCAGGATGGTTTCACAGAGTGCTTTACATAGCTTTGTTGAAAAAAAAAAATGCAAATACAAATGTGACTTAAGAACTTTGAATCTTATATTCTGTTCTGCCTTGCCAATAGAGTCATTTTAGCATGTAACTTGGAAATAAAGCCCTTCTTAAAGGCAACTTTTAAAGCAGTGCCTTATGTTTGATCTTTAAATATAGCCAAATCCCATTACCTGCAGCACAGGAGAGATAATCCCCTGACATCCTTAGCAGCAATGTGATCGGGCACAGCCTCAGTTTTAGTCATGCCAATTTTCCTTTTTTTCCTCCTAAGATCAACTCTTCAACACCTTTCTCACACTACTACTAACTTGAATGAACTTCTTAATCTTGAGTAAAATAAAAGCAATGCAGCTTCAGGTAACACAGGTATTTCGAACTGTCTCCTCACTGTCTCCAATTGCAAATGCTTTGGTTGTCTCATATGTTCAGTCTAAAATGGGAAGTCAGCTGGGAAGATTACACAAATACCTGTTCTCCTTGTCTCCGATGGGTTTTGTGCTCTCTCAACTTCCCTTGCCCTTTATTTTCTGGCTCCAGGTACAAGTTGTCATCAGCAGAAATTTTCCGGCTTCTGACTTACATACTTTTCAACAGGGATGCTCTCAAAATTTTTTAAAAAGTCACAGAGAACTAATTTACCGGTAAAATGGTCCAGAAAGAAGTATTTATGCTCAAGGAATTGATTATGAGAGAGAAAAACGTGAAAATTATATGCATGGTTTTGTGCTTAGTCGCCCAGCTCTGTTCAACTCTGTGATCCCATGGACTGTAACCTGCCAGGCTCATCTGTCCATGGGGATTTACCAGGCAAGAATTCTGGAGTGGGTTGCCATGCACTCCTCTAGGGGATCTTCCCAACCGAGGAATCAAACCCAGGTCTCCCGTGTTGCAGGAGAATATCGTCTGAGCCCCCAGGGAAGTTGAAGAATACTGGAGTGGGTAGCCTATCCCTTCTCTGGGGGATATTCCCAAACCAGGTATCAAACTGGGGTCTCCTGTGTTGCAGGCAGATGCTTTATCAGTTCAGCTACCAGGGAAGCTTTCCACAAAGTATACATATATCAACTCATCACAATATACTTATGTTTTACTTCTATCATTTCAGATGCCATTGAAGATGTCAGAAGGGAAATACAAGTATAAGATCTGAGTTTTAATAATTAAGTTTGATTAGAAGTTATCAGTATAAATTCCTGATGTTATTTTATCTTAAAAAATTATCCAGTGGAAAAACCTTAGAAAGAATGACCAACACAAAAAGAATGCGTATCTCTAATTTTAGAGAGTATCAGTACCTGCTTCTCTTCCTTAAGACACTGCCTCGTTTGCTACCTTATTCTTACAAGGTTCAATCTCGCTGTTATAGTCATAATCTTCACATCATTCCTTCCATATCCCCTTCTTTGAAATTATATTTCTTAATTTTTTCAGATCATTTAGTCCTTGTTGAATTTTAAGAGTCCTTAAAATCAGTATTTTAATAAATACAAAAATTACAGAGTCAACATATTTTAACACTTTAATTCACATTTTAAAAGTCCCTATAATTGGTAATTGATAACTAACCTTCTGTTTGTTAGCAATTTTGAAAGAAAGTTTGCCTTTTTAAATCAAATTTCAATGAATTAGCACATTACTCCATTTGATTCACATTTCAGGTAACTTTACTAGCAGACACATTCTTTCACCTGACAAATTCTTTTTCCTGGACCATTTTAGAGGATGATCCTGCTCATCATAAAACAAATCACTTGCCTGAGGGCAACCCAGTTGAATTTTAATTAGTTACATCCACCACTTTATGTAAAATTTCAACATTATGTTTTGACCAACATGTAGAAATTATAATTTCTTAAAAACATAGAATATTACTCAATTGCTAGAATAGAAATATTTATGTTCCTTAGAAATTACTTTGGGTTTTTCCGAATTATTCCCAATTTTTAAGCAAAATTGTAAAAGTGATCTGATGACTTATAGATCATTACAACTTATTGCAAGTTGCAACTAATATTTTACCATTTTATTAGATTTAGAACTTTGGAAAGAATTCTGATTTTCAGTTGATTTCAATGACTGTTTTTGTAGTATAAATAGAATGTTTGACTTTTTATAATCATATTATCCTAACATATTGATAGATTTTCTTGTACAGATTTTATTTCAACAGAATATCATGATGTGAGAGTTGGACTATACAGAAAGCTGAGTGCTGAAGAATTGATGCTTTTGAACTGTGGTGATGGAAAAGACTCTTGAGAGAGCCTTGGACTGCAAGGAAATCCAACCAGTTCATCCTAAAGGAAATCAGTCCTCAATATTCATTGGAAGGACTGATGTTGAAGCTGAAACTCCAATACTTTGGCCACCTGATGGGAAGAGCTGACTCATTTGAAAAAAGACCATGATGCTGGGAAAGATTGAAGGTGAGTGGAGAAGGGGACGGCAGAGGATGAGATGGTTGGATGGCACCACCGACTCAATGGACATGAGTTTGAGTAAACTCTGGGAGTTGGTGATGGACAGGGAGGCCTCCCCTGCTGCAGTCCACATGGTTGCAAAGAGTAGGACACCACTGAGCGACTGAACTGAGCTGAACTGAACTGTGTTTTACTTAACATGAAATAATTACGAGTATTTAGTAATGCATAATGAAGCACATATTCTTTTGAAGAATACTTTGAAAACTTTATGAAATTTTCAGTTTTTCTTGAAAACATCACCATGATCTTTCAATTAGAATATATATAGAATATATATAAATATTATATATATATGTATATATATATATATATATAATTACATGCTGCTGCTGTTGTTGCTGCTAAGTCCCTTCAGCCGTATCCGACTCTGTGCGACCCCTTAGACGGCAGCCCACAAGGCTCCCCCATCCCTGGGATTCTCCAGGCAAGAGCACTGGAGTGGGTTGCCATTTCCTTCTCCAATGCATGAAAGTGAAAAGTGAAAGTGAAGTCGCTCAGTCGTGTCTGACTCTAGCGACCTCATGGACTGCAGCCCACCAGGCTCCTCCGTCCATGGGACTTTCCAGACAAGAGTCCTGGAGTGGGGTGCCACTGCTTTCTCTGATAATGACATGAAATATGATCAATATGGAAATAAAAACAGATACATAATAATAATGCCACATCTTTAAGAATTTTACCTAAATTCACCGTGAATGCTTAAATAAAATAAACAGCCAAAACTGCATGAGAGATTGTAAAATTGTTATGGTTAAGACATGGATTTAGGTATGACTCATTATTCAATTACTATAAATGTACAGTACTTTTCAAAAATGTTATTATAAACATGTAGCTATACATAGAAGATGACATAGAAGATGTTACCCTATATTCAAATTAGAGTAAAATATAGCAAATCAGGGGTAGAATAATTCTTAATCAGGGATGATTCCTGTCTAGAAAATTCAAAACCCATAAAGCTATGAGTTTTAAATAGACATTTAAATGTCAAAAAGTGGCAATGCATATTCTAATTATTCAGCCCTTCAAAGCTCAAAGGCATATAAGGAATCTCAGCATGTAAGTATAATAATGCCATCTTACGATGTAGTAGTGATAGATATTTCCAAGTACTTTGGTGGACATGAGGAGAAATAAGGTGGGAAAGTGGAAACTTTCCTTCATTGCTGCTCTCTGATTTAAAATACTTGGAGAAAAACTTAAGGAAATTTGTTACAATTGTCCTTATCCACCCCCCTGCCCAGCCCAAATATCAGCTTGTGAAAGTGATACTGTGTTATATGCAAGAACAGATCTTGCTTAAGAACTGTTTCACTCCTACATTCCTTCAGGCTGCGTGATCTCTTTCTCTCTCTCCTTGAACGGCCTGTATAAATTGAGCTTTCTGGCATATGCATCCAACTGAAACAAATTAATAACTGCCTTCAATTGCACAGGAGCATTGCTTTTCCACCATTCATTACTACATTAGTCCTTAAGTCGTTTTGGACGTCCCTCACATGTAAGGATTCAAAATACTGGCCAAATGTTTATGTCAGAGCTTCATTTCTTTGACAAAGGCAGTACGTTTTGCACTTGAAAACTGTCAACTGTTTCAAACTTTAATAGCATGATTTTGGTAGAAAACACATACACACACACATACACACACAGAATTCATATAAGCTTATTCTTTAGTGATAGGATTATCTGGTTCAGGAGTACTAACAAGGCCATTCTTTCATGACACAAGTAACATCTAGTTTTCCTCAATATGCTCATTCTACTCACAAATATAATTTTTCAAATACTTCAGTCCTGTTTCAATGCACCTTTCATTTTAGAAAAAGAAATTTGAAGTTACTGTTCTTTCTGTCAAAGAAAATTTTGTATTCCTTCACCTTATTTATAAGTCTAGTATGAGATGCTTGAACAAAATTGCTAGCAAAATCACTGAGAAAAGAAAAAAAAAAATCTTCAAATCAACATATTATTTATAAAAGAATACAAAAACACATGTCAGTATTCCAGATATGCTAAACCAAAGTCTCTGAAAATATCCATTTCTTCTTACTTTGATTAAAGGCATTAGTGATGCTATAACCAGTATCAGCCTTAGAAAAGAACTATGGAAGAGATGAACATCACCATGGGAGTTCCATAAGTTTCAGTGTCATCTTTCTGGTTCCTGTTTCTATGCTACTTTCCCTCTGTTCCTCTTTCTTGTTCTTTCCTCATAATGAAAACATATTCTTCAACTCAACTGAAGCCCTGTGGATGGCACTGATTCTGCTTAGCAGGCATCTTGATTCCTACTCCTAAACCTAGGATCTTTAACATGATTATAAGTGAATGTGATCATGAGTTAGTTGAACTGAATAAAATTTTTCTTGAGGGTTATAATTATACACCCAAATTGACTTAAATGTTATGAATTTCAAAAACAGGCAAAATAAGGTTATATACTATATATTATGCCTCATGCACCTCTGTTTTTCATAACTGCTCACAATTGGGTGCAAAATAGGACCAGAGAGCTCTGTCAGTGTGAAGCAAATTCAGTTGAGGCGGTAAAAGCTTAAGCATTTTTGCCCTTCCCCTCCCATTCATTTAAGGTGTCTTTTGGTCTGTAAAAAAATCTGGGACACCATATAAATAGTTTTCCTTATAAGGAAAATTTAGAAATTTTCTCTAGCAATGTGAGTTCATCAAAGACAAGTGCATTTTCACTGCTGCATGTTAACTTTTAACACTGTAAAACTCCTGCAAATTTCATCCACATCTCTAGATATTTTGTATAGAATGCAAAGGCCACATGAAAAAATGAATAAAAAGTAGCATTAATACTGAGAGTATAGGGATATTCTTACCTATTTTACAGTTATTCGTGTGCACACACAGCAAGCTAAAAAATGTGTACTTTAAGATACAAGAAGGATGTAAAGTACTCAATAAGTACATAGATTCTAAAAGCCTTTATTTTATTCTTTGACTCTGCATCAATGATTTCTTTGCTCAGCATGCAGTTCTTCATTACCTAGCTTAATTAACTGGTGACTACAAAAGTTAATTAACTTAATTTTTTATCTTATCAGGCTGTGGATCATTTACTCATAAGGTAAGAATACAGCATAGTATGGAATTTTTCATAACATAATTTTTATTCTTAATGGATATAAAATAGAAAAATGATGTCACTCATTATACCTAATGCCATGTTATTATAAATAATTGCTTTTTATTAAGAATTAGATTTAGAAAATCAACTATTTCACACAAATAACTTGAAATCACTAATGTCAGTTGCATATTATTAATATTTTAATACTTTATTAGTTATGTTTTTAATAACATATGATTATATAAGTATTCAAACTGCAATTTATTATAAAGACAGAGTTTTAAATATGATTTACATTTACTTCTGAAACAAATCTGGTAAAATGATTAACAATGTGTGAAAAACCTTGTCTCAGACAAAGTTATATAGGAAATAATTTTATCAGTAAATAATCATAGCATAAATTCAGTAATGCTAGTGAATAATCACTCCTGCAATATTGATATAAGAACAATAATGTCAACTACTGACTTATTTTCAAGAACTTAATTTTGACAATAAATTAATATCCAGTATGATCTTGGAGAAAACTTTCCCCAAATACAGCAGTCTTAATAGAATTCTGAATCCAAACACAGTGGGACATCAGAAGCAGCCTTACACAAGGGCGTGAGCAAGAGCTTTGGACACAGACCTAGTTTTAAAAAGCTGGTCAACTATTTTCTATGAGTATAAACATTTAACAACACATTTAATGTTTCAGCTTATTTTTCCCATGTGTAAAATGGTGACCATTTTGATGATGCAATAGGTATACAATGCTTAACATTTGAGTGTGCATATAGCAGATTTTCTTTTAGTATCAATTTAATTTTTTTTTTTTTTCAGTGTAACATCCAGGTCATCATCAGGTCTCTATGAACCAGATAAAATAACTGTGATTCTCATTCAAGACTTTATCTCTGCTAACAATAACAGACACAACAACAACTTATACAAACAGTGGCACAAATTGTGAAGCACTTGCTAAGCACTCTGTTAAATATTTTTAGTTGCGTTCTGTGATGCTGATAAAATCTTGAGTTTACTTGAAACTATTTTCAAAAAAAATATAGATACAGTCATGCAGGTATGAAGTGCCAGGCAAAATTCAAATCTACTTTTCTCTGATGTCAAGTCTATGTCTGAAGAAATAAAAAATTTAGTCACATTGTTCTTACTATATGTTTATGATACATTTTTTTAAAAACTGAAATAAAATGCATGTTTAAGGTTTTAAATAAAACACTGAAAATAATTGCCTTCTTTCAAATAAAAAAGGAAGTATAAATTATGAAGTGAGAAATAACTTTCATTCATGGAGAGTTGGTGATAGAACTCAAGTTTCCCCTGTAAAATTACAAGCTTCATCCTGCTATCTTTAATTTAGGAAGGGATTCTGTCAAAACTGGCCAAGCTGTTCTAACAGACTTGACACCATTTTGACAAACAAAATACAGAATGCCCAAAGGCATTAAGGAGCAAGACTTCCCAAAGATCATGTGTACTTTGGCCATCTGTGTAGTTTAAATTTTTGAGAACATTAAACCTCACAAAATTGGATATTTTGCACAGACTTTTATGTGTATTCATGTCTTTGATAGAGTTGAATATTTTACGAAATTTTATGAAACTGATATATCCCTAAAATCTTTTTGAAATTCAATTTTAAGATATAGAATCTTATTTTCCCCAGTTTCATTATAGTACTTAATATGTGTTTCAGTTGATATATATCTAAAATACTTTTGCAAAACCAGTTTCCAAATATAGGATCTTACTTTCCCACTGTTTTCCTATCAACTTGATATGTGTTTCTCTGAAAAACTACTTAGAAATTCATTTTTTTAAATTATAAAACTTGCATATAAGAATGTAGGTTTTGAATATATTGTGAATGTCAAACTCAAAAGATTTTATAAATAGAAATGTAAATGATGAGGAAATGTTTTGACTTTTGTATCAATCATAATTTAATATTCTAAGGAAATAGAATATTATGATAATTGAAAATAAATAAAATGATCTCAGAATTGCATATATTACACCCTTTTCTTCTACAAGATGTTGCAGCAAATAATATAATAAATCTAATATCAACAAACACTAATTGGGTTCTAGCCCCTACTTTAAATTAATTACCCTTTCAATCTCCATAATAAGATTTTAGGTACTTTACTCAAATTTTTTTCTCCCCAAAAGGCCATTTTAAAATAATTTTACCAAAATTGATAGTTAGAAAGGTTAACTAATTTGACCATGGTTATATTATTGATACATTGTGAAATCACCTCAAACCTGACTTATTTGACTCCAAAACTTATGACCTTACCACTATGCCCTAATGATTACATATAATTCTCTAATTTTGTTACATCCTGATGCCTACAATATTGTAGAAGCTCCTGGCTTTTAGAAATGAAATTTCAGCAATGAATATGAACAATCAAATTTGTAAGAAAATTTGAAAGAATTGGAAATAAGTATAATATTAATATATAGTTCAACTACATAAAAGTAAACCTCATTTGTACAGAATTTTATCAGGAGAATAATATTTTTAAAATATTACTTATGAAGATCCAGGCTTGTCAGATATCCACTTAAAATGTTGTTTTCTAAGGATCCTTTAATTCAGATTCAAAGAAATGACTTTATTTTACAGGTATCTGTGCATTAATCTAAGCATATATTTCTCAGAAGCACTTTTTCATTGAACTCATATTCAATAATTACAAAATTCCTATACAAAATTTCAGTTCTCATCAATAAACTGATGGGACTCTTTATTTAAGAATAGATAAAGCAATGATATCATCCCTGCCTTAAATGGCCTTCCCTCCAAGTTCTGAGTCAGAATGTATCCGTTACTATTAGATAAGTAAAAAGAGAAACAGGAACAAAATATGTAAAAAGTGAAACCTGTATATGTCTTTCCTGGGATTTGCTTAAGGAGAACTTCTAAGTGGAAAAAAGGTTGATTTAGCACATATGTCATATTATGTTCATAATCTCTCAGCATTTGGACTTTCTCCTAAATTAGGTTTATTTTACAGTATTTAGAAACGTGATGCTAAAATATGCTACTATCATGATATAGGACATGTTTTGCAAAGATTAACACTTATAGGAATGCTAGAATGTTATAAGCACACACTCTTCCATCAAATCATGTACATTACCCATTCTCTGCACAGCAGTTATGTACCAGGTTTGAGAGATTCAATAAGGAACATCTCAGTTTGCATGCCTTCACCTCATGTTGTGTAGTGGCCTGATATGATTTCAAACCCACTTTTTTGTTGCCATTATCTTAATCTAAGAATGAAGCTGTTTTTCTCCAAGGGTGAAGCTGTTTACTTTGAAGAAGCTGTGTCAGAATGTCACATCTGTGGCTGTCAATAAGCACTCATTAGCTAAGCTACTGACAAGCCCTGCGATAAAGAAGGGTAAGAATGCGTGCAGGAGTAACTATGGCTGGGAATGTTTAAGTTTTAAATAACAAAAGGTTTGACCTGCAACATGAATGTTGGGTCTGGGCAAGAACACTCTGTTGATCTAAATAGCTCTCCAAAGACCTTGAGGCATTAGTTCCTGCCTGTGCAGTGACCCTGAAAGGTAATGGTGAAAACCACCCAACTGACCGGAGATCATCTTGCTGGCTAACACCTGTGTTTTCTGCTTCCCTTCTCTAGCAACATGCTCTCGTAACAAGGGACATCAGCTCCTGGGTGGCTAAGTCAACGTTCTGGGGCAATCTACTAACTCACAGAAAGGTTCGTCTCAACAAAATTTGTATCTTATAGTTTTCAACCCCTCTTTGCCTGGAACAACAGTGTGGTCAAACTACTATTGGTTTGGAGCATGCTATTTTCTTATCACTTTAAGAAAGTGTACTACTGGCTTGTGAAATTATTACAATTCTCACAGTTAACCTGTGTTAAACAGATAAATTGGCAAAGACCATCTGAGTCTATGTGCATAATCTGACACTTCTGGAAACAAAACACCTCCTTACATTTCATAAAGTTTTAATTTTAAGGTCAATATACTTTTAGATAATAAATTCACTCTTTTTTGTATTATTAACATCTTATGAAGCAAGTGAGATATAAGTTAAACTTTGAAGTAGAGACATGATTTGAATATTTAGAAGACTTACAAAGTATCCTGGGTACAAGGAAGGTTGTAGAAAGAGAAAGAACGCCACGGTATAATTGAGAGTGAAGAATTGGTTTTTAAAAAAGGCCTCAATTTATTTTCTAATATATAAAGTATGGTTCTTCAATTTACCTAACTGGTAACATTGAGAATATCTACTTAATTTAAGCAAGCATTCCTAGGCCACTATTTTGAAATAAGAGTTATTCAATAGAAGCTGTTTTTTTTTCTACCAAAGAATAGCATTCAGATTGCTAATGGAATACTCGCCAAAAACTTCCTCTAAAAACAATATTGAAACTGTGTAGGTTCTTGACATGTGATAATTAAGACAATCAGTCTGATAATCACATGCCAAATGTACTGAAGCAGAAAGTTTCATGTTCTCAGTATTGAACATGGGATTCGGATAGAATATACAGAGAGAAATCTCTAATAGAACTTACAAATATAGAATTATAAAGACATTCAGACAGGAAGAATGAACAGTGCAGAATTATTTGTTAGCACTGCATTTGTTTTATAAAGTGAAATCAGTCTATACTTACACTGGTCTCAAAATTCTAGAAGTGTTATACACATCATGTATGCTAAAAAAAACACAGAGAAAATTAAATATGTGAATGAAAAATTGCCTTAAAAATATAATTGTAAATATCTAATAGCAAAGTTATAATAATTTTATATTGAAAAGGCATATGGTGACTAGAATATTTTAGCCAATATACATAATCAAAAAGTTAAAATATTTTGTATCTCATTTTCCAATCAAGTCTTATTTAAGGAGAGTTTATTATATGGATGTTGATTCCCTGTATCTTGGTTTTACAGGTTTATGGTAAGAACAATATTATTTTTACTTTTACTTCATTGTTTTTTATTTTTATATTTCCTAAAGAGAATTCTTAAATCTATTTGTGGGATTATTTCTAACAAGAGCAATTCTTAACAAATAGTAAACCTAATCAGGAAAGAAGAAATTCTTGTTATAGTCTCCTAAGCTATATTGAAACACTCTGGCTCACTGCTTGGCTATATAATCCTCTTTCACCTACATATCAAGGATATACTTCTCACAGAAGTATAAGGATTAATAAAAAAGTCATTAATAGAATCTTCTATATGTTTCTTTGTTACAAAAGATTTCAATAAGATATATATATATGTGTGTGTGTGTGTGTGTATATATATATATAGTTATTAGAAACTTTCCAAAAGGTGTATAGGTAACAGCAATCTTAGAGATAAGAAAACTAATTCAAAGGGATTAAAATTTCACCAGTATGATGTCAAAACATGAGAAGTCAAAATGTTAAATTGGATGTTTTGTTGGGTCAGCAGTAACAGGTAGTGGACAGGAAAGTCTTTGATAAACCATAAGTGAGAAAACAACTCTTCTAGGTGAACTCCATTTGAAATCATTACATCATAGAATGACAACAGATCACAGAAGCATAAAAGATTAGAAAGGCCACGACCTTCACAGATCATCAACTCATAATGTGATTTTAAAAGGTCACTATGGAAATACAGCCTAATTTGGACATAAAGGGTTGTGATTTTCAGTGTTTAGTTCAGTTCAGTCGCTCAGTCGTATCTGACTCTTTGCAACACCACGCACTGCAGCACACCAGGCCTTCCTATCCATCACCAACTCACGAAGCTTGCTCAAACTCATGTCGAGTAGGTTATGCCATCCAATCGTCTCATTCTCTGTTGTCCCCTTCTCCTTCTGCCTTCAATCTTTTCCAGCATCAGGCTCTTTTCCAATGAGACAGCTCTTTTCACCAGGTAGTCCAAGTATTGCAGCATCAGCCCTTCCAATGAATATTCAGGACTAATTTACTTTAGGATTGACTGCTTTGATCTCCTTGCAGTCCAATGGACTCTCAAGAGTCATATTCAACACCACAGTTCAAAAGCATCAATTCTTCGGTGCTCTGCTTTCTTTATGGTCCAACTCTCACATGTATAATGACCACGAAAACACCATAGCTTTGACTAACTAGATGGACCTTTTCAGCAAAGCAATGTCTTTGCTTTTTAATATGCTGTCTAGATTGATCATACCTTTTCTTCCAAGGAGCAAGCATCTTTTAATTTCATGGCTGCAGTAACCATCTGCAGTGATTTTGGAGCTCAAGAAAATAAAATCTGTCACTGTTTCCATTTTTTCCCCATCTATTTGCCATGAACTGATGGGACTGGATGATGCCCTGATATTAGTTTTTGAATGTTGAATTTTAAGTCTGATTTTTGACCATCTACTTTCACTTTCATCAAGAGCCTCTGTAGTTTTTCTTGGGTCACCTACTGTTGAAGACTTGCTTGAAGGATTTTGAGCATTACTTTGCTAATGTGTAAGAAGAGTGGGATTGTGTGGTAGTTTGAACATTTTTTGGCATTGCCTTTCTTTGGGATTGGAATGAAAACTGACCTTTTCCAGTCTTGTGGCCATTGATGAGTTTTCCGGATTTGCTGGCATGTTGAATTTGGCACTAACAGCATCAACTTTAGGACTTGAAATAGGTCAGCTGGTGTTCCATCACCTCCACTAGATTTGTTTGTAGTGATGTTTCCTAAGACCCACTTAATTTTGGATTACAAGATATTTGGCTATAGGTGAGCGATCACACCATCATGGTTATCTGGGTCATGATCTATTTTGTATAGTTCTTCTGTGTATTCTTGCCACCTCTTCTTCTTTTTCTTTTTTATTTTTTGCAAACAATAAGAAAATTTAATTTTTTAAAAAGGCTACAATATCAACATAAAAAATAATCATCTCCACGAATATTCAAAAAGGTCATTTGCACTGTATAGTGGAAAAGACAGCTCTATAATAATGAGAGAGATCAAACTTAGAAAGGAATGTCCGCACGTTTATAATGAAAACTGTAACACTCATGAAAGACACAAAAGTAGACTTGAGTTGCCACCTCTTCTTAATATCTTCTGCTTCTGTTAGGTCCATACTGTTTCTGTCCTTTATTGTGCCCATCCGCATGAAATGTTCCCTTGGTATCTCTAATTTTCTTGGAGAGATCTGTAGTCTTTCCAATTCTATTGATTCCCTTTATTTATTTGCATTGATCACTGAGGAAGTTTTCTTATCTCTCCTTGATATTCTTTGGAACTCTTCATTCAGATGGGTTTATCTTTCCTTTTCTCCTTTGCCTTTAGCTTCTCTTCTTTTCTCAGCTATTTGTAAGGCCTTCTCAGACAACCATTTTTCACTTCTGCATTTCTTTTTCTTGGGATGGTCTTTATCATTGCCTCCTGTACAATGTCACAAACCTCCACCCATAGTTCTTCAGACACTCTGTCTATCAAATCTGATCCCTGAATCTATTTGTCACTTCCACTGTATAATCGTTAGGGATTCGATTTAGGTCATATGTGAATGGTCCAGTGGTTTTCCCTACTTTCTTCAATTTAAGTCTCAATTTGGTAATAATAGTTCATGATCTGAGCCACAGTCAGTTCCTGGTCTCATTTTTGCTGACTCTATAGAGATTATCCATCTTCGGCTGCAAAGAATATAATCAATCTGATTTCAGTATTGACCATCTAGTGATGTGCATGTGTAGAGTCCTCTCTTGTGTTGTTGGAAGGGTTTCCTATGACCAGTGGTTCTCTTGACAAAACTCTGTTAGTATTTGCCCTGCTTCATTTTGTACTCCAAGGCCAAATTTGCCTGTTACTCCAGATATTTATTGACTTCCTGCTTTTGCATTCATGTTGCCTATGATGGCAAGGGAATCTTTTTTGGGTGTCAGTTCTAGAAGGTCTTGTAGGTCATCATAGAACCATTCAACTTCAGCGTCTTTGGCTTTAGTGGTTGGGGCATTGACTTGGATTATTCTGATATTGAATGGTTTATCTTGGAAATGAACAGAGATCATTCTGTCGTTTTTGATATTGCACCCAAGTATTGCATTTTGGACTCTTTTGTTGACTATGAGGGCTACTCCATTTCTTCTAAGGGATTCTTGCCCACAGTAGTAGACATAATGGTCTTCTGAATTAAATTCACCCATTCTGGTCCATTTTACTTCACTGATTCCTAAGATGTTGATGTTCATTCTTGCCATCTCCTGTTTGACCACTTTCTTTTTGCCTTGATTCATGGACCTAACATTCCAGGTTCCTATGCAATATTGTTCTTTACAGCATGAGACTTTATATCTATCAACAGTCACAACCACAACTGGGTGTCGTGTTTGCTTTGGATCCGTCTCTTCATTCTTTCTGTAGTATTTCTGCACTCTTCTCCAGTAACATACTGTGCACCTACTGACCTGGGGAGTTCATCTTTCAGTGTCCTATCTTTTTGCCTTTTCATACTGCTCATGGGGTTCTCAAGGCAAGAATACTGAAATGGTTTGCCATTCCCTTCTCCAGTGGACCATGTTTTGTCTGAACTCTCCACCATGTGATTTTAATATCTTCTTATCTACTGAATTTAATAACATTCTTTATAGTGAAGTGATTTTTCACTCAGCGTATAGTCTTACATGCCTATTAAAAATTTGATTTAGTATAACAATTTTCCTTCTCAGAAGTTATAGTAATTCATTTATTCTCAGATACAAGTTACTGTTTTCAGTAAAGACTTTATATTATACTTCATCAGAGTTTACCTCCCCAATGTGAGGTCCTGACCTAAATCTTTCAGCATCTTCTGGTCTACTTTATCAGATTAGCGCAGAATCCTAAAATTTTAGGACAAGAAGGGAAAATGCATATTATCTTTCACAACCTTCTATTTTCTCTACTTAATTGCAGAATGGCTTTAAAAACTACTCTTCAGTATCTTCTACTTAGCAAATTCTCCATTTACACAGCTGCACTTTTCTTTAAAATAAATTTGCTCAGGTGTTTCTGACTCTTTGTAACCCTATAGTCTATACAGTCCATGAAATTCTCTAGGCCAGAATACTAGAGTGGGTATCCTTTCCCTTTTTCAGGGGATCTTCCCAACCCAGGGGTTGAACACAGGTCTCCCACATTGCAGGCAGATTCTTTACCAGCTGAGCCACATGGAAAGCCCAAGAATATTGGAGTGGGTAGCCTATCCTTCTCCAGAGGATCTTCCCAACCCAGAAACTGAACCAGGGTCTCCTGCATTATGGAAAAGCCCCTCACAACTGTACCAGAGAACTATTTTTGATGTTGAGTGAAAATTTGTTTCTACATTCTACTTTTTTTTTTTCTAATTTTTATCCTTGGTAAGGGAAAACAAGTAATAATTTTACTTGACACTCCTCAATATTAGAGTATTCCAGTGATGACTTTCGTCCCCCAAGAGTATATTTTTATTAATAAGGTGTGCTTTTGAGTTGCATTATCACCCTTGATACTATATGAATGCATCTGAATTGTCTACATTCTTCTTAAAATTTACTGTCAAAAATGTAGCATAATGACTCAAATAAATTTAATGACATTCTAAGAAGACAGGCCTATCAGATTTCTAACTCTGGATATACATATCAAGATAGATTTAAAAAAAATAGATTATTTAATTGTTTAGTTCAGTTCATTTCAGTTGCTAAGTTGTGTCCGACTCTTTGAGATCTCATGAAACCGCAGCATGCCAGGCCTTCCGATCCATCACCAACTGTCGGAGTCCACCCAAAGCCATGTCCATTGGGTCAGTGATGCCATCCAACCATTTCATCCTCTGTCTTTCCTTTCTACTCCTGCCCTCAATCTTTCCCAGCATCAGGGTCATTTCCAATGAGTCAGCTCTTTGCATCAGGTGGCCAAAGTATTGGAGTTTCTGCTTCAACATCAGCCCATCCAATGAACACTCAGGGCTGATCTCATTTAGGATTGACTGGGCAATCCAAGGGACTCTCAAGAGTCTTCTCCAACACTATAGTTCAAAAGCATCAGTTCTTCGGTGATCAGCTTTCTTTATAGTCCAACTCTCACATCCATACATGACCACTGGAAAAACTATTGCCTTGACTAGATGGATCTTTGTTGGCAAAGTAATGTCTCTGTTTTTTGATATACTGTCTAGGTTGGTCATAACTTTCCTTCCAAGGAGTAAACATCTTTTAATTTCATGGCTGCAATCACCATCTGCAGTGATTTTGGAGCCCAAAAATTAAAGTCAGCCACTGTTTCCCCATCTATTTGCCATGAAGTGATGGGAGGATGCCATAATCTTAGTTTTCTGAATGCTGAGCTTTAAGCCAACTTTTTCACTCTCCTCTTTCACTTTCATCAAGAGACTCTTTAGTTCTTCACTTTCTGCCATAAGGGTGGTGTCATCTGCATATCTGAGGTTATTGATATTTCTCCCAGCAATCTTGATTCCAGCTTGTGCTTTTTCCAGTCCAGCATTTCTCATGATGTACACTGCATATAAGTTAAATAAGCAAGGTGACAATATACAGTATTGACATACTCCTTTTCCTATTTGGAACAGGTCTGTTGTTTCATGTCCAGCTCTAACTGTTGCTTCCTGACCTGCATACAGGTTTCTCAAGAGGCAGGTCAGGTGGCCTGGTATTCCCATCTCTTTCAGAATTTTCCACCGTTTATTGTGGGCCACACAGTCAAAGGCTTTGGCGTAATCAATAAAGCTGAAATAGATGTTTTTCTGGAACTCTCTTGCTTTTTCGATGATCCAGTGGATATTGGCAATTTTATCTCTGCTTCCTCTGCCTTTTCTAAAGCCAACTTGAACATCTGAAAGTTCACATTTCATGTATTGCTGAAGCCTGACTTGGAGAATTTTGAGCATTATTTTACTAGCGTGTGAGATGAGTGCAGTTGTGTGGTAGTTCAAGCATTCTTTTTACTTTTAAACAACAACAGCAAAAAAAGATTTATTAAAAGTCTGTTGCCCATTTTCCAAATGGCAACTGTAAATGAAGAACAACTTTCCTTTTCTTCAAGTAGGAAAAATTGCATCTATCTTTATGACATATAGCATTGCTCTATTTGACCGCTGATTCTAACTAGGTATTATATTTTTTTTATTGGTACTGATATTAATGCATTTCTCCCATTCTTGATTAACATTATTTGAAAGTTCCAATGGCTTTCTCCACAGAAGTAAAACAAATAATTCTAAAATATGCATGAAAACACAGAAGATCCCAAACAGCCAAAACAATCCTGAGAAAGAAGAACAAAGCTGAATATATCATGTTCTTTGATTTTAAACTATACTACAAATCTATAATAATCAAAACAGTTTGGTACTGACATCAAAACAGATACATGGATTAACAGAATAGAATGGAGAGCTCAATTTATGATATGGGAAATTATTCTATGACAAAGGAGGCAAAATATATATATTGAGGAAAAGATAACTTCTTCAATAAATGGTGCTTGGAAAAATGAACAGCTACACGCAAACGAATCAAACTGAACCAGCACCTATGCCATGGACAAAAATAAATTCAAAATCCATTAGAACAGAAATGTAAGACCTGAAACCATAAAACTTCAAGAAGAAAACATGAGTAGGAAACTATTTGATGCTGGTCTTTGCAATTTCTTGTGGATATGTATCCTTAATCAAGGGGAAATAAAAACAACATAAACAAATAAGACAACCTCAAACTAAAAAGCTTTGGAACAGCAAAAAAATTATCAATAAAGCAAAACGATCACTTACTGAATTGTAGAATTTAATTGCAAATTATATCTCCAATTTGGGGTTAATATCCAAAACATACAAAGAACTCATATAACTCAACGTCAAAAAAAAAAAAAAAAAGAAAAAAATCAATCAAATTTAAAAAATGGGCAGAGAGCCTGAATAGACATTTTTTCCAAGGAAGACAAGCAGATGGTCAATAGGCACACGCAAAGATGTTCAGTATCACTATTCAAGAAAATGCAATCCCATATATCAGAAGACCACAAATAATAAGTATTGAGAAAAGGAAACTCTTGTACTATTGGTGGGAATGTAAACTGGTACAGCCATTATGGAAAAAAATATACAGAGATTTCTCAAAATATTAAAAATAGAACTACCATATGATTCGGCAATTCCACTTCTGGGTATTTATATGAAGAAAATTAAAACACTAACTAGAATACAAAGGTTCATTGCAGCATTATCTATAATAGCCAAGACATGGAAGTAATCTAAGTGTCCATCAAGATGGATGGATAAAGATGTCATATACACAATGGAATATTAGCCAGAAAAAGAATGCAATTCTGCCATTCTTTAACATTCTGGATCAACAAGTATGGATCTAGAGAGAATTATGCTATGTGGAACAAGTCAGAGAAAGACAAATATTGTATGACTTCACTTACACATGGGATCTAAATGTAAAACAAATGAATGAACATAGCAAAAGAGAAACAGAAATATAGATACAGAGAACAGGGAGGTGATTGTCAGAAAGGATGGGAGTGGTGAAAAAAATAAATAGGTGAGGAAAATTAAGAGATATAAACTTTTGCAGTTGCAAAATAAATGAGTCACATGGTATGAAATGTACAGTATGGGGAATATAGTCAATAACTATGCAAACAATCGTAAGTGTGTTTTATATGTCTTGGATGAGTTATTGGTAAAATGTGGACTACAGCAGGGAAAAGTAAACACATATATACCAAGCTATCAAACATTTTCCTCTGAATGGAATGGGAGGGAAACACACCAATTATCTGTCCCACTTAGTAGGATAGTAGCTAGATTCACTATTTTTCGCCCCTAAAGTCATTCCATGATTTTTTCAATCCACTAGAATTCAGATTCTACTTATTGTTCAGTGTTTTATCCTAAGAAGGGGCTGTGCTTTACTATGAGGCCCATGATTGTTTAATATTTGCCCCTTTCTCTTACACACACTAGTCATCAATTCATGGTTTTGATTCTCTTTGGCTATATCATCACTAATTCGAAGAACTTGAAATATTGCTATATGCTTATAATTATTGTAAATTTTAGAAATCTCATATTCATTTTCCTCTTTTGAATCTTCAGTTTATTGATTTTTATAACTGTATATGTTATTAATATATAACTCATGGTGCCATTTTCTTTTTTTTTTCCATTTTGTGTTGTTACACTATCTTCTCACATTCTATGTGTACATAGAAAACAGTTTAATTATAGAAATCCATAATTTTGATTTCTCTCCAGAAGCCATAAATTACAAATATGTTTTAGTCCCAAAGTGACCCCACATAGCTTTTAGATAGAGTATAAAAATGAAACCAACTGTTGGATTTTTGCACTTCCCTTGGTAACTTCATTTTAATATTGCCATAGGAACTACCCAAGTTTTTGGTTGCCTTGGTTCAAAAGAGATGTTACTTGATTACTCATTTTCCACTCATCAGAAGAAGTCTTAACCACTGAACAATGAGGGAAGTCCCTATTTATTTTCTGAATGAATTACTTTTAAGAAGTTTACATGTTTTCTGAGAATTGGGAGTATGTATTCATCTTTATTATCTGCTAGTAGAAAGTCTTTGTGTCTAAGAGTAATTTTGCTCTTATATTTATAGTGTTTCATTTAGTATTGCTTCATTTTAAATATTAAGGTTTTAGGGAAAGTGCTTTTATCTTTATGAAAGCAATACATAAGTAATTAAATAGATTTTAGGCTGGGGGTCTGAGGATGTCCCTAAAACTCTGAACTTATCCCATCGCTTTCATTCAATGTTTTTCAGAATTAATTACCTCCAAAGCATACAGAAATACTTCGGTTTTGTGGAGAATTGTAAGAAAGATTAAACCATGTTTCACATTAGCCAGGTAGTTTATTGACTTAAGGACATCAACATCCAGTTAGAAAGCAGAATTCTGTGTTATTTACATTCAAACCTGGCAATACTCAGAACAGCATGTTCCATGGATGCTGCATAATGTTAATAAGTCTCCTTAAAGAGAGGGAGGAAGGAATGTTGGAAAGTAAATGTGTTTAGTAAATTATGTACTAATCACAATTTCTTTTTTGAATTTTATTCAGACTCTTTACTATGTTAACAGTGAACAGGAAAGAGATGAAAACACATGCAGTGTTTCCATATGTTTGACCACATTCTACTCAATATGCAAAGGACATGCTGTTTTAGAGAAAAGGATAGACTCATTTCTTCTTCTGTTCCAAAAATAAATGTGGTATAAATTATATTCCAATGAAAGCATGAAAATTTTTGAGTTTGAAATGAGCAAATACATCCTAGATTTGAAAGTAAATAAGTAAGGTGAGTGAAAGTTAAAAGTTGTATAGCCATGATGTTCAGATTTCTGGATTAGACTGTGATACTTAATGATATAAAAGTATATAATATTTCTGTGCTTTGAAAGAGAAGATTGCTGACTTAATCGTATCAACAAAACTGTTATTTGAGAAAAGAGTATTATAAGCATTATATGTGTATTATAAGAATTATATGTTGATTAAAATTAGAAGAAATGAGCACACTGGTGATAAGCAAAAGAGAAACTCAAAATAAATATAGATGCAAAATCTAATTAGAAGTACACCCACCTGGTGCTGATAAACTTCCCTAGCTGGTAATTTTGTCAAATGTTAGCCTCATTTGTCAAGTAAACCTTCTGTAATACTAACTGTATATTACTTAGCAAAACCTAATGTGATTTGAAAATGTCATCTAAAAATAATAATAATGTTAGGTAGTTAGAATAGGAAACAAGGGTCCAGAATGGTGGTGGCTAAAAGACAAGGAAGGGAAAAGCCCATGAAAATAGAACAAAGGTGCAAGGACCAGAGTGAGGACCTCAGGTAGAACAAACAGCACTCCTGGCTAGTCCAATTTACACAAGGCAGGCCCAGGGGGAAAATAACATATAAAAAAAAGAGCCAAAGGGCCGGTGGTCTCTCTCTCTCTGGCGCACACACTCTCTTTCTCTTTCTCTCCTTCTCTCTCTTCTCTTCACGTCTTTGGGTCGGCATGCCCTCACGCCTCAAGAATGTATTTTCCTGCTATTTTCTAAATAAAATTGAGCTGTAACACTGATATGCCTAAGAGCTATAACGTGGTCTGTCCGAGGCCCCAGAGCTATAACACGGTCTGTCTGAGAGCTATGACACGCTGGGGGCTCTAACGTCCGTCACGTCAAATTTTTGTTGCGATGAGATAGAACCGAGGAGAATATACTCGCCTGACAATATTTCCCTTCAGTGCTAATATCTTGAACTCTCAGAGTTCACAATGTGCTCACCTAAAAGCAATGCTAATGAATTTTTAATTCTTTTAAATATATGAAATTCTATTACTGCTTCCCTGGTGGCTCAGATGGTAAAGTGTCTGCCTGCAATACGGGAGACCCAGAATCGACCCCTGGGTTGGGAAGATCCCCTGGAGAAGGCAATGGCACCCCACTCCAGTACTCTTACCTGGAAAATCCCATGGATGGAGGAGCCTGATAGGCTACAGTCCATGTGTTCTCAAAGAGTCGGACACAACCGAGTGACTTCACTTTCTTTCTTTTCATTCTATTACTATGTACTTCTTTATTGAATGTCCATGAATTGTTTATTGAATATCATCCTGTAACTTAACTAGAATACTTTTTAATAAACCATATCACAGATTAAATTTTGTTTAGAAAATATATATCAGATTTCAATGCTTGATAATTAATGAGTGTCTCCCAAGATGAGCTGTTCTACTTGACAATGTTTACATTAGTAAGAAGAAATGCTTTTTTTCTTTCCTGTTAGAATTTAAATAACCAATAAAAAAAACTGACCCAAATAGTTATAGCTTTCTAGTCAGGAGAACTATAAAGGTACAAAAATTTTAGAAAAGGTTTTATAACTAACTTTTTCCATTATCTATAAAGGCATGCAGATTGACATAATTGACCATGAAGTTAAAAATGTTGAACAGTGGTAAGAGAAAAATGCATTTCTGTTTGTTGGTATCTACCCTGATCCAGACTGAGCCTATATGCAAGGCAAAAATAGAAATTCCATTTCAAATTGCCAAAGTAACTGGCAAAGAATTTCGATTAATGTAAAACGATCCAATTAATGCACCCCACAAAAAACTAAGAACAAATACCAGTATCAAATATGGTTGTAGAAAGAAATCTTTGAAGTGACTTCTTTGAACAGATTATTAACATGAAATTTAGCTGAAATGTAAACAACCAGATGCTAGTGCTCAAACACCACAAAAAAAAAAAAAAAAAGAAAAGATTAATTTGCTGTTGGAGAAGGAAATGGCAACCCACTCCAGTATTCCCGTCTGAAGAATCCCATGGACAGAGAAGCCGGGCAGGCTATAGACCACAGGGTTGCAAAGAGGCGGACATGGCTGAAGTGACTTGGCATGACTCACTTTGCTATTAGAAAGTTAGCATACATTTCTCCTCTGTGCCACTTAGCACAGCCAAGAGACTGAGAGAGGGAGATTCTGCTTTTCCTTCACTCCTTTCTAATTATGATGTTCTGTGTTTTATTTGATTTGGTGGTGCTCAAGTTGAATTTTGGGGGATAAAAATTTCATCTCTAAAGTTTATATAATTTAGGGGCATGAACTTATAGGGGAAAAAAAAAGGAAATAAGAATGCAATAACAAATGTACCACTCTAGAAACTGCTTTTGTGGGAATAAGACTTAAAGATGTTTCCTTTCCTTTATTCATATAACTCTTTTTAGATATCTGCAGCAAAGACTTCACTTTTCAATCACTGAACATATCTGGTTTAGAAATGAATTCTTGAGCACAAGGGGGTTTACAGTGGTAGTGTAATGATGGATATGTGGCATTATACATTTGCCAAAATTCACAGAATACAAATTGCAAACAATGAGCATTAATAAACTAGGGACCTTAGTTAATGATAATGTATCAATATTGGCTTATCAGCTGTAACAAATGTGTCCATTGATTTTAAAAATGTTAATAATATGAGGGAAATAGAGGGTGATACACTGAACTCTACTTTCTACAAACCTAAGACTCTGGCTAGAAAGCTATACCTGTTTGGATCACTGTATTTTTTAAATTTTTATTTTATATTTTATTAATAATTTAAATTCTAACAGGAAAAATGGCATTTCTTCTTACTAATGGAAATATTGTCAAGTAAAACAGCTCATCTTGAGAGACACTCATTAATTGTCAAGCATTAAAGTCTTATATGTGTTTCCTAAGGAAAATTTAAGCTGTGATATGGTTTAGCAGTCTCACTGCTAGGCATACACACCGAGGAAACCAGAGTTGAAGAGACACGTGTACCCCAATGTTCATCGCAGCACTGTTTACAATAGCCAGGACATGGAAACAACCTAGATGTCAATCTGCAGACAAATGGATAAGAAAGCTCTGGTACATATACACAATGGAATATTGCTCAGCTATTAGAAAGAATGCATTTGAATTAGTTCTAATGAGGTGGATGAAACTGGAGCCTATTACACAGAGAGAAGTAAGTCAGAAAGAAAAACACCAATACAGTATATTAACACATATATATATAGAATTTAGAAAGATGGTAACAATGACCCTATATGTGAGACAGCAAAAGAGACACAGATGCAAAGAACAGACTGTTGGACTCTGTGGGAGAAGGTGATGGTGGGATGCTTTGAGAAAATAGCATTGAAACATATATATTATCATTTGTGAATTAGATTGCCAGTCCAGGTTCAAAGCATGAGACAGGGTGCTCAGGACTGGTGCACTGGGATGACCCAGTTCATATGTTGAAGCCCTAACCCTCATTGAAATGGTATTTGGAGATGGGGCTTTTATGATGTAACCATGTTTAGAGGTTTAGAGGAGATCATGAAGGTGGGAGTCTCATGATGGGATAAGTGTCCCTATAGAAGAGATCCTAGAGAGATTGTTTTCTCTTTCTCTGCCATGTGAGAATATTTGAAGAAAGCCTTGTGTCAATCAAGAGGAGATCTCAAACCACAAACTGGCCGTATTGGAACCCTGATCACAGACTTTATCCAGGACTGTGAGGAAATCAACATCCGTGCTTTAAGTCACCCAATGGATGGCATTTTTTAAATGGCAGTCCCTGGTAGCTCAGGGGTGAAGAATCCACCTGCAATGCAGGAGACCTGTGTTCGATCCCTGGGTTGGAAAGACCCCCTGGAGAAGAACATGGCAACCCACTTCAGTATTCTTCCTGGAGAATCCCATGCAGAGAAGCCTGGCAAGCTATAGTCCATTTGGTCGCAAAAGAGCTGGACACAGCTTAGCAGCTAAACAACAACAACAACCAATCAGACCAAGACAACCTTTCACTGAATTTAGGGTACATACAAGAAGAGGTAGCAGAAAAGCGCTGAACAAGATTAGACATTTTTTGGACACACAGACCACCCTGTAAGCCAAATAAACCAATTGTGGAATACAGTCCTTTATTACATCTTTTGAAACCTGAATACTTCCTTGTTCCAAAAAGAGGTTTATATTAACTGACCTAACACTAGTCTTTTCCATTCAAGTAAGGGTTGCTAGTAAAACATAAAACACTCAGTTAAATCTGAATTTCAGATAAATAGTTATTGAGCTTTAGTACTAGCATAGGGCTTCCCCAGTGGCTCAGTCATAAGGAACCTGCTTGCGATGCACGAGACACAGGAAATACAGGTTCAGTCCCTGGGTTGGGAAGATCCCCAGGAGGAGGGCATGGCAATCAACTCCAGTATTCTTACTGGGACAATCAGATGGACAGAGGAGCCGGGCAGGCTATGGTCTACGGAGTCATAAAGAGTCAGGCACGACTAAAGTGACCTAGCATGTACAAGCTATCATCACCCATGGCTTTGTGGGGCTGGTTTATATTAAACATTATTTGTTGTTCTAAAATTTTAAGTGACCTTTGTTATTGTTGCTATTGTTCTCAGTTATTATTTTTTCTGGCAACTTTAATTCAAGTCTAATAGTAATAGATTAGCAGGTCTACATATTTAGTATTTGTAAGAATGACCTGGACAGCTTGATAAAACAGACTGCTGAGATCTACCTCTACAGTATCTGAATCACTAAATTTGGGGAGAAGCTCAAAAATTTGGATTTCTATTAAGCTTGGTATCTCAGCTGGTAAAGAATCTGCCTGCAATGCAGGAGATCCCGGTTCAGTTCCTGGGTTGGGAAGATTCCCTGGAGAACGGAATGACTACCCACTCCAGTATTCTGGCCTGGAGAATTCCATGGACTTACAGTCCATGGGGTGGCAAAGCGTCAGACACGACAGTGAATTTCACTTTCACTTTCATTAACTTTCCAAGTAGTGTGGATACTAAGAGAATCTGGGTGAAGTTGTAATCATAAGCTTTAAAGCAAAGTTTCAAGAAGTTCCTCTATTAATTCAAATTTTGCCATATGTGCATGATAGTTTAATATAATCATTAAATCACACTTAAGAAAGTGTCAGTTTTTTAATCTTTAATTTTTTTTCCTAAAAGTATTTCAAAAAGAAGCAATATTTTAGAATATGTAAAAATCATAGTGACCTTCACTTAAAAGGTACCATTAATATTCTGTACATATTCTTGCTAATATTTTCTCTCTTAGGCCCCATATAATACTAAATATGCTTTATAAATAAATGCTGTGTTATCTGTAACCTTGACACAATCTTACATTTTCTCCTTTCTTTTGAGTCCAAACTTTCTAATGAACTTTGGAGTTACATATCCTCTGCAGTTCAAATAACTCTTGAAGAAACAAATAGCTTTGGTGATAAAATAGCCTTAAGCTATTCTGACTTTTCAGTAGATTTGTATGTGGGAAATACAGGATCTCTATTGAAGATTTCTGTATTCCTTCCTGTTTCTCACCAAGTGTATAATTCAGATCTTATTCTAACTCTACTTCACAGTCTTATCTAGAATAGTCTTCCTGTTATGGACAAGCCCATAGGAAATGCATCTTATGTGCTATGGTTGTCGATTTATAATCCATGATCTTTGTCCCTCTAGAAACATGTGAAACAGAGGAAGAAGCTTTAACTTTCTTTATTCGGAAGAATATACAAATATTTTTATGTTTCTTTCAGCTAGAATTAGTATCTTTAATTCAAAATTCCCCCTGACCAGTGTGGATCATAGATACAGGACATAAACAAATACCTCAATATTAAGAACTACATTCTCAAAATTATGCAACATCTGTGTTAACAGACTTACTTTGCTCCTCCATTCAATATTTATATGTGATATCTAAACTTTCTTCCATGAATCTTCAGGTTTTGCTTGCTAATTTTAACATTTTGGGTTTTCACTTCTGGTCTTCTCTTCCTGCAGTCCCCACGATACATGTTTGTGCTCGCTGGGGTTAATTTCCTCTCTTGTTCTTCTTGAGCTACAATACCTGAAGATCCTTCCCAACAATTACTATAATTAGTCCCCTTACCTCCTTGCATGCTTTGCCAGGGTCCACTGGTTTTCGTATTTCTAGTAAAGCAGAGATCATATTAAAGTAGAAATTGACAGTAATTCTTATCATTGTTCTGTGATTCACAATATGGGTAGCATTCACTTTCATTACTAAATTAAATAATTTTCTTCAGAAATTTTATGTCTGCCAATCCCTAAATATAGCCTTGAGTGTCTAGTATGGCCTACTCAAACTTGATTGCTTAAACTCTTAAGACTTTCAAGAATAATAAATCAAACATTATTTTAGCTATAAAGTGTACATATACATACATATATATAGATTCATACTATACATGCACATATACACATTTACATATTGCTTTATGTAGCTGTCTCCAGAAAATATATGATATGATTAAAATATAAAAATTTTGGTAATCCCATATAAATGTTGTTATGACCATGGATGAATATTTGACAATGGAGAGCTGAAAACTTTATGTATATTTCTTTGAAATTCCAAAGTTTAATAAATTACACTATATGGGCGCTTCACTCCAAAACAGTTGAATCCAAATAAAATAAACTATATAGTGTGGCAATGCACTTCATATAATTTTTCTTCTAAAACAGTTTCTATTTCTGTGGGAGAGAGTCATTGAGTTTAAGCACAGAGTAAAGAGTAGCAATGGTATAATCATCCCAGGATGTCAGTAAAGTAGAAAAATAAAATAGATCTATGGGAATAAAGTTAGTTTCTAGAAAAAAAGTGGGAAATGGCAGGAGAGAAAAGCTTCTGAGAAATTACTAACCACACAAATTGGAAAACAGACATCAAGAGCTCATCTTCTAATGAATAACCTGGCTATGGGAAAAAATACAAAGAAATTCATCGATAAGAGCACTGGAAAATTCATGTTGTTTGTAGTGATTAACTGAATTGTTTAATAACAATGATTTTCAGTATTATCAAAGTTATGATAGCTGTCAAAAATTGAATACATATATGCATATATATATATTATGTGTGTTATGTTGGTATACTCTGAAGGATATCAATCCAGAGAAAATGCTCACAATATACATAAAGAAGAAGATACAGAAACATAAAAACAAGACAATAATTACAAAAATACAAGTTATTATAAAATTTTAAACTATAAAACAATATATACATGAGTTTTCTGTATAATACTATAATAATGGCTCAAATATATGAAGTTCTGAGCATAAACCAGGTACCAAAATAATTGATTTACAAATACTGCCTCATTTGATTCTCAATGAGGCCCTAAGGAATGCTAAGTCTTAGCTTCAATTTCAAGAATACAAAAAAATATTTAGGAAGGCTAATTAGATTTTTCAAGGCCACACGTTGAAACAGAGGCACATATAATCTCAGAATTCAGCTCTTGCCCCTTTAACTTCTCTGCTAAACAACATAAATGGCATGAGTGAACCACTGCTTCTGAATGTTGTAGGACATGAGCTTGTTAATGCATCACTGGAAAATTCCTTCAATTTTCTGCTTAAATTAAGATGTGCATAGACAGGAAATTTTCTTCTGGTCAGGTTTTATTTTCTTTTATATGCTATTTAATCATCACCATTTGTTGGAACACAGAAGCATTTCTAAAGATAAGTCAAGAAAAAAAATCCAACACCCACCACCAGTAGCAAGCTACAATGAATCTAACAACAGATTTTTCCACTTAGTCTTAAAGGTCATTTGTCACAAAATACAAGTTTAAAAGGTTAGTTTCCATGAAGCTTTAAATAGTGAATCAAAGTTTTGTTTGCATTAGCTTTATTCAGTGTCGCTTCCATTCTTCCACCTCACTCTAGGCCTCTTCAGGAAATGTCTGCTTAGCTTTCTTTCAAAAGAAAGCCCAAGGCAAAGTACTAGAGAACTGTTTAAAAATTCATTCTTACTCTAAAGAAGAAAATAGGATATTTGTGTACAGTCTACGTCCATTTGTAGTTTATTATAATCATATTGTTGTACAAAAATGTCTGATACCTAGAATATTCAAAAGTTATTAAATAACATTATTGTTCATAGTCTAAAATGCCATGGAACTCAAGATATTTTGATTATTTTTTTTCACATTGATCGAACTGATTTTTCTCTTTTCTTATAAAATACTTTTGTTGAATTCATCAACACACAAGACTATTGACTTTAAATTGCTTTTCCTTTTGCTTTGAATTGAAAATTATGTTATTATCAAGGCAAAATCCTATTTAATATTCTTGTTAGCTCTGTGTGCTTTCAGAAGGCCAGAATATATGTTAGTTGTGGCATTGACATTGCCAACTGCAGCTCAGCTGTCAAAAATGGCATATATGGTCACTGCTTCATCACAACTAAAAATGTGGTGAGATTCCCTAAAGGAAAGAACTTGAAATATTCTTAGGAACCCAAATGACTCACAGTTAAGAGACACATAGGAAACTAGTAAGAACCGTCTTTAATAATTGCATAGGACGCCTATTTTTTTTTCTTTAAAAAATGGATTTATTTTCAATTGAAGGATGATTGCTTTATAATATTGTTTTGTTTTCTGTCATCCGTTAACATGAATTAGTCATAGGTATACATATGTCCTCTCCCTCGTGAATTGCCCTTGCACCTCCTACAATTTCCACCCCTCTAGGTTGTTACAGAGACCTGGTTTGAGTTCCCTGAGTCATATAGCAAGTTTCCATTGGCTATTGTTTTACATACGGTAGTGTATATGCTTCCATGTTACTCTCTCCATTCATCCCACCCTCTCCTTCCTCCCCCCACATCTCACCCATGTCCATAAGTCTGTTCTCTATATCTGAGTCTCTATTGCTGCCCTGCAAATAGGTTCTTGGTTGCCTATTTTTATGTATCAACTGTTTGCAAAAAAACATGTGATAAAAATATCGAAAGCACAGAGCAGGATTATAAATCTTCAGCAAAGAAGAAACAGTGGAAAATAGGATGTGCGCCCAAGTGAATTTAAGAGGATAGAACAGAAGGGTTAGTCACTTGTCCTCTATGACACGCTTGGAAAAAATTAAAACTGCGATTTTTTAATAAAGAATGACATGAACAACTCTACAAAGCTATATGCAGACATCTCAGGTCTAGGAAATAGCACAATTCTGGACAATGTCTTCAGGAGGTATGTTTGAGAAAATGTTATTCACAACAAGATTAACCCATAGGTACTCTTTCCTAAAATGTGGTATAAACCTGGATTCAGAATGGTGTAATTTCTCAGGGGATGAGGTAAATATATTTAGTTCAAGAAATATGCTTCACTCGTTCAATCACCACATAAAACAGCGTGGCGCATATAAGGACTGAATTCCCAGTCCTTTCAGACTCATAATTCTGGGTTGATGGTGACTTGAATCTATGCAGCATAGATTCCCATTGTTTTATTTCATTAGCTGTACTATTTTCTTTGATAAAAATGCTTGAAAAACAAACTGAAGGATAATATCAGAAAGCACATTTTAACTAAATTGCATTTTATTCACCAATCTGCCAATAAAATATGCCTAATTTATAGGATAATATAATAAAAAATAATCACAATGTAAATTACTAAGTAAATGTAAAATTGATTTGATCACTTCCCTGTGACTCAGATGGTAAGAATCTACCTGCAATGAAGAAGATGCAGGTGTGATCCCCATGTAGGGAAGATCCCCTGGAGAAGGGAATGGCAACCCACTCCAGTACTCTTGCCTGGAGAATCCCATGGACAGAGGAGCCTGGTGGGCTACAGTCCATGGGGTTGTAAAGGGTCGGACATGACTGATAAGATATAGATCATTGATCATAGTTGTCTCAAACAGATATCTGGAATAACACGAAGCTGTGAAGTAAGATTCAAAGCTAACATTGAAGGATGCTTATCTTGCAGATTTATCCCCTTGCAGAGTTACAATAGTGCACTCTCTGTTTGCCTAAATCCCAAGTTTATCAGACTCTTTTGGTTCTGAAAAAAAGGCTTGTAGTTTTCTCAACCAAACCGATTTACTTTACTCCTGAGACAGGCTAGATTTGTCAGTCATTCTTTTCTTTTGCTTTTTAACTGTGAAAAATAGCTTGAATTTTTAAAGTAAGCATGCAAACCAACTTAATGTGATCATTTATATCAAAGATTTATAATGTCCAGGCACTTGTCACCTATATAACCACATATAGACAAGTAGGGGAGTGGCTGCTGCCAAGTAAGAGTTAAAACAAAACTAAATTAGAGATTTCTATTGTAATTTTCCACTTCATAAAACATACACAATATGTATCTTCTCTTTCATTTGTCATTCAGCTATTCATTACATTTCAAAGGAAATAAATATCTCTGAAAATTATTAGTGTCTTTGTTTTGTGCTTCTCCAAGATCAGTTAAAGAGGAACTGAGTGAACATTTTAGTTTAGATGATAATAGTTTAAATTTGTAATATAATAAGCATGCTAAAGGAACCAAAGAAAACTTTGAGAGAATCTCAAAGTATGTAAAATTGCAAATATACAGCAAACATATGAAATGAATAACAGCCTAGTGACAGAATTGGGTCAATTCAGAGTGCCTTAAAATAAAAACTATCAAAGCCCACTGATGTTTTGAATAGCACCAGATATTCAGAATTAAAATAGATTTGCTTTCTTCAGGGCTTCCTTGTTCATAAGATAGAAGGGGTACTGAACTCTGCTACTAGATGCCTTCATATCACAGGAGGGGAGAAAACATTAAAAAAAGAGTAAAAAAAAATGCATATTGTAGGATTCACACATGTACATATAAAGGAGATTTTAGCCTTCCTTCAGACCTCTCTATTTCCTACTGCCCCTCAGAATAAAAGGGCTCTACTATTTTTTATCTTTGGTCGTTGCTGCCCTTCCTCATCGCTGTGGAGCAATATTTTTTTTGCTATATTACCAGAGTTAGTCCCCAGCTTTTATATTTCCCCTTTTTAATATAAAAGTTCATAGTGGTAGTGAGTGTACAGAGTAGGCAGTATATATCTGGACAATTGAAGAAGCAGACACAGAACTGTAAATGATTGGATAGAGAAGGGCTGCCTTGGTAGTAACAAAAGTTAGGAAAATCAGTGCAAGCTTGTTAAAAATCCTTCAATCTAGGATTTAGTAGTACATTAATCCAGGACTTCTGGATGTACAAGCTGAGCTGAGAAAAGGCAGAGGAAACAGAGATCAAATTACATTCATTGGATCATGGAGAAAGCAAGGAAACTCCAGAAAAAAAAAAAAAAAAAAAAAAACATTTACTTCTGCTTCATTGACTATGCTAAAGCCTTTGTCTGTATGGATCACAACAAACTGTGGAAAATTCTTAAAGAGATGGGAATACCAGATCACCTTACCTGTTCCCTGAGAAACCTTTATGCGGGTCAAGAAGCAACAGTTAGAACCTTACAAGAAACAAATGACAGATTCAAAATTGGGAAAGGAATATGACAAGGCTGTATATTGGCACCCTGTTTATTCAACTTACATACAGAGTACATGATGCAAAATGCTGGGCTGGATGAATCCCAAGCTGGAATCAAGACTGCCAAGAGAAATATCAACAACCTCAGCTATGCAGGTGATACCACCCTAACAGCAGAAAGTTAAGAGGAACTAAGCAGCCTCTAGATGAGGGTGAAAGAGGAAAGAAAATCTGGCTTAAAACTCAATTCAAAAAACTAAGATCATGGCATCCGGTTCCATCACTTCACGGCAAATAGAAGGGGAAACAGTGGAAGCAGTGACAGATTTTGTTTTCTAGGACTCCAAAATCATTGCTGATGGTCACTGCAGCCATAACATTAAAAGACATTTGCTCTTTGGAAGGAATTAATGACAAAACTGGACACCGTATTAAAAAGCAGAGACTTCATTTTGCTGATAATGCTCTATATACTCAAAGCTATGGTTTTTTCAGTGGTTGTGTATGGATGTGAGAGTTGAACCATGAAGAAGGCAGAGCGCTGAAGAATTGATGCTTTCAAATTGTGGTGCAGAGGAAGACTCTTGAGAGTGACTTGGACATCAAGGGGATCAAACCAGTCAATCTGAAAGGAAATCAACCCAGAATATTCTTTGATAGGACTGATGCTCAAGCTGAAGCTCCAAGTCTTTGGATACCTGATGGAAAAGCTGACTCATTGGAAAAGACCCTGATCTGGGAACAATTAATTGAAGGCAAAAGGAGGAGAGGGTGGCAGAGGATGAGATGGTTCAATAGCATCACTGACTCAATGGACATGCATTTGAGCAAACTCTGGGAGATAGTGAAGAAAAGGGATGCTGCTGCAGTCTATGGGGTCACAGGGAGTTGGACAGAACTTAGTGACTGAATAACAAACTATCTTAATTACTCACTTAGAGAGATTCCATCTCCAAATATAGTCATACTGGGGATAAAGTCTTCAACATATGAAAATAAGGGGTTTGGGGGGAGGAACAAACACTTAATCCATAATAAGGAATAAAATTTCAAGTGGCCTTGGCAGACACAGTGTAGGAAACACTGCCTACTAAATAATGCAGAACTTGGCAAATGTAGAATTTCTCTTATTATTATTTCCTGCACATAGAGAGAGTACAACTCGGAGACTCAAAATGTTCCTTAGAATAACCTCTGAGAGGATGGATGCTATTTGCTCCTTCTTTATTTGATTTTTTTCAACTTTCTGGTTCTCTACACCATCTACTAACTTCTATTGTTGAGAAAGACCAAATAGAGACTTAAGAGCAGAGAGGAGCACAAAGGAAAACTGTTGAATTTATAATGTCTTTGTGGGGAAATCAGGAAAATGTCTATAAGAAAATATAAAAGCAAAGCAAACATGCTTCATAACAAGGTATAGTGTCCCAGTAATAAAAAGCTGGGGGAAAAATATTGTCCACATTTTAATCCAAAATTTAATGATCATACCGTCTCCAATCTTCTATTTAGTGATACTGCTGGAGAGTCTTACTATATTTCACGTCTGTTCTTCCACATAATCACAAATAAAATAAATGCCATTCTTTCACTAGTTCCACCATGGAATTTGGTTCTAATTAACTAAGTTTTGGATTCTGAATTGTTCGTAAATATCTTCTGTGAATATTTTGTCCTAAATAAAAGGAGGGAGTTAAACCCTATTTAAACTATACAGATCATTTAGGAATGGCACATGTTCCTTGACTGTTTGGAATTCTATCTTATTGTAATTTATTATATATTTTTCATGTTGCACACTCCTTATATTCAATTTCTTATGAAGGTGTATGAGCAAAGTTTTCTGTCAAGATTTAGTGTATATCATCAAAATAAAGTTAGGAGCTCAGTCTATAGCATCAGATTCTTAGTATGACACTTCATTGTAATGTCTTGTGTTCTTCAGATTTTGAAAAACTAATGATATTTAACATAGTTTCTCGCGTTCTATTGTCTGAACATATTTTATTGAGTTGGTTATGATATTTTTTAGCAATATGGTAAATTAATATGGTGACAACTTTTGTATATTTACTAAGTGACAAATTGATCTACTTTAATTATGCATCACAAAATGAAGGAGGGAAAGTAGGAAAGAAAGAAGGAAAGTAGGAAGGAGGGAATGAAACAGCATTGTTTCCTATTAAAGAGATTTGTTTCTATTCAAAGCCTAGATTTTAAGAATTGAATTCCAGAAGATGCCATTATCTTGGTGAAATAATGTTATATTAAGCATCTGAGATGATTTAAGTTACTACTGGGGCTTCTATATTTTTGTAGAAATGATGGAAGTGTCAGCAATTTTCTGTCTCAAAAAAATAAAAATCAGACAGCCTGCAGAAAACACCAACTGATTTCTGACCACTTTCTGAGTGAGACTTGACCTCTCCTTAAGAATACAGTCAGAACTATGATTCTTGGACACATCAAGAATATTTGATATATGTGATATTTGATATACGTGAAAACCTTGACCCCAGAAAAAAAAATCCAGAAAAAAGTAAAAATATGCATCAAAACAAAGCAAAATTTTCTGAACATCTTTAGAAATTAAAATATTCCTGATGCTTATGTGGCCCTCAAGGTATGATTTTGGTATTATATGTCTATTTAGAAATAGAAACTTGTAAGAATAAAAATATATATCTTTCTTCACTATTTTACATCAAGTTTTTTATATGGCTGAAAATAATTTTTTGCTGTTTCTGTTACTTTTTATATCCACAAACATTAACATATATACACAATGCCAATCTAAACTATGAAACTATCAAAAAACATCTACACACATTTGGATCCACTGGAACATTGAAAGATTTGAGGAATTCTTAGCATAATATTTTCATAGCACCAATGCTTCTGGGCAAAACACTAAAAGCTTTTTGAATAAGCAATTTTAATGAGCTATGGTCCCTTTCTCACTTTGTATTTGTATGTGCGTTTGACTGTTTTGGATAATATCTTCTGCAGATTTTTTTTTTCCAACTCTCAATATCCATTAACTATCTAAGATCTTGAAATGTAGAATAATGTCTGTGTACAGAAAAATAAAAAAGAAACTGAAATAAAAGAATACAAAGTCTTATAGATTTATTAGCTAAATTTTCTTCTTTTTGTTACATATGTGCAAACTTTCCATTTTATGTATTATGAGTTATGAAAGTGCCATTTCCTTGTATTTGAAGTTTCTGTTGTGCTATTTTCTGTATTGGACTTACCAACATCAGCAACAAAGGAGTAGATACTGCCTGAGTTAAAGTTAGCAGGATTGAAACTTTCCTACATGTAACATACATTACATGTATGATATGCTATTAATTTCATGTGTCATAGCAATCAGAGCTATTTCTAACTAATTACATGCTAAATTCAAAGTCACGTAAACACTTAAACTATTAAATAGTTTTATCCTTTGGATCATATGCATTTAGGAGAAAATAAAATGTATTGCTCATAAAGTGGATCATGCCCCTGAAACAATTAAAGTGCTTAAATATTTCACTCAGTTATGGATACCATAAAACCTTGTTAAAAGTAAGTATTAGATATTCTCCCTACAAATGCGTAAGTGTAATGAAAAAAAAATCCTCATAAAAATTTGAACATTCTTTTTAAACTTACCTTTCTATATGTATTTAAATGAAAATTAGTGTACAGTTCTTGCAAAAAAGGCAAAGGAATAAGGAAAGACAAGAGGGAGGGAGGAAGAAAAGAAGAAAAAAAGAAGGAAGGAGGCTAAAGAGTTCAGGCCTGAATTTCATCAAATAGTTGATGACCCATGAAAGAACAATATATTCAAAGATTCAGGATGTTTACTTTTCCCCAATATTAGTGGAATATTTTATAAATATATAGCTATTAGAAAATAAGTATTTGTGTTTTTGCTATAATAGATCTTCATGAAGAAAAGTTTTTATTTTTCCCAATTTGTTTTTTAATTAAAAGTTTTCATTCATTCAATAAAACAAGTGTTAGGTTGTGAACTGCTTAATCTTTAATTATTTGGCCTATAATCAGATATTTATAGATGAAATGTCTCAGGAATTTTTTAAACACCCACCTACTTAACATACATAGTCCCACTACCAGCCCAACTAGCAAATATTCATCGTAAAAACATATTATCGATGCTATCACACCCTTCTCACAAGAAATTCATAGTACTACTCTACAGTAATTAACTCAGTGTTTGTCTCAAGGCAGAAGATAATATTCCTTTCTTTTCTAATGCTAGTAAAGTTCTATGAGAAAGGATGAGGAATACACTGCAACTTAAAATAAACTGCAACTTCACTTACAGTTTGAGAAATAAGTATTCAACATGTTATATATATATGATATCACAATTCCAAAGGACTAGTTTCATCTGTCAACTTAGGCTACAATACTCATGTATTTTAAACACCAGTCTAGGTGTTGCTGTGAAGTTTTGACTTTGAGTAAAGCAGATTACCCTTCATAATGTGGATAGGTCTCATTCAATCAGCTGAAAAGAATGCGGTGCTTTGAAAAAGAGGCAATTCCACCTCCAGACCGCCTTCAGACTTGAGCTGCAATATCTACCCTTCTGGTGGTCTCCAGTCTATACCCTTACCCCTGACAATTTTGCATTTGCCAGTCTCCATATTCCTGTGAACCAGTTCCTTAAAATGTCTTTATGTATACATACACACTTCCTATTGATTCTGTTTCTCTGAAGAACTCTGACTAATACATAAATACTCTTGCATGTTATGCCCAATAAATGCATCTGGTAGATCAAAGGTCAGCCAATTCAAAATACAATAAAATAAACACAGGATTAGAAAAGCATTGCAAATGATAAATTAAAAAATATTCCTATTATTCTTCATATCAGTTATGTATTTTATGGCTTAAATATTTTCAGATACTCTTTTATATAAAACTGTTATAAAATACTTATTGTTTCATGTGACACAATATACATAAATATTGCTAAATAATAATATACATAAAACAGTGAACATTTAGTTATAGGAATTCAACAAAATAAACAACAAAGCATGGGTTTTTTTTTTAGGTATAAGAATATCAACAGATACATTTATAGCTTCATAACTAATTAAAATCTATAAAAATTTTTCTCTTTGTATTTCATAATGTATTATGGTTATTTATGTATGATGAACTGCAAAACTTATTCAGTATTAACTATAGTGAGTGAAATGCATTTGAAATACATTAAATATGAAAAAAATTAAAATTATGTTTCATACCAATTACCCATTCTCAATCACAATTTGGTAGAAAGATGTATCTCTCTTACTATTTAAGGCATAAAAGTTATTGATATTAAAGAATAACAAAGAACGATTTTTTAAAATTGTCTTTCTCACTACTACTATGGGAATTTAACAGGACTTACAATATATGTAACAAATATGTTGAAAGAAAAAATAATTCTTTTAGGAGACATTCTTGAAAGAGCCTAATGAGTAAGATAATTAAAAAGTACTTATAAACTAAAAGTGCTATAACATGAATGGTGATTAACATAATAAAATCATTTTTGCTTTTTAATAAAATATCTACCATTTTGAGATATAATTCATGTAAAAGAAATTTGAAGATGCATTTTTCCAGGACCAGTAGAGAAAGAAGGAAAGAGACTAATTATTGATACAAAGAATTTCCTCTCTAATTTCCATGTCATAAGTCTTCCCTTTACTTTCGCTCTAAGAAAGTTAAAACAAGATATTTTTTAATGTATTAAATCTTAATTTATAAACCAAACAACTGATTGAACGTTATCAACTACCTTATTTCATCACTGATTCTAGCAAATATTGCTAGGAACATACTTGCATTATAATAAGGAAGGACACATACACAGCATAGGAGCAATTGTTGGGCACGCGAGCAAGAGAGCATTAGAAATGCCTCATTACAGGCTTTAGACTTGTGTCTCTGATTTTAGAGAGAGTTTAAGTGGTGGGGCCTTGCTCTTGGATTGGATTGGTTTTATCATTCCTAGCTGAAGGTTATTCTGTGATTGTGTATCCTTTTATTTAGGAAGATGGAAGACTAATGTGAGGGTAAAACCATAGTTGGTAAAGAGGCAGTAGTCATTCTTTTTAGTCAGGATAGGGAAATATTTGGTCATTTTTATGGTTTGGACAATGTTCATTGTCTGGGCTCAGACCTGAATGCAAAGTGGTCTTGTTTTTATTTTGAACAATTTCCAACAGAATGACTTCACTGATTTTGATATTCTATGGAATTGCTTATGATCAATAGAAGAACAAGACCCAGCTGTCAGGTCCCAGATGTCAAATATGGCTTTTACATTTCTTACTACTCTGAATAAAATTTCTCTTAAAACATTTTATGTATTTTTCTCCTTTGTCAGTCTCCTTATTTATTTTCTGCTTTTAATCTTACTCTTCTCATCTAGTATTTATAGTGATTAAAAAAAAAAAAAACAGACAAAAAAACACAAAACACTGTTCTGTGATAATTTCTCTGCTTATAACCCTGTAATGGCAGAAAGTGAGGAGGAACTGAAGAGCTTCTTGATGAGGGTGAAAGAGGAGAGTGAAGAAGTCAGTTTAAGACTCAATATTTTAAAAACCAAAAAACCCCTAAGAACCTGGCATCCAGTCCCAACACTTCATAACAAACAGAAGGGGGAAAAGTGGAAACAGTAACTATATCTCCTTCTTGGGCTCTAAAATCACTGCAGATGATGCCTGCAGCCAAGAAATTAGAAGACAATTGCTTTTTGGAAAGAAAGCTGTGACAAACCTAGACAGTGTATAAAAAAGCAAAGACATCACTTTGCCGACAAAGGTCCATATAGTCAAAGCTATGGTCTTTCCAGTATTCATGTACAGGTGTGAGAGTTGGACCATAAAGAAGGCTGAGTGCTGAAGAATTGATACTTTGAACTGTGGTGTTGAAGACTCTTGACAGTCCCTTGGATAGCAAGGGGACAAGCCAGTCAGTAATCAACCCTGAATATTCATTTCAAGATCTGATACAGAATCTGAAACTCTAATACTTTGGCTCCCTGACGCGAAGAGCTAACTCATTGGAAAAACCCTGATGCTGAGAAAGATTGAAGGCAGAAGGAGAAGTGGGCAACAGAGGATGAGATGGTTGGGTGGCATCACTGATTCAATGGACATGAACTTGGGCAAACTTTGGGAGATGGTGAGGGACAAGGAGGCTTGGATACAACTTTTCAATAACACGTCTCTGCCTTCACAGCAAAGGTGTATCTCATTAACAAGGATTAGAAGAGTCCTCAGTATCTTGGTTCAGTCTGTTTATACACAGATTTGGAAGAAGGAAAGCTGGAAATGCTCTGTGTCTGAACAAGTCTGACTGAACCAACACTCTTGAATAGAAAGCAGGCATTTACTCATTTTATGAAAAGAATGAAACAAATATAGGTTCTTTGCAAACAGATTGTTACTCCTAAAACTGTCCATTCTGTGAGACCTCCAATATAAATGAGGAGGACGTGTACACTTAATGTGTGCATAAATGCATGCATACACACATACACACTATCACCTCATGCTCCAACTGTAATTGTTTCATTTCTTCTAATGTGGCATTCTTTCTTTAGCCTCGTTGAATTAGCTCATGATTGCTTTGGATTAGAATACTTATACTTCACTGCTGTTACCTTGTTTTATTGTTCCACCCCTTCTCCATGGTCTGTGGATATTCTGATTCATCATTCAAAGCTCAGTTTAGAAATCGCTCTCTTCTATTTGTAGAAGAAAGAATCACCATTACAGGTCTCTCTCCCTAATTAATTTGGAAGCTTATTGAGAGTCCATAACATTTATTCCTTTGCATTTTCAGTATCCAGAACAGCATTTGATCTGTAGTAGGTGTACTTAATAAAGTTAGCTTAACATTATTAAGAAGTTAGAATTTTTTAATGTCTAATTATTTTCACCTTTTTTCTAACCTATGGTTAACACATTTCAAGGAGGGATATATAATAATTATACTTTTAATTTCCTGACTTTATCTGTTAAGTATAATACTGAAACAGAGGATATTATAACAGTATTAGTCTGCCCTCGCTTTCATCAATCATCATTAATCTTTTATATTTTTCGGAGTTAATGATAATCAGGGATCATGGCTCTTTTATTTTGCTCACATCATTTCCCTCTCTTTTTGAAACATAAATATGTAAACCTATACTATAAAAAAGGGACAATTAGAAGGAAAAATATCAGAAATTTCTCCCTTCAGAAGTGCTGTTTGACTATAAAGAAGATATATATATATATATATATATAGATAGATATAGATATAGATACAGATATATCTAAAGTAAAATATATATATATATAATTTTTTTTTTGGTAACTGTAAACATTATCCAAAACTTGGAACATAAAAATCTAATATTTTTGGCACACTTACTTTCTTTCTGGGTTTTATTTTTGATGAGAATATTATTTTTTCTAGCTACATTCAGCAATAGTTAATATAAAATTAGCCTGCTTTCCACAAAAAGAAATCAATCAACACAATGAGATTGATCTTTCTAGTAAAAGTAGAGACAACAGTATAATTTTTACCCTTTACTTTTGCTTTGTTAAAATCACAATTATTACAAGGAGAGTGATAGTGAATTTCAAAAACTATTTAAGCTTTCAGAAAATTATAGGGGAAAAAAGCCAAGTTTCTTGCTCTTAACAATAGCAACACAGACTTTGCTATTGTCCCTCAACAAAATAATGGACTTAAACAGAAATGAAAGAAATATAGTCATTGCCTGTTAAGTAAATTTAACACACAGTGTATATAAGGAATAAAGTTTGCCAAGCAAAATCACACTACATATATACTTCAATATTTTATTTATATCAATTCACATATGTATGTGTGGACAATCTTGTGGGACTGTACCATAAACCTGTGAAGTCAGGTGCTTACTCCAAAGAGACAGTGTCATAAATGATTTGAATTTGCAGATAGCTTGCTGGTTTCAAGAAATTGCTTTCTGAAGTGGGAAGTCCTCTCTCCTAACACACACATGTTGGTTTAGCATCCAGGAACCCAAGTTAGAGTTTGAAAACAACATGCTTTTCACCTGAAAGGAATCAAAGTATATGTGAGAGAAATTTCCTAATGCTACATATTTATGTTGTCCTAGACATCAGTGTATATAATTTATAGCAGGAAAAAGAACAGTCGTTAATCCAGAAAGGTGTGAGGTGGACATTTACTAAGATACTTTCTACTGTTTCAGTGCATGTAAGGAAAAGTAGTTAAATTACTTAGAGTAAAAAAGAAGTGAAAGTCTGTCCGTCATGTCCGACTGTTTGCAACCTCATGGCCTATAGCCTGCTAGGCTCCTCTGTCCATGGAATTCTCCAGGCCAGAATACTGGAGTGCGTAGCTGTTCCCTTCTCCAGGGGATCTTCCCAACCCAGGGATTGAACTCAGGTCTCCAGCATTGCAGGCAGATTCTATACCATCTGAGCCACCAGGCTATTCTCAAATCTCTTCAAACCTTTATGCACATTCTATGAATAAAAAAGATGTATTAGAATACATGAATTAATAATTCTTACTATAAATTGCTTTAATCAGGTATCCTAAGGATTTCCATATAGTTTATGAATGTGAAAAAATATATAATGCTTTTAAGTATGTGCTGAATATTTTACAAAGTTAAAATAAAAAATCCGAGCTCATTAAAGAATATGTTTCTTTTATCTATTTCACAAGAAGTTCTGATATCTACCAAAAGAAATCTAAAGTTTAAAACATGATGACTACTAAAATAATGCTTTATTATTAAGTTTATCAACAAAGACATTGACTGACACTAACATTCAAGCAATAGATTTATCATTCTTGAATTAATGCATGCACAACTTTGTGTTTTATCTTTTATATGCACTCCACTTTTTACTGTAATTCAATAAATGACAGGAGCATGTCTCATTCATCATTGTATACTCATTGCAAAGATTACAGTCAGACATGTAGTAGACATTTGATATACATTTGTTGAATAACTGGATAAGTCAACCAATTAACACATATCAAAGACTCAAGAAATTCCTTTTGAAGTGTAAAAGTTTTCAAGTTTGGAAAAGAGAGATTGTGATCTGTTCCCTTGGACTTTGTTACCTTACTTACCTTCTTGCTTCACATCAATTTTGGCATATTGCTTCTCACACTTATCTCAGTTTCTCCTGCAAAATGAAGTGTTGGACTAGGTGATATTTACAAACATTTATGTCTCCAACATTCCATATCACAAAATTTATAGCATCATTCTTTCAACATTATATACTTGGATACATGCAGTTTAATGGAGTTCATTTGTTTATTGATTTTTTCTTTAGTTTTGGTTTCCTTTTTTTTTTTTTTTTTTTTTTAAATTTTATTTTATTAGTTGGAGGCCAATTACTTCACAACATTTCAGTGGGTTTTGTCATACATTGACACGAATCAGCCATTGAGTTACACGTATTCCCCATCCCGATCCCCCCTCCCACCTCCCTCTCCACCCGACTCCTCTGGGTCCTCCCAGTGCACCAGGCCCGAGCACTCGTCTCATGCATCCCACCTGGGCTAGTGATCTGATTCACCATAGATAATATACATGCTGTTCTTTTGAAACATCCCACCCTCATCTTCTCCCACGGAGTTCAAAAGTCTGTTCTGTACTTCTGTGTTTCTTTTTCTGTTTTGGTTTCCTTTTGAGAGAGTCTTAGAATATGGGATCTTCTCTGCTCTGTTGGTTTCTCCCAGTCCTACTGTAGAATGAAGAATTCAGCAAGAACTTTAAAAGCTAAAAAAATTGGATGTGCAATGTGGAATCTCAATATCCTAGGAAGAAAAGAGGAGTTCTTAGCAGGAGAATCAATAAGGAAAGAAAAAGTATAAAAAATTATGAATACAGTCCCAGGCAGAGGAATCAAAGTGGCTCACACAGAGTCAGCACTGACCACATCAATCAACTGGGAAAGATTCAGAGAAAAGACTTCACAATTCTCATAATAAAGGTAGAAGAAGTTCAGAAAAAGTTTTAAGAAGATACTCTGAGGTTGGGTGATCTCCCAGACAGCATAAGACAGACAAATGTGAAAATGTTCATAAAACAAAGAGATACAAGAAAACAGTCTGAAAAATCTCTCAACTGCATACTGACTCAACTTACTACCTTGGAAGTTTTCTTGGAAAAGTTTAAATATGTTTAAATAGCTAAATAGAGAGAAAGTGCCATTTCATTAAGCTAAGTCCTCAGGCCAGTGGAAGGGGGGAACTATTGAGGCTGAGAAAGGCTCTAAAAGCTATAACAAGATTTATTTCATAATTAGAACTATATAGTAATACTCTATAGGATTGAAAGGCAAACCAAACTCTTGAAATTCCAAAATACTAAGAAGCTCCCTATAAATTGATAAATATCTTCCTTCTTTTCCAGGTTTAATGATGCTTTAAAATTCATGAAGCCTAAAAAAAGGAAAACTAAACTAGCAAGCAAAACTTGATTTTGCAACACTAACAGAACAAAATATATAACATGATTGAAAAACCTAAATTGTATGATCCATTTATTTAAAAAATCCAGACTGGGAACCACTAGGGAATCTATAAAAATAGATCTATTTTAATGTAGGTGGATAGAGACAGACTTTATTTTTGGGGGCTCCAAAATCACTGCAGATGGTGACTGCAGCCATGAAATTAAAAGATGCTTAATCCTTGGAAGAATAGCTATGACCAACCTAGACAGTATATTAAAAAACAGAGACATTACTTTGCCAACAAAGGTCCATCTAGTAAAAGTCATAGCTTTTACAGTAAGCCATTTATAGATGTGAAAGTTGGACTATAAAGGAAGCTAAGCACTGAAGAATTGATGCTTTTGAACTGTGGTGTTGGAGAAGACTCTTGAGAGTAACTTGGACTGCAAGGAGATCCAACCAGTCCATCCTAAAGGAAATCAGTCCTGAATATTCATTGGAAGGACTGATGCTGAAGCTGAAACTCCAATACTTTGGCCACCTTGTGAAGAACTGACTCATTGGAAAAGACCCTGATGATGGGAAAAATTGAAGGTGGGAGGAGGAGGAGAACGAGACAACAGAAGATGAGAAGGTTGGATGGCATCATCAACTAGATGGACATGAGTTTGAGTAAGCACCAGGAGCTGGTAATAGACAAGGAAGCCTGGCATGCTGCAGTCCATTGGGGTGCAAAGAGTTGAACATGACTAAACAACTGAACTGAACTGAAAGATAGACAGGCAGAGATAAGAGATTAATGAAACCCAATGTTTTCTGTCTCTACTTCAAAAAGTATACAATAATGCATCCCTTTTCTAAATTTACAGACTTCCCATTGTTTAAAAAGGTTAAAGGCTTCACTGGTGGCTCAGTGTGAAGAATCCACCCGCCAGTGCAGGAGACCTGGGTTTAATCCCTGATCCAGGAAGATCACACATACCACAGAGCAACTGACCCCTTTTGCCAGAACCTTGAGTCTGTGCTAGAGACGCCAGGAGTCTCAACTGCTGAGATCAGGCCTACGACTACTGAAACCCATGCACCCTAGAGCCCGTGCCCCTACTCTGCAACCGAAGAAGCCATCACAATGAGAAGCCTGCAACTAGAGTAACCCGGCCCCCTCACAACAACTAGAGAAAAGGCCACACAGCAATGAAGACCCAGTGCCATCAATAATAAACACATAAAAAAGTTGAAGAGATTTACACTTGGCATCAAAAAAGGACATGTGAGTGTGTGTGTGAGAGAGAGAAAGAGAAGGGGAGAAGTAATGTAGGAGATTTCCTGTAAATAAAAATCTACACTTCAAAAGGGATACTAATAGTATAAAATTTAAAAAGTGTTACTATACTTTCCCAAACTGATCTTACAAGCATACTTCAATATTTTAAGTGTGGCCAGTTTAAATTTACAGCTTATGCAGTCCATTAGTAATATTTTGTCATGAATATTCAACAAAAAATTAAGGTATTATGTTTTTCAGTAAGAGTTACTGTTTATTTTGCAACGGAATCGAGTTTGGAGTACTAATTCCTATAAACCTTAAAAACTGCTATTTTCCACAACAAAATAAAGATAAATATTAAGTTGCATAGATTCCACATTTAATCCTGCAAATGTTATACAAAGTAAAAATGACTGAAGCTTGATACATGACTAATTATAAACAGTTTGAACACCCTTTATATTTGAAAAAGGGAAAATTATGCACATTCATTTACATTATATAAAGGATGGATAACAGAGTTAACTCACTGAGGTGCAATTAAGTTGTCTTCAGAGAAAATGGCGCTAAGAATTATAAAAGAAATAATAAATTGACCTATGGCTTTTACTCCACATGAACAGTTAGCTATGAGGTTTCATGAAGATGCCAAAAACTCTCAAACTACAATTCATTTTTTTTAATTGAAAGAAATAATGTGTTCTAACGCATTTTTAGAAGGAAGCAGTAAAAAATAAACAAATGTTATTCCAATTGAATTTGGACTTATTGTTTTATTTTTTTAAAGAGGATTATAGGAGTCTACAGCCATATACATTTTTTAAGTTGAGACACATGCTGAGTAGCTGAAGAACAAAAATAAGGTTTTATTCTTGAACCTTATATCTTTTCTTGAACCAAATCATCACAATTCCTACAATGATTTTTAATACAGCTAAGTAATGAACACTCCTTTCATTGTTGTTAGTTAAATAATTTTCAGGTGTCATTTTTAAGGACTAATTATTTTGCATAATTCTTTTGCCAATAGCTATAAGATAACCAGGGCTTCCCAGGTGGCACTAATAGTAAAGAATTTGTCTTCCTGCCAGTGCAGGAGATGCAAACGACCTGGGTTTGATCCCTGGGTTGGAAAGATCCCCTGGAGTAGGAAATGGCACCCCACTCCAGTGTTCTTGCCTGGAAAATTCCATGGACAGAGGAGTCTGATGAGCTACAGTTCACAGACTGCAGAGAGTCAGATTTGACTGAGTGACTAAACAAATATAATAAACAAGGCACAATTTCCTGCCATATTTAATATTCAGCTGAACAAAATAACCAAATAAATGTTGCCTAAATCATTTTACTTAAGGAATTATTGGTTGAACTTTTGATTCCAAATAATATAGTACATATATAATAGCCAAATATAGAAGAGATAATGATAATTCTTCATTGCTTTTTAGATAGTAATGAAGTTAGGTTACTTCATTTAATGACTCCAGGGAACCCCCTCAGAGCACACACCAGCTATGTTCTCACTAAATTAACTGCCTAGCTCTAACTGGTTTTGAATATACTTAATATAAGTAATATTTTGCCAGTACTTCCTATCATTCAATAAATAATATCTCCATAAAATTTTTTTTTAATTTCTATGTTAAATTGCTACTCATCTGTGCATTTTTCATCTTCAATAAAGATCATTCTATTTGCCTATCAAATAAACTTATATACATAAATACTTAATTATTCATAAAGCAGCTAAAATCATTTAACCTAGACAATAACACAAGAACAATTTTACTAGATATGCAAGTTTTTGCAGTTTCCCCTTTGAGATTATGCTTGTTGAAATACTGAAAAGGAAATAAGGGGTTGAGGAAGTAAATCACAGTTAAATAGGAAAATATCTTGTGATGACTAGTAAGATTGAGACAGTGTTTAGGCTTTTGCATTCACATGGTGCATACGCTCTTTCTTCTCCTCCCCTTCCTCTCCTCCATTTGTTTCCTTTCCTTTTCCCTTCTCTCCTTTCCCCTGCCCTCCTTTCCTCCACCTCATCTGTTATACTCTCTCTCCCTCCAATCCATCCATCCAACCATTCGTCCATCAATCCATCCATTCATTCTTGTATGTATGTATGTATGTGTATACATATATAAATATATATAAATATAAATAAATATATACATATATATATATATAAAGTCACCATCTAACATATATCTGGAAATTACTATTTCAGTAGAACACAATGAAAAAGTTTGGTTAATAAAACTGATTTCCAATTTAAGCTACAAATTTGCTTAAATATGAGGCTTCACTTTGGAAGCTGTCAAAACTATGCATCAGTTAGTGTTTACTATTGGTTAGTAGTTTATTTTTAAGAAAGAATTTCTTTAATAAAATATATACATGCCCCAAACTATGGTCACTCCTAAAAAATTAACAATAATTCTAATATCAAAATAACTTGTCAGTTTTTGCATTTCCCCAATTTTCTTATGCCTTATAATTACTTTTATGATTTGTTATGAGTAGGAACCACAACAGGAAAAGCTGGTAACTTGCTATTTGTATTTATTTGAAATTCTATTAATTTATAATTGTCCCTACCTTTATATTGATTACTTCACAATTTTTTAAAGAAACTGGGCATTTCATCTTATTTTATGATTTTGCTTAGTATCTCTATGCAGTGTCATTGAAGATATTGCTATGTCACCTGTATATTCCTTAAACTCAATGTTAATTCTAGAATCTTAGTCTGATACTATTTCGTCTGTCTATTTTGTTTTTTACAGGAAGATTTCATAGGTGCTGTAGTCTTCCATTAGGAAACACAGAAATGATAATCATTATTTTTTCTATTCCATAATGAATGATAAACTTACCCAATTCCATTATTTCATTATAAATAGCAAAATGTTGAGATTCTACCAGCCCTTCTTCACATTTTGATGGAATACAGCACAGAGCACTTTACCCTTAAAATTCATTTGCCACTCTGAGGCAGAGTTTGTCCCTGGCAGACAGATTAAAAGTATATTTCTCTTCATTTGACAATATTCAGAAAACGGAGTTGCTTTCCAGAATCATTCAAAGGTGACCTATGTGATATTACTATACATTTTTGAGTAACACAATATTCTGGGTTCAAATTATTTAATATGTTTCAACATTTCACAATTATCATGCTTACTGATGCTCAAAATTATCCTATCTTTGGCCAATGGGAGCAAATTCAGGACAGCTTCTACATCTTCTTGACATGACCTCTAATCTTTAAAAGTTTCCTGCTTTCCTGGTATGACAAAATACTTGCGTATTCCTTGTCACAGAATTGGAATCAGTTATTTCTTTCATATTAGTGAAAATGCCATAGAGACAATAATCTGTCAGTAGTGATATTGGTTATTATAACTTTTCCTTTTCAAATGATAAAATCATAAAGTATACATACACATGCATATAAATAAGAAATAAATTATGTGTTCCTTGATATTTCCAGATCATATGTAAGAGTCTGCACTTTTAATTCTTTGATTTTATATTATTTTCTTAATCTTAAAACTTGATTCATAATTACAGTCTCATAATTAACAATGGCTTTATCTTGCAGGCCATTTCAGAATCAAAATACCAATAGTATTATCAACAATTGAATAGTGATTTTTAAATTTTTTTCCTTGTGGTTCTTTTTTTCTTTAAGATATATTCCATCAGTCAGATGGTTATATTTTAAAATCAATTAATATATTTGTTCTATATGAGCTATGCAAATGGCTTGATATAAATATATTTATTTGTTTTACCTTACTTTCTTATTTGCAGATTTGCTCTTTTAATATAATTTTGTTTTATAATAATAAAAACATACCTATATATCCAAAGCTAATTGTACAAAACAGAGAACTGTAACTTTTCTTCATATGCTCTCTGCCCTGTTTTCTGTCTATATATGTACACATAGGCAACCATACTATATTATTAGTTTATTTCATGTTTATGTACTTTTTAAAATAAAATATATGCACACATTTATGTGTGTATAATCCATTCTTCCTTAGATAAATGGAAGCATACTATTCATAATATGTCCAACTTACTTTTTACTTAAGCATATATCCAAGAGTTAGGATCAATAGAATAGAAAATCCTAGAGCAAATATCCTTTGGCTAAAAACTTAGTACCTTTAGTAAGAGAGTGACTGAAAACTGGTGAGTGGAAACAGAGAGACTGAATGAAAACTGGTGAATGGAAACTAAGAGAGTGAATGAAAACTGGTTAGTGGAAACTATGACCTCTAGCCTCTCCAGAGCTGTAGCTGATACCTTCTTCAAAGCTCCCACCATAAATTATTGTCAGTATAGACTATCAGGTATGTTCCAAGGCACCCTGGCAAAGAGTCTTTTTATCAGGTAGGATATTCCAAGGGATTAGAGTTTATCTCGCAGAAAATGAGGGTAAAGACCAGAACTCTTTTTGAGTAAGGTTAATTAAGTAAACTAATCTGCAGGTATATTATATCTTGATTGAGCCCTTTATGATAAGAAAAATATGAAGGTACAGATAAAATACCTTTTTCAGATGTTTCTTAAAAGGGAAGAGTACTATAACTAAATGATAAATACAAAAATATACCTAGTTGTATGTTCTACTTATCAAAGTATACTGCTTCTCTAATTGGAACACTAAATTCCCTTTCAAATTATTGTCTATTGTCAAAAATTGATACCAAATCTGACTTCAAAAATATCCTGTGTGCTTTCCCTCACCTGAAAACAGAAAATATCTTTGATAAGGATATTTGGTAATCATACTCAAAATGATTATTATGATTTTTCCCCTCCTGTCATGGATGCAAGAAATTGCTAAGAAAGATAAAACTTAAAATACAGTAACAATTAGATATGCTACAATTACTTGTCTTAGGGAAGTAACTTTTCCACTAATTATGAATAGAACTATTATTAACAAGAAATTCAGAAAAGTTATAAAGGAGAAGTATAAACTCTGATTTTGTAATCAAGACAAATTATAAAAATGAAAAAGTAGAGAATGTATAGTGTGGTGTAGCTATGCTGTTTGGGCACAATTACAGTACTTTACATAAATATTGTTCCCTGGCTTTATGAGTTAAAATTAAAAAGTGGATATACCTTTAAATAAGCTTACTATTCTGGACAAAGCATGATAAATTCCATATATCAGTAGAGAAATATGTCTATTTGTTTTATAGTACGAACATTCATAAATCAAACACTTTGTTTTGGACACAATGCAGAATTTGGTAATGTGAAATTACCTTTCAATATTTGCAGTACAGCTATTAGGATAGAGTAGCTGCTGGCATTCTGACTTCTAGCTTTAATGACTACTTGTACTGAAAATAAAATGCATCATTTTTGGACATTCATTTTCAATTTCATCTGCCAAGTAGAATGCTATCATGTACAAGATCAATAGAGTGATCTGACCAAACACACAAATCAGATTACACTCTCCCTCTTTCACCACTAAAATTTTAAATCTACAACAGAACATAATACATCATTCAAAGGTCTACAGGATTTTGCACCATTTTATATAGCACTCGAGAGAATTTTTGGCTAAGCTAATGAAATTCAACTAATTGGATATTTTATTTAATGCTAGCTTCATTAAGGTCACATTTATATAGTAACAGTAATCAGCTTCCTCATTTTCTAATAACAAATTCATAGTAAATAATGCACACTTTATTTTATATTGTCTATTTCAGGCATTGAATGTACAATAAAAATACATTTATTTTGTAGAGTTGTCTCATAAAAAGCCTCAGAGGAGCAAATATTACCTAGAGTTCTTTGTGTACCCAAATTCTTTGGCTAACCTCATAAACTATAATTCTGATTATTAAGACAGAATTTTATTTCTTTAAAAAAAATGTATTGAAAATTTATCTCAGAGGAAGGGAAACACTCTTTTTCAAGGATATTTTAATGTCCTGGTAAAAACTGGTTATAACATAGGTGTTGAATAAACGTATTTTGAATAAAATTAATTTAGATACATATTATAGGACTTCACTAAAAGTAACCTATGAACTGCTTCAGGCTTCTGGAAAGGGTTAAACATTTCTCATGATAAATAATCTAAGACTCACCCAATAATAGAATAAAAGATTTCATCATAAACTATTAATTTCCCTTCCTTTTTACAAATTATTCTGCTCACAGTTATCAAGGGACAACTATCAGACATGTATAAGTTTCAATACTTTCTTAAGCTAACGGTAAATACAAATACAGGCCAAAGTAAAATGCAGACCACAACTGATGTTTCTACATGTGTTGCATAAATATCAGAAAATCATATAATTTTAAAACCATGAGAAGAAATTTTACTTTAGTGAAAATAGCAGGTTTGTCATCTCAGAGATTTTTACTCATTTTTTAGGTGGAAAGGACACAGGTGTATTCATTTGTATAAACACAATCAGGCTGATTCAATAATGGGGAAAATTCTTATTAGTAGCAAGTAATCAGTGAATAACACAGCAGGAGAAAATGCTTTATTTTCTAATTCTAATCTCTATTTATTTTCTAATATATTAATTTATTTGCATGATTATTTTCTACAAATATGACTAATGCAGTTACATAGATGGAAGTATTTTTGTTTTAAAAAATGCCACGCACCATGCATTCATTTGAAAAAATATTTAAAAAGTAGACTTATCTTTGAACCGCATAACCAACAAGCTATCATTTTGTTGTGTAAATCATATAATATTTCATAAAATTATACATACTTATATAATACTTTGATTTGATTCAGATTTTTTTAAATTCTGATTTAATTCAAGACTGAATTATAGTATGGTATTCATGGTAAAATCAAACCTATCTCCATACCTTTACATATACAAAATCCCCTACAGTATAGCTCTAAACAGTGTGCCTTTATCTGAAATCAACCCAAATTTGCTAGTGCTCATGGTTTTCCCATCAGTTTGTCTAAATCAGTCATTACCAACAGCAACTACCCTACTGCCCAGTCTAGAGTCTGTCATTATTCACTCGCTATTCACTCCCTCCCTTTCCACAAACCATATGGATTCTGTCTTATAAATACCTCCTAATTTTTCTCCTACCACTTGCCACTAATTTGGTGATGCTATCATTAATTCTTCTCTGAATTTTCACAAGTTACCGTTGTTGCCTGACAAGCCACTGTTCTCTACCTGTTAGTCAAATTATATCATTCCCCCATTCTTTTTTTTTTTATTAATTTATTTTTATTGAAGGATAATTGCTTTACAGAAATTTTCTGTTTTCTGTCAAACCTCCACATGAATCACATTCCCCCATTCTTGAAACTATTCACCAATGTGATTCTTAGTAAATTATTGTATTTTTCTTATTTGCTCCACTGACATCTTAATTCACCACGTAACTTATCAAAAACACTGTCTTTGCATATTTGTTTTCTCTGTGTTTAGGTATTTAAGCAAAACATCCCTTAAGATAGACTATCTTTTTAAGGTAGATGACTTCAAATTATTCTGAATATTTTCCTACACCTGAAAACTGGAAAATGTCTTTCACATGGGGAATATATTACATACTCCTGTCTTTACATTTACTAGCTGAGTAATCTTGGTCAAGTTTCTTAAACACTCCATTACCTGCAGTTTTCTTACCTGCTAAATGGAGATAATGATATAATTTATCACAGAATTGATATAAAGATTATACAGAATAATATGTAATATTTTTATGTATATATATAACAATAACACACACAAGACTGCCAAAAGCCAAGTAAGCACTATCAAAATTAGCCCTTATTTCTTGATAGTATACGAAAACAAAACAAAACAAAACAAAAACATTCTTCTTAACTCAGTGTTACCTAAGACAGTATTTCTTAAAGTTTATGCTAAATTATTATATGCCAAGAAATATATCCACAATTTTTAAGTTCGCTAATTCTTGAATAAACTCAAAATGATTGTTAAATGAAGCAATAGATACTACTGTTCATCTAAAAGTGGAGGATATGATGAAATTCTGTGTGCAGAACAGTTATCAAAAAGAGTTAAGTATGCAATCCATAATGATTACATGCTATAAATACACTATACTAAATAAAATAATCTTTCATCAATTTTATCATCTTATTTAGAAAATATACATAAGCAATATATTTCCATCATTATTACGATTGGTTGAATTCTTATCTTACAACCAAAGTACAATGTTATTCTGTCACTAAAGGCAATACATTTCAAGTCATAAAGATTTCTACATCATTAAAATAATAATTAGTTTTGAATTATTTTTTATTCTTTATTTTATAAGGCATAACCAAATACTACTTTCAGATCAGATACACCCTGTGCATAACTAAGCCACATTTATTAATGATATAATTTTAGTGATCCCTCTACAAATAGAACTACTATGAAAAAAATTTAATGCAGACAGAGCCTAAAATATATGGAATATTGGTGATGGGATGAGAAAGGAGGTGGGAGGGGGTTCAGGATGGGGAACACATGTAAATCCATGGCTGATTCATGTCAATGTATGGCAAAAACCACTACAATATTGTAAAGTAGTTAGCCTCCAACTAATAAAAATAAATGAAAAAACAAGTTATACCTAGTGACATTCAAATATTTTTTGAATTTATTTTACCAGTCTCTTCTCAAAATACTATCCTAAAGTGTCTTCTGTCAAAGAATGATACTTTGTATTATAATAAGATGGACAAGAATTAAATATTTTGAATGTGAGGCACTGTCTAGAATAGCCTGGGTCCCATCAGCATGGTTTTGGGTAGCCAGAGAACAGCAGGAGGTATAAATTCATTTTAGTATTTATGAATACCTCATTTAGAGATTTATTTTCCTATTTACAAGTGGAATTAATGAATAAGTTGTATTAGTTTCTTGAAGCCCAGATACTACACTGGCCAATCTCTGTTTACCTAAAGACATCATCTTGAGGAGCTCATTTTGGAATCCCTCTCCTACTGCTAAAGCAACCCATGGGGTTCTCATTCCCAATGCCTCATTGGATAAAATAGGTTTACAGTCTCAGCTGTTGTTTTTTAATCGCTAAGCTGTGTCCAGCTCTTTGTGACCCAATGGACTGCACCATGCCAGGCCTCCCTGTCCCTCAATATCTCTTGAAGTTTGCTCAAACTCATGTCTATTGAGTTGGTGATGCCATCCAACCCTCTCATCTGCTGTCACCCCCTTCTCCTCCTGCCCTCTTTCTTTTCTAGCATCAGGGTATTTCCAATGAGCGGGCTCTTTGCATCAGGTTGTCAAAGGATTGGAGCTTCAGCTTCAGTATCAGTCCTTCCAATGAATCATCAGGGTTTATTTCCTTAAGGATTGACTGGTTTGTCTATTTGCTCTCCAAAGAACTCTCAAGATCTTCTCCAGCACAATTCAAAAGCATCAATTCCTTGCTGCTCAATCTTTTTTATGGTCCAACTCTCATAACCATAAATGACTACTGGAAAAAAAACATAGTTTTTGACTATATGGACCTCTGCCAGTAAAGTGATGTTTCTGCTTTTTAGTAGCTGTCTAGGTTTGTCATAGTTTTCCTTCCAAGGAGCAAGCGTCTTTTAATTTCATAGCTGCAGTTACCCTCCACAGTGATTTTGGAGTCCAAGAAAATAAAATCTGCCACTGTTTGCATTTTTCCCCATCTACTCATCATGAAGTGATGGGACCAGATTGCCATGATCTTAGTTTTTTGTATGTTGAGTTTTAAGGCAGCTTTTTCACTCTCTTTCACCTTCATCAAGAGGCTCATCAAGCTCCTCTTTGCTCTCGGCCATGAGTGGAATCATCGGCATATCTGAAGTTGATATTTCTCCCAGCAATCTTGATTCTAGTATGTCATTCATCTAGCTCGACATTTCACATGATGTGCTCTGCATATAAGCTAAATAAGCAGGGTGAAAATATATAGCCTTGACATACTCCCTTCTTAATTTTGAACCAGTCCTTTTCATTGTTCCATGTCCAGTTTTAACTGTTCTCAGTTAGGAATCATAATATACTTTCCACAGAAACCAGGCTTCCTTGGTGGCTCAGTGATAAAGAATCTGCCTGCAATGCGGGAGACACAGGAGGCTCTGGTTCAATCCCTGGGTAGGAAATATCCCCTGGAGGCCGGCATGGCAACCCACTCCAGTGTCACTGTCTGGAGAATCCCATGGACAGAGGAGCTTGATGGGCTACAGTCCATAGCGTCCCCAAGAGTCAGACACGACGGAAATGGCTGAGCACACATGCGTGCCATAGAAAGCAGCTTATAAGCTGTGGTTAATAACGGTGAAAATGTTGTGATGTTGTTAAAATTATTTTAACTTATTATATATATAATTTTAATATATGTTAAAATTTACATATATTATAAATATGTTGCATATATTTCTATATATATATGATTAGTTGTTGATATACAGGTGATTAGTTGTTGAGGTTAGTTCACAAATACTATTATCATGATGTTAAAAAGAATAAAGAATAAATTTTAATATATTCAATTACATATATCATTACATATATATAATAAATATATTGTATATTTATATATATAAATTCAATATATTATTGATTATATTTAGTTAAATAATTAAATATAAAATGTATTAATGAAATTTAATATATTAAAATTTATTCTTTATTCTTTTTAACATCATGGTAAATAGTATTTGTGAACTAACCTCAACAGCTAATCACCTTTATGCTGTGATTTCTAAGAGAAATTAAAAAACATTCTGCATTTTTTTTTTTTGTATCTTAAGGGTTTTTTTTTTTTTTTCTGTTTATAACATTCTGCATTTAAAAGCTCTAAAAAATGTAAGTCAGGGAATACTTATAAATTTCATCTAATAATTAGAAGCTTTTACCATAATATTGACCACAACACAGTAAACTATTTGTTAGCTTTAACTACACTGAATTTAGTGACTGAGAAAACTATTGAACCTGAGTGTTTACAACTGCTTTAATTTTTGATTAGCCACCTGTTGTTTTAAAAACACAGGAAGACTGAAATATGTCAAATATTATTGTATGGGTATTGGCTAAAATATTAAAGCATGAAATCTGAAACCCTGAAATAATTTAATTAGGTTTTTTTCTGTGATGTATAGATTTAATTTACTGAAAATATTACACTAATAGCAAACAACATATATCATTAAAATATAACTAGTGAGAAGGATAAGTCAATCCATAAATGTTAAAAAATGAAGGGATATAGCATTTCACTTACTGGTAAATATATGTAAGTTAAAAGACAAAGAAATTTGGCAAGAAAATGCACTTATTGAAAGATATTAACTTACGTTCCTTCTATCATCCGAAAAGCATGCTACAATTACTTTACTACAACATTTCAGGTTTTGAAGTTTTATTAACTGTGAAAGAAATATATTGGGATTATTGACCACAGCTTGCTACAGTTATTTCCACATCACCACATTCCTCATCAATCAAGAAATTGTCATTTTTTTCTCATAGAGTATATTGAAATTCATATTGCCTAAATGTCAGTGAGGAAGAGACTTAACTGTTTTGGGGATAGTGATCATGCACTTACATTCTTGTCCCCATCATTTTCAGAGATTTGATTAGATTTTAGCACTTTTCTCCTAAAAACGTGTGCACATATAAAGTAGCAATAGAGGACTAAAATGTAAGAGGTTTCTTTACATTTCAAAGATATGAAATCCTTGGTGTGCTGCAAACAGTGTCTTAAAATAAACTCCAGTATTAATTTAGAGTTTTCTTGGATCATTCTGATAGTTCCTATGTGAACATGAGCTAGCATCTATGTAGACAAAAGATGACTGCTTGTATTATGTGTAGTATATACTTCTTGTATTCCACTTAACCAATATGATATGTCTCTGAAACTTTTGTCCTAATTCTAGGATACTGAAGACTATCTTTATATTTTATCATTTGGTTTATCATTTAACCTAATTAACTGATTTTTTTCTTAGTGAAATGCTAGCAATTTTGTATATTGTATATCCTGCATCTACTCTTTGAAAATTATTAAAAGCATTTAGTATAATTTATTTGATATAATGAAGTATAATTTAAAATTATAAAAGTTTTCATTAATGTCTCTTCTTTAACCTTTTTTATTTCACAGGAAACTTTAGAAAATAATTTTGAAGATTTGTCTAATTGCCTAACTATTATAAAATTTCCTACAAACCTGTAAAATTCCACACTGACAATTTTCCTAAAAATATAAACCTATACATGTATTTAGATATGTATATATACTTATAAATGAGGACTTCATTTATTACACTGTTTAAGGAGGGAGTCTACAATTTAATACATTTGTATGCACAGGGAAAGTAGGAGGTGTTTTTCATGATATTTAGTGCATGAGTACAATGTGTTGTGTTGGTTTAGCACTTCCTGTGCTGCCACATGCCAATCCATGCTCTCCTCATCACTCTTCACTTGCACAAACATCAAACAGAAGGGACACTGAGTAGGATAATTTCATTTAGAAAAAACAAACTTCCTTGTGATTTTAACAGTATTTTGTTATCAATATTGGGTTGGCCAAAAAGTTCCTTCAGTTTTTAAGTAAAATGAAAGACACAGTTTTCATTTTCACCAAGAACATTACCGAACTATGTATTCATCGTTTTGTTCCACTATCTTCTGCCATTTTGCAGACAATTCATAACTCCACCTTCCCAAAATGCTTTATCTTTTTGAACAAAATAATGTTCCAGGTACCTTTTATAGTATTCCAGGGAACTGACATTTGTTCCATTACGAGAATTTTGTAAAGATCACAGAAAAAATGGAAATCGAAGCAGCAATGTCCGGTGGTGGATGAATCAGAACTTCCCAATCAAACTGCAACCATTTTCACCTGGTCATCAAAGAAACAGGCACTCTTGAGTTATCCTGATGGAAGAGAAGAGAATGTGTTTTCTGTAGATTAATTCTGGATTTTTTTTTTTTTTTTTTTTTTGGTCATATGATGCTTTCAGTTGGTCTAATTGGAAGCAGTACTTGTTGGAATTAATTGGTTGGTTTTCCAGAATGTGTAGTTGGTGGTGGTTCATTTCACTTATCCCACCATCTCTTCCATTCCATATTATCATACAGTGTATTGTATCTACTTTTCATCACCTCTCACAGTTTGTTTTAAAAATAGAACATTTTTGCCACATTTAAATAGAAAATCACATGTGGAAATATAGTCAAGAAGATTCTTTTTGCTCATGTGGAACCCAAATATCAAGGTAATGAACATAACCAAGTTGGTGCAAATGATTTTTAACACTTGATTTGGATATTTTGAGTATGTCAGCCATCTTCCACTTGATATAACATTGATTACTGTCAATTAAAATCTTGATTTGATCACTATCAAGTTGTCTACCAGATTGTGGAGCATTGTTCAGTAAGAAATCTCCAGCATGAAACTTCTGACATGTTTGCTCAGTCACAGCACCTTCTCCCTATACTGCACAAATCTGGTTTTTTCTTTTTCCATTTCAGCTGCATTTTCACTTTTCTTAAAATAATAAAGCATAATATGCAAAGAATGTTGCTTTTATATGTTGCTTAAATATTAAAATAGCTACACAAAATTCACCAATTTTGATAATTATATTTGAGTGCCTGCTGATATGACAACTGTCACAATACAATCTAACAAAATTGTTTCAAATGAAGTTAAGGACTAAGGACTACTAGATCCATCTTATGCAAAACAAACAAGCAAAAAACAAAAAACAAATGAACCTTTTGGCCAATCCAATAAAACTTACTCATATTTCTAGCTCTAGCTCATCTCCCACTTTCTTGATGGAACATTCCCAGGTATTGATAATCTTTATTCAGATTTCCTTTCTCAAAAATGCAATGCTTTTAAGTCAGCAAGCCCTCCAAATGTGTCAACTCCCAATTTTCCTTAGGTGTCTTTTTTGATTGCTTAATTCTAAAAGGTTGATTCTTTGGCAGTGCTACATTCTCATATCTTGGTGTTTTTGTTTATTTTTTGGTTTTTTTTCTGGCATTTTGAATAATCTAGCTGAAGTATTTCTTGTCTACTTCACATACACTTTTTCACAGCTTTATTGAGGTATAATGGATATATATATGCAAGTTTAAGGTGTATAGTGTGCTGACTTGATATATATATATATATATAGCAAAATGATCACCACCTTAGGCATAGCTAACACCTTGACTCCTCACACAATTACCATTTCATGTTTGTGGTGAAAATATTTAAAATATACTCTTTCAATAACTTTCAAGTATATAATAGAATATTGTTAACTATAGTCACCATACTATGCATTAATTGAAAAAGTGAAAAGTGAAAAAGTGTTAGTCACTCATTTGTGTCCGACTCTTTGCGATCCCATGGACTATTGTACCCTGCCAGGGGTCTCTATCCATGTAATTCTCCAGGCAAGAATTCTCCACTGGAGGGGGTAATCTTTCCCTTCTCGACCCAAGGATCTTCCCAACTCAGGGATCGAACCTGAATCTTCTGCATTGCAGGCAGATTCTTTACTATCTGAGCCACCAGGGAAGCCCATTAAGTAGATATCCCAAATTTATTAGTCTTCTAATTGGGAGGGTGTAACCTTTGCAAATAACTCTTCATTTGCTCCACCCCACAGCACCTGGTAACCATCATTCTACTCTCTTGTTCTTACAAATTCACCTTTTTAAAGATGTTACACAAAGGTGGTATCATACTATTTTTCTTTTCCTGACTTAACACAGTGCCCTTAAGTTTCATTCTTGTTTTTTCAAAAGACAAAATTTCCATATTCTTCATGGTTGAATATTTCATTTTATATAATTGTATATAAATATAAATTTATCTATCTCTTACAACTTTATCCATTCACCTGTTGATAGTCAAACTTAGGTTCTTTCCATATGTTGGCTATCCGTGAATAATGGAGCAATAAACACAGAATTGCAGATACCTCTTTGAGATACTGTTTTCAATTCCTTTGAATATGTACCCAAAAGTGGAATTACTGAAACATATGGTAGCTCTATTTTTAATGTTTTGAGAAACATCTACTGTTTTCCATGGTGGCTATACCAGTGAGCATCCTCAACAACTATAATTTGTATGGAACCACAGAAGACCTTGAGAAAAAAGAATAAATCTGGAAGTACCACACTTACAGACTTCTACTATACAACAAATTTATAATAATCAAGAGTATGAAACTGGCATAGAAACAGACACAGTGATCAATGGAACACAATAGGGAGCTCATAAATAATTCCCCACATCATATACAGTTAACATATTTGACAATGGACTAAGAATATCCCAAGGAAAAGCCAGACTTATCAATGTATGATATTAGGAAACCTGGGTAATCACATGCAGAAAAATTATATTGAAGCCCTACCTTACACCATTCACAAAAAATGACTCAAAGTGAATTAAAGACTTAAAAATAAAATGTGAAACTGTAAAACTCCTAGAAGAAACCTAGAGAAAAATCTTGACATTGGTCTTGGCAATGATTTTTTGAATATGACACCAGAAGCACAAGCAAAAGATGCAAAACTCAGTAAGTGGGAAAAATCAAATTTAAATTCTTCTATAGAGAAACAGAAGCAATCAGTAAAATGAAAACTAAAGATGAGCAGAAATATTTGTAATGTGTATATTTTGATAAGGGGTTAATATCCAAAATATATAAAGAACTCACACAAATAAACAAAAGAACTCAAACAATATGATAAATAAAAAATAGGCAGAGGAACTGAATAAACATTTTTTTCAAAGTAGACATACAAATGACCAAGAAACCCATGAAAAGATGCTCAACCTCATTAATCATTGTGGAAATGCAAATCAAAACCACAATGAGATGTTGTTAGCTCACACTTGTTAAAAGGGCTATCACCCAAAAAAAAAAAAAAAATACAAAAACAAACATGAGATATAACAGGTGTTAGCAAAGATGTGGTGAAAAAAGATTTTTCAAAAATACTTTGAAACAGTGTTCAAGTGGCATAATATCAGGTAAAGTAACCCAGAGTGTGGGAAATGGTATCCAGGTAAGCAGACCTGAAGGAACTGGCCACACCTAGTCTGAAAAGTAAACCTAGAGGCCAATTTGATCATTGCATTGGTATTATTTAGGGTGTTAAACATAAATAAGGGATTAGATTTATTTTATTTTGTTTCAGGAGGTGATATTAATAGATAAACCATTAATATCAATATCAGTTCAGTTCAGTCGCTCAGTCGTGTCCGACTATATGCGACCCCGTGAACCACAGCACGCCAGGCCTCCCTGTCCATCACCAACTCCCGGAGTCCACCCAAACCCATGTCCATTGAGTCGGTGATGCCATCCAACCATCTCATCCTCTGTCGTCCCCTTCTCCTCCTGCCTTCAATCTTTCCTAGAATCAGGGTCTTTTCCAATGAGTCAGCTCTTTGCATAAGGTGGCCAAAGTATTGGAGTTTCAGCCTCAACATCAGTCCTTTCAATGAACACCCACGACTGATCTCCTTTAGGATGGACTGATTGGATCTCATTGGAGTCCAAGGGACTCTCAAGAGTCTTCTCCAACACCACAGTTCAAAAGCATCAATTCTTCAGCTCTCAACTTTCTTTATAGTCCAACTCTCACATCCATACATGACTACTGGAAAATATACAATTGATATTAATTTATTCCTCACATTTAAGAGGAATGAGGGGATAGCCTATTATATAAGATCTAATTAGATCTATGGACAGCCTAGGAAATAAGTAGACAGTGAACCAAATGAGAAAATGTATCAGGGCGGTATAAGGGCCTAAAGATATGACAATATTTTTATTAGTTATTAATTTGAGTCAATTAATCAATACTTCAGGAAATAAGTGTCAATAATGCAAGAGAACATGACATTTCTCTTTTGCCTTAGGCTTGATTCCTTCTCTTAATTCCTTTAGAATAAATGAGATTTAACACTTCAGTGAAGAACAATGGAGAACTTGTTCTCTCAGTGGAGAACAAGTGAGTCCTACTAACAATAGAGTGTATGGCGGATCAGTTGCTTATCTTCCTTACCTTTGCTCAGAAGAACTTTTCATATATGAAGCCATATTTTCTAGATTCTGAGACTTTCTTCTCACCTCTACAGGGAATGCAATTGTCAGTGGTCCTGAAAATGTTCTATTCTAAGGTAAAATTTTAAAAGTAGTGGAGTTGAAATTATCCTGGCCAAGGAGGGGAAAATGCCTTAATTAACCTTGCCTTTCACACATACTAGTGTTTTTAAGTCATGGTTCATTGTTTTATTGTTGGTAATTTTTTAAAGGTAATGTTTCTATATTAAATATCAATCTTTCTACTTTAAAATAAATAATTTCCTTAGATTACATAATTCAGCATGCTTGTGTACACTTATCTTCTCACTGAACATCACTTACTGCCAGTAAAAGGAACACATTGCAAACATATAAGATTATTCAGTATATTTATCATTACTCATTAGTATGGGCTAAAATTTTCTAAAATCTGATGATACTGAATATTGAAGAGAATGTATTAGAACAAAAATTGTCGTATTTTGAAAGTTTAATAAAAATAAATCACCTTTTAAGAAGACTCAGCAAAAAAGAAACAGAGAAAATAGAAAATGTATGAGGGGGTAGATATTAGTCCTTATGATATTACAAAGCTACAATGAGAAAGAGTACAAACATCTTCTTGTAAATACATTCAATAGCTTGAATAAAATAGGTAATTTCTACTGAAACATAATTTACTAAAATTTAAAAATAGAAAATCTGTATAGCTATCCACATTAAAAAATGAATTCATAATAAAAAATTTTCTCACAAAGAAAATAACAGATTCAGATGATTGTAAGTTATATCAAATACTTAAGGAGAAATACTGCAAATTTTATAAAATCTCTTTCAGAAAATAGAAGCATCAGAGTTTATTACAAAATAACTGTGTCCTTTTTTTTCACTCACAAAAAATAATAATAAATATGTGAGAAGATAAACATGACATTTCTGCTTAAATGAAATGTTGTCTCCTAGTTTTAAAACCAGGTATTTTTCTGACATTTGTTGTCACAAGACAAATTTAAAAGTATCGACTCTCATCTGCACTGTGTGTGTGTATGCATGTCCATGCTCAGTCCCTCAGCCGTGTCTGACTCTTGCAACCCTATGGGCTGTTTCCCACCATGCTCCTCTGTCTATGAGATTATTCAGGCAAGGATACTGCAATGGGCTTGCTATGCCTGCCTCCAGGGGGTCTTCTTGACCCTGGATTCGAACCCATGTCTCTGCATCTCCTGCCTTAGCAACTGGAATCTTCACTACTGAGCCCAGTCTGCATTATACATTTATTCTTTATTTTGTATTTACTGTTATTTTTCAGAGATATACCTATCTGATAGTTACCTTTGATAACTTTAAGTAGAATAAATGTGTGAAAGGAAGGGGAGCTAGTAGACTGTGAATAAATCTTTCATTCTATTGGTGGTGGTTATTAGTTATTACAGAAAATGTTCAGAACTGCTAATGGCCCAATATTCATTGGAAGGACTGATGCTGAAGCTGAAACTCCAATACTTTGGCCACCTGATGTGAAGAGCTGACTCATTGGAAAAGACCCTGATGCAGGGAAAGATTGAAGGTGAGAGGAGAAGGGGATGACATAGGATGAGATGGTTGGATGGCATCACTGACTCAATGGACATAAGTTTGAGTAAACTCTGGGAGTTGATGATGGACAGGGAGGCCTGGAGTGCTGTGGTTCATGGGGTCGCAAAGAGTCGGAAATGACTGAGCAACTGAACTGAACTGACTAATGGCCCAGACCCTTTAGGAATGAAGATTTGGCTCATATCATCAGGTAAAGAACCACTACTTTACATCATAGTGTTAAATATTGTTAATTTTATTTCACATAATTTAAATAATCAAACATTAAAATAAAGACTGAAAAAAATCACTCTGCATTCTCTTCTGAGGAAAGTCTTAATGTGAAACTATCACAATACAGTTAATTGGCTATACTCCAACATAAATTTAAATTGTTAAAAAATGAGATTAATATTTAAGTTTAAGACACTGAGTAAAGCTGATTACTCTTCATAATGTAGATGGAACTCATCCAATCAGTCAAAGGCCTTAAGAGAAAAACAACTGTGCTCCCCCCAGGGAGACAGAATTGTGCCTTCCAGACTGCCTTTTGATTCAAGCTGCAATATCAGCTCTTGCCTGACTCTTCAGACTACTGGACATGCTATCATTCTATGTTTCTGGAAAACCCTGATTAAATAATCATTTAAGTAGAATAATATAAAATTTGTCCTTTTGTGTCTGCCTTAATTCTCGAGCATAAGTTCAAGGTTCATCCATGTTGTAGGGTATGTCAGAATTTCCTTCTTTTTTAAGACAGTGGTATGCTATTACACTTACAAAACACATTTTATCTATTCATCCATCAATCAATGGAAGCAACTTGAGTTGCTTTCCTTTTTTTGGCAAATGTAAATAAGACAGCTATAGGATTGGGTGTACACAGCTGCCTGAGCCCCTGATTTCAATTGTTTTGGATATATACCCAGGTATGGAACTGCTGGATCATTTGGTAACTTTCACTTTAACTTTCTGAGAAACGGCCGTATTTTTTTTTCAATAGGAGCTGCACAATTTTATCTTCTTATCAATAATACATGAGTTCCAATTTATCCATATCCTTGCGAATATGTTATTTTTCTTTAAAAAAAAAAAAAACAAACCACCCTCATGAATGTTAAATGGTATCTCTTTTGATCTTCATCCCTTAATCTCTTCATGTGCTTATTGGCCATTTATACATTTCTTTGTAGAAATGCCTATGCAAACTCTTTGCCTATAATTTTATTGGGCTTTTTTTTTTTTCTTGGTCATAGGAGTTCTGAATATTTTCTGGATATCAATCCTTGCCAAATAAATTATTTAGAAATATTTTCCCCTTCATGGGGAAAATAGTTTGTGTTCTGATAACCTGACAGATTGTCGGAGAATTTTACTGACTGAAAAAAGGCAATCCTTACAGGTTTCATTCTGTATAGGTCTATTCATATAATATTGTCGACTTGAAAAAACTATAAAAATAGAAAACTAATTAGTGGTTCCAGAGTTTAAACAGAGAATGAGGGTAGGGGAGAAGTGAGTGTCATTATAAGGGGTAATATGAGAGATCCTTCTGGTGATGAAAATATTTTATACATTGATTATCCCAATATCCTTTACCTGGTTGTGATATTGCACTACAGTTTTGCAGTTTTACAAGATAATATCACTGGAGTGAACCAGGTAAAGAGTGTAAGGGATCACTCTGTATTATTTATTAAAATTGCATATGATCTATTATCTCAAATAAACAGTTTAAAGAACAATCTCATGTTTTGAGTAAGATGTCGTCTATTGAAAACCATAAAACTAAAAATCTTTTTTAAACATGAAACTAAGATCAGTTGAGCATCCTTACTTGTTTTATGTAAGAAGATAAAAAATAGAAAAGCATATGGTTAAAGAAATTAAATATCTTTTTTGTAGAAATGACCTATACAGGAGAACAAAATATCAGAATTTCAAATTACTTACAAATGTCATTTGATAACTAAAATATAAATACATTGGTTTATGACATAAAAGCCCTGAAAATTGGGAACTTTACAAACCAGAATAAAAGTAAAATGAATAAATGTGAAGTCTAACTTCCTTTTTTCCCTAAATTTTAACAGTATAAACACAAAATTATACTTAAAGCCATAAAATAATCTGGAGTTTAAAATCTATAGTTATACTTAGATATCAATGAAATAATAAGCCTGAGAACACTACTTTAGAATATATATATATATTTTCAAAAAATTATATCAAATATCGTATAAATAGGACAGTATCTGTGTTTAAATGATAGAAATGCAGGTGGTATTATTTTAATTCTCTATTCTGTAAATTTGTTCTAATACCATCAAGCTATTATATATATATATTTTTAATTTCTAGGTTTTTTCCAATCCAATACCTTATGAAAGTGAAAGTCACTCAGTTATATCTGACTCTTTTACAACCCCTATGGACTATACAGTCCATGTAATTCTCCAGGCCAGAATACTGGAGTGGGTAGCCTTTCACTTCTCCAGGGGATCTTCCCAACCCAGAGATCAAAGCCAGGTCTCCCACTTTACAGGCAGATTCTTTACCAGCTAAGCCACCAGGGAAGTCCAATATTTTATGAAGTTAAAATTAAAAGAAATTGTTTTTGAAAATTGAAAAGAAAAAATTAATACAGTTTTACTCAGAGTACCATTTATAACACTAGCACACATTAGTAAAGTGAGTATTAATTAACTTGTGAGTTTTTGTTATTCAAAGTGTATTTTCTAAATTCTAAGTATGATTTTGGTGACACACAATATCCTGAGGGATTGAGCCATGAAAACTCAAGTTCCTATTCTCTTCTCCAGAAGAGCACCATGCAGGATAGGAATTTACATCCTCCACTTTCCTAATCTGTAATGCACCCTAACTGCTTAAAAAAGACTTCTCCCTCTTCAAAATATCAACTGAAAACAATTCAGATTAAAAACAATTCCCATCTATTGAAAATACATTTTCCTCTACATTTTTCTTCTGCAGTACTTTCTTCCTCCCTCCCTCCCTTTTTTTCTTTCCTTCTTATCATTCTTTGTTGAGTTGTGTCCCCAGAAAACATATGTTAAATTCCAACCCCTGTACCTATTAATGTGACCTTATTTGGACATTGAGTCTTTCCAAAAGGATTTAGTTAAGATGAGGGTATACTGGTTTAGGGTGATCCTTAAATCTAATATGACTGTCCTTATAAAGAAGCAAGAAAACAGACATGAAGGAAAACCACATGACAAGGTAGGCAGAGATTAGAATGATGTGTCTATAAACTAAGGAATCCCAGATCATTGGCAATTACCAGAATCCAACAAGAGACAAGGAAAACGACTCCCTTAGACCCTTTAGAGAGACCATGAACCCATCAACACTTTAATTTCAGCATTAGAGTCTCCTGAATTGTGAGAAAACCAATCTGCACTGTTTTTAAGCTAGCTGGTATATGGTAATTTGTTACAGAAGCCTAGGAATTTAATATACATATTCTCTCCATCTTTCAAGTTATGTATTATCTGAGAGTCCACCACAGCATAGTCAGGTCCTTGCCACCTGCACATACATATACATTTTTGCTATTATTATCTATAACAAAAATTGAGAGCCTAACCAGAAAAAGTTAAATTGTGCTCGGGAGTCAAAAAAGATAGAAAGTGAAAGTGGGGACCTTAATAATCTGCCTCCAAATATGCTGGGAACAACCAACTTGATATTGCCAAGGGAGAATTATAAGTAAATCAGAAAGTATGCAGCAGTACACTATGAAACAAATTTTCAGAAATCACTGCCAATACATATTATCTTTGAATCAACCTTCAAATGTGTCACTCCTAATATGGAAAAGATACTGTACTAAATTTTCCTGATCCAGAAATGACCTCAGGCAAGGCTGAAACCTGGACTTATTGAAGGCTGGAAAGTTGGTGAAATTACCTTGATTCACTCAGTTTTTAAGTAATTGCTCAGGACTAGACAGGACTTATGATCTCTTACCTGCACTTAGAAATGGGCAAGTAGGTTGTCACTTTTCAGAGCAGAGAACTGCATAAAAATCCCTGGGAGCAGAATAAAACCAAACAAAACAAGATCTTCTTTCTACTTAGGTATTATCTGAAGCACTGGGCAAATTTGTGTAGACTTGAAGGTCAGAGAAAACGGGTCTTGTTAACGGTGTAGTCTGCTTTATATAACAATGTCACCCTATAGCTTTCATATTTTCAAACTAGTCTTATGTCTTAGTGTTCTTCTAAGTCTATACAAATCTTTCCAGAGATCATATTAAATTTTTGAAAAACCCATGCAAATGTAAACCAAAAAATATAAGACATCACGTCTCCCCCAGCTGGGCCCATAGTCTATCTGGTGACTCAGAAACACCAGCCTTATCATACTTGCAAATTGACATGAAAAATTAAAAGTGCCAAATGAGTTCTGACTTTAGAGTGCTCAATTCTAGCTGTCAAAGAAATTCTACAGAAGAAGATGAGAATTCATCTGCTCCTAGCTGGTTTAAGGGGAACTTTATAGACAGGAGTGATAAAAATTTGCATGAAGAAATTCACAGAGTGAAAAATATATGTCAGAGAAAATAAGTAGATCAGTGAGAATGGAATGAAAGGTCCATACTTTTTCTGTCTCATCATTGATATCCAGTCTTTTAGTTGACTAACAACTGAAGGCTCCTATATGCTTCACTAAGTATTAATAAAAACAAAATGCATTCAAATATTTTATTAGTATATAATCGAGATTTGTTTCTTTAAATGTCTGAAATATCAATTTAAATAAATATTTAACTTAAATGCCTATTCCACAGTTATCTTTTCTTTCATAGAAATAGCATATATCTTTTTAAAACTACATGATTCTTTATCAGTAAAAATATACTGTGCTAGTGTGCCAAGTCATTTCAGTCATGTCTGACTCTGTGATCCTATGGACTGTAGCCTACCAGCCCTTGGGATTCTGTATGCAAGAATACTGGAACAGGTTGCCCCCTTGTCCAAGAGATCTTCCTGACCCAGGGATTGAACCCTTGTCTCTTATGTCTCTTGCATTGGACAAATGGAGTTCTTACCACTGAACCACCAGGGAAGCCCTTATGCCAATATACTGCAATACTAAAATTGGCATTTTTTTCCTCAGAAAACATTTACAAATATCCTCTGTGTATATACAATGTGTGTTATTTTATATATAAATATAAAAGTTACTATACTGTATAATATTATATATAAATATACTTAGTCTGTTTTAATGTATTATTTAAAGCAAACCAGTGTATCACAGAAATACCTTAGGTAACAAGGACATTTTCTGTTAAGATACTGGGGGATAACATTACTGTACAATCAGGGCTAAGGGAAAGACAGTAGCACTCCAAATAGCAACTGAATGTAAACCAAAATGAAGCAGGAAGATGGTCAGCATGCTATACCTATAGCTGTTGGTGTCATGAATTTGAGCCCTACTGTATCTAATTGTTGTTTTATATGCTAAAGCCCTTAAAAATTGTGAAGGGCACATTCAATTGGCTGAACCCAATTCACATGACTGTTAGTTGTTTCTACCTAGGTGGGCAAAAGTAGCATAAAATGTTTCCCAAGAATATATCAACAAGGAATTTTATAGAAAATAGATCTTTACTTAACTGGAAGAACTTTTAAATGCCTGGCAGTCAAACATATATATATATAAATTATGGTGACTATAAAATTGGTAAAAATGTATACAACTTAGTCAGTTGATCAATAATATTAAGCACTAATCAGATATTCAGTGCTGTGTTGTACTCAGCAATAGAAAATTTTGGCTCTTCCCTAAGGAATCTTACAATCTTATTGACTATAAAAGGGTGACATTAGTTGTCTATCTATCCATCTAAATATCTATCATGTCTTATTATCATCTCTATCCATTATCTATATAAAGGAAACAACAGGAATGGTCCAGCTTGACACATATATGCAATAAGATCTAAATGTACTTGTGAGACTTGTTTAAAAAAAAAAAAAAGCTGTTTTCTTAAATTATCAAGATGCCTAGAGAATGAAATATAAATATGTCACCATAGAATATAACCCCTGAAATGGTTGAGTTTCTTTGTACTTCATCTGTCAAAACACTCCTCTCTTTTTTACACTAATCCTTACCCACTCTATCCACCATGTCAATGCTCAGATAGGTAAAGCTTGCTTTCATACTGCCTAAAATGATAACTTCCTCCCACCCCTCATGTATGTGCCTCCTTCTCAACACTTAGGATTTTCTGTTCACCCCTTTATAATTGCATTGCTAGAACTAGAATTCCTTATTGTCTGGTTAGCTCTTTTCCCAACATAAAATTCTTTTGTTTCTGTATTTCCTTGATTATCCCCTGACTCTTGATAATAGTGAGTGTTGTAGCTTCTATTGGTCCCATCCTAGATGACACCTTATACAAAACACATGCTCATAAATTATTTGTTGATTAGATGAATGCATGATGCTTCACACTTTAGAAATCATGAGACTAGATCACTTGCCTGAAACTTAAAAAGTTCAAAATCTTTCTTTCGTTTAAGAAATGAAGGTGAATTATGATATATTTTCTAGAGCTTTTATAGAGGATCAGGGTGTTTCACATTTATTAAAGAGTATGATATTCCCTAGTCTGTAACTTCATATTTTGTACAAATTTAAAGAGTATAAAATGCTAATACTGAAAATAAATTTGTCTATGGTTATTTTCCACAAATCAGTAGAGAAACATTTTTAAAAATGACTGAACTAATTCTCTTATTTATGACAGCTATAACAATGTCAATAGAGTGGGACAGAGGCAGCTGCTGGATGATCTCAAGGGTCAAATATTTGATGTGCTCTGTGATTCAAGATGTGATAACTCTTTGGCCACAGTACATGATAGTTTGAAGCTTTCATTTTCTGTGTGGGGAAAGTGGAAAATATGAATACTTCCATATCAAATTCCAAACTATTAACCCAAATGATGTTTCTCCCAGCAATCTTGATTCCAGCTTGTGCTTCATCCAGCCCAGCATTTCTCATGAAGTACTCTGCATGTAAGTTAAATAAGCAGGGTGACAAGATACAACCTTGACGTACTCCTTTTCCTATTTGTAACTAGTCTGTTGTTCCATGTCCAGTTCTAACTGTTGCTTCCTGACCTGCATGCAGATTTCTCAAAAGGCAGGTCTGTGGTCTGGTATTCCCATCTCTTTCAGAATTTTCCAAAGTTTATTGTGATCTACACAGTCAAAGTGTTTGGCATAGTCAATAAAGCAGAAATAAATGTTTTTCTGAAACTCTTGCTTTTTCGATGATCCAGCGGGTGTTGGCAATTTGATCTCTGGTTCCTCTGCCTTTTCTAAAACCAGCTTAAACACGTGTAAGTTCACGGTTCATGTATTGCTGAAGCCTGGCTTGGAAAATTTTGAGCATTACTTTATTAGCATTCGAGATGGGTGCAATTGTGCAGTAGTTTGAGCATTTTTAATATTGCCTTTCTTAGGGATTGGAATGAAAACTGACTTTTTCCAGTCCTGTAGCCACTCCTGAGTTTTCCAAATGTGCTGGCATATTGAGTGCAGCACATTAACAGCATCATCTTTTAGGATTTGAAATAGCTCAGCTGGAACTCCATCACCTCCACTGGCTTGGTTGGTAGTGATGCTTCCTAAGGCCCACTTGACTTTGCATTCCAGGATGTCTGGCTCTAGGTGAGTGGTCACACCATCGATATTACATGGGTCATGAAGATCTTTTTTGTACAGTTCTTCTGTGTATTCTTGCCACTTCTTAATATCTTCTGCTTCTGTTACATCCATAACATTTCTGTTCTTTATTGAGCCCATCTTTTCATGAAATGTTCCCTTGGTATCTCTAATTTTCTTGAAGAGATCTCTAGCCTTTCCTATTCTATTGTTTTCCTCTATTTTTCTGCACTGATCACTGAGGAAGATTTTCTTATCTCTCCTTGCTATTCTTTGGAATTCTGCGTTCGAATGGGTATATCTTTCCTTTTCTCCTTTGCCTTTTGCTTCTCTTCTTTTCGCAGCTATTTGTAACGCCTCCTCAGACAGCCATGTTGCTTTTTTGCTTTTTTTTTTCTTGGGTATGGTCTTGATCCCTGTCTCCTGTACAATGTCATGAACCTCCGCTCATAGTTCATCAGGCACTTTGTCTATATAGTCCCATGAATCTATTTCTCACTTCCACTGTATAATCATAAGGGATTTGATTTAGGTCATACCTGAATGGTGGAGTGGTTTTCCCTACTTTGTTCAATTTAAGTCTAAATTTGGCAATAAGGAGTTCATGATATGAGCCACAGTCAGCTCCCAGTCTTGTTTTTGCTGACTGCATAGAGCTTTCTCCCTTATGGCAGAAAGTGAAGAAGAACTAAAGAGCCTCTTGATGAAAGTGAAAGAGGAGAGTGAAAAAGTTGGCTTAAAACTTAACATTCAGAAAACTAAGATCATAGCATCCAGTCCCATCACTTCATGGCAAGTAGATGGGGAAACAATGGAAACAGTGGCTGACTTTATTTTTGGGGGCTTCAAAATCACTACAGATGGTGATTGCAGCCATGAAATTAAAAGACACTTACTTCTTGGGAGGAAAGTTATGACCAACCTAGACAGCATATTAAAAAGCAGAGACATTACTTTGCCAACAAAGGTTCATGTAGTCAAGGCTATGCTTTTTCCAGTCGTCATGTATGGATGTGAGAGTTGGACTATAAAGAAAGCTGAGCACTGAAGAACTGATTTTTGAACTGTGGTGTTGGATAAGACTCCTGAGAGTGTCTTGGACTGCAAGGAGGTCCAACCAGTTCATCCTAAAGGAGATCAGTCCTGGGTGTTCATTGGAAGGACTGATGTTGAAGCTGAAACTCCAATATTTTGGCCACCTGATGTGAAGAGCTGACTCATTGGAAAAGACCCTGATGCTGGGAAAGGTTGAAAGCGAGAGGAGAAGGGGACAACAGAGGATGAGATGGGTTGATGGCACTACCGAGTCAATGGACATGAGTTTGTGTAGACTCCAGGAGTTGCTGATGGACAGAGAGGCCTGGCATGTTGCGTTTCATGGGGTGGCAAAGAGTCAGACACGACTGAGTCCTGAACTGAGCTGAACTGACCTGAATCCAAATGAAGGTGAGAAGGTCTCCAGTAATGTTCACAGCTTGGGAAAAACACAGAACAACCAAAGCAATAAGTGATGGATAAATGGTTTTGTTCCATGTGAACTATGGTTTAGGAGACTTTTACAAGGTGAGGAAATATAGTGACACTTCAGAGGTAATTAAAAAGTCCTACTCTCAATTATTCAATGTTGAAAAAAAAAAAAAATAATCAATGAACACTAGCTACAGAGAATTGCTAGAAGGAAGAAGGACAACCTGGCAAATATTCAGGGCTATAGGTTAGGTACTTGAGAATGTGGAAAATTTTGATGAGAAATCAGACAAGTTAATGGTGAAAGTCCATTAAATTGAAGCTGTTGCCTATTTGCTTTTTACTTCAGTTAGTCATTGAAAATTAGAGACATAGCGCTAAAGAATTTAAGAACAATTAACTGCCTTTTTTTTATTCCCATGAATCATATAAACAGTAAAAGATTTCTCATATTTAAAAAAAAAAATGATTCTTGTTATTAAGTACTGCCCTAGAACCTTGGAAAATGAAATTTAAAAGCACCGGAAAAGAAGAAAAACTCTCCTTCTCTTGCTTTATTGTGGCAATCTAATACTTTTACCAACACAGTGGAGACTTTTACTGGAGAGATTTTGAACAGGAAGCGGTAAGCTTTATCTTCTTCTGCAACGAAATCACACTAAATCAAGGGGTTTAAAACAATAGCTTATCTTTCATTTTCTATGAGTAAATTTGACTATGTGGTTCTCCTTTGAGTTACATCAAGATACAGTAGTCATCTGACAGGTTCTCAGAAGCAGACACTGAAGAAAAATTACTAATATGGTGGGAGTTGATGTTATTATTGTCTGGAAACCTTTATAGCACTGCCTGCCAGAGCACTTACATAGCCTCTCCATGGGATTTTTGTCTATTGACAATATGCCAGCTATTCTAAAAGTGGCTGTCATAAAGTGAGTATTCCAAGGAACACATACCTGCCATTCTCTTAAGAACTGGGCACAGATACACATACATGTGTGTGTTAGTTGCTTAGTCATGTCTGACTCTGCAACCGCATACACTGAAGCCCACCAGACCCCTCCATCCATGGGATCCTCCAGGCAAGAACACTGGAGTGGGTTGCCGTTGCCTTCTCCAAAAGGAACTACAGAAAGAAAGAAAGCGATGTCGCTCAGTCATGTCCGACTCTTGGCGACCCCATGGACTGTAGCCTACCAGGCTCCTCCATCCATGGAATTTTCCAGGCAAGAGTACTGGGGTGGGCTGCCATTTCCTTCTCCGTACATATACATGGTTACCTCTTATTATCCTGTTGCACTGAGCAGTCAGGAAATTTGCCTGATTTCAAATTGAAGTGGCATAATTTCTATTTCTCAATAGGAGGAATGTCAAAGAATTTGTGGTCTTTTCCATAATATTTAACACTGTGCAGTAACTTTTGGGAACCACCAAATTCAAATAAGCAATTAAAAGCCAAACCTTCCCGACTTGAGATGATTTAGTTCTCTTCAGTCACACAGACAAAAATAACATTGGTGTCAATGACATGTCACATATCCATTTTCAAAGCTTCCTCTGTGGTGGAATAAATAAACATTAGTGTGTCCAACTGAGTGCAGTCATTGCACCATTGCTGAAATTTATGCTCACACATAGCAAAGAAAAGTCTATTGATACTGACTGAAGGATATTGTAAAAAAGTAAAGTAATACCAAATCATCCTGACTTGCCTTTCTAAAATTGGATTTTCAAGAATCAGCAATATGTTTTTCCCTCTATGTATAACAAATAAACTTTAGTATGAGAAAACATCACTTTCTGTATAGCCTATGACATCTGATTTCAGTGACTCCACAGGACTTACAAAATGAGAACCATATCTGGGGACAAATGTCCCCAAGAACGAGTTCATCATTCAACTACATTCCTGTGTTCTCTGAGAGAGATCTTTATGGGGGCTTTCAAGTAATACATATTAATATGTATGCAGGATGAGGAAGACACTCTCTTTGTTTAGGAAACTCTACCGAAGACACACTACAAGGCATTTCTAGAATCAACTTATAAAACTTTCATTGATCTTCATGAATGATATCAGCGAATTTTGGAAACCTGGAAGAGCGTGAGTCAGAAAATTACTGACACTATTGGATCATGTTTTGAGACATATTTATTGTTCTTTGCTTCATTTGGATTGTTTTTAGAGTATATGAATTATTTTGAACTTCAAAATAAGCCCAGCTGTTTTCAGAACTTGGAGGGTGTGGAACAAAAAAGGAAATGACTGAAGGATAAAGTATTAAGTACAAAACAATTCAAAGATGATATTAAAAGATGACCACTTATTGGAAAATTTTGGAGATTATGAAAGTAAAATTAGATTCTTAATTACACTAAGGTGATAAAAATTAATTTTGGAGAGTGAATGTAGTGAATTAAAAAAGGAAAATAAAAAACAAAATCTATAGCCATTTATTGGCTTTCTTTGGAAACTGAAAAATCCACATAGCCTTTGAAAAGCAAACACATATGTTGCTTCTCACCTGAATGTAAACTTCATGGAGGCAGGATATTTTCTTCTGTTGCTCATTCTTCAATATCTAATTCTTAGGACTGTGTCTGGTATGTAGTACATTCTCAAAAATAACTGTTGGAAAAATTTTGAATGAATATGAATATGAAACAAAAAATATATATGGCAAACCACACTCCTGCAAACAACCCATTTAACCTGCTATCATTAACAGCAGTAGTATTAATGCTATTCTTTTTATAATTATTTATAAATTACTGGAAGACACTTTTAAAAAGGAATAAAATACCCAATCATTCATCAGAGACAGTCTTTGCGAATCTAAAAGCTATCTGTATATCTACCTACCTACCTATCTATTCCATCTCTCTATCTAAACACACATACACAGAGATATAATAAGGAAGAAAGTCTTATACAATAAAATTTTATTTGTTAAAAAACCGGGTGAGTAGCCTTAAAATCATGCCGAATGTTAAATGAAGACTCTCTGGATTAAAGGTATGTTCATCAAATATATTCTCATTGTGCCTGATTCAAGACTGCTAAATATCATTCATACTCTTCTCCTTTCAAGTCAAGCTTGGCCTGGGAAGTCTGCCTTCCAATGTGGGCCAGATAACCTTTCTGAGATCTTAACAAATTGAAAGTCCTGTAAAGAAAGCATTACTTTTGAAATCCAGAAAACTTTGTGCATTTATCTGTTCATCTCTCTCATAATCTTCCTCTCCAGTGCTATTACATATTGTTTGTGTGTGTATGTGTGTCCCTCTTTTCTTTGTATTCTCCTTGATAATGACATAATCTCCACTGTGAGGAGGTCTTTCAGAAATATAAAAATCAAAGTTATCTGAGGGAGAAAAAAGATTACTTTCTGGCTAAGGTATTGTTGTTTAGTCACTCAGTCATGTCCTGCTTTGTGTGACCCCATGGGTTGTAGCCTGCCAGGCTCCTCTTTCCACAGGATTTCCCGGACAGGAATACTGGAGTGGATTGCCATTTCCTTCTCCAGGGGATCTTCCTGACTCAAGGATCCTACCCATGTCTCCTGCATTGGCAGGCAGATCCTTCACCGGTGAGTCACCAGAGAAACCCAACATATTGGAAAAGCCTATCATATTAAGCTAAGTAAAATTAAACAAAAATCAAACATAAGGTAAATATTTAATTATATTTAAGAATAAGATATTTAGTGGAATGATATTGGTTCACTACATTCACTACATGGACTCCTACACAGATGGTATGCAGGGGCTACAAATTTGTCTCTATGAATTCTCCCATGTAATATATATAAATACATTACTTTTAGTGTCTGCCTACAATGTGGGAGACCTGGGTTCAATCCCTGGGTCAGGAAGATCTCCTGGAGAAGGAAATGGCAACCCACTCCAGTATTCTTGCCTGGAAAATCCCATGGACGGAGGAGCTTGGTAGGCTATAGTCAGTCCATGGGGTAGCAAAGAGTCAGATGTGACTGAGCAACTTCAGTTTCACTATTTATATTGTTCAAAAATAAAGTTAAAAAATAAATGCAAAGGATAAATGGATTTTTGTGTTTGAGGAAGAAATAAAAACTCATGACATGCTAACTCTTCCTAAAATAGTGCTAAATATTGAAATTCATAATGAAGTTTGTGGATCTCCATGCCTTCAGTGAAGAGGAAGTAGTTGAACCTGCTTGATGATTGAGGCAAAACAGGTGAAACCGAAACAGCCTAATGACAAACACTATTCCTGGCCTTGATGAGAGCTACCATACTCTCCAATTATTATGGGTGATCTTTCTATAGTCTCAACTAGTGGCTTAGAAACTTCTCAAAGAAGTAAGCTGGCTCACTAGCAGTTCACTTTTGTTGTTTTCTGTACTCATAGCTCATTTTAGTTCCCTGCCTGCTATTTAGTGTTTTAAAAAACATTGTTTCACATATTTTGTCTCATTTTTGCTTTGCATTTTTTGTTTTGTTCTTTGTTTTATTGTAATCAGAATAGTAACTCTGATCCTGTTGCTCCATATTGTCTGAAAGCATGTTTATCTAAACTCTGTATACCTCAAGATAAAATAAGTGTATTCTTACTCTCTACCTTCTAGAAATGCTGAAATCTTAAACTGTACAATTATGTAATTATGATTTATTATTTTATTTATAATTTATTTTTAATTGGATATTAATTATAATTGAATAATAACTAAAGTACTTTTAATAGTATTTGGACAGATTAAATTTTTAAAAATATTATCTAGTATTATGTTACCTATCTTGGCCTTACTTTCACACACCCTACCCACCAACAAACTCTCCTTGAGCAAACATTGATTGGGTTCCTCTGAGGCCTTTTCTCAAGTAGGCCTTGACATTTGGTTTCTTTGTCCATCCCAGTCAATGTCAGTTTCAGCAAGTCTTGCTAAATCAGTGTACTGAGACTCCCCCATCCTAGATATGTTGTCACTCTCAATGTCAGATAAATTCTTTACCCACCATCCTTGATATTTGATCACCTTGGCCTACCTTCATCAGGAATCCTGCTATGTATTTATCTTTACTGTATTCAGAACTGACTCTGGTTTCTCTCCCCTATTATAATAATCTTATTGCAATAATATGGAATAATTATTTTTAAGAAGTGTTGGAATAATTTTTTTTTCCCTTAACATCACCACTTCACCCCTACCCTCAATCCCATAATCCAATTCTCACTTAGTTGATGGTCTAGTCTATTTGCTCTCTATTTTGGTTCCTATTTCTTGTTTCTATTCTATAGTTCCCACTTAATCCTTTAGTAGATCTAGGGGCAGCCTTGTCCCTGTCAGTCTTCCATGCCTGACAGTCAACCTTTTTAACTGTATATGATATAATGGACATTTTGCCCAATGGTGAGATACTTCTTATTTCATGTTCATTTAACTTTAACTTCACTGAAAATCTGCCCACTACCACCATGATGCAGATGTGTAACTCAGAACATTTAGTCACTGAAGTCTGCTCCTTTCTTTGCTTCTTTCCAAGTGGGCTACAATTTAACTGTTACTTCTCATCAATATGCCTCAAGATCTGACATGAATTTCACCTATTAATCTTCTAGATTTTCAAATATGTACTCAAGGCCTTAAATTCTGAGAACATCTATAATAATAAAGAAAAATTACCAAAATTAAGCTTATCATGCATTTAATTCAGTTTCAATTTTACCACTCTTTGAAGTATGTATTATTGACTCCTCAGATTTTGTTTTTTAAATCAAAGGTGTAATAATACAAAAATATAGACAGCCTAATAGACATATTCCTATGATTAGAATCAAATTATAAGAGTGGAGTCAAGTTATTTTATGGAAATGACCTGGTTCCTTTATTTCAGTGTACATAGACCCTTGGAGTAGAAAATGGTAACCCATTCCAGTATTCTTGCCTGGAAAATTCCATGGACAGAAGAGCAGGGCATTGTACAGTTCAGAGGGTTGCAAAGAGTAGGACACAATTGAGCATAAGCACACACTCACATTAATATCTTGAGTCTTTTTAAATTTATTATACTATACAATACTTCAAAGCATAACAGATACTACTTAAGATTTGAAATAATACTTTTAACTGAAGAAAGAGATATATATGCCAAGTATTTGTTGCTCAAGGTTGTATTAGCAAATGCTGATACTAAATATATTGCATCTTATTAGGGAAAATATTGCAAGTTCACTGGAGACTTCTTTTCTCCATGGAGTATTCTTTTGTCCTTTAAATAGTACTACAAGTTACACAAGCATCATTTGGATCTTGCTTTAATCAGTATATATTCACTATAAACATTTGCTAAATGGTGTGTCAGAGCAACTTTTGTTGGGTCCTAGAGGAAGATATAAAATTCTCTTATTTTTCAGTGCAGACGACTGCATTCCAATTGACTGCTCCACATCTGTAGGCTGTTTTCATACCTTGTGGTTATTGAAGAACAGTTTTGTGTGTTTGCTTTCTTTGTTTGTTTGCTTTTGTTTTTTTTAACATAACAATATTGTATAAAACAAGAAAATAGCCTTTTACTGACCTTGTATTGAGTTATAATTTATGTGCATTTGTGTACTGAACTGAGCCTGCCTTAATTAACATGTTCTTTTGAACTGAGCAATTCAAAGATCCACAGGAAGCCACTTTTGTACAACATTCAGTGACATGTAAATTTATAGGATATGTTCCAAGGTTAGATTCTGCTTTGTAATAATCAGTCATTCATAAGAACCCAATGATAGATTTTTTTTTCCTCAGCAAAGTTTACCTGAATTTTAGAAATGAAATCAAATCATACCTCATCTCTGAGAAGACCAGAATATTATTTTAGACTACAATGCCACAATTTCCAAGTCTCCCTGATAAACCATCATGTTAATCAAATTGAATCAAATTAAAATATCAGCTATCTGATTTAGAATGTGGTGATTATAAACTGTTATGGCAAATATCTTTTTCATTCACTCCCCAGCTGCCCAAAGAAAGAAAATAAAATCTACAAGTGTAAGATGCATTACAGCTAAGAAAACTCAATATTAGCTTATTATTTTTTCCCCCATTGGTATCACTCATATGATGACAGCTTGCAGACTAATTGCAGACTAATTCTCTGTACTGCATACTTTCAAAGCAGAAGATAAATGAGAATCCAAGTATCAGTCTGTAAATAAAAAGAAAACTAAAGGTGGTGTCTTAGTTTCTGGGGCTGCTTTAACACAATTTCACAAATTAGGTGGCTTAGGAAAAAATTTTTCTCACAGTTCTGGAGTCTAGAGGACTAAAATCAAGATACTAGCAAGGTTGGTTCCATCTGTGCGGGAAAACTTGTTACATGCCTCTCTCTTAAATTCTGGTTGCCTCATTAATTCCCTATCTTCTGTATGTCATTCTCCCTGTGTATTCACATCATTTTTCCTCTGTGCATTTCTCTTTGTCTATATGTACCCCTTTTGCAAGGATATGATCATATTGGATCAGGGCTCACCCCAATGAGCTAATTTTAACTTGATTATCTCTATATGGCCACTATTACTAAATAATGTGACCTCTAAGAAAGGTTACATTAATAGGCATTGGGAGTTAGGACTTCAACACCTTTTTGTATGGCACAATTCAAATTATAATAGATGGTTAAAGAGCAAAGAAGAAATCTCAAAAACCCATCCTGTGATTATAGTTTTTAACATCTTCTGGGAAAGATCAACTGACTTCATGATGTTTATAGAATAATATTTAGGAGACTTATGGGTATCACATTACTGAGTATTGAGGAATTTTGCTAGACATCTATGAAAATTAACATTTGACTTAAAAAATAAAAATCCTCAAATTTGCCAAAAAACACAAAAAATCATCAAAGTTCTCCCTCACCTCTTATCTGAAAAATAGTAAATCCCCACCATCTTCCCAAAAGTGATAACTGAATGGTTACCGGAGGAAGAAAGGAACAAAAGATCTACAAAATAAATAGAAGACTATTAACAAAAACAGAGGTAGTAAATGCATACCTATCAATACTTACTTTGAAGGTAAATAGACTAAATTCTCCAGTCAAAAGGCACAGAATGGCTGAATGAATCAAATGACAACTATATGATGCCTACAAAAAACTTGCTTCAGGTTTAAGGTTACATGACTGAAAATGAAAAGAGGAATAACATAGCTCATGCAAATAAAACCAAAAGAAAGCAGGGGGAGCTATTCCTATATCAAAGTAGATGTTAAGTAAAAACCCGTAACAAGAAACAAAGAAGGTTATAATATGATAGATGGATCCATCAAGAAGATATAGCAAGTGCAAATATTGAAACACAAAAAACTGAAGCTGAAACCATAAAACTCCTAGAAGAAAATATAAGGAAAAGTCCCTTGACACTGATCTTAGCAATGACATTTTGGATTTAACAACAAAAGCAAGAATCAGTGAGCATGAGGTGGTAACTCACTGTGGTTCTGATTTCCATTTTCTTGCTGATTACAGATGTGAGAATTTTTCAATACTTGTTGCTCGTTTGTATATTTTCTTTGGAAAAAAGTTTATTCAGGTCTTTTGCCTATTTTGTAATTGAGTTGTTTGTGATGTTTGCTATTCAATTGCGTGTATTCCTTATATATTTTGTGCATTGACTATTTCTAGGATACACGTTTGCAAAAATTTCCTCCATGTATGTAGGCTGCCTCTTCATTTTGTTCATTATTTCCTTTGCTGACTAGAAGCTTTTTAATTTGAGGTAGTCCCACTTGCTGATTTTTGTATTTGTTGTCTTTGCTTTGAGTGTTAAATACAAACATTTATTGCCAAGGCTAATGTCAAAAAGTTGTTTCCCTCTAATTTTATGTTTAAATACATAGCCTGTGGTTGACTCTCAGACATCCAAAAACATCTTGTAAAGAGGTGAGATGCTCATATTGAATTTTTTTAATTATGCAGAATTATGCAAGCAATGATGTGTGTGTGTTAGTTGCTCAGTCATAGCTGACTCTTTGCAACCCCATGGCCTTAGTCTGCCAGGCTCCTCTGTCCGTGGATTTCTCCAGGCAGGAATACTGGAGTGGGCTGCCTTTCTCTTCTCCAGAGAATCTTCCTGACCCAGGGATCAAACACCAGTCTCTGGCATTGTGGGCAGATTCTTTACCCTCTGAGCCACCAGGGAAGCCCAAGCAATGATGTCTAATAGTTAAAATTTATTAATATATATAAATATTGATACTAAAATGAGAGAGCTAATTCTTAGGTAGGTTGATAAACAGTCTGGAGTCCCTGAGGAGGAGAAAGGTGTCTGGAGCTCTCAAGCAGCAGGAAAAAAGGACAACTTTTTTCTCTATATTCCTTAGTCTTAGTCTTTAAACCCAGAGCTGATGATTATAACAAAATAACTCATCTTAAACTCTGTACCAGTGATTACATAACAACAGTGTATCCTGCTCAAAGATATTTATCCTTCTTAAGACCCTTCTGACTAGGTTGTGGGAGTGGGTCTGGTAAGATCTTCCTGTTGTTAGTTCTAATCCTGTTACCTTAAAATGTAAATTGTGGGAGTCTGGTAAGATCTTTACAGCCTTGAGACATTATTTTGATTTACTGTAATAAGCAATTACAAAGGTATATAGCTCCTTTGCTGAGACTAGAAAGGGGGTCACCCTTCATCTCTCTTCTGATCTCTATGTCAGAAGCTTTCTCTGTCCCTTTGTATACTTTAATAAAACTCTGTTATACAAAAGCTCTTGAGTGATCAAGCCTGGTCCCTGGCCCCAAAGCTAAATCTTCTTCTTCAGAGACCTTAAGCTATCAATAATCTATATTTGCATAGATAAGGAAGAACTGGTAGGAAATATATTAAAACTTAAAATATATTAAAAACCTAAATAACTCATGAAAAAGCAAACTTTCAGCTCCTCTGTGCCATATACATGTCACTAAGTCAATAAGGAAGATAAAATGTCAATGTAATTTAGCCAGTTTCAAGAAATTTAGGTGGTAGGATACTAATCAAATTATACATAGCACATGTTGTGGCAAAATATCTTATGCTTTTTCAGCATTGTAGGAGTTCACAATTTTTTGTCTTTTTTCAAAAACTTTAATTGGCTTATAGAAATGGAGATAAAATAATTTTAGTTTACCCTATGAAACAGACCAGACCATTTTTTTTTAATACGATTGATATGAGTTGTTCTGTAACCTAGGTACAAATCAAAATAATTTATATATTTCATCTACACTATGTTAAATATTAGCATATGGAAGAAAAAATATATATAGGCTAAGTTGAAAGTTGTATACAATGAGAATCTGTTGCTGTTTCCTCAAATATGGTACTGATTTTCTTAGCCAAAATGTAATGATTTAATTTTCTCCTCAATGGTATACCTCAAGTTATATTCTGCATAAGAATCCTTTTACATACCTTCTCTAGTTATTAAAAAGAGAGATTCCAATGATCCATAACAGATAAACTAAATCAGTATGTATGAGGTCAGATACTGATTCTGTATACTAAACAAATGATCATAAGCAGTCTGAGAATCACAGATCTGGAATAATATCTGAAATATACTTTACTAAAATATTTTAAATGACTATTCATTGACTGCTTCTTAACTCCATTCTTAAAATTAAAAAAAAAGAACCTAGATAAAAAATCAGATGCACAGGCCATATGCTCAGAGATTCATACAGCAAATACATGGTCTAACCAGCAGGTTGTATATTTTAAAAGTCTTATAGTGACTATTTTGTAGAAGCAGGATTAAAAATATTTATTATTATTACTTGTGAAATCTGAAGTATTACATAGATGAACCTATCTACAAAACAGAAACAGACTTACAGACATAGAGAACAGTCTTCTGGTTGCCAAAGAGGAGGGGAAATATGGAAGGATGGGATGGGAGCTTGGGGTTAGCAGAAGCAAACTATTATATAAAGTGTGACAAGCATCAAGGTCCTACTGCATAGCACAGGGAATTATCTTCAATGTCCTGTGATAAAACATAATGGAAAAGAATATGAAAAAGAAGTATACACACACACACACACACACACACACACACACACACACACACACACACACATATAGCCAATTCACTTTGCTGTACGGCAGAAATTAACACAACATTGTAAATAACTATGTCCATGTGTGGTATGTTGCTTCAGTCATGTCTGACTGTGAAATGTAGCCTGTCAGGCTACAAATGTATCCTATGAAATGTAGCCTTCCAGGCTCTTCTGACCATGGGATTCTCCAGGCAAGAATAAAGAAGTGTGTTGTCACGCCCTCCTCCAAGGGATCTTCCTGACCCCAGGATCAAATCCATGTCTCATTATGTCTCCTTCATTGGCGAGTGGGTTCTTTACCACTAGAGAAACCTGAGAAACCCCGAATCAACTATATTCCAATTTAAAAAGGAATATTTATTTTTTTAGTGTTGAAGACTGTATAAAACTGACTTCTCCCAACATACAAAATTTTAAATAAAATGAATGTATTTATCGGTTTGGCTAATTAGGGCCATCTTTGATGTATTTAAGAATAATTAAACGTACTCATTACATTAAATGTAAAAATTGCTCACTTTAAAATCATCCTGGAAGAGTACACCAAATGTTATATTAATAATATGAAAAGTTAAACTCCTCAAATCCCCACTTTCCAATTCTACATATTAAAAGTGAGCTAATTAATTTCAAATATTTGTTCTTAATGTTATATAGTTATTTAGATATATGGTAAAACCAACAAGAACAAAAAAACCCAACTATATTAGAATAAATCCTTTTTTTCTTATCAGACACCTGAGAAAGAAAGAGAAGTCACTCAGTCGTGTCCAACTATTTGTGACCCCATGGACTATAGCCTAAGACTACCTACACATGAAATTTTTTCTTTTCTTTCTCATAAAAATGATCTTAATATTACCAACACTCTGTATTTTATTGAACTTTTCCAGATATGTGGGCAATCTTTCCATACAAGAACTTCCAGTCTAATTGTTTCAATGGCCTTTTTTAAATATACGTTTCAATTATAAATAATGTATTTAACCATTCCTTCATTTATAAATATTATATTGTTCCACATTTGATCTTAACATTTTAAGAATGTGAAAATAACATTTTTCACTTCAGTTTCTACCACTGGAAAAGAAACAATTTTTTTTTCTTTTTTTTTTGTATCTGAACTGTGGCAAGCTAGAGATAAACCACTCTCCAAAAATATTCCACAGACCACAGATTTTTAATGCATTACCAATAAAACATGAATGTTCATGCCCCATGCACTCTCATCAATAGTGATAAATATGAAATGATTTAATTATGCATTTTAATTTAAGAGGTGTTTTGTTGTAGCTTTGATTTTCATTGCTGCAATTATAAGCAAAATTAACCTTTCTGTCTATTTATTGCTGTGGTGGTTTAGTCACTAAGTACTGTAGACTCTTGTGACCCCTGGACTGTAGCTCACCAGGCTCCTCTGTCCATGGGATCTTCCAGGCAAGAATACTAGAGAGGGCTGCAAATTCCTTCTCCAGGGGATCTTCCTGACCCAGGGATTGAACCTAGATCTACTGCACTGCAGGCAGATTCTTTACCAACTGAGCTAGCAGTCTATGTATTAATGATACGAGTTTTTATGTGAATTATCTGTTTATATTATTTTGTAATATATGTGATCATGTTGTGTGTGTACATATGCACACAGTAGTAAAACAAAACAAAAGAAAAGAAAACCCCACTAGTCAGTGCTCTACTACCCATAATTACTGAGCATTTCTTAAAATGATGTTTTTTATATTGGGAAAATTAGCATTTTGTAATTTTATTTTTTTCTCACAAGTATTCCCACCTCATATATGCCTACACAACATTTCCACCTATAGGAGCACGCCCTATTTTTAATAAAATCTAGATTTGTAGATGTTTGACTTTGCTCTTATAGCCATTTGTGCTGATTTAGTGAAGTGTGCTCAATGTGCTTAGATAAAATGTTTTCTGACAGAAAAAATAATATTGTTTCCATCTAAAATGCATTGTCTCAAGGTAAAAATAGCCAATTTCAGTCTTTCTTTAGTTAAAAAAAAAAAAAAAAATGCAGAGCATTTATATAATAACAGTGTGAGAGTCAGAGGGGTGGCTTACCAGGCTGTATTTCTGAGAAACTTCCTAAAGCTAGAGTTTGCAGTCACATGGGGCCAGCTAAGTCCTTCATCTTCTCTAGGTAGATAAATTGAGTGCTATACTCTTTGCTGTGCAGGGAACTTTTAAATGAAAACTTTTAAAAAATTATCTCATTTGCTATGAGTGAAAATCAAATGAGAGCCTTGACATTTTTATTAAATAAAAGGGCTTACATGGAAGCTGATCTTGTCCTAGAAAATGTGTGATATTATTGAATATTTACAAAATTCTGTTATTTGATAATATTTACATAATAACCCAGAGTCAGTTCTCCTCTGGACAGAATCTGATTTTTATCTGTATTTTATCCAAAGTCATCTTTATTTGTATTTATAGCACAAATAAAAATGCTTTCTGGGTTAATTATTCGAGTGTGTTGATAAAAACTGTGAAAGAAATCACTTCTAGAGTGATATTCACAAAGGTAAATTTATTTTTAGAAAAACTAACATCATGACTAAAAGAATAAGAGTAAATATAAAGGAGAAATAAAAACATATAGAACATATATTATGCACGCCATGCAATTGCAAAAATAACTTAGTTAAAAATAATAAATACTATTAAACTGTCTGAATATTCTTTCATAATTTCATTTGTCAATATGAAAGGCAAGTATGGTTTTGGAATTTTCTTTATTAAAAATAAATGTCATGTAATATTCAAACACTAAACTCTGGAATCACTAGAATCAGACTTCTTGGTCTAATTATTATGCAAGTTATTTAAACGACTAAATTTCAATCTCAAGAGGTTATTGTGAGAATCAAGATACATTTGTGCATAAAAATATTTAGTAAACTACATACCACACAATAAGAAGTCAAGAAATGCTAGTTTTTGCTATCAATGAGATAAATAGCTGCCAGTCTCTATATGAGAAGCCTGAATTTCCTGTGACAGAACAGGGAAAGAGAATGTCGGTAGGTGTATTACACATTTATTGGGTTGTGTGTTCTGTTCCTTGAGGAAATAAGGGGAAACTGCTTAGAAGGTATGCTCTAGTTTAAGATGAAAGATTACAAATCAATGCAAATTAGAACAAAGAATTAAAGGGTGAGGATGTGAATTAAGACCAGACTAGCAAGAAGAAAAACTAAGAGGGAGACAAAGTATCAAGAACGAAATGAAAATGGACATGACTTTGAAATGTGTACTTTTGAAATACTGTGTTGAGAAAAATGCAAATAAAATAGATGATGCTTTTGAAATTGTATGTTTTATTGTTTGTAAATGATTGCCACTCTTTTCTAGGGTGATCTTACAATAATGATTTGAGTTTGTAAAATAAGTGTTATACTTTCTATCTGGCAGTTGAGGGATTAGGATCTAGAAGTTGTAAGTGGTATGACCAAAGTTGTATCACAAATTATCAGCAAGGCCTGAAGTTAAATCCTATTTTTCTTATTGCTTTTTCAAATTCTCTATAAATAAATCTTACCAATACAGATTACCTCAAACCTATCACATGTCAAGAGCTCTGTCACACACTCTACAGACCTTTTATCATGTAAGGCTTCTAATAATCTTTGCATATGTCATAGAACATATTTGAGAAAACAGAGATGTTAGCTAATCCCTAAAATATATATACCTGCTTGTAGATTATGGATTTGTGATTTGAACCCACTATATTAGACTCCAAAAACACCAACCTTTTGCACTAGGTCTCACAGAAGAATGGTTTCAGGGAAAGTGCTTAATATCCTCACACTTAAACCTATTCTTCATTTTTGAACCCAAAGGTTTTCATTCTAAATTTTGGCTTCAATTAGAAGTAACCCTTTCTGTCAAGTCGAGTGGGACTATACAGTTTTCCCATTTCCTGTGGCAAGGCAAAAAGTGACTAATTAAATTACCCTGTTTGAATTATGAGCTTGTTCAGTATAAGAGCATTTATCTTTATGCACTTCTACATCCCTCAAATTTTACTCACAGAGTACCTAGATTCAGAATAGATATGGTAGAAAATTATCCATTCAGTCTACCAAAGTAAATACAAGATAGAAATTTTCCCAATTTTTCCCCTATGTTTTATTGTTCTATACAATGCAAAAAAGAAAAGAAAAACACCTAGATGCTTTACAGAGGATTGAATTGAAATACCAAAACCTTTTACATTCAACAGTTTTGTATTGTTTGTTTGTTTGTTTTCTCTTTTGAATGACCATAGTTTAACATATTTATTAAAATCTATTTTATTTTCAATGACCTAAATTCTTTGAGTAATTAATCCCTTGACTTTTATTTACTCAGAGTTAAGATGAAAACACAAGTGTCAGATAAAATAACTGCTTTCTGTTTTGTTTTATAACGACAATTATGAAGTTTCTAAAATGCAGAATCACTAGAATTATCTAGTGCACAATTAACAACAGAAAAAGATCAGTGTCTGATTTTTTAAAGCATTTGGGGATTCAGTTTATTTAAGAAACAGCACTGGATAGATGTACTCTATTAAAAGACTATTTAAACATATGAAATACTCTTTTGCAGTAATTATCCAGTATTTCTAGTATATCCTAGGCCTATATATTCTATTTAGAAGTCTTATCTTGTAAAAAAAGAAACCAACACTCATCCTTTGAAATATGTTATAATTATTCACAAAATTTGCAATGTGTAATAAAAAGTATCTAAATTTTGATAAAGAACCAAAAGTCAATATAGACTTTTCTTAGTTCTACTATCCAATTGTCATCTACTTGTTTCTAAAAATAGGAACTACTAAATTCTAAAAGTTAGTACACCATCTGGATTCTGGAGATGATTGCAGTTTGAAAAATGACTATTGCTTTGAACTCAAATAGACTTGAAAGGTAGCCAAAATTACACATTAAATAGTATCTCATTTAAATTCTCAACTCAAAAAAGAGAGAGCATAAATCACTTTGAAAATGCTTACAGATGATTATGGTTCAGACAGTATCCTCCTCTCATTTGTTAAAGTTAAACTATTGGCTAAGGCAGAGTGAACCTGCACAAAATTAACTGTAAAATCATAGAATATCCTTCCTCATTCCCACTATCTCCACAAATATTTCCCGACACTTAGAGCTCAGCATTATCATATTGATAAATATTTGCCTCCTTATTTTGGAATTCCATAGTGTTTACTAGTTATATTGCCATTTTCCCCTTTCTTAATCTAATGCTAACTTCAATAAATGAACTACTTTATATGTACAACAGCTTAGTTTTTCATTTGCCTAAAAATCTCCCTGACAGATTGAAAGGTTGAAAGTCAATGGATCTTCAAATCAATAACAGTATTAACCCCATCACTGGGCATGTAGTATTTGATTAAAACAAACAGACAAACAAACAAAAAAAACAACAAAAAAAAAACTTGAATAAATGAGAACTTGAGAATATTATTTAATTATTCAAATCAAAGTTACTGAAAGAGTCAATTTCTGGGTAGGTTGATAAGAAGTCTGAGGCCCCTGAAGAGGAGAAAGGGGTCTGGGGCCCTCAAGGAGGAGATACAGTTCTGGAATTCTCAAGGAGGAAAGGACAATTTTTTTTTTTCTTACGTTCCTTAGTCTTAGTCACATAAAACACTTTTTTCTTTAAACCAGGAGCTGATGATTTTACAATAAAACAAGTCTGCTTAAACTCTGTACTAAGGATTATATAACCACGATGTTGTGATCACTCACCTAGAGCCAGACATCCTGGAATGTGAAGTCAAGTGGGCCTTAGGAAGCATCCCTATGCACAAATCTAGTGGAGGTAAATTCCAACTGAGCTATTCCAAATTTTAAAAATGATGCTGTTAAATTACTGCACTCAAGTTGTCAGCAAATTTGGAAAACTCAGCAGTGGCCACAGGACAGGAAAAGGTCAGTTTGCATTCCAATCTCAAAGACAGGCAATGCCAAAGAATGCTCAAACTACCATACAATTGCACTCATCTCACATGCTAGCAAAGTAATGCTTAAGATTATCCAAGCTGGGTTTCAACAGTACGTGAACTGTGAACTTCCAGATGTTCAAGCTGGTTTTACAAAAGGCAGAGGAACCAGAGATCAAATTGCCAACATCTGTTGGATTATCAGAAAAGCCAGAGAGTTCCAGAAAAACTTGTATTTCTGCTTTATTGACTATGCTAAAGCCTTTGACTGTGTGGATCACAATGAACTGGAAAATTCTTTAAGAGATGGGAATACCAGACCACCTGACCTGTCTCCTGAGAAAATGTATGCAGGTCAAGAAGCAACAGTTAGAGCTGGACATGGAACAACAGACTGGTTTCAAATCCGGAAAGGAGTATGTCAAAGCTGTATATTTAACTTATTTAACTGCTTCTTTAACTTACATGCAGAGTATGTCATGTGAAATGTCAGGCAGATGAAGCACAAGCTGGAATCAAGATTGCCAGGAGAAATGTCAATAACCTCAGATATGCAGATGACACTACCCTTATGGCAGAAAGTGAAGAAGAACTAAAGAGCCTCTTGATGAAAGTGAAAGAGAAGAGTGAAAAAGCTGGGCTAAAGTTCATCATTCAGAAAACTAAGATCATGGCATCTAGTCCCATCACTTCATGGCAAATAGATGGGGAAACAGTGAGAACAGTGGCAGATTTTATTTTGGGGGGCTCTAAAATCACTGCAGATGGTGACTATAGCCATGAAATTAAGATGCTTGCTCCTTGGTAGAAAAGCTACAACCAACCTAGACAACATATTAAAAAGCAGAAACATTACTTTGCAAACAAAGGTCCATCTTGTCAAAACCATGGCTTTTCCAGTAGTCACGTATGGATGTGAGAGTTGGACTATAAGGAAAGCTAAGTGCCATAGAATTGATGCTTTTGAACCGTGGTGTTGAAGACTCTTGAGAGTCTCTGGGACTGCAAGGAGATCCAACCAGTCCATCCTAAAGGCAATCAGTCCTGAATACTCATTGGAAGGACTGATGCTGAAACTCCAATACTTTGGCCACTTGATGCAAAGAACTGACTCATTGGAAAAAACCCTGATGCTGGGAAGATTGAAGGCAGGAGGAGAAGGGGACAACAGAGGATGAGCTGGTTGGATGGTATCACCGACTCGATGGACATGAGCTTGAGTAAACTCCAGGAGTTGGTGATGGACTGGCATGCTGCAATCCATGGGTTCACAAAGAATTGGACATGTTTGAGGGACTGAACTGAACTGACTGAATGTATCCTTGTTCAGCACAGCTTCTCCTTGAAAACCTCTGACTAATCCTGTTATCTTAAAATGTGTATTATGGGAGTAGGTCTGATAAGATCTTTCTATTGTTAGTTCTAATCTTGCCATCTTAAAAAGTAAATTGTGGGGGTGGGTCCAGGAAGATCTTTATGGTGTTGAGACATTGTTTTGACTTATTGTAATAACCAATTAAAAACATATAAAGCTCCCTTGTTAAGATTAAGGAGGGGGGCACTCTCCATCCCCCTTCTGATGTCTATGTCAGAAGCTTTCTCTGTTCCTTTTTACTTTAATGAAACTCTGCTATATAAAAGCTCTTGAGTGATCCAGCCTGGTCCCTGGTCCCAAAGTTAAATCTTCTTTGGAAATCACAAATCGGACATTGTTCACCATCAGCTACTGGACTGAATAAAATATTCTATGTGAATAACACCTAGTCATTGAAATGGGACTGATACAAGATCATTTAGATAAGTGGGATGACAGACACACTCAAAACCTTGTAAGAGCAAGGTTGTGGAGTGGTTATGTTTTCTTTTTGGATGCGTTGGAGAGTTACTCAAACTCTCAAATTTAACTATAACTCACACTGGATGTTCAGGGCCAAAATCCCTTCTCTCTCTCCCTTTTTTTTTTTCCCCCCTATGCCTAACAAACATAACCACAAACCTCCCTATTCAGATCCCCAGTCTCTTTTTCAACCATTTGACAATGTCTTTACCAATAGTCTGTAAGTATGTACCCACTGGAAATGACTAGTTTAGAGGGAAGCGTTTCCTGTTTTTATAAAAAGAGACAAAACAAAGAAGCATGTTCTCTCTCGCCTTCCCCTTTCTGTTAGTCTCGGTTTTGGATTAGATGATTGGAACTGAAGCAATCATCTTTCAACCGTGCAAACACAGTATGAGGATGCACCCTACACTCTTGAAACAGTGAAGTGGAAAGATGAAGGTGTATATTTTGAGCAACTCATCCAAAGCTCCAGTTGTCTGTCTCTGAAGTTGGTTAAACCACTGTTCAGCAGGATTTTTGTCACTCACATTGGCAAATACTACTTCTTGGTACACTAAAATTGTAATTTGAATTTATGATCACTCTAAAATTTCTTTATAATTGTCAGATAAAGCAACATATTCCTCCTTAGTTTTATATCCTGCTTTCAGACTGACTCTAAAATGCTTGGTAGGAATATTGAAAACAAGATTATTTATCCTAGAAACAGGCAGTTTAGGCTATTGCAAAGCCTTTGACAAGTTTTACCACATCACCAAAGTCATAAGAATCACCTTTAAAAAATGAACAAGATAATACTGACATTGACCTGTTCTTGGACCTCATTTTCCACAAGTACAGTCATATTAGGTATAGATGAGCTTTCTCTTCATTGCTTCCCAACCTTAGGTGTGGCAAACAGTTTCCCTTCATGCTGCAAATATTGAGTTAAATCCTTATCTCTTAGTGTGTGATTCAAGGAAGACAAGCCTCAGAGAGCTAAATAGTGAAAATAATTATAGACAGTTCCACTCTCACAGCTAAAGTGTGCGGTCTCGCAACATTAGGATTTTAACTTGACATATAGCATTTGAAAAAAATCTACTGTATTATTATTTTTCTTTCAAAACCTTGAAATAAAATCGTGCTATACTCTGTGACACCAAAGAAAATGTGCTTTTGTTTTGAATTTGACCTTTTTGGTCCATAAAGCAGGCTCTCACATGTTCTAATTTCTAAGACCGATTAATCATTTTTCTAGAGTTTTATGCTGTCATCTTTGTAACTTCACTCTGAACAACACAGAGTTAAATAATCTCCTTTAAACAGTTCCTTTCATTTCTAAATTGAAAAAGAAACAATAGGTATGCAGAAAGATTATGGTGACTTCAAATATCTTTATAAGAATATCAAGGCAATGTGTCATTTCAGACTACTATTAAAAACTTCTATTGATTACAGTAACATTTGTTGTTTAGAAGAAAGTAGCACTTTATTTTCTTATATTAGTTTTACTGGTTGAGGGGAGTATTGCTAACTTTGTTGTGTATAGAGCTATTGTTGTTTTTTTTTTTTTTTTTTTTACATTTTGCTTGTGCTTGGTATATTTATTATTTTGAGAAATAATTGTAAACTAATAAAAGTTTTACATTCCCTGAAAGAAATTGTAGCATAATTTGAATGAATTCTTTTTTCCTGGCCAAGTTTCCTTTGTCTTTTAAAAGTTGCAAAGATGAGAATAAAATCTATGTTGAGACCTCTGTTTTAGAAACATAAGAATTTTTTAGCATAGTCCCTTAGGCTGATTATCATCTAACTTTAAAAAGTACAAGCCTTTTTTATTATAATTTAATAGAATAAACATCTTAAAATAAAAGCAATATTTTATAGGATACCATTGTATGTATGGGCTTCCCTGGTTGCTCAGTGGTAAAGAATCTGCCTGCCAATGCAGGAAACGTGGGTTTGATCCCTAGGTCGGTAGGATCCCCTGGAGAAGAAAATAGCAACCCTCTCCAGTATTCTTGCCTAGGAAATCCCATGGACAGAGAAGCCTACAGCAATAACTGTAGATATGCTTTTTTCCTGTTTTCTCAGTTACTTTTAAATGGGATAAATGAACCCAGAAGAGATGGTTTTACTATCTTCAGGGAAAATAATAGTACCCCATGTTAATTAAATTTTAAGTTCCAAAACAATTAAGAATGCTGAAAAATAAGCAAAGAAAATTAAAACAACTTTATCAGAAACAACAAACGTATCATCAGATGTGTTCTGAGGTGGTTAGGTTTGCTGATCTTTAGGTTTAGTTTACTTCATGAAACTAGAATTATAGTATAAAAAAAATGCCAATTTGGATGAGATCAGCTTTGTTTTCCCTATAGGATTGTTCTAATAATATAAATCAGAAATTTCAGTAATTCACATGATATACAAATGAATCTTTCCTGTATCAACACACTTTTCACTTTACAGTCTAATTTTTATCATATACATTAATTCAAGAACTTTACCACATTGTAAGCTTATCAAAACTTTTCTTCTGCATATTCAATTCAAAGCAGTTCTTACAATGTTGATACTCAGAGCTTATGGAGATAGCAGTTGTTCAGATGAAAGTAATTACATTTAGAACTCAGTATCTAAGATGGCTGCATATTTGTTTATTTTCCCACATGATCAAGACTGTTCCATTCCAGAAGACAGCTTTCCAGAATCACAAATGTACCAGGGACCCCAGGTAGGCTTTTCCATTTATCAATAAACAGAAGCATTAATGATGGCGAAGGCTGCAGTACATAAAAGGTTGGCCCTATGTCTCAGGCTAGAGATCTATTTATTTGTTCTTCATCTGTGGCAGAAAGTTACTGTAATTTTTCATAATGCTTCATTGAAAAAAACTGATATCACTTCATGGAAACCCTACTGGCTCCTAATCTGTCATTGCAGTCCCCAATGGAAAAGCACTTGTAAATGTGCATTTATCAAAAACGCATAAGTTCAAATATTACTGCTCCCATACTGTCATCAAGTTGTTATTACAATAGCATTTATTGAAAAACATCTGAAATTTCTGATGATTCACAATACCTTACTGCCATTGGAAAATTCAGATAGACAGCTAAATAGATAGAGTCAGTTCTTGTTAATTGCAAGCTATGTTTTATAAGAAAATCACCACAAACACTGATTTGGTAAATCCTGAAGAACTGCTCTTAGAAGTATAGGGTTAGATTCTTGCCAACCTCTGCTCCTAACATTTCTATCAACTTATCAGTAGGTAACTTGTTTTAGGCATGGTGCTGTTTAAAGATATATTTTGATATACATTTCAATGTATAATATTGATTCCCTAGCATTAAACTCAAGGCCAACATTACTGCTACTCATATATGAACAAAGCTTACGAAAACACTTATTTTCTTTGCATGTCACATAACAGCTTTCTTACACTAGGAATAGTAGATAACCTTTTAGCACTATGACTAGTGTCCATTTTAAACAGCAATATCACTAACAAAAGCACAAAAATCTGAGAAACATGTTACAAAATAGATTGTGAAAAGGACAGCAGTTTTGCTTATGATAGCTACAAGAAGGCAGAGTGTTGCCGTTTCTATCAGCTGGAAATGTGTACATTAACAGTCAAATGTTTTGCTGCTTCTAGCAAAATATTTGAGTATGAGTGTGAAAATGTTGATTTGGGACTATATACAAATTTTAGTGAGTAAACAAATTCACAGATATGAAATCCTCAAATGGTAAGGATAGACTGTAGGTAGGTAGACAAATAGTCTCTTTTGTGTTTGGTTTTGTTCTGCTATAACAATTTTTAGTCCCCAAATTTATAAATGTTTACTTCTTTATATAGGTATTAAGCTATAATGCATAATTTAATGCATTTCATAATACTTTCTCTTATTATAAAGTAAAAAGTGTTTATTATTGAAAAGACCCTGAAAAATACTGGAATATTTGAAACAAGTTACAAAGAATCATGATATTTAATGGTGTATCAAGTCAGAAAATTTACACCATGTATGTCTTTGGATGTTTTAAATTAATGTTAATCTTATTGGGCTTTATATTGTTCTCCTTTTTCTTCTCATTATAAAGAAATTATGATAATTCCATTTTCTTAATATTTTCCTCTATTTTGGATTATTATTGAAATTTCAGGTTAAAAGTTAATTATTTTTTAAGGCTCTTAGTTAATAAAAATGGTTAAATGAACTTACATCCTCCATATGCTTATAGTGTAAATTTGTGCTCATTTCATCTCACCACTGTTTCCTGCCATTGGATATAATCATTAATAAACATACACACATATACTCATAAACATACTTCCCACTATGAAATTTAGGTAAGCATTAACATTTTATTTTTTGTGTGTACATCTATATAATTGTCTTTAAAATGAATTTTTAACATTTTTTTACCATTTACTTTCCCAGTTCTGAATGGCAGAATTTTTTTGTCTTATTCATTTTTATGAACTCTTTCTGAATTAGTCCTTTGTCTGTCACATGTATGGGCTTCTCAGGTGGTTCAGTGGTAAAGAATCTGTCTGCCAAATCAGGAGATGCAAAAGTTATGGATTTGAATCACTGTGTCGAAGAGTCCCAGGAGTAGGAAACGACAACCCACTCCAGTGTTCTTGCCTTCCAGAATATTCCAGGGACAAAAAAGACTAGTGGGTTGCATGCAGTCCATGAAGTCATAAAGAGTTAGCCGTGACTGAATATTATCACATGTATATAAAATTATTTCTTGCAGTTTATCATTACAACTTTGTGGCTAAATGCTTATCAATATTCATTATTTCTGTCTTCCCTATGTTCAGAGAAATCCATATTGCCTCAAACTCATTCTTTAAAATCAATCCCTTCTCAATTGATGGTCATTCACCCCTCTCAGACTCTATTTTTAACACATTTGCAGTCACTCTTGAAATTTCTCTTTCCATCATATTCTATCTGTAAATTCTGACAGAACATACTTATCCCAGCTAGTTCCCACCATCACCAATGCTAACAATTCACTCTGTGTCACCATCAGTTCTCACCTGGCTTATTTTAGTATCTTTATGACTGACCTCCTAACTTCCACCTTTCCACATTTGCCCTTAGTCTATTTTCCACACAGTTGCCAAAGTGATCCTATTAAAATGTCAGGTTAGAACAGATCAACCCCACAAAAGTTTCTTCTTAAAAGCCAAAACCCTAAAATAGCCTACTGGAGCTTCTTGATTTATAAACTCTTGAAACTCATCTCCCATCATTCAACCTCATCATCACTCTTCTAAAACACAATGGTCTCTGTTCTTCCTCAATCATGTCAGGTTCGTGCCTTCAGTTCAGGGCTTTGTACTGGCTTTTCCCTATACCTGGAATGTATTAGGGAGTGAGTTGCTTGAAATCACTTGAAAACAACATCTCTACTCATTTATTATTACACTTATTGTTTGCAGATGAACTTAAATGTGACACATATATTCTCTATTAATAATATATTTAGTTAAAACCATTAATGCTCCTTTTGTAAGCTTCAAGCTCAGTCAGGCACGGCTGACTCTTTATGATCCCCCTGCCAGGCTCCTCTGTCAATGGAATTTTCTAGGCAAGAATACTGGAGTGGGTTGCCATTTCCTCCTCCAAGAGATCTTCCTAACTCAGGGACTGAATGCACATCTCCTATGTCTCCTACATTGGCAAAATAAAGCTACATTAATGATCTAAAATAGTCTTTGCATTATGGAGTATTTTGTCACAGAATCTTAGCAGCACATAATAATCCTGAAAAAGTAATCAATCCTGAACACATGAATTAGTTTTAAAATAGCCCATCCTATTAAAAGATTCACTTTCAAGAAATCACATTTTTTCATTTTTAATGCATTTTATCAAAATGTATGCTTTATGGTGTTTTGCTCAGTTATACTAGTTCTATTTTCAATAACAATCTTGAAGATTTTTTTTTTAACATCTAGAGGATTTTATCACATTAATGTTAAAACTAAGGCTATATTTTATTTACATATTTTGGTATGTTTGCAACCAGAGGGTCAGTGCACATTCAAATGTAAATCAATGTGACTTTCAAGGGAAAATTACAAACAAGTTATCTAAAAGTTTTTACTATTATGGAAGAACATGTTCAAACATTTATAAATGAATGATGGTGGGTATGATTAGTTTTATATGTTAGCTCGGCTTTGTTATGGCATATTGCTGTTTGATCAAACACTAGCATAGATGTTGTTGGAAAGATAATTTCATAATTCATTGATTTTATGTAAAGCATATTACCTTCTATAACATGGATGGATCTCATCCAATTAGCTGAACATCTTGAAAGAAAAAGACTGAGACTACCCAAAGTTGAAGGAATTCTACCACAGGAATTCCACCTAGACTTATTGCTTATTTGTTTGATGAACAGATTTCAGAGACTAGACTCCATCAACAGACAAAAATCAGTTGTTTTTCTATACACTAACAATAATTCAATAAATAAATTAAGACACTAATTCCATTTACAAGGGGCTTCCCAGGTGGTGCTAGTGGTAAAGGACCCACCTGCAAATGCAGGAGATGTAAGAGATGTGGGTTCAATCCCTGGGTTGGGAAGATCCCCTAGAGAAAGGCATGACAACTCACCCCAGTATTCTAGCCTGGAGAATCATATGGATGAAGAAACTTGGCAGACTACAATCAATATGGTCATAAAGAGTCAGACATGCCTGAAGTGATTTAACATGCATGCATAAAAAGAAATATTTAGAAATAAAATTAATAAATAAAGCAAAATAAAACTGTACACTGAAAACTACAAATCTTAAAAAAAAACTAAAGAAGACAGAAATAAATGGTAAGACATGCCACATTTAAGAATTTGAAGAATACTGTTAAAATATTTGTATGATGCAAAAAGAGTTACAAAGAATACAATCCACATAAAAAACTCAATGGCAATTTTTACAGAAATAAACAAACAAACAAAATCTAAAATTCACATGAAACTTCCAAAGATCCTAAATAGCCAAAAAACTATTGAGAAAAAAGAACCAAGCTGGAGGTCTTACACTTCCTGATTTCAAAACATATCACAAAGCTATAGAATGTAAAACAGTATGATACTGGCAAAATGACAGAAATATAGACCAATGGAACTGAACAGAAGCTCACAAATAAATACATGTATATACAGTCAACCGATCCACAGGAAGAATGCTAAGAATATACAACAGGGAAAGATCAGTCTCATTACCAAATGGTGTTGGTGGTGACTCATTTTAGATGTGAGAACACACATAGGCTGAAAGTGAAAGTATACAAAGTAAAGGTATATAGACTGAAAGTGTGTATACAAACGCATAAGAAAGCTCCAAATAAATTACCTAAAAATAGGTTTTCCTCAGGTCAGAAAGCTTTGTTGTGACACTATCATTGCATAATTAAAAATGAAAAATATAAATTTATGCCACACTGAAATAATGCCAGCTTACTATCAGTTTTCAAGGACTGTTTTATGATTCAAAATAAATGATGCAACTTCTCATAAAATCTCAGTTCTGTTTGAAGAACTTTTATAAAAATGCTGACAGATTCTATGAAGCCATTCTATGCGATGCTAAATTTGAATTAATATTGACATGTTTTCATGTTAAAAATATTGTAATAATAATTCATGCTTTATATTAATATATATTTATTTATATAGTATTTATATATAAAGAATATATATCTAAATTATTATATAATATATAATTGAATGGCACTCTGGTGTTTATAAGCATTGCTTATGTTTATTTTCTACATCACTCATTATGTCAAGAAATTGGTTTTTGTATATCATACAGTATAATAAATTATTCTGATTTATTAGTCTGTTCTTCCAATGCATAAACATATAAGTTCTTTGTATACTGGCAAGTCATATTTGCTTACTGATTCTTAAACTCACAAAATATATCAGTTTTACAGGCACTTATTTAGACATTATCTGAACCAACAGTGCATACTGATTGCTTGGGTATATATTTAATATATTAAATATATTTATTTAATAAAGCTGAGTTTATTTAATAAAGCCAGCTTTACTAAATAAGTTATTTATTATTTAATAAAGTTGGGCTTAGAAAAGGATGAGAATTTAGAAACAGGATTTAAAAAGGAAGAGGAACCAGACATCAAATTGCCAACATTTGCTGGATCATAGATAAAGCTAGGGAATTCCAGAAAAACATCTACTTCTGTTTCATCAACTATACCAAAGTTTTGACTGAGTGTATTGGAGTGGGTAACTGTTTCCTTCTCCAGTGGATTTTCCCAACCCAGGAATTGAACCAGGGTCTCCTGCATTGCAGGCAGATTCTTTACCAGATGAGCTACCAGGGAAGCCCTATGAATAGGATAATAAACTGTGAAAAGCTCTTAAAGAGATGGAAATACCAGACCATCTTACCTGTCTCCTGAGAAAGCAACAGTCAGAACCCTTTATGGAACAACTGATTGGTTCAAGATTGACAAAGGAGTATGGCAGGTCTGTCTGCTGTCACCCTATTTGTTTAATCCATATGCTGAGCAGATCATGAAAAGTACCAGGTTGGATGAATTACAGGCTGGAATTAAGACATGCGGGAGATAATCAGCAACCTCAGATATGCGGATGATACCACTCTGCTGGCAGAAAGGGAAGTGAACTAAAGAGCCTCTTGATGAGGGTGAAGGAAGAGAGTGAAAGAGCCAGTTTAAACTAAATATTAAAAGAAACTAAGATCATGGCATCCAGCCTCATTACTTCATGGCAAATAGAGGGGGAAAAGGTGGAAGTAGTGACAGATTTCCCCTTCTTGGGCTCTAAACTCACTGAAGATGGTGAACGAAGCCATGAAATCAGAAGACATTTGCTTCTTGGCAGGAAACCTATGATAAACCTAGACAGTGTGTTGAAAAGCACAGATATAACTGTTGACAAAGTCCATATAATCAAGGCAATAGATTTCCCGGTAACTATGTACATTGTGAGAGCTGGACCATTAAGGTAGAGTGAGAAAGAATTGATGCATTCTAACTGTGTTTTTAGAGTACACCCCTGAGAGCCCCTTGGACAGCAAGTAAATTAAACCAGTCAATATTAAGAGAAACCGACACTGAATATTCATTGGAAGGACTGATGCTGAAGTTGAAACTCCAGTATTTTGGACATCTGATGCAAAATGTTGACTCATTGGAAGAGTCCCTGAAGCTGGAAAAGATTGAGAACAGAAGGAGAAGAGGGCATCAGAGGATGAGTTGGCTGGAAGGCATCACTGATGCAATAGATATGAACTTGGGCAAACTTCAAGATGGTGAGAGACAGAGGCCAGGCTTGCTGCAGTCCATGGGGTTGCAAACAGTCCAACACAACTGGGTGACTGAACAAAAACAAATGTCTTTTACTAAAATGCATTGTGCCAGGTATAAGGGAATCTAAGTGAAGTGAAGTGAAGTGAAGTCTCTCAGTCGTGTCCAAGTCTTTGCGACCCCTTGGACTGTAGCCCACCAGGCTCCTCCATCCATGGGATTCTCTAGGCAAGAATACTGGAGTGGGTTGCCATTTCCTTCTCCAAAGTAAAGTGAAGAGGAACTAAAAGGCCTCTTGATGAAAGTGAAAGAGGAGAGTGAAAAAAGTTGGCTTAAACCTTAACATTCAGAAAACTAAGATCATGACATCTGGTCCCATCACTTCATGGCAAATAGATGGGGAGACAGTGGAAACAGTGTCATACTTTATTTTTTTGACTTCCAAAATCACTGCAGATGGTGACTGCAGCCATGAAATTAAAAGATGCTTACTCCTTGGAAGGAAAGTTATGACCAACCTAGACAGCATATTTAAAAGCAGAGACATTACTTTGCCAACAAAGGTCCATCTGGTCAAGGCTATCGTTTTTCCAGTGGTCATATGTGGATGTGAGAGTTGGACTATTAAGAAAGTTGAGCACAGAAAAATTGGTGCTTTTGAACTGTGGTGTTGGAGAAGACTTTTGAGAGTCCCTTGGACTGCAAGGAGATCCAACCAGTCCATCCTGAAAGAGACCAGTCCTGGGTGTTGTTTGGAAGGACTGATGCTGAAGCTGAAACTCTAGTACTTTGGCCACCTCATGCGAATAATTGACTCATTGGAAAAGACCCTGGTGCTGGGAGGGGTTGACGGCAGGAGGAGAAGGGGATGACAGAGAATAAGATGGCTGGATGGCATCATCGACTCGATGGGCATGAGTTTGAGTAAACTCCGGGAGTTGGTGATGGACAAGGAGGCCTGGCGTGCTGTGATTCATGGGGTCGCAAAGAGTCGGACATGACTGACAGACTGAATTGAACTGAAGTGTTAGATATGCTGCTCTTCATACTCTTTCAATGGCTTTTAAAAATTCTTACTCACTATAATTCATCTGGCCAGTTCCATTCTATGAGCAATACTTACAATATATACTAACAATTCTTGAATTCTCATATTAAATGTGGTTAAGGAAGAGATTGGCCAGGTGTCTCCTTTGAAGAAATATAACTCCCGGAGAATATGTAGTAAGAAATCTCCCTACACAGCTAACCCACAAGAAAGTTCCAACCTGACTGATGGCACACAGTTCTATACCTTGTCTGGAGAAAGTACATTTAAATGAACTTTGAAGAGAAGGCGGTGTGACATTCTAAACCATACAGCCAGAAGCAGAGTCTACAAGGCATAAGAAAAATTATGAGGGATCCCTCAAAGAATAAACAGCTTATTCAAAATGAAACACTTATACCACAAATAAATAGAAGGTATATCTGTAAATATAGAAAGGAACATATCACTCCTTCTTAGATTTCTTGTGAAGGTGTATATGATAGGATCATGGGAACCAAAGAAATGGCTTTTCTTGTATTTTCAGTTAATGGTCAGGTAAAATTGGTGAATTTCCTTTTAGAAATATGTGGGAGAGAGCAAAAGAAGGCAGATTAAGTGACAATCTGAGAAATCATTGTAGTATTCTTTCCAGTAATTCTAAGTGGTAAAAAAATAATGCATATAGAAAAGGATACCCCAAAAATATTTTTAAAAGTAAATTAATAGAGAAGATGGAGCATAGAGATGAAAAAATAAAATGTCAGAGATGGCTAGAGATTGAAGATACAGTTGTCATGTATAAATACAGATATATAATCATAAAATCTTAGATCTAAGTGGCTAACACATTCTTAAACATGAAGCTGAAACTTGGAAACTATAGAATTTCTTACTCTCACTGACAATGTACATTTGGTACACTTTTGCATTATCTATTTACACAGTGTTTGAAGAATCAGACAGAAAGGCCAGAGAACAATAATATCCTCAAAATGTGTTCTTAAGGGCATTTTTCAGAATGTAATCTAAGGTGGTGGAGTAGAAAGATATGTACAAAGAAAAAATGCAATGAGATAGGAGAAAACAATAGAATGGGAAAGGCTAGAGTTCTGTTCAAGAAAATTAGAGATACCAAGGGAACATTTCATGCAAAAATGGGCACAATTAGAAACATTATGGACCTAATAGAAGCAGAAGATATTAAGAAGTGGTGACAAGAATACACAGAACTATACAAAAAAGGTCTTCATTACACAGATAACCGCAATGGTGTGATCACTCACCTAGAGCCAGACATTCTGGAATGTGAAGTCAAGTGGGCCCTAGGAAGCATCACTATGAACACAGCTGGTGGAGGCGATGGAATTCCAGTTAAACTCTTTCAAATCTTAAAAGATGATACTGTTAAACTGCTGCACTCAATATGCCAGCAAATTTGGAAAACTCAGCAGTGGCCACAGGACTGGAAAAGGTCAGTTTTCATTCCAATCCCAAAGAAAGGCATTGCCAAAGAATTGTCAAACTACCACACAATTGCACTCATTTCACATACTAGCAAAATAATCCTCAAAAATTCTGCAACCTAGGCTTCAACAGAACATGAACTGTGAACTTCAAGGTGTTCAAGCTGGTTTGAGAAAAGGCAGAGGGACCAGAGATCAAATTGGCAACATCTGCTGGATCATAGAAAAAGCAAGAGCATTCCAGAAAAACATTTGCTTCTGCTTCATTGACTACGCTAAAGCCTTTAACCATGTGAATCAAAACAAACTGAAAAATTCTGAAAGAGATGAGAATACCAGACCACCTGACCTGCCTCCTGAGAAATCTGTGTGCAGGTGAAGAAGCATCAGTTAGAACCAGACATGGAACAAAAGACTGGCTCAAAATTGGGAAAGGAGTACATCAAGGCTGTTATTGTCACCTTGCTTATGTAACTTATATGCAGAGTACATCATGAAAAATGCTGGACTGGATGAAATACAAGCTGGAATCACGATTGTTGGGAGAAAAATCAATAATCTCAGGTGTGCAGATGTAACTACCCTAATGGCAGAAAGCAAAAAGAGGAACCAAAGAGCCCCTTGATGAAAATAAAAGAGGAGAGTGAAAAAGCTGGTTTAAAACTCAACATACAAAAAACTAAGATCATAGCATCATCAAGGCCCATCACTTCATAGCAAATAGATGGGGAAACAATGCAACAGTTGAATACTTTTTTTTTTCTTCTGCTCCAAAATCACTGCAAATGGTGACCGCAGCCATGAAATTAAAATGCACTTACTCCTTGGAAGAAAAGCTATGACCAACCTAGACAGCATATTAAAAAGCAGAGACATTACTTTGCCAGCAAAGGTCTGTCTAGTCAAAGCTATGGTTTTTCCAGTAGTCATGTATGGATGTGAGAGTTGGACTATAAAGAAAGCTGAGCACCAAAGAATGATGCTTTTGAACTGTGGTGTTGGAGAAGACTGTTGATAGTCCTGTGGACTGCGAGGCAATCCAACCAGTTCATCCTAAAGGAAATCAGCCCTGCATATACATTGGAAGGACTGATGCTGAAGCTGAAGCTCCTCTAGTTTGGCCACCTGATGCGAAGAACTGACATTAGTAAAGACCCTGATGCTGGGAAAGATTGAAGGCAGGAAGAGAAGAAGGGGACAACAGAGGCTGAGATGGTTGGATGGCATCACTGACGTGTTGGCCATGAGTTTGAGTATGTTCTGGGAGTTGGTGATGGACAGGGAAGCCTGGCATGCTGCAGTCCATTGGGTCACAAAGAGTTGGACACGACTAAGCGACTGAACTGACTGACTTAGGAGCATTTTTCAGACACAGTTATAGGTGCCGATCCAGATGTGACCTGTGTGACCTAACAGATCAATCCAGCTTTTGGAATATGTTATGGTGCTATTTATCATGCATTTTAAAATATCTCTTTCAACCATTCTCTCTTCCCACTTTCCCCCTCTTTTTCATAAGCCCTATGCTATTTGGACAAATTTGCAAATTTTTATTTAAGTTTTCATTGAAGCTGAAATGAACACAGACAGAAGAGCAAGACAATCAGAATTGTACAGCAAAGGGAATATAGCTAATATTTTATAAAAACTTCAAATGGTGTAGAAGCTATAAAATGTGAAATATTATGTAGTACACCTGAAACTAATATTCTAAATCATCTACACTTCAAACTCTTCTATAGTATAAAGGAACTGGAAGTAAAGTACTTGGTTTGTTCATTTTCCTTCCTCAAAGTATAGTAAATGGACTAGCATTTAGAATTTCACTTATTATGAAAAAATGTTGAAAATTTTAGTGTTTTCAAAATGCATGGATTATCTCTCCTCAACTGTGTATTGTGCATGAGTGTTAGTGTTTGCATCTGTCCTTAATAATTAAATATTGATAAGTTGTAAGTTATCTAAGTCTATAATATGTATGAATTCTATATTGTTAGCACATTCTATTTGGTTGGCCAAAAGTTTGTTCAGGTTTCTTTATAACATCTATGGAAAAATGCAAACAAACTTTTTAGCCAACCTAATATACTGTTACACACATTAACTAGATTAAAGGTTAAAATATTTTTGTATGTTCTTTTGGGTCCCTGAAAATATCTAGCACAGTGCAATAATAAACTTGTTTGAAAAGTAAGAAATGAATAAATACATATTATCTTTGTGACTAAAAGTGTAAACTTTCAAGATAACTAAAAAGTGTACTATTTTTTAGATTAAAAATAGAGTTTTTCTTTGACAAGTGGTAGGTTAAAATATTACCTTAAATTAACCAAGACTGCTCTCTCAGGAAAGACAGAAGTTTAAACTTGTATGCTTGATTGATTGGGATCAGCTAACTAAAATTCTTTAAGCTGTTTCAGTAATTAACACAAAAAAGTACACAGATCAATGTGTGGTAGGTACCAATAACCACAATGTATTCTATATATAGCAGTAGTAGCATGCATATTTGCTGACCCTAATTTAATTCATTCATGAAGCATATTTCTCTATGGAACTATAAAACATCAAATTCCAAATGTGAAAAAATCGTACAACAGAGGCTCAGAGAAGGAAGAAACAGTATAAGAATATGTGAGCCACAGGTAAGACTTAAAGAAGAAAAGGAAGATACAGTTAACATTTTGTAGGCTGGTGGAAATGTTAGAATTCTTAAGAAAACGACAGTGAAAAATATACACATAGAACACTATTCGTTGGATGTTAGTATCAAATATAGGAGGTACCATGACAACAGATCTTACTCTTAAATACACTTCTAAGTAATCTCTCCTGGCCTTGCCATTACCTTTGCTGTATTTCCTCCATTCTGACTCTATTTTTAACCTCTCTTCACTTATAATTCTACAAAAAAGAATCTGTGATTGCTGTTTCCTTTCTGCATCTTTAGTTCTTCTCAAGTAACTCTTCTTTTACTTTAAAACCTATCTCTAATGAAATTGTTTTCTTCAAGGTTACCAATGATCTCCAAATTGCTAGATTTGATAGCTTTTATAATTGTTCTTGGCCTCTGCAGAATTTGACAATGTCAAAAATCCATCTCTATTAATAAAATTATACTCTCTATCCATGAAAATTTGTTCTCTTTGTTTTATACTGAATCTCCAGGGTCTTTTACTAGGTCATCCAAAATGTATTATCTTCTTTTTTTCTTTCTTTAACATTACTTATCGAGCTCTAAGTATTTGTCATGATCCTTGTGAGTATGGAAAAATCAGACTTGCCTTCAGTGAGCTAATGGGTTGTTAAGAATATAGAGAAGTATATAGTGTTCAAGTGAAAGAATGCAAACACACATTTCTGAGGTAACAAAAGATACTTTCTGTATTTAAAAAAGTTTCAGAATTCAGTGATTAGTGGACACTGGACTTCATGTTGAAAAAAATTTCATTAATTTGAAAAGTTGCTTGTTCATCCCTAATATTAATACAATAAATATTCATTGATGGGATAATGAATCTTATCTATCTCAGAAAACAAAGAGAACCTTCTCTGAGAGGAGACTATTACACTTTTGGCTTCCCTGGTGGCTCAATGGCAAAGAATTTGCCTGCAATTCAGGAGACATGGGTTTGATTCCTGGGTTAGGCAGATCCCCTGGAGAAGGAAATAGCAACCCACTCCAGTATTCTTGCCTGAGAAATCCCATGGACAGAGGAGCCTCTCAGTCTATAGTTCATGGGATCGCAAAAGAGCTGACAGGACTAGTGACTAAATAGCAATGTACTTATTGATACACTTAAGTATATAAAATTTAGGAAAACAAGTCAAAATTTCATAAATTCACATATGATTATCATCAAATGATGTGTTTTATTACTCCTCTAGTTTTCAAGCATTAGTCCAAAAAGTTTTCTGAAGGATGATTAATGTGGTTAAGTGGACTGATTAGTGGAATTAATAACATGTAGTACATATACTGAGCTGTGATTTATAAATCGCTATCAGTTAAAAAGCTGTACAGGAAATCATGAAAATTGTATGTTTTTCATTTTTTATAAAAATAGACTTTATTACATTTGACTATGGCGTTCAAAGTAAAACAATTAACAAGTAAAGAAAAAAGAATAAAATAAGCACGACCCTTTTTATTGTCTTCTGTTTTTGCCACTATTCTGTGTAGCCCTTATTGACGATATTCTTTTAAAACAATCAAAATATCAATAAATATTTTTGCTTGGTGAATATAAAGTTTTCCTTGATGAAGCCAAATGGGTTGCAGTTACAAAGACAATATCACATTGATAAACCTGAAATAGAAACATTTCAAAGAGTACATGTGTGTGCTTAGTCACTCAGTCGTGTCCGACTCTTTGCAATGCCATGGAATGTAGCCCGGACAGTCTATCCATGGGATTCTCCAGGAAGAATAGTGAACTGGGTTGCCATTTCCTTCTCCAAGGGATCTTCCTGACCCAGGGATCAAACCCAGGTCTCCTACATTGCAGGCAAATCCTTTACCATCTGAGCTACCAGTGAAGTCCAAGCAATTCTCTTTAAGTCTGAATCAAATGTCAAAGGTTCATGACCTTAATTTCTTTGAGATGATGTCTTGAAACTTCTCAGGCTGTGAGAATATTACACCAGTTATTTAAATTTTATGATTTACACTGATGTCAATTACAAAAAATTGAAAACCCTGAGCCACAATTACCTTAATTATAGCAAGGGAAATCAAGGATAAAGATGAACTGTGCTGCTTCATGGAAAGATATTGCTTCACAGATCTAAATATAACTTAAATAATTAATAAAAGCAAAGAGAATGTATTTTATAATGTAGATATTACTTTGGGATGTAAATCAAAATAATGATAATTAGATATTAGTTGATGAGAAAATACAATTTTGAAATACTAATCGGTCTCTAAAGATATGAACTATTTAAAGACTTTGCACAATTAAGAAATAGTTATTTAACAACTGAATTTTATGGCATTCCATGGAACTTTACATAAATTAAAATATAAATAAACATAGTAGCTTTGAAGCAAATAATCTTTTAGCACAGGGGTATTTTAATTGTTTCTAATAATACAATTAGAAACAATTGTATCTAATTGTTTCTAATGATGCACTTTAATCAGGAAAAAAACTTTTGACACTGTGGTCTCAATAACTATTATTATTTACTAATATATTATATTCAGGCGTTATTTAATTGCTGTACTTTGTCCATCATAAAATAGACACAATGTAGAAATGAGGAAGATTTGCTTGATATCTTCAGGTTGTATATGCCCTGCCTTAAAGACTACTACTTTGAGAAAAACAACCATATCAGTGTATCAAAAGCTAATTTCTAGGCTTAAGGTCCTGTATTATCCATAGAAACCTAGAGCTCTTTATTGCTGTTTCCAAGAATCAAAAGGCTATTTAAACATTATGAAGGAGATTGTTTCAAGCAGAGTCCATCTGTCAAAAATATCCGCAATATTTTTCCAAAGGTATTTTACAACTACTGAGCTCATGCTACTTAGCAGTGGAAAAAACTATTGCAAGATAAACATAAGTACAGATATTATAAGATATAGTGTCAAGGACTTCCTCTCCAATTCAAAGAATATTTGGTATGCTCCATATAAGTAAAGTTAAAATGTTTGATCATCTTTATTCTACAGATGAAACAGGTAAAGTTAGGAAGTTAAAGTGAAAGTGAAGTCACTCAGTCATGTCTGACTCTTTGTGATCCCATGGACTGTAACCTGCCAGGCTCCTCCATTCATGGGATTCTCAGAAGTGGGTTGCCATTTCCTTCTCCAGGAAATCTTCCTGGCCCAGGGATCAAACCACCATCTCCCCCATTGCAGGCTGACTCTTAAATGCCCCCTCTAAAAATTGGTTTATCAAAAAGATGCATGACCATCTTTAAAATGGTGAAATGGAAATTAGAAACAAGATTTTCTATAAACTATCACATATAAAAAAAATAAACTACAAGGTTATACAGTACAACACAGTGAATATAGCCAATATTTTATAACTACAAGTATAATATAACCTTTAAAAATTGTGAACCAAAAAAAAAAAAAAAATTGTGAACCACTATGTTATACACCCAAAACATATCTAATACTGTACATTGACTATACCTCAAAAGTTAAAAAAAAAAAAAAAAAGAAGAAGAAAGAAATAAAGGCTCCTGTCTCTCAGATCAATGAGTGAGAGAATTGAGTCAATTCGTGATTTAAAAATCACTAATGAAGAAAAAGCCAACAATCTCTTTATATTCTGGTTTCAACCTAGGATCAACTGTAGAATTTGACTACAAACATAACATCACATTATTGTATCAAGTACTTGGAAGCAAAGTAAAAATCTAAGTCAATACTTCTGTATGAATTTGTGGGGGTTGCTTTACAGTTTACTCCTTGAAAGTAAAGGTGAAAGTCAGTCATGTCTGACTCTTTGTGGTCCCTTGGACTATACAGTTCATGGAATTTTCTAGACCAGAATACTGGAGTGGGTAGCCTTTCACTTCTCCAGGAGACCTTCCCAACCCAGGTCTCCCACACTGCAGGCAGATTCTTTACCAGCTGAGCCACAAGGGAAGCCCAGTTTACTCCTTATTGAGTAGTTATTTCAAAGGGAAGTTGCCCATCTAAAGTGAAGCTGAACTTGACTTGCTTTTCTAGCCACTACACATCCTAGAAGACAGAATTAGACTTATTTTGCTGCTGCTGCTGTTATCTTTTCCTCAACCTTGATTACATTGATTGCATTCTGATATTTGGAGGAATACATGATTTACCTGGTAAGTGTATGAGATGGAAGTCAAAACAGGAACAGGGATAATGATGCTGCCTGATGCAAACTGTTGAGAATACCCTTCTACCAGAAAGTGATCCCCATCAAGAAGGAATGCAGAAATAGATGTCAAACTGGTTCTTGAAGCAAAAATTGAGTAATAGTTTCATGTTTTTGATAAAAGGAATGTTACAAAAGAAAAACACAAAGCATTGATTTTGACCACATGAACGATGTCAATTTGTTGATAATGTTAAAATTAATGTGTTAATCAAACTGAATTTGCAAGGAGCATGCAGATATTTCAATCCTGAATTATTGTCCATTTTGTCTTTTTGCACTCAGAGCTTTGATTAGTACATCTATATTCAGAAGATACCTTATTGTTTTTTTAAACATTTATTTTTAATGGAAGAATAATTCCTTTACAGTGTTGTAGTGGTTTCTGTCATACAAGTATATGAATCAGCTGATAAGTATATGTACATCCCTTCCCTCCTGAGCCTGCCTCTCACCCCCTCCATCCCTCTAGGTTGTCACAGAGCACCAGGCTGAGCACCCTGTGTTGTGTGTTATATGACAACTTCCCACTAGCTATATATTTTACACAGAAGAGACCCTACTCTAATTATATGGTGAATTCTTTGAAATACAAACATATATAATAACAAAATATTTAGAATTTCACATAAAGGTTTCATAAGGATTGCTCACTTAACTGTATTTAAATAAAAAAAAAAAAAACAAATAAAGTGAGTTTATTATTACAGGCAATTTACACATACCCTACATTGATTTTCTGTTTTATGAATGTTTCATGTGATACAAAGGCCTATTTTATTAGAATTGTATTTAATATAGGAAAAATGTTACTCTGTAGAGATATTTCTGATCTATCACCATAGCCACACTGATAATCTGCTTTTCTGTATTACTAAATTTAATCACATGCTGAAAAATAAAGATTTTCAACATGTGGTTGTCATTCAACTAGATTTCTTTTCAGTTCTGCTTGCAAACTTAATTTCAGGCATAAATTACATTAAAAAAGAAAATGATCCATTAGGTAGCAACATTTCTCTTGAGTGCTCCAAGATCAAACTCATCTTGGTGATTATATTTCATTTATTCTTCAGTACAGGTTAGGAAGATCATTCTCATTTTTAATATTGTTAGCTTTACTTTAAAAGTACAGAAACATTTCCAGGTAATAAAACATGTTTACCAAGTTACACTGCCTCAAGGCTACACCACCTACACCATATAGAGATGATCAGATGAAACCATCATTCTTTACAACAGCCCTGTCATAAATGTTTACTGAAGTGGCGCTGTCAGGCTACCTGAAATAAAGTAGGCCGGAGTCCTTGCACATAACATTTCAGACTTCTATTCTGTGGCTACCCTGTGCCATCCCTCAAACTCCCTGTGGTGGAACTCTCAAAAACTGGCAACGAAGCAGATCTTTGGTCAGCAGATGACCAATATATCAATTTCATTTATTTCAGAAGACAGAATGTAGGCTAACCTTTAGCCAGAGTAACAAGCATTCGAGTAAAAACCTTTCCAATGGAAAACATAATTTGTCATCACTTTGACGACCAAACTGAAGTAGCACACATTGCATATTTATTTAATTCTTTTGAATCTGCTTTTTTAGTCTCAGATGGATAATCACATAATAATGAATATAATTTTAAAAAATGGAGCAATTGTTTCAAAAACAGAGAAAATCTAGTTTTAAATATAGTAAAAAACAAAAACAAAAACAGTCCCTATACAAATATTTTTCCTTCTATAGCTTCAGTTCAGTTCATTTCAGATGCTCAGTCATGTCCGACACTTTGTGAGCCCATGGACTGCAGAACGCCAGGCCTCCCTGTCCATCACCAACTCTGAAGTTTACTTAAACTCATAACCATTGAGTCGGTGATGCCATCCAACAGTCTCAGCCTCTGGCATCTCCTTCTCCTCCTGCCTTCAATCTTTCCCAGGATCAGGGTCTTTTCAAATGAGTCAGTTCTTTGCATCAGGTATCCAAAGTACTGGACTTTCAGCTTCAGCATCTGTCCTTCCAATGTATATGCAGGACTGATCTCCTTTAGGATGGACTGGTTGGTTCTCCTTGCAGTCCAAGGGACTCTCAAGAGTCTTCTCCAACACCACAGTTCAAAAACATCAATTCTTTGGTGCTAGGCTTTCTTTATAGTCCAACTCTAGCATCCATACATGACTACTGGAAAAACTATGGCTTTGACTAGACGGAACTTTGTTGGCAAAGTAATGTCTCTGCTTTTTAATATGCTGTCTAGGTTGGTCAAAACTTTTCTTCCAAGGAGTAAGTGTCCTTTAATTTCATGGCTGCGGTCACCATTTGCAGTGATTTTGGAGCCCCCAAAAATAAAGTCTGTCACTGTATCCACTGTTTCCCCATCTATTTGCCATGAAGTAATGGGACCAGATGCCATGATCTTAGTTTTCTGAATGTTGAGCTTTAAGCCAACTTCTTCACTCTCCTCTCTCACTTTCATTTTAGTTCACCTTCACTTTCTGCCATAAGGGTGGTGTCATCTGCATATCTGAGGTTATTGATATTTCTCCCAGCAATCTTGATTCCAGCTTATGCTTCATCCGGCCCAGCATTTCTCATGATGTACTCCGCATATAAGTTAAATAAGTAGGGTGACAATATGCAGCCTTGATGTACACCTTTCTGGATTTGGAAACAGTCTGCTGTTCCATGTCCAGTTCTAACTGCTACTTCCTGACCTGCATACAGATTTCTCAAGAGGCGGGTCAGGTGGTCTGGTATTCCCATCTCTTTAAGAATTTTCCACAGTTTTCTCTGACCCACACAGTCAAAGGCTTTGGCATAATAAATAAAACAAAATTAGATGTTTTTCAGGAACTCTGTTGTTTTTTCAATGATCCAGTGGATGTTGGCAATTTGATCTCTGGTTCCTCTGCCTTTTCTAAAACCAGCTTGAATATCTGGAAGTTCATGGTTCATGTACTATTGAAACCCGACTTGGAGAATTTTGAAAATTACTTTGCTAACATGTCAGGTAAGTGCAATTGTTTAATAGTTTGAGGATTGCCTTTGGCATTGCCTTTCTTTGGGATTGGAATGAAAACTGACATTTTCCAGTCCTGTGGCCACTGCCGAGTTTTCCAAATTTGATGGCATATTGAGTGCAACACTTTCACAGCATCATCTTTTAAGATTTGAAAGAGTTCAACTGGAATTCCATCACCTCCACTAGTTTTGTTTGTAGGGATGCTTTGTAAGGCCCACTTGACTTTGCATTCCAGAATGTCTGGCTCTAGGTGAGTGATCACACCATCGTGGCTATCTAGGTCGTGAAGACCTTTTTTGCTTAGTTCTTCTGTGTATTCTTGTCACCTATTCTTAATATCTTCTGCTTCTGTTAGGTTCATATCATTTCTGTTCTTTATTGTGCCCATGTTTGCATGCAATGTTCCCTTGGTACCTCTGATTTTCTTGAAGAGATCTCTAGTCTTTCTCATTCTATTGTTTTCCTCTATTTCTTTTCACTGATCACTGAGGAAGGCTTTCTTATCTCTCATTGCTATTCTTTGGAACTCTGCATTCAAATGGGTATATCTTTCTTTTTCTCCCCTGCTTTTCACTTCTCTTCTCTTCACAGCTATTTGTAAGGCCTCCTTAGATAGCCATTTTGCTTTTTTCATTTCTTTTTCTTGGGGATGATAATGATCCCTGTCTCCTATACAATGTCACGAACCTCTGTTCATAGCTCATCAGGCGCTCTATCTATCAGATCTAATTCCTTGAATCTATTTCTCACTTCCACTATATAATGGTGGTGGTTTATGTGGTTTAGTCGCTAAGTCGTGTCTGACTCGTTGTGACCTCCATGGACTATAGCCTGCCAGGCTCCTCTGTCCATGGGATTCTCCAGGCAAGAATATTGGAGTGGATTGCCATTTCCTTCTCCAGGGTATCTTCCCAACCCAGTAATCGAACCCAGGTATCCTTCATTGCAGGCAGATTCTTTACCAACTGAGCTATGAAGGAAGCCCTCATATAATCTATAATTGTAAGGGATTTGATTTAGGTCATACTTGCATGGTTTACTGGTTTTCCCTACTTTCTTCCATTTAAGTCTGAATTTGGCAATAAGGAGTTCATAATCTGAGCCACAGTCAACTCCCGGTCTTGTTTTTTCTGACCATATAGAGCTTCTCCATCTTTGGTTGCAAAAAATATAATCAACCTGAATTCTATAGCTTACATGGTAGGAATTAAAAGTATTATCATTGTGGCCGTACAGCTTCCTTTCCTGTCTTTGCTTCTATTTGTGTTTTGTTCTTCCTCTTTTTCATTATTTCTTTTTTCTGCAAGGTTATATCTATAATGTGTTCATGAAAATCTTCCCATTGAATTAACAATGTATCTATAAGGGCTTCCCCTATGGCTCAGGAGTAAAAATATCTGCTTGTGATGAGGAGGCTTGACTTCAGTTCCTGGGTTGGGATAGCCCTCTGGAGGAGGGCATGGCAAACTCTCCAGTATTGTGACCTGAAGAATCCCGTGGAGAGAGGAGCCTGTCAGACTACAGTTCATAGGGTACCAAAGAATCAGACATGACTGAAGTGATTGAGGATGCATGCACTATTAAAGTAAGTTATCTGTATATATCAGATTATCAAGAGTTACAAGAGAACACTGCTGACACACCACACATCCTTTTTGTGCTGGCTTAATTTTGAGTTAGAAAGATGGCAGGTTGGCCTGATAAAGCCATTTCAAATACAGTACTGTATCTTATATTTTAATTTTATCTGAAATCTATGAAAATAGAAGACTAAAATAGATCAAATTGACATGAAAAATGATTTATTTTCCTTCTGGATAAGTATAAGGCAAAATCACTGCAGATGTTGACTGCAGCCATGAAATTAAAAGACACTTACTCCTTGGAAGAAAAGTTATGACCAACCTAGACAGCATAATAAAAAGTAGAGATGTTACTTTGCCGACAAAGGTCCATCTAGTCAAAACTATGACTTTTCCAGTAGTCATGTATGGGTGTGAGAGTTGGACTATAAAGAAAACTGAGTGCCAAAGAATTGATGCTTTTGAACTGTGGTGCTGGAGAAGACTCTAGAGAGTCCCTTGGACAGCAAGGAGATCCAACCAGTCCATCCTAAAGGAAATCAGTTCTGAATATTCATTGGAAGGACTGATGATGAAGTTGAAACTCCAATACTTTGGCAACCTGATGCAAAGAACTGACTCATTTGAAAAGACCCTGATGCTGGAAAAGATTGAAGGCGCGATGAGAAGGGGATAACAGAGGATGAGACGGGTGGATGACATCACTGACTCAATGGACATGAGTTTGAGAAACTCCAGAGTTGGTGATGGACAGGGAAGCCTGGTGTTCTGCAGTCCATGGGGTTGCAAAGAGTCAGACAAAACTGAGTGACTGACCTGAAGTATATGATTCAGCAATTAGCTTTTAAAATACATACACCAAATCAAAAGCAGATTTCACATATAGTTTACCACCTAATAAATGGTATATTCTGTAGGGAGTTCAGCATACATGAGAATTAATAAGTTCAAAAGATCAAATTACTGTCTGTTATATAAAGTATTCAAGTGAAACTTGGTTGTGCTATATTTTTATATTGTTGTTGGTTCAATTGCATTAAAAAATGTAGATGTATTTCAAATGTGGGAGGAGGATCCCACTACTGCATCTTGAATGTAAAAGCATATAAACCATAAAACTGAAAAATTCAATAAATCAACTGATGAAATCTACTGAGTCAATATATCGCTGATTTTTATGCACCTTTAAGTGTATATAAAATACTGGACTCCAGGGATATCACTACATAAAAGAATTTTCTAGTATATTCATTAAACAAGCTATTATTTTTGTTCATTTTAGACATTCTCTATTATACGCACCGGACTTAAGATATGTGATGTGCTTGATTTGATGTTGGTAGGTAATCTTCTCCTGTCTGGCCTCACACATAATCATGCTAAGTTTCTCTAAGTGGCATTTTTTGGGGAACATCATAAGAGGTGATTCACGGTATGCTAACATCATTTTATGTATTTGATTCTCTAGTAGTGCATTGGAGAAGGCAATGGCACTCCACTTCAGTGCTCTTGCCTGGAGAATCCCATCGATGGAGGAGCCTGGTAGGCTGCGGTCCATGAGGTCGCTGGGAGTCGGACGTGAGTGAATGACTTCACTTTCACTTTTCAATTTCATGCCTTGGAGAAGGAAATGGCAACCCACTCCAGTGTTTTTGCCTGGAGAATCCCAGGGACGGGGGAGTCTGTTGGGGTGCCGTCTATGGGATCACACAGAGCCGGACACGACTGAAGTGACTTAGCAGCAGCAGAGCGGTAATGCATTATTCCTCCCATAAAGGGAAACATATACCAATCTGTAGAGTGTGTAGCATGTTAAAAAGAAAAAGAATAAAAAATACCACCAAGAATACATATTAATTTTAGAGTGGCATTTAAACACTTTCAAATACTCATTTTCTTTCATCTTCATTTTAAATCATCAGTTATTGGTTACCTTATATGGAGATTTCAATGTTTCTCAGCTTGATATATTGCACAGTTTGCCTTTTCAACTTATGTATTAAGGCTGACTGAGTTTTCTGTAGATAAAATTTTGATGCTTTGATTCACTTTTAAATAAAATACAAGAATCTTCTTTAAGTGACGTGAAAATCAGCTTTGAGGAGTGAAGTTTTTTAAAGTTTATTTTCCTCTCATTCTCTTGGTGTTACCACAAATCACAAGAAACAAAATCACATTTATTTATTTTATTTTTAAAAGAAAATTTCCAGGCAGAATAATCAAGTAGTGGGATTTTTGGTCCAAGTTTAACTATGTTGTTCTTTCTGTCTCCATTTATGATTTATGATTTCATCAATCCCAGTTTGGCTGATAAGTGTGATTTCCAGTTGCTCAAATAAAATTTCCATCAATAAAAACACAAAGTGTTCAAGCTTTAATTGAGCTAAAATCATATCTATATCTTGAGGTATGGCAATTCTATCATTTACATTTTTACCCTGTTTAGGTAGAGAAACTAACAAACAAACAAACAAAAAAATGAGAGTCTTATAACAACTTAAGAAATTCTTTTGTTCACAAATTTTCAGGAAGCAGACTAATAATGACGTATGACTGTCTGAGCTTCTTAATTTGATAGTTTCAGAAATTATGATGCTGTCATGATCATAATTATTAAGTCTCCTGGTGAAATATGTTTTTGTATGAAAACCAAAAATCTTTTAAGAAAATAGATTAAATGGTCCTTTAAATTGTCTTTTGCTTTTGGACATATTTTTCTTCCAGCTGTAGTTTTACCAATGTCCTTACTAAAATACTGAATGCATCACACTAAAATTAACTTTAGTGACAAATGTTCAAAAATTAATTCTAAGTAATCTATGTATATTCACTATTGAATATATACTATGTACTTGACATTCTGCTCTGTGGGCTAAAGGATATATTTATGACCAAGTTATAGAGATCAATTAACATAGAAATAGCAAACAATAATTATAACAGTATCAACTGTAAGAATCCATATTTGGGATTCAAAATTTATAATATCAGTATTAGAAAAGTCTTCATCAAGGAATTTAACACTGCTGTCATAAAAACACAAAACACTTGCTAAAACTTTATTAACATAAATGAGGCACAATCTTTTATTCCTCTATGACATAAATAATTGAAGTAACTTTTAAAGTGACTCCTCAATGATTTAACTTCCTACTCATTTTCTATACTACTTCTAGAGGTTTTAAATTTCAAAAATTGATAATGCCATGTCATTTTAAGTACTCTGTTGTCTGTCTACTATTTGATAAAACCCAAACTTTAAAGTGAAAAATATGAAAAGTATTTCCATCTTAATGCAGCCTAAAATTTTACTTCTGCTTTATGTGCAATTCCCTTACTTACTCCTGAAGATTCAGCTCAAATGGCATTTCCACTGATAAAACTTTCTTGGCTCCACAAAATAGGTTTTGTGACTATCTTCAGTTTCTCAACTTTTGAGTAAGATTTATAATGGACTATGCAGAGTTCCAAAGAATAGCAAGGAGAGATAAGAAATCCTTCCTCAGTGATTAATGCAAAGAAATAGAGGAAAACAATAGAATGGGAAAGACTAACAATCTCTTCAAGAAAATTAGAGACACCAAGGGAACATGTGCCATGCAAACATGGGCACAATAAAGGACAGAAATGATATGGACCTAACAGAAGCAGGGGATATTAAGAGGTGGCAAGAATACACAGAAGAACTATACAAAAAAAAAGGTCTTAATGACCCAGATAAACACAATGGCAAGATCACTCACCTAGAGCCAGATATCCTGGAATGCGAAGTCAAGTGGGCCTTAGGAAGCATCACTACGAACAAATCTAGTGGAGGTGCTGGAATTCCAGTTGAGCTCTTTCAAATCCTAAAAGATGATGCTATGAAAGTTTTGCACTCAATATGCCATCAAATTTGGAAAACTCAGCAGTGGCCACAGGCCTGGAAAAGGTCAGTTTTCATTCCAATCCCAAAGAAAGGCAATACCAAAGAATGCTCAAACTACCACACAATTGCACTTATCTCACACATTAGCAAGGTAATGTTTAAAATTCTCCAAGCTAGGCTTCAACAGTACATGAATCATGAACTTCCAGATGTCCAAGCTGGTTTTAGAAAAGGCAAAGAAACCAGAAATTAAATTGTCAACATCCACTGGATCATCAAAATAGCAACAGATTTCCTGAAAAACATTTATTTTCGCTTTACTGATTATGCCAAAGCCTTTGACTGTGTGGATCAGAAAAAAAAACTGTGGAAAATTCTTCAAGATTTGGGAATACTAGACCACTTACTTGCCTCTTGAAAAATCTACATGAGTTCATGAAGCAACAGGTAGAACTGGACATGGGACTGCAGACTGGTTCCAAATCTGGGAAGGAGTAAGTCAAGGCTGTATATTGTCACCCTGCTTATTTAACTTATATGCAGAGTAAATCCTGAGAAATGCTGGGCTGGATGAAGAACAAGCTGGAATCAAGTTTGCAGGGAGAAATATCAATAACCTCAGATAGGCAGATGACAGCACCCTTACGGCAGAAAGCAAAGAAGAACTAAAGAGCCTCTTGATGAAATTGAAAGAGAAGAGTAAAAATGTTGGTTTAAAACTCAGCATTCAGAAAACAAAGATCATGGCATCTGGTCGCATCACTTCATGGCAAATAGATGGGGAAACAGTGGAAACAGTGACAGACTTTATTTTGGGGGGCTCCAAAATCACTGCAGATGATGACTTCAGTCATGAAATTAAAACATGCTTACTTTTGGAAGAAAAGTTATGATCAAACTAGGTAGCATATTAGAAAGGAGAGACATTACTTTGCCAACAAAGGACTGTCTAGTTAAAGCTATGGTTTTCCCAGTGGTCATGTGTGGATGTTAGAGTTGGACTATAAAAAAGATGAGTGCCAAGGAATTGATGCTTTTGAACTGTGGTGTTGGAGGACTCTTTAGAATCCCTTGAACAGCAAGAAGATCCAACTAGTCCCACCTAAAGGAAATCAGTCCTGCATATACATTGGAAGGACTGATGCTGAAGCTGAAAGTCCAATACTTTGGCCTTTGCAAAGTCCAAAGCTGAAAAAAGTCCAATACTTTGGCCAGATGCAAAGAACTGACTCAATTTAAAAGACCCTGATCCTGGGAAAAATTGAAGGCGGAAGGAAAAGGGGACAACAGAGGATGAGATAATTGGATGGCATCACTGACTCAATGGACATGAGTTTGTGTAAACTGTGGGAGTTGGTGATGGACAGGGAGGCCTTGCTGCTGCAGTCCATGTGATCACAAAGAGTCAGATACAACTGATCATCTGAACTGAACTGATAATGGACTGTATAGTCCATGGAATTCTCCAGGCCAGAATACTGGAGTGGGTAGCTGTTCCCTTCTCCAGAGGATCTTCCCAACCCAGGAATTGAAACCAGGTCTCTTGCATTGCAGGTGGATTCTTTACCAGCTGAGCTACCAGGGAAGCACTATATTAGGTACATATAATATATATTATATGCTATATACAAACATATGTAAGTGTTTCTTTGATTTCAAGGGCTATCTGTGGTACAGGATGACTGAGAACATATTCACCTTCCTATTACTCTTGGGCTTCTCCTTATTACCTAAAATCTTAATAAATAACTTCTGGTGATGATCTGGTTTGTGGGAACAAGTTGTTCTTTAAAGTGGCTCAGGTCAAGGCTAAGAGGAATGAAGATACAAGAAAGATGAAAGGACTATACTTTAATATCATCTACTTTCAATTTTGCCTGCTTTCATAGCACTGTATGTAGAGTCTGGAGAGTTGTGGGAAGTAACCTATGTATCAAGTAATTCCATAAAAGATACTTCAAGCACAAATTTACTATTAAAAATGCTACTTGAGTAGGATATTCTGTTACTATTTCATTTTGAAAAATTTCAATTAGCCCTCAAATCTTCAAAGCAGAGCTTATGATTAATATGAATTTGGAACATGGGTTTTAAAAGGAAATTATACTTTAAAAGTATGTAAAGAATATTTTCTTGTAAGAAAGAACCAAAAGTAAAATACCTGACCTTAAAATTTGGAAAGGTATATTTTCTATTATCCAGGTCTAGTCAACTAACTCCCATTCTAGAAATAAAATAGTGAACAGCCAACTAAAAATCAATTCACCATGTATGAGGCTGCCAGTTCCAGAATGAGCAAGAACAGACATAATATGATTATGAGGACTCGGAGCATTCAGGACATACAGCTGAATCCTACATAAATTGCCAGCCAGAGGGAAATGTTGCTGCATGCCCTACTAACAGGGATTTACAACAATTGAGCTTTTTGATATGTGTTTCTGTGGTGAGGTGGATCCCATGTCCAAAAATTAGGCTTTCACAGTCACAAATTCTGCCAACATTTTAGCTCATTACCTCTACAAGTCTGTGATAATTACCACATTAATATTGTTGGGCATTTAGTACATTAAAGCATTTGCCACTGTTTTGAAGATTTTCCTGAATTAAAATAACTGAAACCATTCCATATTTATATAAAATTGACACATGAAAAAATTGCTTGTCATGATGGGATGAGATGCACTGGTGCAAAAAGACATCTAGCAGGATTAATTTAACACTGTTTACAATGGTATTTGGCAATAAACTTTAAAAAATTAAAAAAAAGAATTTTATGTTTCCCCCTGATTTATGAATACTCATATATATGGTTTTATAAGCATCAGATATGAAAATCACATTTAGTGTGCACATACACACAGATTTAATACATATATACCAATAAATCTTCTATTGTAGAAAAATGTCATGCCATTAAATCAGGAACATGAGGGTTATTCTCTGCATATGGACAACCCAGCTAAACATGTTAAACTGAAGCTACTTATGTAGTTTCTGTGTCTCAGAGAACATAATTTTGTATTGTTTACCTCAGTTAAACAGCCATAAAGGGATACCACCAGGCCCTGAGTCAAATTAAATAGGACAAAAACGACTAGTCAGATTTTCATAGCAGATGCCAGGAAAATGCAGAGGAATGGGAATAATCCTCAGCAGACCTAAGCCGGAGCACAACTCAGGAGGAACAAAATCTCCTTCACAAGAGGGAACAGGCAGTATCAAGGTGACATCATTGACCCAGCAGCTTCACATATAATGAAAAGGGGTCATAAAACATTCCTCCCACCAGGGAAAGTTTCATTATCTCTTTAGGGACTTGAATATTGAGCTAGTCAAATAATTAGCCCAAATATTTTTGGATAATGAAATTGAGTGAGGTATTATCTAGCAAGTTTTTCAGGCATGTGAAGACGGATGGCTGAAATTCTTGATATTGAGTACTATTAATTTAGTAAATACCTAGTCTGTTAATGTGTAATTATTTTCATAATTTGTATTCATATGGTTCTATATTATCTTACCTTTTTAATATACAGTAGTATTTTTCACACAAAAAAACATGTCAACAACCTGTTTTGTCCCAAGAATAACTTGGTCATGAGTGCATTGCTTTCACTTTTTCTCACTTTTCCTATGCAACAAAGGTTCAGAAGTTTTATCTGTCTTCAGCTTTAAGCATTAGAAAAGCATTCTTCCCCTGACTTCTCCTGACTTGGGTCCAATAACAAACAGCCCCTTTATTTTGCAGACAGTATTAAATACACTGGCACTTCCTATGAGCTACTCCTCTATATTTTCCTTGGGGGCACTCACCTGGCATAGTGCTGTTAAAGAATTTATGCCCACTATGAAACAGGATACAATCTGACTTACAGTGTTTCCCAACCATTCAACACTAAAGCCTCTTAACAAGAGGTTTGTTCTGAGTAACGATTCATGATTTCTTAGCCTTTATGTTGATATTTTGCAGAAGGTGTAATTACCTCTGTAAAAGTGCAACCTTGGTGTATCTTTACATCATCTTGAGAACTAGAGTAGTGTGATTTGGAAGGAGCTCTGCAGTCCATGGGGTTGCAAAGGGTCGGAGACGATTGAGCGACTGAACTGAACTGAACTGAACTGAACTTGTCCACCTGGGAAGACCCATGGGACTATAAGCAACTACATTTTTTCTTGCAGAGTCAAATTTACCTATTAAAAATGAAGTCAATAGCCTACACACTTCATATAATAATTTTATATTTTAAAAAGGAAGAGGAATATTACTTTAAAGAGAAAAATGAGGAAGTTAGGAGAGGCTGTTTTGAAGGAGAAGTTCATTAAAAGCAAGCAGGGATTTAGAATGGTTGTAGTTTCTCAGTGGCTGAGCGCTTGCGGTTTCTCCTTGGCTGCTCTGTTGCTGGGTAAGGAGAAAATCTTCGTTCCTCCATCTAAGGTGGTAAAGAAACTTTTTCTTGCCCAGGAATGTAAAGTAAGCTGCAAGGGATGGTTATGTGTGTGAGAGCTCCCCCTTAGGACTTCCCGACTCCACTTTAAGTGAGGTTCCCCTTCTTGAATACGGAAGAATTAAAATGTCTGAAAGAATTAACTATTTTGTAAAGAATTAATAATCTTTATATCAGATTATTGAGAAGAATTTATATATAATAAACTTTACCATTCTTGTGTAGAAGTCTATGACTTTTGACAATGCTTAAAATTATATATCAGTCAAAAAAGATAAAAATATCTCATACCACCAAAAGTAAGAAATCACATACCCTTATCCCCTGATACTCTCTGAGACAATCATTTATCTATTTTCTGCCTATGTAGTTCTGTCTTTTCCTGAATATTATATGAATGTGTAGAGGATTTTGATCTCACTTCTCTCCCTTAGCAAAATGCTTCTGAGATGCATTCAGGTGTTGTAGGTATCAATTGCTTGTTCCCTGTTATGGCTGAGTATTGGCATTTATGGATATACCACAGTTTGTCCATCCATTCATCAGTTGAAGGGTATTTGGGTTGTGCAATTTGGATGATTATGAAAAAAGTAGTTATAAACATTTGCATACATGTTTTTGAGTAACATACACATTTTTATTTTTCTTAGTTAATTTCATAGGAGTTGAATTTTAGCTTTCAAAACTGTTGTCCTAATTGCTATAATACATTTCAGTCCCACCAACATTGTAAGAGAGTTAGAGTTGCTTGACAGTTCTGCCAGTACTTCGCATTGTCAGCTTTTTTTGATTTTGATTTTGGCTATTTCACTTTAAATATGTAGTGTTATTCCACCACTCTCTTTTTAATTACATTTCCTTAATTACTGATGATGTTTATTCCTTTTTACATACTTATTTGCCACATTTATATAAAATACATATAATGTAAAATCTTATATACCTAAGTATATAAGGCTCTTAGTTAGAATATGGATTATTGGAACTTTCTTCTGGCCAATATTTTTAAGAAATGCAGGTCTACTCTATGGTGTTCTGCTTGGAGGAGGATCATAGAACTTAAATTCAAGGTTAGGAGTATCATTAAGCTTTTAAACTTCCATTATGCATATATAATTACTCCTGTTGATTGTATACTCTAATAATTAGACACAAAAATTACAAGACACTGATGAAAATGACACAGATAGAAAGATATATTGTGTTAATAGTTTCAAAGAATTAATTTAGTTAAAATAACTATACTACCCACAGTAATCTATTGATTCAACACAATTCTTTAAAGTGGCATTTGTCACAGAACTAGAACAAAAAAAAAATCTAACTTTTTTTTGAAATATAAAAGACCTCAAATAGCCAAAGCAATCTGAAAAAGAAGAACAAAGCTGAAGGTATCACTCTCTAAGATCCCGAACTATACTTCAGAACTACTATAACCTAAGCAGTATGATAGTGGCACAAAACTATACACATAGATCAATGGAACAAAGTAGAAAAGTCCTAAATGAACCTTAATTTATATGGGCAATTCATCTAAGACAAAGGAAGCCAAAATATACAGTGAGCTAGACAACCTATTCTCTAAATGGTGTTGGGAAAACTGTACAATCGCATGCAAAGTAATCAACTGGACTACTGTCTCACACCATGCATAAAAATAAAACCAAAATAGATTAAAGACTTAATGTAAGACCTGAAACCATAAAACTGCTAGAATAAAATATAGGCAGTACACTCTTGGACATTAGTCTCAATTTTTTTTTTTTAAAATATGTCTCCTTATGTAAGGGAAACAAAGGTGAAATTAAACAAGTGAGACTATCAAACTAAAAATCTTTTGCACAGCAAAGGAAGCTATCAACAAAATTAAAAAAGGCTACCTACTGAATGTAAGAAGATACTTTCAAGTGGTACATCTGATAAGTGAGTAATATTCTAAATATATGAAGAACCCCTACAACTCAATATTAAAAAAAAAGAAATGATTAAAAATGAGCAAAGGATCTTAAAATATATTCTTTCATACTCTACACACACACACAAAAAAAATGAATAGATGTTTTAGAGTTTATGACCAAGTGCATAGGAAAATCTACCTTGAAAATTTACTGTGGAACTGACCAGAAAACTCAGAAAAGCAGAGTAATAAAAGAAAGAGACATAAGATTAAAGGAGGCTTTTTAATGGGAATCACATAATTCAAATGATCTAGTTGTAAGGGACATCCTGAAGATGTAAGAGAACTTTAAAGATCTAGGCAAAAATTGAAGATGTGAATTAATTAACAGGACAAGAGAGGATATAGTGCAAAGCAAATGTGGAGGAATTGGCCTCTCTTAGGAAGAGGAATAATTTCTCTTTCTTAACAATAGAAAAATAAATAAATAAATAAATAAAGCCTGGGGTATATGGTTTTAAGTTCTAGACTGCCTATTAGAGAAATGAGGGAGTTCCCATCTGATGGCTTCTATTTCTTACAATGAGTCCCATGACAATATGAGCAGCAGAACATGTGTATTGGGGGTGTTAGGAAGAACTAGGATGTTTGAGAGCAGAAAAACATAATCCAGAGTCTTTAGGGAATGTGGTAAACTACATTAGATAGGACTGAATTGTCTACCGTTCAGTTAGTTTTGAAGAAATGGCTAGCACAGGATGATCCCTTTTAGGAAGGTTCAAATTTTAGCATACCTGGGAATATAAATTTATGTTATGGGTCTACTCCAAGAGAAGTAACACATAGATATCAGATATAGTGTGGTAGTCTAAGTAAGAAGAGCAAACATGTTACTAGGTCCCACCACTTACCACACAACTTGGACAAGTAATATAACCTCCTAGTTTAAAATTTCCCATATGAAAATTTAAAATAATAATAATAAACCTCACAGAGTTGATGTATTAAAGGACTTAAAATGTGTAAAACATTTAGCACAAAATATGGTGCCTAATGATATTTCAGCAGTAGTTCTGGTGAAAGTGGTAGCAGAAATAATTTTAGACCCACAAAATAAGGACAGTCAAAAAGAACAGAATACACCGAAATCTGTTTTCTTTGTGCCTGGAATATAACCAGAAACACCAACAACCTACCAAAGCATACATACATTTACACACACACACACACATATGCACACACACACAGCCACTCACTCTTCATAGCCAAAAGAGTATATTTAATCTTTAAAATTAAATTCAATCATCTTTCCAAAAAGTCTTTGATTAATACAGGTCAGTGGTCATTCCTCTTTTCATTCCTCTGATATATAGTGAATCATATAATATTCTATGTGTCATCTGGGATTGATTGTGAGCTCCCTGAGAGAACAGGAAGTTTCTTCCATACATTAAGCACTTTACACTGTTACTATAAAAAGTAGGGCTCCATTTGTAGTCACCTAATGAATACACAGGAGTTATGAAAGCAGAGATGTCTCCATGCATACCGTAAGCAAAGTTTCAGATCAGCACATTTTCACAAGAATAATCTGGAGATAAATGGAGTATTTCCGAGTTATTAAAACCCTACAAATGTACTATCAGCAATACCGGTGGCAGCAGCAGAACCCCAAGGTGATTCCAGATTTGTTAAGAAGAAGGATCATCAATTCTGAAGGATAATAAACCATATAACATGAGGTGATATTGGCGCACAAGTGAAGGTAGGTTATTGTGGAGCTTTCCAGAAATAAAAACATCAGATACCTAAATTCTTAATATCCAAATAAAATGAATGATTAAAACAAGCTCAAAAAAATTTAAAGAGAGAAATTAGGGCATGGACATAACCTTTTATGATAGGAAATGCAGAAAAGCACATAACAAGTAACATGATATTTTGTGCTACTTCTTATTTTGGGGTGCTTTTCCATACTATTAGCAAATTTTGTTTTCTGACTAGCTTTTAATCTAACATTTCTTGTCATAAGCTAATTTAATTGTTTCATGGTAGGTTTTGGTGATAACTGTTGGGTGTAGAGCAACTCTGCATGTAGTTAATGGATTTACCTATTCTTACAAAGAATTTTGTTTGACCGTGATATAAATTTACCTCCCATTTCAACAAAATGTGTTATTTCAATAATCTAACAGTGTGTTTTTTAGAAGCAAAACCATGGATTTACTGAGATAGAAAGAAAAAGACAAAAGCTTTGTCTCATCTATTGTATTTTTTAAGCAAGATACAGAAAGGATATTTGAGTTTAGTATCATTTAATGTTATGAAGCAAAAAATGTCCATACTATTAAAAGAACTGTTTAAGTTATATATCAGATAATCAACTCTTTCCCATTGTCCATTGTCAATGCATAATATATTCCCCCTTCTTTAAATTTGTTTAATATAACCTGTTATAAGTAGTTTCCAGTATTTTATAAGCTTTAACTATGATTCACCAGTCTCACCCATCAGGAAGCTTACATATGCCTCTTATCCTTATCCACCAGAGGGCACACAATGAAAACCACAATCACAGAAAACTACCCAAACTGATCACATGGACCACAGTCTTGTCTAGCTCAATGAAACTATGAGCCATGCCATGTAGGGCCACCCAAGATGGACAGGTCATGGAGGAGAGTTCTGACAGAATGTGGTCAGAACATTTTGAAGGGAGTGGCAAAACACTTCAGGATTCTTGCTTTGAGAACCCCAAGGACAGTATAAAAAGGCAGAAAGATAGAGCAAAAAGGATGAGCTCCTCAGGCCAGTAGATGCCCAATATGCTACGGGAGATCAGTAGAGAAATAGCTCCAGAAAGAGTGAAGAGATGCAGCCAAAGCAAGAACAACACCCAGTTGTGGATGTGACTGGTGATGAAAGTAAAATCTGATGCTATAAAGAGCAATATTGCATAGGAACCTGGAATGTTATGTGTGAGAATCAACGCAAACCGGAAGTGGTCAAACAGTAGATGGCAAGACTGAATGTTGACATTTTAGGAATCAGCAAAATAAAGTGGACTGGAATGGGTGAATTTAACTCACTTGACCATTATAGCTCCTACTGTGGGCAAGAATTCCTTAGAAGAAATGGAGTAGTCATCATAGTGAACAAAAGAGTCCAAAATGCAGTACTTGGATGAAATCTCAAAAACGACAGGATGATCTGTTTGTTTCCAAGGCAAACCATTCAATACCACAGTGGTCTAAGTCTATGCCCCAACCAGCAATGATGAAGAAGTTGAAATTAAACAGTTCTATGAAGACCTACAAGACCTTCTAGAGCTAAAACCCAAAATGGATGCCCTCTTTATTATAGCGAACTGGAATGCAAAAGTAGGAAGTCAAGATATACCTGGAGTAACAGGCAAATTTGGCCTTGGAGTACAATATGGAGCAGCACAAAGGGTAACAGAGTTTTTCCAAGAAAATGCACTGGTCATAGCAAACACCCTCTTCAAACCACACAAGAGAAGACTCTACACATGGACATCAACAGATGCTCAACACCAAAATCAGATTGATTATGTTCTTTGCAGTCAAAGATGGAGAAGCTCTATATAGTCAGCAAAAACAAGACCAGGAGCTGACTGTGGCTCAGATCATGAACTCCTTACAGCAAAATTCAGATTTAAATTGAAGAAAGTAGGGAAAGCCAGTAGACCATGCAGTTATGACCTAAGTCAAAGCCCTTATGATTATACAGTGGAAGTGAGAAATAGATTCAAAGGATTAGATCTGACAGAGAGCCTGGAGAACTATGGATGAAAGTTAGTGACATTGTACAGGAGGCAGTGATCAAGATCATCCCCAAGTAAAAGAAATGAAAAAAGGCAAAATGGTTGTAAGGCCTGACAAATAGACGAGAAAAGAAGTAAGTCAAAAGCAAAATAGAAAAGGAAATAGATACCCATTCAAATGCAGAGTTCTAAAGAAGAGCATTAAGAGATAAGAAAGCCTTCCTCAGTGATTAACTCCAAGAAATAGAGGAAAACAATAAAATTGGGAAGACTAGAGATCTCTTCATGAAAATTAGAGATACCAAGGGAACATTTCATTCAAAGATGAGTACAATAAAGGACAGAAATGGTCTGGACATAACAGAAGCAGAAGATATTAAGAAGAGGTGGCAAGAATACACAGAAGAACTATACAAAAAAGATCTTCATGACCCAGATAACCACGATGGTGTGATCACTCACCTAGAGCCAGACATCCTGGAATGTGAAGTCAAGTGGGCCTTAGGAAGCATCACTACAAACAAAGCCAGTGGAGGTGATGGAATTCAAGTTGAACTCTTTCAAGTCCTAAAAGATGATGCTGTGAAAGTGCTGCATTCAACATGTCAGCAAATTTGGAAAACTCAGCAGTAGCCACAGGACTGGAAAAAGTCAGTTTTCATTCCAATTCCTAAGAAAGGCAATACCAAAGAATGTTCAAACTACCACACAATTGCACTCATCTCACCAGCTAGCAAAGTAATGTTCAAAATTCTCCAAGTCAGGCTTCAACAGTACATAAACCGTGAACTTCCAGATGTTCAAACTGGATTTTGAAAAGGCAGAGGAACTGGAGATCAAATTGCCAGCATCTGCTGGATCATCAGAAAAGCAAGAGAATTCCAGAAAGACACCTACTTTTGGTTTATTGACTATGCCAAAGCCTTTGACTGCATGGACTCACAGCAAACTTCAGAAAATTCTGAAAGAGATGGGAATACAAGACCACCTGACCTGCCTCCTGAAAAATCTGTATGCAGGTCAAGAATAACAGTTAGAACTGGACATGGAACAACAGACTGATTCCAAATTGGGGAAAGGAGTACATCAAGACTGTACATTGTCACCCTGCTTTTTTAATTTAGATGCAGAGTACATCATATTAAATTCTTGGCTGGATGAAGCACAGGCTGGAATCAAGATTGCTGGGAGAAATATCAATAACCTCAGTTATGCAGATGACACCACAGTTATGGCAGAAAATGAAGAACTAAAGGGCCTCTTGATGAAAGTGAAAGAGGAGAGTGAAAAATTTGGCTTAAATCTCAACATTTAGAAAACTAAGATCATGGCATCTGGTCCCATCAATTCATAGCAAATTAATAGGGAAACAGTAGAAACAGTCAGAGACTTTATTTTTATGGGCTCCAAAATCACTGCAGATGGTGACTGAAGCCATGAAATTAATAGATGCTTGCTCCTTGGAAGATAAGCTATGATCAACTTAGGCAGCATATTAAAAAACAGAGACATTACTTTATAAAGACAGACCACAACAGTCCATTTAGTCAAAGCTTTGGTTTTTTAGTAGTCATGTTTGGATGTGACAGTTGGACCATAAAAAAAGCTGAGCACTGAAGAGTTGATTCTTTTGAACTGTGGTGTTGCAGAAGACTCTCAAGAGTCACTTTGACTACAAGGAGATCCAACCAGAAAATCCTAAAGGAAATTGGTCCTGAATATTCATTGGAAGGTCTGATGATGAAGCTGAAACTCCAATACTTTGGCCACCTAATGCAAAGAAGCAATTTATGAAAAGACTCTGATGCTGGAAAAGATTGAAGGCAGGAGGAGAAGGGGATAACAGAGGCTGAGATGGTTGGATGGCATCACCAACACATTAGATATATTTGAGTAGGCTCCAGGAGTTGGTAATGAACAGCGAAGCCTGGTGTGCTGCAGTCCACTGGGTCGCAAAGAGTCAGACCTGACTGAGTGATTAAACTGAACCAAACTGATGGCATCAGTGGTATTGCAGAGCTGCCTGTCAATAGAACAAGACACAAGGCTGTGGCCTTTTAGAGGGAGTGACTCTGTCAGTTCTTAAATACTACTAAAATAAGGAAAAAAGAAAGGAATATTTCAAATAACCTTTGTTTAAAGAATTAATTCCACATACACTAAAGTGAACTAGATTATTCATCCATGAGAATTATAGATGGGATTCCTTTCCAATTCCATTGAAAAATGTGACATTGCAGATATCCAAGGGCCTTTCCAAACATTATGCTTCATACATCTTTTAAGATATCTTTCTGTGTCAAAAATACTGCTTTCAAGAAAGAATAATTCTGTCCTATTGATCACATAAAATTATGAGTATTTGTTTTAAATCTGCATTCTACACTTGGTTGATAAGTCATAGTAGACAGTTAAACATTTCACATGTTTAGTCTCAAAATCCCTTAATCCATTAATAATGTACTTTCATAGTCCAGAATCCGTTTAGATTACAAATCAAACTGAAGTAATTTCTTTAGGAGAAAAGTCTTACCTAATTGTTAACATTGACTGCATATATTGAAGGGAAATGTTTTTGGTACATCTTAGAAAGCATTTTCTTTTCCTTATGGCTGAGAAAATTATTGTTTACACACAATATTCAGTGCATTCACTTTATGCTAGTGATTTCAATTTGCTAAAGGTTTGTTTCCTAGAAAGAGTTTAAAAGCTAACCTGTAATGTCAGGTCTTTCAGGTTTCTCATGTGATCATCTCCTTATTCCTCAGAATAAATTGCTCATTAGATCTCAGTTTTTAGATTAGGAAGCTGAGGTTTCAAGAGAATAAGTGACTTGCTTAAAGTAATAGGTTTCATTGCTGGAATCTCAATGTAAGTTTTTTTCTGAGTTCAGGGACTATTCTCAGAAATCCCACTTCAAAGACTTCTATGACAATTATTATTTTAAGTCATAGGTTTAATTTTTATTTCTTGAATATGTGCTATTGGCTCCTTTCTGGGTTGCCTGTTTAGAATCTATCACATTTTTCAGGGCACAGCCTTGAGTTTCTCAGTTGTATTATTTAAGTAACCTGTTTAATACTATAGAGTCCTGGTGTTACAGAATCCTAATATCAACAACTAGCAAGGGAAAAAGTGATCAATTAGGGATTATTTTGGTGGATAGGTATGTTTGAACCATTCCTTAAATCCTATGCGGCTTCCCTGGTGGCCCAGAGAGTAAAGCGGCTGCCAATAATGCGGGAGACCTGGATTCGATCCCTGGATCGGGAAGATCCTCTGGAGAAGGAAATGGCAACCCACTCCAGTATTCTTGCCTGGAAAGTCCCATGAACGGAGAAGTCTGCTAGACTACAGTCCATGGGGTCACAAAGGGTCGGACACGACTGAGTGACGTCACTTTCTTTCTTTAAGTCCTATGCAAAGGTTTGATTTCAATTACTCATGATGGAACTGAATTGAATGACTTAGCATTTGTGTATAGAAATATTTAAAATTTTTCTTCCAATCATTCATTAGTTAATTTAGAATGCTGTTTACTGTATTTTTACAGATTCCTAATAGGAACATAGTCCCTCAAATAGGCAAACTTTATTGCTTTTACTTGATCAAGGATACAACACTGAACTTAAAACTTTTCAATTTGTAGTTGCATATCACATGGTAGAATACATTGCAGGGACTTTCAAGAACAGATGAGTGAAGCTTTCTACTCTGGATTCCCCTATTAATTCATGGTGCATTAGCATACACTAATGAGAGAGAATGGACAGTAATTTGTGATTGTACCCCACTTTTATTTAAGTCTAGTCTGGGGCACTGCCCAACTCCCTTTGTGTGATGGACTCCATGCATTAATAAAATTTCCTAATCTTCTCCTATTAAACTTTTCTCTTTTTTAAATTACCCAAAGATGCTATTTTTTTTTACTAGAATGATTGTTGCCAATGACATTAGTTTCTTTCTCCTTCACAAATCCTAAGTGATCTCATTCAAACCCATGATTTAAACTCCTTTGGTTTCCAGTAAAGATACATATACTGATGTTTAGAAACATATACCTATCATTATGAGCCCAATTTGATATGCCTCTTACATTTTCAACAAAGCTCTTACTTTGCTTTCTATGTTCTTTTGTTTGGTTAATTTTTGTTTATTTTGTTTTTAGCCTGTAACTAGGAATAAGACATTTCTTTTATATGATTGTCCCATAAAATTGACAACAATCATGACATAGATGATTAGCATGTAATTTGGCTCACAAAATTACAATTGTTAATAACCTGAATTCCCTTAGAAAATAGTGAAACCTTTGTTTTAAAATTTCAGGGAATTCCCAGGTGGTCCAGTGGTTAGGACTCTGCATGCTTTCACTGTGGTGGCCTGAGTTCAATCCCTGGTTGGGGAACTAAAATCCTGCAAATAAATAAATAAATAAATGAAAGAAAAATTTCAAGATTGTTCATCTTCTTGTGGTACAGGAAACTGCTGGAAAAAAATCTCTTTGAATTTAAGAAAAAGCAATAGTTATATTTTTAGTGATCTCGCTGAGGAGCTCCAAATATTACACTAGTCACACTGATTTGAAGAAGCCATGTATTTATATATTAATTATACTCATTAAAAGTAAAGGTCAAACATTTGACATGTATAAAGTTTTTAGTTATGTTAGATGAATAAGTTCTATAGACCTACTCTATAACACACGGCCAGTAAGAATACTTTTATATTTGTTCATTGGATAGATCTCACGCTAAATGTTTATACCACAAAAAAAAAAAAAAAAAAAAAGAGGGGAGGAATGAGGGAACTCTGGAAGAAGGTGTTGCATATGTCTATTATCTTAATTGTTGTGATAGTATCATAGGTGATTGCATGTAGCCAAACTCATCAATTAAATGTGTTAAATATGTACAGTTCTTTGTATATCAACTGTACTTCAATAAGGCTGTTTAACAAAAGTAAAGGTAGAAATAATACAGGGGAAGACAGTGAAGTAGGAAGCTTCAATAATTTCTTGCTACCTACAACACGGCACTAGCAGAACAGATGTAACTATTTTGGAGCTCTGCAGTCTACTGAAAGCTCATACTTTGCAGAAGGAAACTTAGACGGTAGATTGTGCTTAATTCTAGTCACTTTCAGGTCTTAGCATAGCAGCAACTACTCCCCACCACCCTAGCCCATGTCAGGCAGTCACACACGCATTCCAGACACAGTTTACATGCAACTCGTAGGAGCCAGGATGGGAAGAGATTCTTGCCTTTTAGTTACCAGAATCTGTGCTCTGATCATTCATTGCTTCTTCAGAGCTCAGAGGTACAGACAAACAAGAAGGCAGCCATGGTTATGCCTCCTCTCATTGTGGAAAGCCCTTTCCCTTCTGACTGAAGGGACTACCAGGAGACTTATAAAGCTAGTGCCTTAGTTGACTTCATTTTAATATTTCCCCCACTCTGGGAGCCACACATTAAAGATTAGAACATTCAAATACAACTGCATATGTGTGTGTGTGGAGGTAGTGGCAGATTAAAGAAAGCCACTATGTATGCCCAGGGAAAGGCATAGGCTTGGATAAAATTGAGAAAACTTTGAGTTGACACCTCAGGCTCTTAAAATGGAAAGAGCCTTTATCAATGAAAAATAAACAAAGTGAAAAAAGAGCAAATGTGGGAAAGATAGAGTCAAATTAATTAGCAGAATTACTATATAATTATGTCCATATGCTTACTTTTCAATAGCAACAACAACAAAAAATCACAGGAGACAGAAACATAAACATAGTTCAGTCAACAAAAAATATGTCAACAAAACCTTACCCTGAGAAAGACCTGTTGATGGATCTACTAGATGAAAAGTTTAAAATGACTGTCTCAAAAATGTGCAAAGAAAGGAAATGAAGGAAGATGTAGAGAAAGTCAAGAAAACAATGCATAAAAATGATGGAAATATCAGAAAAGACATAGAAAACCTAAAAGATAACAAAAAGAAATTCTATATTTGAAAAGTAAAACTGAGATGAAAATTTTACTAGTAGGATTCTAAGGCAGATTTGAGCAGGCAGCATAAAGAATAAGTAAACTTAAAATTAGGATGATGGAAATTATGGAGTCTAAGGAATAAGAATAAAAAAAAAATAAAGTGAGCTGAGCATTAGGAATCTAAGGGACAACATAGATCATCATATACATCTTAAAAATCTCAGAAGGAGAATAGACAAAAGGGTAGAGAGAATATTTGAATGATTAAAGTCAGAAAACATCCCATATTTGAGGAAGGACACTAATGCAAACATCCAAGAAGCTAAAGAAACTTGAAGATGAGCTCAAAGAATCCCACTCAAGACACATTATAATCAAATTTTCAAAAGCTAAAGAGATAATTTTGAAAATAGCAAGAAGTGACTCATCACATACAAAGGATCCTCACTAAAATTATATGGAGATTTATTACCAGAAACATCAGCGGCTAGAAGGCAGTTGGCCAATATAATCAAAGTGCTAAAACAAACAAATGAACAACAAAAAACACAAAATAAATGTTAACTAAGAATCCTATATCTGGCAAAACTTTCCTTCAAAAGTAAAGAAGAAATTAAGACATTTCTAGGTGAAAAAAAGATGAGAAATTTGTTGCTATTAGACCTTTTGAGTTTCTAAAGAAGATCCTGAAGGCTAAAATAACATGATTCTAGAGGGTAACTTGAGGCCATATGAAGAGATAAAGATCATAGTAGAGATAAGTACACAGATTATTACCAAATCTGGTATTATTTTAACAATGGTTGGTAAATCCACCTTTTGTTGTATATATGATTCAAGAGACTAATATGTTTAAAAAAAAGTTAATTGAAAAGCTATTGTAATGTTAGCTAAAACCACACCACATTTTTATACATAATGTAATAGACTAATCTATTTTAAATTTAAAAAAAAAAAACAGTTTATGTTTGGAGGCATGCAATATACAAAGCCTTAATTCTGTGATACTAAAAACTGAAAAAGGTGAGGACAGAGCTAAAAGGAGCAGAGTTTTTGTGTTATTGAACTTGCTGCTGCTGCTAAGTCGCTTCAGTCGTGTCCGACTCTGTGTGACCCCATAGACAGCGGTCCACCAGGCTCCTCTGTCCCTGGATTCTCCAGGCAAGAATATTTAAGTGGGTTGCCATTTCCTTCTCCGATGCTTGCATGCATGCTAAGTCGCTTCAGTCGTGTCCGACTCTGTGTGACCCCATAGACAGCGGTCCACCAGGCTCCTCTGTCCACAGGATTCTCTACGCGAGAATACTGAAGTGACATTTCCTTCTCCAGTTATTGAACTTAATCTAGTATAAATTCAAGTTAGAGTGTTAAAACTTTAAGACTTTAAAAAACAACAACAAAAAAAAAAACTTTAAGACTTTAAATGCAAACTCTATGGTAATCACAATGAAAACAGCCTTAGAAGGTGCACAAAGGGAGAAATGAGAAAGAAATATTCGCTTTAGATCCAAAGTCACAAAGGGGTTTGTGATGAAAAACTCCATTTGCTGTATCAGCAAAAAAGGATGTGTGGCCATTGAGCCATCAGCCAATACATCCCCACATCCTTCTTTTCCCAAGAGTGAGCCCAAGAGATCTCAGGAAGGAAACTAAGGTGCTGTACACTGCCACGTCCTTAGCCACTGCAGACACTCCCAGTGGTGTACCCTGGGGGAACTCAGGATGGGAAAGAACAGAATACTGGCCCTAGAGGGCTAAAGTACACATCAAATGGATGATTTCAATAAGCCCAGACTCTTACATCTTCTCATACACTGAAAAGTGCTAATAAATTCATTAGCTTGAAATATCTGGTTTTCTTTAATTAGCAGTACTTTTTGATAGTCTGACTACTTGGTCTTTGTTTCAATTCCTATATATTCCAGCTGTTCCATTACCTCTTCAGAGCAGTCCTTCAGCACTATCTGAAAGACTGCTTTTCAGGCTTGAAGTTTGCAAAATGAATAAAACAAAATTCTCAATTTTTGTGTATTTTTTTTTTCAATAGACAGATTGAAACTGAAAGGATGGAAAGATATTCCATGCACACAGTAACTCAAAAAAAGCATTAGTGGCTACACTTTTATTAAAAAGAAAACAAAAAAACTTTAAATCAAACAACTATAAGAGACAAAAAGTACACTATGTATTAACAAAAGGTTCAAATCAGTAAGAATATATAATGATAATTAGCATTTAATTAAAGATCTTTTATGAGCAGGAGATGGGAGGGAGATTCAAAAAGGAGGGAATATACATAAACATTTGGTTAACTCATGTTGATGTATGACAGAAATCAAACCAATATCATAAATAAATCATCAATTAAAATTAAATAAATATCTTAAAAAATTACTTTAGGGAAAAAATAAAAGATACTTTCAATATATGAAGGAAAACGGACAGAATTAAAGGGAGAAAGACAGTTCCACAATAATAGCTACAGACTTCAATATTCCACTCTCAATAATGGACAAATTACCGAACTAGAAGATAAGTAAGGAAATAGAGGATTTGAATAGCATAATAAACCGACTAGAACTTAGAGACAAATACAGAACATTCTACCCAACAACAACAGAATGCAAATCTTCTCAAGGTCTCATGAGATATTTTTTAGGATAGACAATACATTAGGCAACAAATTAAGTCTTCACAGATTTAAAATGGCAAACATCATACAAAGCATGTTCTCTAACTACAATGGGATGAAGTTAGAAATCAATAAATGAATGAAAACTTGAAAAAAATATGGAAATTGAACAATGCCTTCCTAAAAATATAATAGATCAAGGAAGAAATCACAGAGAATTGCAAAATACTTAGAGACAAAAATGCAAACAACATATCAAAATTTATAGGAACATAGAGAAAGTACTGATAATGAGAAAATGTGTAGCTATAAATATCTATAATAAAGAAAATGTTTAAATCAGCAATCTAACTTTAGAAATAAAGAGCTAGAACAATAAGAATGAACCAAATTCAAATCCATCAGAAGGAAAGAAATAATGAAGATTAGGGCAGAAACAAATAATAAATACAAAATCAAGAGAGAAAAATCAATAAAATATAAAGTTATTTCTTTGAAAAGATCAACAAAGTTGAGACATCTTTTAGCTGAAAGGAATAAGAAAAAAAAAGAGAGACTAAATTAATAAAATCAGAAATAAAAATGGAAGTATTGTTGCTGATTCTATAGAAATAAAATAATTTTATATGAAGTCTATAGAAATTGTATACCAACAAACTGGATAATGTAGATGAAAGGGACAAATTCCTACAAAAACAAAACCTAGTAAGATTAAACCCATAGAAACAGAAAGTCAGAACAGACTTAAAAATAATAGGGAGACTGAATCAGTAATTTAAAAAAAAGCCCTGGACCTGATGGCTTCATTGGTGAATTCTACCTAGCATTTTTAGAGAACTAACACTAACACTTCTCAAATTTTCAAAAATGAACAGGAGAGAACACTTACTAATTTTGAGAGGCCAAAATTACCCTGATATCCAAGTCAGAAAGAGATATTACAAGGAAAGAACATTACAAATTAATATCCTTTATGAACAATGATGCAAAAGTTAAAAAAAAAGTTAGCAAACCAAATTCAATAACATATGAAAAGAATTATACCACACACCCAAGTAGGATGCATTTATGGAATTAAGAGATGATTAAACACATAAAAAAATGACCAAGGAAATATACCATTTTAGCAGAACTATTTTTTAATCCTATTATTGTCCAATTGATACAGAAAAAGCAAAAGCATCAGAAAAAATTCAGCAGTTTCTTAGTAAAAAAAAAAAAAAAAAAATCAGCAAATTAGAAATAGAAGAAAACTGCCTCAAAATAATGTCATGCATAAGCAAAGTTCTAAAGATGGATGGTGCTAATAGTATCACAACATTATGAATTTGTTTAATACCTCTTAACTGCATAGTTAAAAATGGTTAAGATGATAAATTTTATGTTAAATTTTTCCACAATAAAATTTTTCATTGTGGAGATAATTATCCATTTTTTTCTACAATGAAAAATGAAAAATAAAATAAAGTTCCATTTTATATAATGTAAAAATAACACAATATGAAGTCTTTTTTTTTCTTTTAATAAATGTTTGATATAGAACATTGCATATTTGGGAAGGAACAATTGCATAATTGTTCCAACACTTCAAATTTCCTGTTTAGGTACCACATTTTTCAGTATGTATATGCAGTTGCTTATCCTATGTTGCAGTGGGGTTTTTGATGTTTTTCTCAATTGTTATAGCTAGCTTATACTACAGTAAAACATAGCCTCCTATCTATATAACTTAAAACAGTTATAGTTTGTTTCCATTTGTGCTATAAGTTCACACTGGTTTTGCTGGCAGCTCTCTTCCAATGTGTCTCTACTCTGAGACACTGGCTAAAACAGCTTTCATGAGAATACTTCTCAAACTTTAATGTGCATACATATCACTTGTTAAAATGCATATATTGACTGAACTCTGGAGAAGTATCTAACATTCAATATTTCTAGAAATGTTCATAGATAATATTTATGTTGTTGGCCTGTAAGCTTCACTGATTAGAAAGATTCTAGAGCAGAAACTCTTCATGCAGGAGGAAGAAAATCTAGCAAATTGCTCATTGGCTGTTAATGAATTCCAAAAGGAAGTAAAATGTCTCAGTTCCATTCACATTCCATTTACAGAAACAAGTCAGACAGCCATTTTCTACTTGAAGAACACAGCTGCACTGTATTTCCAGACATGGGAGAACTAAACACTAGGTAATGGCCTTGGTAACTATCATAGAGAACAAAATGTCTTCAGTACATAGAGATGTTATTATAAAGGAACAGTTGCACCAATAACAGCTATTTCTGAGCACTACAGACTAAAGCAACTGAGCGCGGTCCAGAAACTTAGGTTGTGCCAGTGCAGGTGAGCCCCCTTGATAGAGCTTTGACTTTTAAAGCCAGGAAATATAAATAAACATTTTAGCATCCCATGTCTTATAAGACATCTTATGAAGCGAAAAAAAAAAATTGTTTAATCCTAAAAAAAGTTCTTATCTAAGATCAATTATCATCCTGCCCCACAGAAATTAGCTGAAGCAACAGAGGCTATGGTCAAGTCTGCATTTGAGTTTCAAGAAAGGAATGGAACTGATAAATATAGTCATAGGAACCTTATCACCTAAGAAATGTTCCAAAATATAACGTGTTATCTCAAAAGGTTGAAATACTCAGTTCTATAGACAAATTCTAGTTTTATTTGATTACTTAATAAAATGGCTTCTTGCCCTACTTTTTATCCCTTTTTCTACAATTCTGAGCAATATATCTCCTCTTTTAAACCAGTTCCTCAATCTTCATTGGATTTGGAGAACTGGTAGCTATGGGGTCAGGAAAGAAGGATGTGTGTCATGACATCATGGTAACAATATTTAGCTTTATCACTTTATCTCAAAGTAAAGTTATTATATTCAGCCTCAACAAGACGTAAGGAATGACCAGAATCAGTTAAAAATTAAGACCTATATCTCAGGAAGGTCAGTACAGGATTTATAAAATTGGGAAGTAGTTACATAAACACGATAGTTCAAAAGATGTAAGAGTATAAAGACAGATTTTGTCGAGAGAGGAAAGGGTCTATGGAGATATTCATGCATTCGACTAAATGAAGGACGAATAGTGTACCGTATTAGGAAGGAAACAGAAAAACTGCAATATCAGATATCAAGGAAGTATAAAAGTGAAATAATAACATGGCAGTTAACAGTAATGAATCATACAGAAAATTCAAGATAACAGTAATTCTGTGATAACTTGCTTATTTTGAAATCTGGTTTCTAGTAAGAAGAGGCCTGGTAGTATATAAGCTTTGGAATTAGAAAACCTGAAATTAATCCCATGTTTTGCCACTTTCTAGCTCTTTGGTACCCTTGGGTGATTTGCTAAGTTTTCTAACTTCCAATTTGTTATCTATGTGTGGGTTAAAGTATACCATCCATGTGAAGGTTCTAGGTTTTGTCAGAAATAAAAAGAAAAAAAAATTCAATAAATTTTAGCATAAGAATAATGATTTGATAACATTTATAAGAGGAGTTTTGAAGAGTGATGAGAATCAAGCCTAACTCCAAAGGATTTATGATTTGGGCATTAATTATAATACAGAAGCAGTAAACACTAACTCGTCCAATAATTATTGCAGTAGAGAGGTTAAGTGTATCAACTTTGGTGGGTACAAGATTTGAGGTTATAAACCTTTATTTTTTCCTGTTACTAGTTTTTAGAATAAAGTTCTTTTGAACATATTTTTAGTGGACTGGAAAGATACAGTGAAGAGACAGATTTGAAAAGAGAGAAAAGTCACAAAGGATAAGAAGAAAGAATCATAGCCTCAGTAGGCAGGTTAGCTCTGGTAAACAAGACTGAAAGGTATTCCTCTGAACCCAGAGGGGAGTAGAAAAGGAACAGGCATGTTGAGATTAGAAGGTGGAAGTTTTTTTTCAAGTAGCCTCAGTCTAAAAATACATTGTGAAAGGTCAGTTGGAAAGTGGCAGTAGCAGAGATGGGGTTTCATACTGAGAAAGCAGAAAGTTTGGGGTAAGACCAAATAGAACATTACATAGTGTCCAGTCTTAAATGACTAAAACATTTCCCAGAGTTAGGAAGATAATAAAGATAGGGTGACTCAGAGGTTAAAGCATCTGCCTGCAATGCGGGAGACCTGGGTTCGATCCCTGGATTAGGAAGATCCTCTGGAGAAGGAAATGACAACCCACTCCAGTATTCTTGCCTGGAGAATCCCATGGACAGAGGAACCTGGCAGGCTACAGTCCATGGGGTCGAAAAGAGTCGGACACGACTGAGCGACTTCACTTTCACTCTCACTTTCAAAGATAGGGTAGGGATCTTTGTTATACCTTAACCCAAAGTATAGAATCTGTATGTCATTTGTAAGCATTGAACACCAAACAAAAATAAAGTTAATCACATAACTCTAATTGGGAGTAATAATCTCAGAATACCATTGAAAATAGAGGGGTAGGATAATCTTATAACAAGAAAGACTTGTCAATAGCCATCTTTATAAAATAACTCAGTGTACAAAACAATTAAACTGAAAATGGGAGCAGGGAGAATGAAATGGATGTCTGATACAAGATTTTTCAGTTCAATTGATCCATTTAATTTACATTTATAAAACAGCACACAGACAAGAATGTGGTTGTCTGATATTTTCTACTTTCCCAACACAGATCCCATTATAGGTTATGTAATTTATTTGAAACTTAATTTTCAAATAAAACTGAAGTAGTATGGCTAAGTTTTTTTTTTTTTTTTTTTTTTTTTTTAGATTTTTTTTTCAATTATTTTTATTAGTTGGAGGCTAATTACTTCACAACATTGCAGTGGGTTTTGTCATACATTGACATGAATCAGCCATGGAGTTACATGTATTCCCCATCCCGATCCCCCCTCCCACCTCCCTCTCCACCTGATCCCTCTGGGTCCTCCCAGTGCACCAGGCCCGAGCACTTGTCTCATGCATCCAACCTGGGCTGGTGATCTGTTTCACTATAGATAATATACATGCTGTTCTCTCGAAACATCCCACCCTCGCCTTCTCCCACAGAGTCCAAAAGTCTGTTCTGTACATCTGTGTCTCTTTTTCTGTTTTGCATATAAGGTTATCATTACCATCTTTCTAAATTCCATATATATGTGTTAGTATATTGTAATGGTCCTAATCTTTCTGGCTTACTTCACTCTGTATAATGGGCTCCAGTTTCATCCATCTCATTAGAACTGATTCAAACAAATTCTTTTTAATGGCTGAGTAATATTCCATGGTGTATATGTACCACAGCTTCCTTATTCATTTGTCTGCTGATGGGCTAAGTTTTATTTATCCAAGTAATTGACACTTGACTATGTGAGAAACAATGAACTGATTGGACTGAAAAAAAATTAATTAGCATGATTTGAGACTACAGAATCAGCAGTCTGGATTATTTAATGAGGGCTGTAGTCTATTCAGTTTTCATATTAAACCAACTTAACTGTTAATTTTTCTCTAATACAAAAGTTGAAGAAAAGACTCTTATGTAACTTGGTGCTTATAAAATGCTCATGAACAGATCACTTTTTTTGTTCTTTTAATCTGAGTAAACGTCTGCTTGCTTTTGTTCTAAAGTTTAAGGCTAGTCTTTGGAATCAAAGCAAACTTACAAGACCAATATAGTCATTGGAAGTTTGCTCTAAAAATTAATGAAATGAAAGTCCTGTTTGTAGAGAAAAACCATGTTTTGTTTATGTAGGGAGAAAAGAAAGCATACAGTTCTTCTCCAGGGAAAGACATTCTCTGTTGATTTATGTCTGTGGCAGGAGAATAACATAACAGATATATATTGCCTGGAATAAAGCATATACTGTGCACAAATTTAAATCATATACAACTTGTATTTTATAGAACAGCTGTGAATTATACTTTTTTTGTTTCCATGTGTAATTAGATAATATAATAAATGTGAACATTAACTTTAATATTCCCATTACAAAGAAAAAAAGATATATGCTGCCCAGGGACAGGAGGAATTTTTTCTTTGTGTAGATTTTTTCCTTTAGAAAGATACAAGAGATGGGAGGTGGACTGTAAGCATCACTATCTGGAAACCTACACAGTAAGATAAGTCACAAAATGTGTCAACACTAACTTATGACTATGCTCAGTTTTAGGCAGTAGCCTGAGGATTTGGAGTCCTCTGCTGAGAGATTTAGAGGGTAAAGGACTGGTAAAAACTAATACGGTATTGCCCAAGATATTCTTACTTTTGGATGGCTTATTGTGTCCACCTGCTCTTTCGAAAATGTCTTTGTCCGCCGCCCCCGCCCCCCACTCCCCAAAATGGGATTAGAATACAAGGCAAGCTAGTAGGCAGGCATTTGCTCTTTCCTTCTGTGGCTATTTTGGCTGGAACTATCTCCAAGAGAGTGGTGGCCTGTAGGTTGGCTGTCTGTCATGCTAGAAAAAGTAGATGAAATAAATCAACCCATGGTAACAAGGCTACAGAGGACACTGTGGTAATAATTGTCAACTTTATGCTGTGTGTTTTTGCTGCCATTAATTTAATTTGTACCCACTAAATTTTATGTTTTCAGTTTGAATTGGGAAGCAAAAGCAGGATTGATGATGATCTGCCAGACTCACCCTCAGGTTTTGAGCAATACTCTGTACTAGATGAGAAATTGTCAACTATTTTGCAATATTTTGCACAAGATAATTTTGCCTTAAGCTTTTTGAAAGAAGGATTTAGGCAAGCCCTGTGTCAGGGCCAAATTCTATCTACACATACCATATTTGATCTTTTGGATTTAATTTCCTTACTAAAAAGTTATTATGTAATTCCAGAAAGAAAATCTCCTAAAAGGACTCCAGATTCTGAAGACTAAAAGACAGGAATAGGAAAGCACTTGATTCACAGCATTTCCTAAGAAAACAAGTATTTAGTATTAATTGAATATCTGAAAGGAAGTCTTTGAAATGTTTCTATTATAGACAGAATGTTAAATAATTTTGGAATTTAAAAGTTTCTTAATAATTATCATAAGACCAGTAACAAAATTTTATAAATAGACATGATAGTGGTATTGATTCAATAAGAAGTAAACTGGTCATTAGTTTTATAGTGATTAAACAAATCATTTCCATAATATTTCACTCAGTTTGATCAGACTGCCAGGATGAACATACAATTTGTATTTTTTACATACTTTTTGATGCTATTAACAAAAGATATTTTCAAAGACATCAGTGATTGTCAAAACCCATGAAATTAACAATAGCACATCATTTCCTCATTTTTTACCTGTATAATATAGATGGTAATACCAACTTCACCAATCATTGTGTGAATTCAATAAAATGTTGTGTTAAATGAGACCAACAAGGTTGCTTTGAGAAGGGGTAGATATCTAGGTTTGAACCCTCACCACAAAACTTCCTTCTACACCCTGATATTTACTTTCTGTTTCAAATTCGTGTCTCTGCAAAGGAACTACTATTTTTTGTAGTTAATTGGCAGAATCATTAAATCTACAAATGTTTAAATTCACTATCAAAGATTTACCATCAATTCTGCCCTCAGTTCTAACTGACCAGTTTGTCCAAAGGCAAAGAAGGTTGTCCAAAATCTGCTATAAATATCTCTGATTCTATCAGCAATGTGAATCACAATTTTATTGTTATTTGTTCTATACCCTTGGACCTAAATAGCCTTCATTTTTACATTTGTTGTTTGATTTCCAGTTACCAGAGTGTAGATTATATGAAGACAAAATTAGATAAGTACAGGTGCAGTTTCTTATTTAAAGCTCTGTGGGTTTTTTCCTTAGTGAAACCATAGTAAATCCTAATAGTTTCAAATAGATGCTATTTGCTAACCTGCAAGAGAACAAAGTGAGTTTTAACAGCAGGTGATGGCCACAGTATTCCAAGGAGGACCACATGAGATATGGATGAGGGATTGAGCCTGGATAATCTTGCCTTTGTGATGCTGTCCAATTCTGTAAATTACTTCCTCACTTCATTCCACCCCCTCCATCCAACCATTGGCCAGCCTATTCTATTTAAATCACTCTGTCTCAGCTTCTGGTTTAATCAGAATGGTAGTCAGCACTGCTCAACTTATTGCTCCTGTGGTGTTCAGCTCCACAGGAGCCAGAACATAATGGACCTACATAATGGATGACTGAATTGGAAATAAAAATAAGCTATTTGTTTGAAATTTACCTCCCATTTATTATATACTTGCATAGGAGGTCTCTTAAGAATTTCTAGGAGAGCCTTGTCTGGAAAAGTTATATAATAAATGTTTATGTGCTGAGAGTTGAATACACATGTGATTACCATGGTGTTTCATTGCACTGATTTTTTTAGTAATATAGCCTTGAGGAAATTGAAATGCAAGTCCTGTCACCAAACACATGCCTAAATAACATACTCATTATAAGAGAGTCATGCAGATACATACACACAGACGTAAATCATAGTTGGTGACCGAAGTTCTGATCATTAGGGAGTTTGAAATGTTCTTCAGTTGTACGCTGTGACTAAGATGATCTTAGCAAAATAAAAATGATCTCTTCATGCATACCATGAGATCTGTCAAGACTGAGAGCCCATCATCTAACGATCTAGAATTAACATTATAAAGATCTATTCTCTATACTCTCAAAGAGCTATTACTTCAAGCACAAGTGCTATTATTGGTAGAAGGAAGTTTACTCATATTTCACCCTATGTATTATTGAAGACATACTTCTATGCATCTTGCATTATTATTATTACATGATGGCTATTCAGCATGCAGACGTCAAAGTGCAATCTATCTGGCTCTTCAGCTGAACACCAGAAAGCAATGAGTTAGTATAATTTGCTGGCTCTGGAGAGGAGTGTCACTAGAAGTTTATGACTTCTTAAGTGAAAATTAAGGATGATAAACAAAGGCTTATAGGAACAGCTGTCTCTATGGGAAAAGGGTTAACATTGGTAATCTAACAGGTTTCAGATATTTCCTTAAAGTCTCCTAAAAAAAATTCCTCATTATTGAAGCCTCTGTATAGTAACTTGTGAATGCATCTAAACCATGGCGTTGCTTTGTATGAACCTTAAACAAAAGAAAGACTTTATTTGTTCCAGGACTTGCAGATATTAGTGTAAATCATCTCCACACATATTGGGAGATACTTTAGGTTATTCTACAGCTTAAAAAAAGACAATTAAGTGTGTGTGAAAGAAGACTGGGTCAGGACAGTCTACTGCTTCTAACTAAGCACAGCAAAACATAAAGATAGAATGACTAATTCAGTTTTTCCTGGGACTTTTATCCTAGTTTTAAAACTGAGTCCTATACCCTGAGAATATCCCTAGTACTGGACAAACTAGGATAGTTGGTCTCCCTAGACTAGAAAGTGACAACAGTTCTTTATTAGACACTTCTGTTATCGAACAACAGAAGGTATAGAGTTCATGTGACTTGGCTCCATATCACAGACATTTAGATATGCATAAACACATACACATAAAGATGGCTAGGTAAGATCAGCAAAGAGGACCCACGAGTCAGAAACTAGGAAGCGAATGATAGACCAACAAATGGCAAAGGCAAAACTAGCTGGACCTCACCTTAGCCAATGCTTACTAATTACGAAGTTCAATTTTCATAAAAAGATAAACATCTTTAGCACACATTGTTGCTTAAAAGCATGATCTTTGGAGTTGAATTACTTATAAAACATAGATGATGCATATGGATATAATGATATATTATTATATATTATTTAATACATATAAATATACACATATATTCAATACATACAAAACACCAAATATAATAAATGTTGGTATCATCCTTTTATCTTCTGGTTATCATTTGATATAAGAAATAGTACACTAGTTCTCTTTACTAATATACCATGAGACTCTTGGAACTGGGATGGCACTGAGCAATAGGAAACACAAAAATGAGGTGATAGAGTTTCTGGTGCTGATATTTTGATATTGCTTCACTTTTAGACTACTCTGAGGTACATATGATCAGATTCCCTGTAGAGAGTTCACTTTGAGTTGACAGTTATATAATGAGTCATTTCTCTAGTAAGCACAAATTCAACACTAACAGTGTTTTTTTGTAATACATGATTGCATTATTTATAAACATGTAAAAGTTTAATTTTGCCACTTATTGCATGAATCACCTAAAGTATCAATTAGGATAGAGAAAAGGAGCAAGGAAAAAGTAAATGAACAAATTGGTTGAACTTTTAACTGCAGCTCTGGCAAGTTTCTTATGTAAAAAATCTTTGTTGAATAAAACTCAGGAAAATATTGTGAAAGTTGGTATTTCTCTATTATTTAAATTTATAGGTAACATGAAAGATAGAAATAGTATAGATTTATGAATAAACAGTTCAGGGTTTGAAGGTACTAATAATGTGTGTGTGCCATGTGCTCAGTCATTTCTAACTCTTTGCAACTCCATGGACTGTTGCCTGCCAGATTCCTCTGTCCATGGAATTTTCCAGGCAAGAATATGGGAGCAGGTTGCCATTTCCTTCTTCAGGGGATTTTCCCGACCCAGGGATCAAACACACGTCTCTTGTGTCTCCTGCATTGGCAGGTGTGTCTTTACCAACTGAGCACTAATAAACTGGAATGCATTTGTAGAGTTTGTATTTCTTCCTGTTTAATTGACATAAAATAGTGAGTGAAACATTTAGGAGTCAAGAGTAACTCATTACATCAAATAGAATAAAGATGTAAATTATATAATAGTTCTCAGTTTCTGAGATAACTCCACGGCCCAGTTAGTTAAGTTGCTCAGTCGTGTCCAACTCTTTTGCAACCCCATGGACAGTAGCCAACCAGGCTCCTCTGTCCATGGGATTTTCCAGGCAAGAGTACTGGAGTGGGTTGCCATTTCCTTCTCCAGGGGATCTTCCTGACCCAGGGATCGAACCTGGGTCTCCAGCATTGCAGGCAGAAGCTTTACCATCTGAGCCGCCAGGGAAGCCTTTACAGGTGACAGTAAGTCAAGCATTAACACAGGAAATTACACCTCCATGGTCTAGAGATGCTTGCAACTTCTGACACAGAATACATATTCTGCTACAGAATGTAATATCTCTCACAGTAAACATGCTTTCACTTAAAAAAAATAAACAATATAAAAGTCATAAACTGCAAATATATGAGGGCTCACTGTATTTACTTTTCATAACTTCTATCACTTCAGCCAGTACTATAGTTTATAAAGAAAAGGAGCATAGCTTGGATTTGTAGATATAATTAATATTAAAGTTGATTAGATATCTCTTTGAAAAGAAAACTGTGTTTTCCTTCCTACTTCTTTAGGTATTTACAATAATCCATTCTGATTTCTTGGGAAATGTTTTACCAGGTTAATCCAATAGAGAGGATTTTTTTTTTTTAAATAAAGATTTCATAGGCCATTATTGGTGCATAATTCAGCTGATGTTATGCTTCTATTCATATGTTGCTGCAAATTTTATAGACACATATATATGTACACATTTAATTAGGATAATGTTAATTATTAATGTCTTCAAAGATGGTGGTCTCCTGAATTAATTTACAAGCTACAGTAAACAACATTTAAAGCCTGCTAATACTTTAAAAGATACACATTTTATATAGCTAAATGCAATATCTCTTCCATATGTTTCCTAAAATGTCAGTCTACAAAAGATGCTGAAAGACAGCATCCAGAAATTAAATTTTGAGTGGTACTCTCATTTCCTGGGGAGATAGTGAGCTGGCATAGACTGATGTTTTTTCTCACCATATTTTACTCTGTAGAAACTATAGAAGAGATAGCTTAAGCCTGAACCTCAGGACTACAAATAACTGTGATAACTACTTGTAAAGACTAAGGTTCTTTGAAATGATATAAAAGGAGAGGTATGTACCAGTAGTCAGGGATGTTTGGTGATAGACTTACCAGAAGGAGAATATTTTAGAAAAAATTAAGTTGTTCTTGGAAAGAACTTCCTTACTTTCACACTAAGAGGGAAATAAACAGCAATATCTCACCTATGGGGAATAAGATACCCTATTATTAAGCTTTCCTAAAGTCCTCCTGGGGAAAACAGTTGATGAAAACAGGTTTGGGCAATAAATTTGTCCACTCGCCTCTGTTCTTCTCAATATTCAAATATTGAGGATTATAAGCTAGGAAGTGTAACCATTTTTCAGTGATATCCATTTCAAAGATTTTGAGCGAGATTCTCTGATTAAAACTTTGCATGAGAATGTGGTAGCAAACTTTGTTGGTCAATCATTAATCTGTGATACCTAAAATGATGTACCCACAGTACTTACCATATTCCTAATATCACAGAGATACATCTCCTACTCTGCTACCCTTCTAGAGAGAGTATAACTAAAACTTCTGTGGAACTTGAGCTAACAGGTCAAAAATAACTAGACATTTCAAATAACACATGACCACAGTTAAAACAGATAGTGAACAATGCCATATATCAGAAACAAAACATTGGAACACCCATATCAAGGGTAACATATAGACTATTATATAATGACATACATAAATTATACATACACACAAATACACATACATGCCTCAGGGGAAAACATTCATTTTATACAAAAATAATTAAATAATTATTTAATTATAATTTAAATAATTAAATGGATATAAAATATTCATTTTATAAAATAAGTGAAATTATGTTCAAAATTGGGAGGAGGATATATAGGATGAATGAAGCCAATGGAAAATTTAAATTCATAATCTGAAAGAACTTATTGAGTAACTCTTCCAAATGATATCAAGTTAGATTAAAAAGATAAAATATAAGGAAACAAGTTGTAATAATATAAAATATATCATCATATAGGTAACAGTTTCAATCACATGGGAAAAAAAACAAGGACAGAAAATGAAGGAATAATGAAAAGAATTTTCCAAAGTCAAATCAAGATGAAGACATAAGATGAAAAATTATCAATGACTGCCAAATAGGATAGAAAGTGAAAGTACATATAAAGAATTATTATAGTGAAATTTGAAAAATTAAGATAGATAAATAGTTCTAAAGACTTCAGAGAGAATATAAAAATCATCACAAACAACAAAAACTAAAAATTAGACCCAGCAATCCTGGGTCTAATGTAAAAATAATGTCTTCAAAGTACAAGAAGAAGTGACATCTGAATGTCCATCCTGCAAAATTGTGAATTATATGAGAATATGCAACTGAAATATTTTTTAGGCATATAAGGCTTCAGAAGTGAGTACCACAAGGGGCCATCAAAAAACATTCTTGGAGAAAGAACTGAAACAAGAATAGAAGCAATCCCTCCAAATGAAGGGGAGCACCACCTGAGGTAGTGTATCAAGTATATCAATGTGACTCACTAAAACTAGAAAATGAGATGTTATTCCCTGTGATAATACACAATAGTAGGTAATCTATGAAATATACTACTTAAGGCAAAATTAACTTGACTCTAACCAACAAAATAAAAATACAAATTTCTGGGAAATATAAGGAATATGAAGGTAAGTTAAATTACATCCTGGAAAGCTCAAACGGTAAAGGGTCTGCCTGCAATGTGGGAGATCTGGGTTCAATACTTGGGTCAGGAAGATTGCAAGGAGAAGGAAGTGGCAACTCACTTCAGTATTCTTGCCTGGAGAACTCCAGAGGAGCCTGGTGGCGTATAGTCCACCGGCTGGCAAAGAGTTGGACATGACTGAGCAACTATTACAAAATTACATCATTAAGAAGCAAATTAACCTGCATAATACAGTAATTTTAGAGCACAGATAACACGGTTTTTACTACAAAGCAATGGTTAACAGTGGTTGAAATTAAATGATGGGAAAAAAGCTAAGTGTGAATATAAGCAAAAACAAGAATAAAAGAGTGCAGCCTTTTTAATATTTGACAAAAGAGAATTCAGTTAAAATGGGTAATTTTATATTTCTAAAAGAATACTTAAGAATGTTTATTTTCAAAATGTATTTGTAAAGCAAAGAATGACCTGAGTCAAAACAAATCAACATATTAGTAATAGTGTATTTTCAGAAACCTATAATTGAATATGGGCTTCCCAGATGGCTCAGTGGTAAAGAAACTAGTCTGCCAATGCAGGAGCCACAGGAAATGCAGGTTCAATCCCTGGAATGGGAAGATCCTCTGGAAAGGAGGATCTTCTTCAGTATTCTTGCCGGGATAATCCCATGGACAGAGGGGCCTGGCAGTCAGTCTACAGTCCGTGGTTTGCAAATAGTTGGACATGACTGAGCACGTATGCAAGAACAAATAATTGAATACATTGATTTCTGATTAAAATTAAATAAAATTTTAAAAATCAATATCAAAATTTTGTGTCACAATTCTACAAACTTTCTTTAAAATAAAACCATTGGATATAATATTATATTTAGGACTGAATGAAAATTCTACTGTTCTTATCAACATTTTTGAAGGTATAAGTAAATTTATTAGAAAATAGAAAAAAGCAACATATAAAATACTCAATATGAGAATTTGGGATAAAAGATCATGAGAGTAATCTCAAATGAAAGTGAGATAATAAAGATAGATATCAATGAAATAGAGGGCAGTAAAAATAAGTAGAACATATTTGGTTATTTGGAAACACTATCTATACTGATTTTCAAAAATTGGTAAGTGGAAAGAATAGAGATAAAAGTTAATAAAGTTCAAGATTAAAATGGGGAAATCTTTAGAGAAATAGCTATTCAGTTCAATTCAGTTCAGTTCAGTTCAGTTCAGTTCAATCACTCAGTCGTGTCCGACTCTTTGTAACCCCATGAATCGCAGCACGCCAGGCCTCCCTGTCCATCACCAACTCCTGGAGTTTACTCAAACTCATGTCCATCAAGTCGGTGATGCCATCCAGCCATCTCATCCTCTGCTGTCCCCTTCTCTTCCTGCCCCCAATCCCTCCCAGCATCAGGGTCTTTTCCAATAAGTCAACTCTTCACATGAGGTGGTCACAGTATTGGAGTTTCAACTTCAGCATCAGTCCCTCCAATGAACACCCAGGACTGATCTACTTTAGGATGGACTGGTTGGATCTCCTTACAGTCCTAGGGACTCTCATGAGTCTTCTCCAATGCCACATTTTAAAAGCATCAATTCAGCGCTCAGCTTTCTTCACAGTCCAACTCTCACATCCATACATGACCACTGGAAAAACCATAGCCTTGACTAGATGGACCTTTGTTGGCAAAGTAATGTCTCTGCTTTTTAATATGCTATCTAGGTTGGCCATAACTTTCCTTTCAAGGAGTAAGTGTCTTTTAATTTCATGGCTGCAATTACCATCTGCAGTGATTTAGGAGCCCAACAAAATAGTCTGACACTGTTTCCACTGTTTCCCCATCTATTTGCCATGAAGTGATGGGACCAGATGCCATGATCTTAGTTTTCTGAATGTTGAGCTTTAAGCCAACTTTTTCAGTCTCTTCTTTCACTTTCATCAAGAGGCTTTTTAGTTACTCTTCACTTTCTGCCATAAGGGTGGTGCCATCTGCATATCTGAGGTTATTGGTATTTCTCCTAGCAATCTTGATTCCAGCTTGTGCTTCTTCCAGCCCAGCGTTTCTCATGATGTACTCTGCATATAAGTTAAATAAGCTGGGTGACAATATCCAGCCTTGACATACTCCTTTTCTGATTTGGAACCAGTCTGTTGTTCCATGTCCAGGTCTAACTGTTGCTTCCTGACCTGCATATAGGTTTCTCAAGAGGCAAATCAGGTGGTCTGGTATTCCCATCTCTTTCAGAATTTTCCACAGTTTATTGTGATCCACACAGTCAAAGGCTTTGGTATAGTCAATAAAGCAGAAATAGATGTTTTTCTGGAACTCTCTTGCTTTTTCAGTGATCCCAGCAGATGTTGGCAATTTGACCTCTATTAGATACAATAATTTGAAAAGATGCACTATACCAACACTGGAAATTAACCAGAGAAATTAGATATTTCAAAGAATGTTAAAGAAGTAGTAATGACATCACCTTCCAAAATGAAAGAAGCAAGTTCCAGACATTTTATCAAATAAGGTCTTTTGAACTTTGAAGGAACAGATTATTCTTCTTTTAACTTTACAGAAAATATAAACAATAAAGCTCTTTATTTCATTTTAAAATCAAATAAAACCTTGATACTGAAAAAGATGCAGTGAGGAGCCTATTTCAGTTATAACTAGATGTGAAAACCCTAAATAAAATATTGGCTAACTGAATCCAATGATGTGTTAAAATGATCCTCTGTGTTTAACTGAACTAATAGGCTAATGGAAAAAAAAATTACATGAATTAACTCAATAGAGGGAGTATTAGCATTTAATAGTATTAAAAACTTCAATTATGGCTTTAAAAATTCTTGGCAAATTAAAAATCAAAGGAAAATTATTTAGGACCAATAGAATTTTAGAAAATCTGTAGCAAATATTATCTCCAATGGAGAAACTTCACAAATTGCCCTCTAAATATCAAGAACATACCAGGCAAAGCAAAACAAATAATATATGAATACATATAATAAGGAAGCACATATTCTATTATTTAGAGATGATATAAATATTTATGCAAAAAACAGAATATGAAATTAGTACAAATGATTTCAGCATTTTAAATACAAAATCAACTTTAACATATCAGCTACACAAGTCATTAACATTCCTCCCAAAGAATAGCAAAGAGAACATAATTCAAAGTAACATACCAATATGAAGAGCAACAAAAACTAAAAACACTCTTTTCTAAGCAAGCTTAAAACATGCAGCTTAAATTGCAGCTAAAAATGACTCTATAGTGAATTTTTAATTCATGTTAAACAACATGCATATACTTTTAATAATAAAACAGTTCATGCTCTTGGATAAGCAGATTTAAAGTTATAAAGATCACTGTTTTCCATAAATTCATTACAATTTTAATATATACAGAAATAATATTTATTATTCTAAACTGGAAAAAAAAATAGTGAAAATACATTCTGCACTTAGCTGCTTGGTCATGTCCGACTCTTTGCAACCCCATGAAATGTAGCCCACCAGTTTCCCCTGTCCATGGGGATTCTCCAGGCAAGAATACTGGAGTGGGCTGCCATGCCCTCCTCCAGGGGAATCTTCCCAACCTAGGGATAAAACCCAGGTCTCCTGCATTGCAGGCAGATTCTTTGTTGTCTGAGATACCAGGTAAGCTCAGTGAAAATAATAACAGTTATAAAACAGGCAAAATATGGCTTAGTATAAAATATGAAAAACAATAATTGAATAAAAATATACAAAGTTAATAGAGAAAATGAATGAAGGACCTATATTAGGAATTTCTTAGAAATACTTCTTTTCTTGAATAAAAATGTCTTTTTCTTACTAAAATCAATACAATTATTAGTAAAATAATGATCTTTGACTTTTTTCTACTAAAAAGTACTTATGAAAACTGTATGACAAGTGCTTAGAGGGAAGCTGTTTGAATAAAAAGGCATTATCATATCCTGGAAACAGGAAAGTAGTTTATATAATCTACTCAGTTAATAAACATGCCAAATTTTGACAAAGAAATATGGAGTGATACTAAGTAATTGGGCTTCCCAGGTGACTCAATGATAAAGAAAACTTCATGGCAGTGCAGGAACCACAGGAAACATGGGTTCCATCCCTGGGTTGGGAAGATCCCCTGGAGGAGGAAATGGCAACCCAGTTCAGTATTCTTACCTGGAAAATCCCAAGGACAGAGAAACCCCGGAGGGCTATGTTCCTTAGTACTGCAGACTTGGACATGACTTAGCAATTGAGCATTCTTTAACTAATTTTCTGTAGGGTGTGTTTGGAAGATGTCTTTTCTTTTTCATTTGCTGATTACATGAAATATTTGTATTTTTTAAAGAAATCACACAGAATTTTCTTTCCATTGTTCCCCAAGTTTCTTTCATGATATGTGTTTTTAAGATATTCATTGATCAAACATATTTCTTTTGCTTAGATGAATAATGGTATGAGCATCCCTGTTTGAGAAACCTGTATAAGAAACCTTTGATTATACAAAAACTTCTTTTCTACTTGACTGATTCTCAGGAACACAGCAAAAATATGCAATTATTTTTTCTAAGGCTCATCATCCTCTCCCTTTTACACTGCAAATATCAGAAAAACACTACAATTTATCCATATATATCACATTCACTAAATACCTAAGAGAGTCAAAAATCTATGAAATACATGTATGAATGTGAGAGTTGGACTATAAAGAAAGCTGAGTGCTGAAGAATTGATGCTTTTTTTTTTCTTTTTTTTTGAATTGATGCTTTTGAACTGTGGTGTTGGAGAAGACTCTTGAGAGTCCCTTGGACAGCAAGGAGATCCAACCAGTCCATCCTAAAGGAAATCCATCCTGAATATTCATTGGAATGACTGATTCTGAAGCTGAAACTCCAATACTTTGACCACCTGATGGGAAGAACTGACTCATTTGAAATGACCCTGATGCTGAGGAAGATTAAAGGCAGGAGGAGAAGGGGATGACAGGGGGCTAAGGAGATGGTTGGATAGCATCACCAACTCAATGGATATGAATTTGAGCACACTTGGAGCGTTGATGATGGACAGGGAGGCCTGCCATGCTGCAGTCCATGGGGTTGCAAAGAGTCAGACACAAATGAGAGACTGGACTGAACTGAACTGATCTGATGAAATACATGAGTAACTGTTATGTTTGCTAGCACACAACAGGCAGCATAAAACAAGTGGATGTTTTCTCTTTATGACTTTAAATGTCATGTGTATTCTATCATATTTTTACAAGAGGTAAAATCATAATATAATAAAAAAAGCAGACTTTTAAAAATTCTGTGATTTCTTGTATTTTTCTCTTCTTAGAAAATGCTATTTTCTGAATCACCTATATCAAATAAATGTCATAATTTCAAGCTTTGCCCAATTCTAGAACATTAGTTAAACAACCCATAGCTGGTATGAGGCAAATATAAAGATTTCTAATCATCTAACACTACTGACAAGGACTTGTGAATGCTTCCTAAGGACACTGCAAAATGTATTTCTTTTGGAAATTTTTCTTTGAACATCTCTATCTTAATCTACCTGGAGGTAACTTCTCATATAACATTGATACAAAGATGTTTGGATGCAGTGTGCTAAGGTTCAATACTGGCTGTGCCACTTAATCGTTCTGTGACCTCAGACAAGTCATTTTACTTTTTGGCAGAGTATTTTAATATGTAAAATAAAGATGATGTCAGTTCAACACTGCAGTAATATTTCTCTCCCCATGCCTATATCCACACATAATCTATAAACTCCTGTCCTCCAAGGAGCAGAGATCCTTTTTCATTCACCACAGTGCACCTCAGCCTGGCATCCTTCCTGGTCACAGGTGCGAAGTGGGTGAGGACAGAATGTGTGAGGTCAGTGCTTACCTCTTATGCTCATTTATTCTATTCTAAGCAGAGCTGGAGTTGTACTCTGAGATGCCTGAGTGAGCTTCACTCCAGGGAAGCACAGTCAAGGAGGAGAGGCCAAAAGTGCTAAGCAGACAAGTTCCCAAATGCCAAGACCCAGGGAGGACTGCAGAAAGAACTAAGGACTGAATCTAGAAAACTGGGGTCTTTGTCTAGGATCTGCAACCAATTCCCTACATGTCCTTTGGCAAGTCACTGCCCATGCCCTCTGGAGCTTTCTGGAATCCTCCCTCTGAATTGTCTCCATGTATAATCTAGGAGCAGTTTGGACCAGAACTTTCTCAGTTTAGCAGTCTACCTTGTCCTCTGGAGAACGCAGGGTTGATTTCCTTTAGGATTTACAGGCTTGATCTCGCAGTCCAAGGGACTCTCAAGAGTCTTCTCCAGCACCACAATTCAAAAGCATCAATTCTCTGGCACTCACCCTTCTTTATGGTCCAACTCACATCTACACATGAGTACTGGAAAAACCATAGCTTTGACTGCACAGACCTTTGTTGACAAAAGTGATGATGTCTCTGCTTTTTCACACACTCTCTAGGTTTGTCATAGCATTCCTTCCAAGGAGCAAGTGTCTTAATTTCATGGCTGCAGTAACCATCCACTGTGATTTTGGAGCCTAAGAAAATAAATTCTGTCACTCTTTCCAATATTTCTCCATCTATTTGCCATGAAGTGATGGGACAGTATTGCTTCCCTGATGACTCAGATGATAAAGAATTTGCCTGCAATACGGGACACCTGGGTTTGATCCCTGGATTGGGAAGATTCCCTGGAGGAGGACATGGCAACCCACTCCAGTATTCTTGCCTGGAGAATCCCCATGGACAGAGGAGCCTGGTGGGCCGCAGTCCGTGGGGTCACTAAAACTTGAACACGGCTGAACACAACACAGTCATAATCTTAGTTTTTTTGAATGGTGAATTTTAAGATAGCTTTTTCATTCTTCTCTCACTTTCATCAAGAAACTCTGCAGTTCTTCTTCACTTTCTGCCATTAAGCAGTATAATCTGCATATTTGAGGCTGTTGATATTTCTCCTGGCAATCTTGTTTCTATATTATGCTTCATTCAGCCTGGCATTTCACATCATGTGCTTTGGATGTAAGTTAAATAATCAGGCTGACAATATATAGCATTGACATACTCCTTTCCCCAATTTGGAAGCAGTCTGTTGTTCCATGTCAAGTTCTAACTGTTGTTCTTGACCTGCATACAGATTTCTCAGGATACAGTAAAGTTGTTCTGGTATTCCTATCTCTTTAAGAATTTTCCACATTTTTTGTGATCCACACAGTTAAAGCCTTTCATGATGTCAATGTAGCAGAATTCTTCAGTAAATAGAATAAATAAGGAGTTTGTACCTTAAGACTCTTCGAATCCCTTGCCTTAAAACCCATCCTTTGTGTACCAATCCTATACTACTGAAAAAGGATCCCTATTAAATATTTTCTGGTTATAACTTTATACATTTCTATGTGCAAATAGTATACTCTATAATCTGGATACAGTATTTTCATTTATTCATATTATTTTCTTTGAATTTGTTGAGACATGTTGTCCATGCACTCTACACTTATAATGAAAAATAAGCATTCTTCCATATAGGGTCATCGTTACCATTTTTATAAATTCCATATATATGCATTTATACACTGTATTAGTGTTTCTCTTTCTGGCTTACTTCACTGTGTATAATAGGCTCCAGTTTCATTCACCTCATTAGAACTGACTCAAATGCATTCTTTCTATAGCAGAGTAATATTCCATTATATATACGTACAACAAAAGAGACACAGATGTAAATAACAGACTTTTGGACTATATGGGAGAAGGTGAGGGTGGGGCAATATGAGAGAATAGCACTGAAACATATATTAATATATGTCAAATAGATGACCAGTGCAAATTTGATGCTTAAAGCAGGCCACCCAACACTAGAGCTCTGGGACAACCCAGAGGGATGGGGTGGGGAGGGAAGTGGGTGAGCGGTTCAGGATAGTGGGATACATGTATATCCATGGCTAATTCATATCAATGTATGGCAAAAACCACCACAATGTTGTAAAATAATTAGCCTCCAATTAAAATAAATAATTAAAAAAAAAAAAAGAAAAGTAAGCATTCTTGAAGTGCTTAACTTAGTTATGGAGAGTCTTACATAAAAGTGGTATAGGCTAGTACCTTTATTCTCAGTTACTTGTACAAATCTCTTTCCTAAAGCTGGACAAACTGAGACAGTAACTAAAGACACACAGAAATAATTTTGTCCTTATCTTTTAAGAGAAAATGACTCCAGATTGTTCTTCTCCTTAGCAATTTCAGCCTGGAAAACACTGACAAAGTCTCCTTAAATAGAACTTTAAAGCCTCCCATTACTAGAGGAAAAAAAAAAAGAAAAACTCATAGAGGTAACACTCCTGCAAACTATAGCAATTTTTTGCCTAAGAAGTAAAACAACACATTTCAACTCAGAAAACAGTGTTTTATATTTCTATTTAATATCATAATGCCCTAAAAAGTATATGCTAACTATAAATTAACTATAGAACATTCGAGTTTTATGTAAGAAACAATGGAGAGATTTGTTTCACTTATATGGAAGAAATCCAAAGGAGTTTTAAACTGCATGTTTTCAGAGACATATGCCCTTTCTTTTTAGAGAAAAATTACCATTTCATTTGAATACTGCAATTGCTAGGGGTAGAAAACATCAGTTTAAAGAATACTTATGACTAGGACAAAGGTAGTGACCTCAAGGAGAGCTTGACATCTTCATTCATCCACATTCCTTCTGACACAGTGGGCTTCATTCAGGCAGTGGCAAAAGGGATATTTGAATTGCCAGCTTATAACAGCATCTGAGGGCATCTGTGGCACCCTTAAGACAATATGACGAGTATCAATATGGGAAGCTGGAGCTTCATCCCTGTGGACATCAAGCCAATGAAATGCAGTAGACAAAGGCACCAATACAATACCTAACACCCTCAGGAGAGCTCTTGGAAGCCAGCAAACATAAAAGCAAAAGGAAACCCCAAAGAGCTCACATTATCGTATTCTTGTAGAAAACTTTAGTGAACCTGTACCTTGAATACTGCAAACACTTCTGGTCATCACATTTCAAGAATGATACTGGAGAAGATCCAGAGAGAGAGAAGTAAATAGCGAAAGGATGTGAATGCCAACTGAACATAACGCTACCCTGATGATGGGGAGAAAAAGCAAACAAAAAACAAAAAAGGAGTAAGGCACAATTAAGATAGAATAACTTAAGAAAAAATAAAAATAATTTAAGAGGCAAATATAAAAGAGTTAAGGGTGCATATTAATAAAAGCAGATGGTACATTACATAAGGTGTAACAAATATATAGCATTTCTTACATTATTTTATAATCTACAAAAATGTGTAGTTTTACGACAGACTTTGGAAAATTCATGGATACTGCACAAAAAGAGAATTCATGATGGTTAAATAAGATGACCATACAATTTATTATCCAAATAGGGGTGATGCTGAGAATAAGCAAATAATTAGAAAAAAGTATATAAATACAAGTATAAACCAGGAGAGTCAAACTGGCAAATATGCTCACATTATACTTAGGAAATATTTTCTTTGACTTTTAAGTTATTGTAAGGAACAAAATATATTTCCCTCTACAGCACAGAATAATGTCCTTGCTGTTACTGTTAAACTTTGATTAAAAACCTATATTAGATATTGTTACCTGAGAAATGTATTTTAAGATGAAAAAGCACCAACTCATACATCATCTCACTTAGATAACACAGATTTTTAAATTCCACCCTTTCATTCTTTGAAGAAGAGAAAAAATTTTCTTTTCCACTTAATTTCAGAAACAAATATTATTTGTACTATTTGTATTTCCAGATAACATAATAAATAAATACTATATTATATTATATTATTATAATTTTTAAGTATGTTTTTATTTCTGTAGGAAGAACCTGGGGAAAAGAAAATGCCACAGTCTTACAGAGCTGTAGAATATGAATTTGAAGAAGTATTGTGTTGAAGTAGATGAGACTAATAGACATAACCTAATTCCAGGAGAAAGTTAAAACTGCAGACAATTTTTGGGAGTTGTGTTAATTCAGTTTAAAACATACTTTGAAAGATACAGTATGATAAATTGCTAAATAATAACTGAGATGATAAACATATATGTAAATATAACAACATATCCTAAGCTGGATTTATAAAATAAGCTATTAATTAAATAAAATTCAAAGCAGTAAAATGTCCACCTTATATATCCCATACATCTAAGAGGTCACTTAACATTTCAACTCAGAAATGTGAAAGACACTGAAGAATCATATGTCAAAAACTCACTTAGCTTCCTAAGTCAGATACCCAGAAAGAAAATTCCAGAATCTGAGAAAGCTACACCCTTGACAAAGCTCCTTCACTAATAACTCTGTCCAAAAATTCACCAAGTTCTGCTGATTTTACTTAAAAAAAAAAAAAAAAAAAAAAAATTCTTATCTGTGAGCCCCTATCCATCTCCATCTTTAACTACCAAACAAAGCTAACAGCATCTCTTTTCTGAATTACTGAAATCTAGGTTTAAATATTCTCTAAATATATAGTTGTTTCCCCCAATTCATCATGTACTATGTAGCCAGTGTAAACTTTAAACATAAAGAAACATATCAGTTCTTAACACTATGAACCCATGACTGAGTATAAGAAAAAACTAAGATCTTTACTATGGCTTTCAAGATCCAAAACTGCCTGTTCTAACTTGCCTCTTGTAACTCATTTCTAACCACTCTCTTAATTCATGCAATTTAGTAGCACAACTAGTCAAACTGAACGCTCATTTATTTTTATACCAGTATTTGTACATGCTACCTCTGCCCGCAATCCCACATACTCAACTACTTCACCTTGTCACTTGTATTTAACCTTCATTAGCAGTCCATAAATTATTCTTTGATTCCCCCAAATTAAATTATACTCCCCTTATTATAGATGCACAGAGCTCCCTAAAGTTTTTAATCACTAATATAATAATTTAGAACAATATTTTGAAGAGATATTTTGACTAATATTTGTATTCATTATTAGATATAGCACAGTGACATGAGGGATTCCCTGATAGCTCAGATGGTAAAGAATCTGACTGCAATGCAGGAAAGCCGGGTTAGGTCCCTGGATTGTGAAAATTCCTTGGAGAAGAAAATGGCAATCCACTCCAGTAATCTTGCCTGGGAAATCCCATGGATGGAGGAGTCTGGCAGGGTACATGGGGTCGCAAGAGTTGGACATAACTTAGCAACTAAAAATCACCAATGACATATGGGATATATTTGTTTGACATATTAAAGATCTAAATAGATATTTTGAATAAAATATGTCTTCAGTACCATATCACCAATGATTTTTTTTTTTTTTTTTTGCTTAGTATGGTAAATATGGAATAAGTATTTCTGAACAAAAGATAGCCACTAAATAAGGTTAGTTACAATTACTCCTTTGCCATACATTCATTTTGACTTCTATTAAGCAGTAGAATACAACCCAAGTGAAGTTATGTATCTTCCAAATCTAAGCTGAAAGAGGACTGGTAGCTTTCAGCTCTCATTTTTTGGTAAAATCATTCACATAATTTTACAGGCTATAAGCAAATTCAGACTGTTATGAAAGGGAGGGAGGAGGGGAAGGAGAAAAGGGGGAAGGAGGAGGAGGAGGGTTCTCATTCCAGTCTTCTCCCTAAATTGACCCTTTTTAAAAATTACACATCTTTGGTTCCCAGTCATGTTCTTTTACCAGGTAACGAGTCAAACCTCCTTCTTTATAAACTAATCTTCAAAGAGAAATTTGATACAACGTTTTCTTGGATATACTTTCTCTTTTAAAATTTAGATTACAGAACTAGCATCACCTGTTGCCTTTTATTTATGAGTGTAAAGTCTTAATGCTGATCTCAGATATTCACAAGGCTAATGAGCATAGGGTGGATGAAGGCGGCCTTGGGATGATGCCAACTAAGACAAGCCACAGAATTTCTGCAACACTGCCTGGGAATCAGACAAAGGTCAAAGCTGACAGCTCCAAGACTGCAATTTCCTCATGAGAAGGAACTCACAGAAGAAACACCTGTTCAATTCAGTCTCTCAGTCATGTCCAACTCTTTGCAATCTCATGGACTACACCAGGCTTCCCTGTCCACCATTAACTCCCAGAGTGTGCTGAAACTCATGTCCATCTGATCAGTGATACTATCCAGCTATCTCATCCTATGTCACCTTGTTCTCCTCCTGCCTTCTATCTTTCCCAGCATCAGGGTCTTTTCTAGTGAGTCCACTCTTCACATAAGGTGGTCAAAGTATTGAAGCTTCAGCTTCAGCATCAGTCCTTCCAATGAATATTCAGGGTTGATTTCCTTTAGGATGGACTGAGTTGATTTCCTTGAAGTCAAAGGGACTCTCAAGATTCTTATCCAACACCACAGTTCAAAACCATCAGTTCTTTGGAGCTCAGGCTTCTTTATGGTCCAACTCTCACATCCATACATGAATAATGGGGAAATATATATATATATATATATATATATATATATATATATATAGCTTTGACATTATAGACCTTCGTCAGCAAAGTGAAGTATCCACTTTTTAATATGCTATCTAGTTTTGTCATAGCCTTAAACAAGTGTCTTTTAATTTCATGGCTGCAGTCACTGTCCACAGTAATATTGGAGTCCAATAAAATAAAGTCTCTCACTGTTTCCGTTGTTTCCCCAACTATATGTTATGAATGATGGGACCAGATACCATGATCTTAGTTTTTGAATATTGAGTTTTAAGCCAGCATTTTTCACTCTTCTCTTTCCCTTCATCAAGAGGCTCTTTAGTTCCTCTTTCTTTCCTTCCATTAAGGTGATATTATCTGCATATTTGAGGTTGTTGATACTTCTCCTTGGCAATCATGATTCCAGCTTGTGGTTCATCTAGCCAGGCATTCTGCATGATGTATTCTGCATATAAGTTACATAAGCAGGGTGATAATATAGAACCTTGACACACTGCTATCCCAATTTGAACCAGTCTGTCATTCCTTGTTTGCTTCTAACTATTGCTTCTTGGACTGCATAGATTTCTCAGGAGGCAGGCAGGGTAGTCTGGTATTCCCATCTTTTGAAGAATTTTCCACACTTTGTTGTGATCCACACAGTAAACGGCTTTAGTGTAGTCAATGAAGCAGATGCTTTTCGGGAATTCTCTTATTTTTTCTATGATCCAACAATTGTTGGCAATTTGATCTCTGGTTCCTCTGGCTTTACTAAATTCAGCTTGAACAGCTGGAAGTTCTCAGTTCATGTACGGTTGAAGCCTAGCTTGAAGGATTTTGAGCATTACCTTGCTAGCATGTGAGATGAGTGCAATTGTGTTGCAGTGTCAACTTTCTTTGGCATTGCCGTTCTTTGGGATTGGAATGAAAATTGAACTTTTCCAGTACTGTGGGCACTGCTGAGTTTTCCAAACTTGCTGGCATACTGAATGAAGTACTTTAATGGCATCATCTCTTAGGATTGGAAACAACTCAGCTGGTATTCCATCACCTCTACTAGCTTTGTTGGTAGTGATACTTTCTAAGGCCCACTTGACTTCACATTCCAGAATGTCTGGCTCTAGGTGAGTGATCATACCATCGTGGTTATCTGGGTCATTAAGATCTATTTTACAGTTCTTCTGTGTATTCTTGCCACCTCTTCTTAATATCTTCTGCTTCTAACAGAAAAAGAGACACAGATATACAGAACAGACTTTTGGACTCTGTGGGAGAAGGCAAGGGTGGGATGTTTCGAGAGAACAGCATCGAAACATGTATATTATCTAGGGTGAAACTGATCACCAACCCAGGTGGGATGCATGAGACAAGTGCTCGGGCCTGGTGCACTGGGAGGACCCAGAGGGATCGGGTAGAGAGGGAGGTGGGAGCGGGGATCGGGATGGGGAAAACATGTAAATCCATGGCTGATTCATGTCAATGCATGACAAAAACTACTACAATATTGTAAAGTAATTAGCCTCCAACTAATAAAAATAAATGAAAAAAAAATTTTTTAAATAAAAAATTTAAATAATATATATATATATATATATATCTTCTGCTTCTGTTAGGTCCGTACCATGTCTGTCCTTTATTGTGTGCATCTTTGCATGAAATATTCCCTTAGTGTCTTTAACTATTTTGAAGAGATCTCTCATCTTTCCCATTCTATTGTATTCCTTTTGATCTCTTAGGAAAGCTTTCTTGTCTCTTCTTGCTATTCTTTGGAACTCTGCACCTAGATGGGTATATCTTTCCTTTTCTCCTTTGCCTTTTGCTTCTCTTTACATATCTATTTGTAAAGTCTCCTCAGAAAACCATTTTGCCTTTTTTGCTCTTATTGGGGATCGTTTTGATCACCACCTCCTGTACAATGTTGTTTATCTCCGTCTGTTGTTATTCAGGCATTCTATCAGATTTAATCCCTCGAATCTATTTGTCACTTCTGCTGTATAATCATAAGGGATTTATTATAGGTTATCACTGATTTTCCCTACTTTCTTCAATTTAAGTCTGAATTTTACAATAAGGAGTTCATGATCTGAGCCACAGTCAGCTCCCAGTCTTGTTTTTTCTCACTGTATAAAGCTTCTTCATCTTCAGTTGCAAAGAATATAATCAATTGATTTCAGTATTGCAGTCTGGTGATGTCCATGTGTAGTCATTTCTTGTGTTGTTGGAAGAGGGTGTTTGCTATGACCAGCGTGTTCTCTTGGCAAAGCTGTTAGCCTTTGCCCTGTTTCATTTTGTACTCCAAGGCCAAACTTTCCTCTTACTCTATGTATCTCCTGACTTTCAACTTTTGCATTTCAGTCACCTGTGATGAAACATCTTTTTTTTTTGGTTTTAGTTTTAGAAGGTCTTGTAAGTCTTCATAGAATAGTTCAACTTCAGCTTCTTTGGCATTAGTGTTTGGAGCATAGACTTGAATTACTGTGATATTGAATGGTTTGCCTTGGAAACGAACCAAAATCATTCTGTCGTTTTTGAAACTCTACCCAAGTACTGCATTTTGGACTCTTATGTTCGCTATGAGGACTACTAAGTTTCTTCTAAGGGATTCTTGCCCACAGTAGCAGATATAATGTGATAAAAGTCCATGAACAATTAACTTTAAGTAAGTTAGATTATCTTAGATAATCTGAATGGGCCTGATTCAATGAATTCAAAGTCTTTATAAGTAGAATGAAGGCTTCCCTGAGGAAAAAGAAATACTACCTACAAATAGAGGCTTTAACTCATGTCTAAAAGTTTCATCTTGTCTTTCCTGATGTCCTATGGGTTTCAAACGTGTCTTTTTCTCCATAACCAGGTATACCAATCCCTTGCAGTTAGAATATATATAAAATCTATAATTATTTGTTTTCTTGGTTGTTATTTTAGTCACTAAGTTGTGTTTGATTCTTTATAACCCCATGGACTGTAGCCTGCCAGGTTCCTCTGTCCATGGGATGTTTCAGGCAAAATTACTGGAATGGGTTGCCTCTTCTTTCCTCAGGGGACATTCCTGATCCAAGGATTGAACCCACATCTCCTGCATTGCAGGCAGATTCTTTATTGCTAAGCCATCTGGGAAGGTCTCAGTAAGTTAGATTTTTAAGGACATGGTATAATTATAGTACCAACTTTTACATAATGTTATAGCTCAATATAAATACATGCCATAGTATCACAGAAAATTTTTATTTAAAAACTTTCTAGAGTGTTTTACAACCAGGTTCAAAACAACATACATACAGAGAATTATAATCCTGTATTTGTGTACTGTACCCTTCTCTCTTACTGCTATGGACAGAGTAACCAATCCAAGAGATTCTGCACCTCAAATCCTGAACAGTCCACTCAGATGAAAAAAATCTGTATCTCAGCAAAATTGTGATCTGGCTTGGCAGTCCTAACTTGGTGAACCAAAACAATATGGTCTAGGCATAACATTCTTTTGTGGATTTACTTAATCAGAAACAGACTTAAAGGTAAGAATGAATAGATGACATAACCTTCAGACAATTATCAATAGTTATTTTCTTTCAACAAAGTTGTGATAAGTAGTTCACTAAAAAAAATGATAAAGAAAAAAAATGGTAAAGAAAAGAAAGATACAGATAAGGAATTAAAACACAGCTAATCTATGACAGTTATGAAGAAATGCATAATATATAGAAAAATAGAGAGATATAATTTTAGAATGTATTAAAAGGATATGTTTTTGTCTTCTTCAGTACAGAAACAGATTATTCATTAAAAACCAAAGATTTATATCATAGCCATAATAACCTAATTCCCAACTTGAAATAACAGTCTTATACTGTCTAATTTTGATAAAAATAAATTCCAGTAATCCAATTAAGATTACTCAGGGTAAAGCATATTATTACACAGCAGAATGAGGTGTTTTACATTTATTTCTTTAGTTATTTTATATAAGATTATAGCTATGAATCAGTTAAAATATCATTAGACTGCTACTGAAAATTATGATTTTAGATTTAGTGTAGTAAAACTGTCAGTTTGTACAAGATACTGAAAAATAAAACCAATTGATGTGGGGGGGGGTGTGGATTCTGTTGTACAGCCTGCAAAAAAGTTAGTGATAAAAAATATATATACTGGAGACTGAAGATTCTATCCATAATGCAAAGATAGGAGCTATATGAACTTGAGTTTTTAGGAAGAAAAAGAAGACTTATGAAAATCAGATTTTTCATATATAGGTGATTGCAAGAATGATGTTGCGCTAGGAGAAGCAGTACAAAGGAAGAAAACTGGTCATGATGGAATGAGAAAGGGAAGAGGATAGGTTCGAAAGGGTGTAGCACTTGTAGAACCTCAAAGTGGATACCTTAAGCAAAGAGCAAGTGTCAAGGGCCACTTTCAGGGACAGTTCCTACAAATAAAGATTCTGGGATTTCATATATATGTTACTTAAATTCAGACTAAATCTGGTTAAAAGGAGTCAGAAGAAGCTGGAGATGGAGGCACAGCATCAAGGCAAGATACAAAAGTTAAGGAGGGGGGAAGAGCCAAGATGGAGGAGGAGTAGGATGGGGAAACCACTTTCTCTCCTAGAAATTCATCAAAAGAATAACTGAACGCAGAGCAAACTTCACAAGACAACTTCTGATCACTAGCTGAGGACATCAGGCGCCCAGAAAAGCAGCCCATTGTCTTCGAAAGGAGGTAGGACAAAATATAAAAGATAAAAAGTGAGACAAAAGAGCTAAGGACGGAGATCCGTCCCGGGAAGGGTCTTAATAGAGGACGTTTCCAGACACTGGGAAACCCACGCACTGGCGGGCCTGGGGGAAGTGTTTGAATCTCGGAGTTTGAATCTGACTGGGAGGGAAACAAATAAAACCCACAGATTATGAGCCTAAAAGCAACTCCCTGCAGAAAAGTACCCCAGACGCCCGCATCGGCAACCAGCAAGTGGGGGCGGAACGGAGAGGAGCGGGCGCATTGCTTGGGGCAGGGTCCGGGCCTGAGTGCCCTGAGGACAATCAGAGGGAGCTTGTGTGAGTTCCCAGCTTGAACTGTGGGAGAGCAAAGAGAGAGAAAATTAACCGGCCGGAACACACTAGCGGCCGTTCGCAGAACAAAGGGACCGAGAAAGTCCTGAGAAGAGCTCGCAGGCTGCGGACCGGCCCAGCCCCGCCGGAAGCAGGAGGCAGGGGGGAGGGGAAGGGGGCAGGCTCGGCCCCAAGGACCGCATCCCCTGCCACACTGCAAACGGGCCTCCGCCTTCTAATCAAAGACCTCCCGAGATTCTGGATGGTCGACATCCGCCGGGAGGGTCGCGGCTAGACACAGGGCACACGTGCCCGGCCAGTGCAGGCGGGGATGGGGGCTGGGGACGCGGAGGGCAGAAGGTGCACGCACCCGACTGGCGCGGAGGAAACTGAGGCTGGGATCGCGCAGGGCGGAAGACGCGCCGCACCCGGGGAGAGAGCGCCCGACAAGCGCCTGGCTGCCTGAGCCGCTCGGGCGGCGTGGGGACAAACCGCGGGCGCAGCTTTGTGTTCCGCGCTTTTGTGGATCATCCGAGGGCTGGAACCACGCGCAGCGTGGGGCGTGCTCCATACAGAGCAGCCGGGAGCCTGAGCAGCCCAGACAGAGAAAATAGGGCCAGCCCCTCCCTGGAGCGCCAGCCCCACCCCGCAGCACGAGGGAACTAGCTACCTCAATAAGAGTCCACCTCTGCCCGCCTGTGTCAGGGCGGAAATTAGGCCGGAAGAAACCGGCAACAGAAGCCAAATAAACAAAGGGAACCGCTTCAGAAGGGACCAGTGCAACAGATTAAAATCCCTGAGGAAAACACCGACTACACCGGAAGGCCCTGTAGATATCGAGAAGTGTAAGCTGGAACGAGGAGCTATCTGAAACTGAGCCGAACCCACACTGACCACAACAGCTCCAGAGAAATTCCTAGATATATTTTTTCTTTTTTATTTTTTTTAAGTAAGAAAAAAAAAATTTTTTTTTCTTTTTTTTTTTTTCTCTTCTATTTTCCTTTAAAATTCCCTATTACTCCCCCATTACTCCTTAACTTTCATTTTCATAGATTTTTACGATTTTTTTAATTAGGTAAAAATTTTTTCTTTTCTTTTTTCTTCTTCTCTTCTATTTCTATTTTTCTTTTTCTCTTATTTCCTTTAAAATCCTCTGCTACTCCTCTTACTACTCCTTAATTTTCATTTTCAATACACTGTAAACTTACAGAAAAAAAAAAAAGAAGAAAGCCCTATTTTTAAACCGAACTTCATATATATTTCTAAAATTTTTTGTGTGTGTTTGGTTTTTGTTTTTAATATAGTATTTTTAAGAGTTTAACCTCTACTCTAGATTTTTAATTTTTGTTTTTCAGTATATGATATAAATTGTGAACATTTAAGAATCCAATATTCAGCTCCCATTTTTATTCAGGAGTGTGTTGATTATTCTCTCCCAATCTTGACTCTGTTTTCTACCTCAGAACACCTCTATTTCCTCCTTTCCCCTTCTCTTCCCAATCCAATTCTGTGAATCTTTGTGGGTGTCTGAGCTACGGAGAACACTCTGGGATCAGACAACTTTGTAGATCTGTCTCTCTCCTCTTGAGTCCCCCTTTTTCTCCTCCTGCTCATCTCTATCTCCCTCCTCCCTCTCCTCTTCTTCATGTAACTCTGTGAACCTCTCTGGGTGTCCCTAATGGGGGAGAAACTTTCCACCATTAACCTAGAAGTTTTATTATCAGTGCTGTATAGTTGGAGAAGTCCTGAGACTACAGGAAGAATAAAACTAAAATCCAGAGGCAGGAGACTTAAGCCCAAAACCTGAGAACACCAGAAAACTCCTGGCTACATGGATCTTTAAGGAATAAGAGACTGTCCAAAATCCTCCATACCTACACTGAAACCAACCCAAGAGCCAATAAGTTTTAGAGCACGACATACCACGCAAATTCTCCAGCAACGCAGGAACATAGCCCTGAATGTCAACATACAGACTGCCCAAGGTCACACCTAACACATAGACCCATCTCAAAACTCATTACTGGGCACTCCATTGCTCTCCAAAGAGAAGAAATCAAGATCCACGCACCAGAACACCGACGCAAGCTTCGCTAACCAGGAAACCTTGACAAGCCAATCGTCTAACCCCACCCACTGGGTAAAACCTCCACAATGAAAAGGAACCACAGACCTCCAGAATACAGAAAGCCCACTCCAGACACAGCAATCTAAACAAGTTGAAAAGGCAGAGAAATACCAACAGGTAAAGGAACATGAAAAAAAGCCCACCAAGTCAAACAAAAGAGGAGGAGATAGGGAATCTACCTGAAAAAGAATTTAGAATAATGATAATAAAAATGATCCAAAATCTTTGAAAGCAAAATGGAGTTACAGGTAAATAGCCTGGAGACAAAGATTGAAAAGATGCAAGAAATGTTTAATAAAGACCTAGAAGAAATAAAAAAGTCAATTAAAAATGAATAATGCAATGAATGAGATCAAAAACACTCTGGAGGTAACCAAGAGTAGAATAACAGAGACAGAAGTTAGGATAAGTGAGGTAGAAGATAAAATGGTGGAAATAAATGAAGCAGAGAGGAAAAAAGAAAAAAAGATCAAAAGAAATGAGGACAACCTCAAGGACCTCTGGGACAATGTGAAATGCCCCAACATTCGAATCATAGGAGTCCCAGAAGAAGAAGACAAAATGAAAGGCCATGAGAAAATACTCGAGGAGATAATAGCTGAAAACTTCCCTAAAATGGGGAAGGAAATAGCCACCCAAGTCCAAGAAACCTAGAGAGTCCCAAACAGGATAAACCCAAGGCGAAACACACCAAGACACATATTAATCAAATTAACACAGATCAAACACAAAGAACAAATACTAAAAGCAGCAAGGGAAAAACAACAAATAACACACAAAGGGATATCTATAAGGATAACAGCTGATCTATCAATAGAAACCCACCAGGCCAGAAGGGAATGGCAGGACATACTGAAAGTAATGAAAGAGAATAACCTACAACCTAGATTACTGTACCCAGCAAGGATCTCATTCAGATATGAAGGAGAATTAAAAAGCTTTACAGACAAACAAAAGCTGAGAGAATTCAGCACCACCAAACCAGCTCTTCAACAAATGCTAAAGGATCTTCTCTAGACAGGAAATGCAGAAAGGTTGTATAAACGTGAACCCAAACGAACAAAGTAAATGGCAATGGGACCACACCTATCAATAATTACCTTAAATGTAAATGGGTTGAATGCCCCAACCAAAAGACAAAGATTGGCTGAATGGATACAAAAACAAGACCCCTATATATGCTGTCTACAAGAGACCCACCTCAAAACAAAGATACATACAGACTAAAAGTGAAGGACTGGAAAAAAATATTTCACGCAAACGGAGACCAAAAGAAAGCAGGAGTTGCAATACTCATATCAGATAAAATAGACTTTCAAATAAAGGATGTGAAAAGAGACAAAGAAGGACACTACATAATGATCAAAGAATCAATCCAAGAAGAAGATATAACAATTATCTTCTTCTATATATCCACCCAACATAGGAGCACCGCAATATGTACGGCAAATGCTAACAAGTATGAAAGAGGAAATTAATAGTAACACAATAATAGTGGGAGACATTAATACCCCACTTACAACTATGGATAGATCAACTAAACAGAAAATTAACAAGGAAACACAAACCTTAAATGACACAATGGACCAGCTAGACCTAATTGATATCTATAGGACATTTCACCCCAAAACAATCAACTTCACCTTTTTCTCAAGTGCACACGGAACCTTCTCCAGAATAGATCACATCCTGGGCCATAAATCTGGTCTTGGAAAATTCAAAAAAATTGAAATCATTCCAGTCATCTTTTCTGACCACAGTGCAGTAAGATTAGATCTCAATTACAGGAAAAAAATTGTTAAAAATTCCAACATATGGAGGCTAAATAACACGCTTCTGAATAACCAACAAATCACAGAAGAAATCAAAAAAGAAATCAAAGTATGTATAGAAATGAATGAAAATGAAAACACAACAACCCAAAACCTATGGGACACTGTAAAAGCAGTGCTAAGGGGAAGGTTCATAGCATTACAGGCTTACATCAAGAAACAAGAAAAATGCCAAATAATTAACCTAACTCTACACCTAAAGCAATTAGAGAAGGAAGAAATGAAGAACCCCAGGGTTAGCAGAAGGAAAGAAATCTTAAAAATTAGCGCAGAAATAAATGCAAAAGAAAATAAAGAGGCCATAGCAAAAATAAACAAAGCTAAAGCTAGTTTTTTGAAAAAATAAACAAAATTGACAAACCATTAGCAAGACTCATTAAGAAACAAAGAGAGAAGAACCAAATTAACAAGATTAGAAATGAAAATGGAGAGATCACAATAGACAACACTGAAATGCAAAGGATCATAAGAGACTACTACCAGCAGCTATATGCCAATAAAATGGACAACTTGGATGAAATGGACAAATTCTTAGAAAAGTATAACTTTCCAAAACTGAACCAGGAAGAAATAGAAGATCTTAACAGAACCATCACAAGCAAGGAAATCGAAACTGTAATCAAAAAACTTCCAGCAAACAAAAGCCCAGGACCAGATGGCTTCACAGCTGAATTCTACCAAAAATTTAGAGAAGAGCTAACACCTATCTTACTTAAACTCTTCCAGAAAATTGCAGATGAAGGTAAACTTCCAAACTTATTCTATGAGGCCACCATCACCCTAATTCCAAAACCAGACAAAGATGCCACAAAAAAAGAAAACTACAGGCCCATATCACTGGTGAACATAGATGCAAAAATGCTTAATAAAACTCTAGCAAACAGAATCCAACAACATATTAAAAAAATCATACACCATGACCAAGTGGGTTTTAACCCAGGAATGCAAGGATTCTTTAATATCCACAAATCAATCAATGTAATACACCACATTAACAAATTGGAAGACAAAAACCATATGATTATTTCAATAGATGCAGAGAAAGCCTTTGACAAAATCCAACACTCATTTATGATTAAAACTCTCCAGAAAGCAGGAATAGAAGGAACATACCTGAACATATTAAAAAGCTATATATGACAAACCCACAGCAAGCATCACCCTCAATGGTGAAAAATTGAAAGCATTTCCTCTGAAATCAGGAACAAGACAAGGATGCCCACTCTCACCACTACTATTCAACATAGTGTTGGAAGTTTTGGCCACAGCAATCAGAGCAGAAAAAGACATAAAAGAATCCAGATAGGAAAAGAAGAAGTGAAACTCTCGCTGTTTGCAGATGACATGATCCTCTACATAGAAAACCCTAAAGACTCTTCCAGAAAATTACTAGAGCTAATCAATGAATATAGTAAAGTTGCAGGATATAAAATTAACACACAGAAATCCCTTGCATTCCTGTATACTAACAATGAAACTACAGAAAGAGAAATTAAGGAAACAATACCATTCACCATTGCAACAAAAAGAATAAAATACTTAGGAGTATATCTACCTAAAGAAACGAAAGACCTATACATAGAAAACTATAAACCATTGATGAAAGAAATCAAAGAGGACACAAACAGATGGAGAAGCATACCATGTTCATGGATTGGAAGAATCAATATTGCCAAAATGGCTATTCTACCCAAAGCAATCTATAGATTCAATGCAATCCCTATCAAGCTACCAATGGTATTTTTCACAGAACTAGAACAAATAATTTCACAATTTGTATGGAAATACAAAAAACCTCGAATAGCCAAAGTAATCTTGAGAAAGAAGAATGGAACTGGAGGAATCAACCTGCCTGACTTCAGACTTTACTACAAAGCCACAGTCATCAAGACAGTATGGTACTGGCACAAAGACAGAAACATAGATCAATGGAACAGAATAGAAAGCCCAGAGATAAATCCACGAACCTATGGACACCTTATCTTTGACAAAGAAGGCAAGGATATATAATGGAAAAAAGACAATCTCTTTAACAAGTGGTGCTGGGAAAATTGGTCAACCTCTTGTAAAAGAATGATACTAGAACACTTTCTAACACCATACACAAAAATAAACTCAAAATGGATTAAAGATCTAAATGTAAGGCCAAAACTATAAAACTCCTAGAGGAGAACATAGGCAAAACACTCTCCGACATAAATCACAGCAAGTTCTTCTATGACCCACCTCCCAGAGTATTGGAAATAAAAGCAAAAATAAACAAATGGGACCTAATGAAAGTTAAAAGCTTTTGCACAACAAAGGAAACCATAAGTAAGGTGAAAAGACAGCCCTCAGATTGAGAGAAAATAATAGCAAATGAGGAAACAGACAAAGGATTAATCTCAAAAATATACAAGCAACTCCTGAAGCTCAATTCCAGAAAAATAAATGACCCAATCAAAAAATGGGCCAAAGAACTAAACAGACATTTCTCCAAAGAAGACATACAGATGGCTAACAAACACATGAAAAGATGCTCAACATCACTCATTATCAGAGAAATGCAAATCAAAACCACCATGAGGTACCAGTAAGGCAAAAACTACAAGTGGCCCAAAATTCTGAGAGGAAGCCTACCTCACAAAAGGAAACTCATGTAATCTATTTAAACATATTCTGATAACTTTCTAGACTATGACAAATTTAGTTCAGGGATTCCCTGTTGGCTCAGACGGTAAAGAATCTGCCTGTAATGTGGGAGACCTGGGTTCTATCCCTGGTTTGGGAAGATCCCCTGAAGGAGGGCATGGAAACTCACATCAGGATTCTTCCATGGAAAAGCCCCATGGACAGAAGAGCCTGGTGGGCTACAGCCCACGGGATTGCAAAGACGTGGACATGACTGAGCAATTAAACACAGGACATCACAGCAGCTTTTACTGTTTGTGTTAGTTGCTGAGGCATGTCTGATTCTTTGTGACCCTATGGACTGTAGCCCACCAGGCTCCTCTATCCGTGGCATTTCCCAGGCAAGAATGCTGGAGACGGTTGTCATTCCCTTCTCCAGGGGATCCTCCCAACCCAGGGATAGAACTCGGGTCTCCTCCATGGAAAGCATATTCTTTATCATCTCAACCACCTTTTATATTCAACCTAAATTCCCCAACAATCTTTGTTAAAAATGCATTTAATAAAGATGATTAAAGCAAACACACACACAAAAAAACCTGCAGACAGCTGAGGATTATAATTCTAACTGGTCATAAGAAATTTATATATTGTGAGTGCACTATGGAAATTTTATAATATTGATTTGGATCTTTAGAAAAGTTGATCAAGTTCAAAACAGAGAGTCTGAAATGAAATGACTTACAATTCATTTTAAGACTATTCACATTGATGTATAATAAATGGTCATTGATATAATTTAATACAGTATGTTTATATATTCATTGTTCATTCATTCTATAAATATTTATTGAATACAAAATACCTCTCAGACACTGAAATGCAAGAAAAAAAGAGATGACCCTTATTCTCAGAGGTTTATAAAGACACATGCTTAGGTAATTAGTATTTATTATCAAAATCATAATGCCAGAAATGGGTAAATATAAAGAAGAGCTTCTCTGAGTAGTTTATAGCTGAGCTGAAACATAAAGATTTAATAGCAATTAAGAATATAATGTTTAGGTAGGGTAGGCATTCTAGATACACCTCAAAAGCAAACAGAAGAAGGTGAGAAATAACTAGGACTGTGCCATGACTAGAGCATTTTGTAATTCCCAGAGCATAAAATTAAAGCCTTAGAGATAGGTCTGGAGAAGCAATAGGGGCTAGAAGGACACGTTAAGAAATTGATATTTATCCTGGGGTCCATCTGGAAAAGCAGATCTGCAGGGTGTTAAAAGATATTATAAATGAATAAAAGGGGTTCACTCGAGTAGGAGACGGCAATGGCAGCCCACTCCAGTGCTGTTGCCTGGAGAAACCTATGGAAGGAGGAGCCTGGTAGGCTGCAATCCACGGGGTCACGAAGAGTCGGACACGACTGAGAGACTTTACTTTCACTTTTCACTTTCATGCCCTGGAGAAGGAAATGGCAGCCCACTCCAGTGTTCTTGCCTGGAGAATCCCAGTGACGGTGGAGCCTGGTGGGCTGCGGTCTATGGGGTCGCACAGGGTCAGACACGACTGAAGCGGCTTGGCAACAGCAGCACTCTTGAATAAACTTGAAAAATACCAATTAAATAAGATTAACCAAGTATTTTTTAAGTTGTTTGATACATCTATATTTTTCTTTCATTACCAAACTTGACTCCTAAACTCATTTTTTCAGAGTAATTTTTTTTTTTTAGAAGTATCTTACAGGTGTAGGATATCATCAAAAATTCTCATAGAAAGTATGAGAATCATGGAAGATTTCAAAAATGGAAGTAACGGGATCACGTTCACAATTTAGAAATACTTCTCTGAGGAGTTTTGTAGGGGCTTGGTTAAAGGTTAAATGGATATAAGAAAGCTAGTTAATTGGTTATATCAAGAAAGAAACAATGAAGAGCAGTTTAGCAAGAGAATAGCTGAACTATGTTAAGGAATTGGAATCTGTTAAGATTTGTCTCTGGATGAATGGGTGAAGGGAGAAAAAGAAATCAGTTACCTCTTGGTTTCCAGATTAAGTGACTGTGAAAGTGATGGACAGCCAAATGAAATAATGTTATAGAATACCAATTAATCTTCTGAGAGAGAAATGATGAGTTAGGATTTGGAAACACAGAATATGAGATGCTTTTGTAAACAGCTCTGGTAAAGTTCAACAAGCCATATTTACATAAAATCTGAAGCACATGAGAAAATATCATAAGAGGGGATTTCTGACATCAGTAGCTTTGGTTTTTATGGAAGTTCTTCACACCCAAAATGTCATCTGTAATCTCCATTTTGGTTTTCTCATTCACACAATGGTGTCATTCAATTTGCTCACCGACAGTTCTTTAGATCACATTACTCATGCTTCTTCAGCATGCACACACACACATGCACACACAAACCTTCTATTTGTACCACTGACAAATGTTCCACCGAGCAACTGGCATTGTCGTTACTCAGACTAAATTAAGTTATCCTTGAGTCCTTCAGTAACAATACAAAAATATGTGACTTACAACAACCAAGATACATTTTTCACTGTAGTCTGGGCAATTTTCTAAGAGAATGACCTTCCAGTGACTTCTCATTCAAAAACACTGCAAGTTTTTGGATATTGATATTGATATATGTCACGATTATCATGGTGTCCTAAGAAAAAGAAAGTGGAAAATCACCAGTTAGCTCTGTTTCAACATGAAGTTAAAACAAATTAAATTGTTCTTGAAGCACAATTTACTACACCTCCTATGAACAGAGGAGTCTGGTGGATTACAGTCCATGAGGTCGCAATAATCATTCATGATTTAGCAACTAAATCACCAACATATCTCCTATAATTTCAAGGAGATGAAAAACTGCAAAAAAATAATCAAACGTGTTGGTGATCATCATAATACTCTGTTCTAAAAGAATAAACCAAGCGGAAAATTTTTATTTAGGTTCTAGCACTGTCATAACACTGTATCTACCTAATAAAAGAGAAGTTTAGTTAATATAAAAGTGTACCTAAATAATTATTCTCCAAAATGTCAAATCAGTCAAGTTCAGTTCAATTGTGTCCAACTCTTTGTGACCCCATGGACTACAGCATGCCAGGCTTCCCTGTTCATCAACAACTTGCAGAGCTTACTCAAACTCATGTCCATTGAGTTGGTGGTGTTATCCAGCCATTTCATCCTCTGTTGCCCCCTTCTCTTCCCACCTTCAATCTTTCCCAGAATCAAGGTATTTTCCAATGAGTTGGTTCTTCGCATCAAGTGGCCAAAGTATTGGAGTTTCACCTTCAACATCAGTCCTTCCAGTGAATATACAGGACTGATCTCCTTTAGGATGAACTGGTTGGATCTCCTTGCTGTTCAAGGGACTCTCAAGAGTCTTCTCCAACACCACAGTTTGAAAGTATCATTTTTTCAGTGCTCAGCTTTCTTTATAGTCCAACTCTCACATCCATACATGACTACTTAAAAAAAAAAAAAAAAAAAAGGAAAGCTTTAATCAGATGGACCTCTATTGGCAAAGTACTGTCTCTGCTTTTTAATATGCTGTCGAGCTTGGTCAAAACTTTTCTTCCAAGGAGCAAGTGTCTTTTAATTTTGTACCTACAGTCACCATCTGCAGTGATTTTGGAGCCCAAATATAAAGTCTCACACTGTTTCCATTGTTTCCCCATCTATTTGCCCTGAATTGATGGGACTAGATGCCATGATCTTAGTTTTCTGAATGTTGAGCTGTAAGCCAACTTTTTCACTCTCCTCTTTAATTTTCATCAAGAGGCTCTTTAGTTCTAATTCTCTTTCCACCATAAGTGTGGTGTTATCTGCATATCTGAGGTTATTGATATTTCTCCCAGCAATCTTGATTTCAGCTTGTGCTTCATCCAGTCCAGCATTTCTTATGATGTACTCTGAATAGGAATTAAATAAGCAGGGTAACAATATACAGCCTTGAAGTACTACTTTCCCGATTTGGAACCAGTCTGTCGTTCCATATCCATTTCTAACTTTTGCTTTCTGACCTGCATACAGATTTCTCAAGAGGGAGGCCAGGTGGTCTGGTATTCTCAACTCTTTAAGAATTTTCCGCAGCTTGTTGTGATCCACACAGTCAGAAGCTTTGGCATAGTCAATAAAGCAGAAGTAGATGCTTTTCTGGAACTTTTGCTTTTTTTGATGATCCAACGGATGTTGGCAATTTGATCTCTGGTTCCTCTGCCTTTTCTAAAACCAGTTTGAACATCTGGAAGTTCACAGTTCATGTACTGCTGAAGCCTGACTTGGAGAAGTTTGAGCATTACCATACTAGCATGTGAGATGAGTGCAATTGTGCAGTAGTTTGAATATTCTTTGGCATTGCCTTTCTTTGGGATTGGAATGAAAACTGACGTCTTCCAGTTCTATGGCCATTGCTGAGTTTTCTGAATTTTCTGGCATATTGAGTGCAGCAATTTAATGGTATCATCTTTTAGGATATGTAAGAGCTCAACTGGAATTCCAAGATGCCCACTAATTTTGTTCGCAGTGATGCTTCCTAAAGCCCACTTAACTTCGCATTCCAGGATGTCTTGCTCTAGGTGAGTGATCACACCATTGTGATTATCTGGGTGATGAGGATCTTTTTTGTACAGCTCTTCTGTGTATTCCTGCCACCTCTTATTACTATCTTCTGCTTCTGTTATGTCCACACCATTTCTGTCTTTTATTGAGCCCATCTTTACATGAAATGTTCCCTTGGTATCTCTAATTTTCTTGAAGAAATATGTAGTCTTTCCCATTCTACTGTCTTTTTCTATTTCTTTGCATTGATTGCTGAGGAAGGCTTCCTTATCTCTCTTGCTTTCTTTGGAACTGTGCATTCAAATGGATATACCTTTCCTTTTCTCCATCTATTTGTAAGACATTCTTAGACAAGCATTTTGCCTTTTTGTATTTCTTTATCTTGGGGATGGTCTTGATCCCTGCCTCTTGTACAATGTCACAAATTTCCATCCATAGTTCTTCAGGCATTCTGTCTATTAGATATAATCCCTTGAATCTATTTCTCACTTCCACTGTATAATCACAAAGCACTTGATTTAGGTCAAATCTGAAAGGTCTAGTGGTTTTCCCTACTTTCTTCAATTTATGTCTCAATTTAGCAATAAGGTGTTCATGATCTGAGCCACAGTCAGCTCCCGGTCTTCTTCTTCTTCTTTTTTTTTTTTTTTTTTTCTGACTGTATTGAGATTCTCCATCTTTGGCTGAAAATAATAAAATAAATCTGATTTTGGTATTGAGCATCTGGTGATGTTCATGTGTAGAGTCTTCTCTTGTGTTGTTGGAAGAGGGTGTTTGCTATGATCAGTGCGTTCTCTTGGCAAGGCTCTGTTAGCCTTTGCCCTGCTTCATTCTGTACTCAAAGGCCAAATTTGCCTGTTACTCCAGGTATTTATTGGCTTCCTACTTTTGCATTGCAGTCCCCTATAATGAAAAGGGCATCCTTTTGAGGAGATATCCCACATCCAAGGGCAGAGAAGCCCCAGCAAGATGGTAGGTGCTGGGCAGTGGCCACACAGTGCTAGAGTGAATTTGAGGAGATAACCCATGTCCAAGAGCAAAGGAGAAATCCCAGCAAGACAGTAGGAGGGGCAAGATTATGTTTAGAATCAAACCCCACACCCGACAGAGATGCTCAGAGGACTCAAACAGACCTTGTTCACACCAGGGCCCAGAGAGCCCGCAGAGACTGAGACAGAACTGTGTTTGAGTGTCTCCTATGGAGGTACGGGTCAGCAGGGGGCTGCTTCAGGGGCTCTGGGTGAAGTAGACCTAGGTATGGCATAAGCCCTCTTGGAGGAAGTCGCCATTGATCCCCCCATAGAGCTATCAGAACTTACACAGGACTGGGGAAAAACAGACTCTTGTGTGCACCAGCACCCAGTGGAAAGGAGCAGTGACCCCCAAGAGACTGACCCAGACTTGCCCATGAGTGTCCAGCAGAGGCGTGGGTCAGCAGTGGCCTGCTGCAGGGTTGGGGGCACTGCATGGAGCAGTGCCTGCATGGGACCTTTTGAAGGAGGTCACCATTATCTTCATTACCTCCACCATAGTTTGGCCTCAGGTCAAATAACAGGGAGGGAACACAGCCTCACCCATCAACAGAAAGTTTTATTAAAGATTTACTGAACATGGCCCCACCCATCAGAATAAATCCCAGTCTCCCCCTCAGTCAGTCTCTCCCATCAAGAAGCTTCCATAAGCCTCCTATCCCTCTCCATCAGAGGACAGACAGAATTAAAACCACAATCACAGAAAACTGAAATAAAAATCAAAGTGATCACATGGACCAAAGCCTTGTCTAACTCAGTGAACTATGAGTCATGCCCTGTAGGGCCGCCCAAGATGAATGGGTCATGGTGGAGAGTTCTGACAAAATGTGGTCCACTGGGAGAAGGGAATCGCAAGCACTTCAGTATTCTTGCACTGAGAACCCCATGAACAGTATGAAAAGGAAAAAGACTGGACACTGAAAGATGAACTCTCCAGGCTGGTAGGTGCCTAATATGCTACTGGAGATCAGTGGAGAAATAACTCAAGAAAGAATGAAGAGATGGAGCCAAAGCAAAAACAACACCCAGTTGTGGATGTGACTGGTAATGGAAGCAAGGTCTGATGCTGTAAAGAGCAATATTGCATAGGAACCTGGAATGTTAGGTCCATGAATCAAGGTATATTGGAAGTGGTCAAACAGGAGATGGCAAGAGTGAACAACGACATTTTAGGAATCAGCGAACTAAAATGGACTGGAATGGGTGAATTTAACTCAGATGATCATTATATCTACTACTATATCTACTACTGTATCTAAGGGCAAGAATCCCTTAGAAGAAAAGGAGTAGCCATCATAGTGAACAAGAGTCTGAAATGCAGTACTTGGATGCAATCTCAAGAACGAAAGAATGACCTCTGTTTCCAAGGCAAACCATTCAATATCACAGTAATCTAAGTCTGTGCCCTGATCGGTAACACTGAAGAAACTGAAGTTGAATGCTTCTATGAAGACCTACAAGACCTTCTAGAACTAACACCCCAAAATGTCCTTTTTATTACAGGGGACTGGAATGCAAAAGACATAAATAATGAATAATAATAAAAGGTAACCACTGGAATTTGTTTTGGAAAATGTATTGCCTGTGCTTCCACCTCATCTCTGACTACTTAGGAAGAATCTTAGTGAAAGGGGAAAAATGTTAAGATCATCTTGAGTACTACTTGGAATGTGATTTTAGGCAAAAATATGTTAAAAAAATGTGATCATCCATGAGATGTTCTAAGCTGTATTAAGAAAATCACAAATATTCTAATAAATAAAATACACATTTGAAATAATAAACAGTAATACAATTTTCATTTCCATGCATTTTATCAACCACTCATAATTGTCTCAACCTAGGCTCTAGAAGACAGATGGACTTTTGTTGACATCATTAGCAATGAAACTAGACATTCCAAATGACTGGTAAGTAACTTTTCAAAGGTGGTATAGTTAATAAACTGAATACAGTAATATTTTAAATTTGAAGAAAAAATCAAAATATACATATAAAACTTTTCTTTCTTTCTTTCTTTTTTTTCCCTCATATGTTCTGCAACTGCAACAGAGAAGCCAACAGAATCACACTGACAGTTTTTAGGGAAGATTAAAAATTTGGCATCAAGTGAATCCTTCTTGGGCCATGGCTTCTATATTTCACAGAATCATTTCTTTTAGGGAAGTTTATATTATAAAGTATAATGCGTCCTCATGTGATTTAGCAAACAAATGAGAGTTTCTAAGATATCACTTTGTAATAATAAAAATATATTCATGGACTTGAATTATTATACTGTTTATAACTATTCCCTTGGTGTGAATTACTTTGTAACAATTCAAAGCCTGCTCACTTGGCTTAATTAAAGTGTTCCCATTCTTACAAAGTGCTTAAGTGAAGCAGAATTATTTTAAAATATGTCGTTTTGGGGGAAAGAGTCTAATTAGTATTTGATTTAGTGGTACAGAGAAATGAGGTTAGCTATGGGCAGCAGAGCTCTGAGAACCAATGAAATTGTTGGGGAAGGTGAAATTATGAAGATATAAAAGAAAATTCTTTTTGACTTTAAGCACGCTTCCCAAATTATTAGAGATAGAATAACACTGTCTCCCAGGTTTGTGTTATTTTGTTTGTTCATTTTGTTTGCTTTTCACATAACAAACAAGTCATGGTGATTGTACATGCAGCATCCTCAACATGCAAACAACATATTGAAAATGATCCCATAGATTTAAAAATCTTAGTAAGTTTAATATGCCACTGTAGAACATTCTAAGTAGTAATACTTAAAGGTAATCTATATTTGCTAAAAAATCATAAACATGTGATCACTAGAAAGTAACAGAGAAAAATTATCTCTTTTCTCTAAAGATCTTCCTTGGATAAGAATGGGAAAACTGTTAATATCACATTGTGTGTGTGTTAGTTGTTCAGTCGTGTTCAACTCTTTGCGACTCCATGGACTGAAGCATACCAGGCTTCCCTGTCCTTCACCATCTCCCAGAATTTGCTCAATCTCATGTCCATTGGGTTGATGCCATCCAACCATCTCATCCTCTGTCATTCCTTTCTCCTTCTGTCCTCAATCTTTCCCAGCATCAGAGTCTTTTCCAGTGAGTTGGCTCTTTGCATCAGGTGGCCAAAGTGTTGGAGATTCAGCTTCAGCAGTAGTTCTTCCAATGAATATTCAAGGTCAGTTTCCTTTAAGATTGACCGGTTTGATCTCCTTGCTGCCCAATAGACTCTCAAAAGTCTTCTCCAGCACCACAGTTCAAAAGCATCAATTATTTGGTGCCCGGTCTTCTTTATGGTCCAACTCAAATCCATACATGACTACCAGAAAAACCATAGCTTTGAATACAGTGATCTATGTCAGCAAAGTGATGTCTGTTTTATATTTATTTATTTTTTATTATTTTTTATTTATTTTTATTAGTTGGAGGCTAATTACTTCACAACATTGCAGTGGGTTTTGTCATACATTGACATGAATCAGCCATGGAGTTACATGTATTCCCCATCCCGATCTCCCCTCCCACCTCCCTCTCCACCCGATTCCTCTGGGTCTTCCCAGTGCACCAGGCCCGAGCACTTGTCTCATGCATCCCCCCTGGGCTGGTGATCTGTTTCACTATAGATAATATACATGCTGTTCTCTCGAAACATCCCACCCTCGCCTTCTCCCACAGAGTCCAAAAGTCTGTTCTGTACATCTGTGTCTCTTTTTCTGTTTTGCATATAGGGTTATCATTACCATCTTTCTAAATTCCGTATATATGTGTTAGTATGCTGTAATGTTCTTTACCTTTCTAGCTTACTTCACTCTGTATAATGGGCTCCAGTTTCATCCAACTCATTAGAACTGATTCAAATGAATTCTTTTTAACGGCTGAGTAATATTCCATGGTGTGTATGTACCATAGCTTCCTTATCCATTCATCTGCTGATGGGCATCTAGGCTGCTTTCCATGTCCTGGCTATTATAAACAGTGCTGCGATGAACATTGGGGTGCACGTGTCTCTTTCAGATCTGGTTTCCTCGGTGTGTGTGCCCAGAAGTGGTATTGCTGGGTCATATGGCAGTTCTATTTCCAGTTTTTTAAGAAATCTCCACACTATTCTCCATAGTGGCTGTACTAGTTTGCATTCCCACCAACAGTGTAAGAGGGTTCCCTTTTCTCCTTTTCTATTGCTTGTAGACTTTTGGATAGTAGTCATCCTGACTAGAGTGTAATGGTACCTCATTTTGGTTTTGATTTGCATTTCTCTGATAATGAGTGGTGTTGAGCATCTTTTCATGTGTTTGTTAGCCATCTGTATGTCTTCTTTGGAGAAATGTCTGTTTAGTTCTTTGGCCCATTTTTTGATTGGGTCATTTATTTTTCTAGATTTGAGCTTCAGGAGTTGTTTGTATATTTTTGAGATTAATCCTTTGTCATTTGCTTCATTTGCTATTATTTTCTCCCAATCTGAGGGCTGTCTTTTCACCTTACTTATAGTTTCCTTTGTTGTGCCATTTGTTTATTTTTGCTTTTATTTCCAATATTCTGGGTGATGTCTGTTTTTTAATACACTGTCTAGGTTTATCACAGCTTTCCTTTCAAGGAGCAAGTGTCTTTTAATTCCATGGCTGCAGTCACCATCCACAGTGATTTTGGAGTGAGCCCAAGAAAATAAAAGCTGACACTGTTTCCATTTGTTCTCTTTCTATTTGCCATGAAGTGATAGTACCAGATGCCTTGATCTTAGTTTTTGAATGGTGAGTTTTAAGTTAGCTTTTTCATTCTTCTCTTTCACCTTCATCAAGAGCATCTTTAGTCCTCTTCATTTTCTGATATTAAAGTGGTATCATCTCTATATCTGAAGTTGTTGATATTTCTTCTGGCAATCTCAATTTCAGCCTGTGGTTCATTTAGTTAGACATTTCACATGATGCACTCTGTATGTAAGTTAAATAAGGAGGTGACATCCTTATCATCTCTTCTCAATTTTGAACCAGTTATTCTATGTAAAGCTCTAACTATTATTCTTGAACCTGCATACAGGTTTCTCAGGAGGCAGGTAAGGTGGTCTAGTATCCCCATTTCTTTAAGAATTCTCCACAGTTCATTGTGATCCACACAGTCAAAGGCTTTGGCATAGTCATTAAAGCAGAAGTGGATTTTTTTTTTTCCTGGAATTCCCTTGCTTCCTCTATGATCCAACAAATATTGGCAATTTGATCTCTTGTTCCTCTGCTTTTTCTAAATCCAGCTTGAACATCTGGATATCAAATTCCTATTATCCACACATCATTTCAAAAAAGCAATGCTTACATGTTCCATTGTTTTGTTGAAGAACAGATTTCTATTCTAATTATAAATACAGATTTGGAGAAACATATTTAAGACTAGCAGCAGATCATTTTTAAAAAGGAGGCATGGACTAGAGTAACTATTTATTTCATGTAATTTATGGCACTTCTTCATTTACTGTCCTTCAGTTCAGCACAATCTTTAGATATAAAAATAATAAATAATTTTCCTACAAATCAAGTATCTTTTTTCTCTCTATTATGCTATACATTCACTTTGAAAAGACATCATTTCCCAGATATGTGAAAATGAGCTAAATTTTTTAAGCATCATAATATGTATGCTGTAATGAGTACTTTGCTGTTTTATCATGAGTTCAATATGATCAAATGCTGGGTATACATCTGAGATTTCTGAAACAGAACTGAGAGGATCACAGGATTAAAGGCATATGAAATGTGAAATCCTTAATCATTTTTCACACACTTTTATGGCTAGTCTATCCTTTCTCACAACTCAATGAGGTTGAGATGATGACTAGTGGAAAGTAGTCAACTAATTAAATTTCAGACTTTCAAAAAGGTCAAAATAGTACAGTATATTACTATACTTCACAGAATAAATGGAGCATGCAAATGCCAATACTTCATTCTGGTGACAAAACTAGGGAAAAAGTGAAAGGAAATTGAGCAAAATTGTCTCACTTCTTTAGATGAGAAAGTCAAAATTTAGCTAGAATTTTAGGTTCATTGTGAGCTACTTGCTATAAGTAGCAAACGTTGCTTGTGTTCTTACAACTATTTATTTAAAGTTACCTTTAGGTTGTACTTCATGAATATATCTTAAAAAACTATGTAGGTTACAAGTTGTATATAAATGTTTAATAGATGGTAATTTATAATCTATATTTCTAAAATTATAAATATGAGACAAACCTCCCTTAGCTACATATCTGATAACCTTCTTTTAAAGCTTTCTTTAAGTGTGGTGAATTTCCGTATATTGTTCATTAATGAACAACCATATCTTATCAGTATGTTCAGATGCGGCAAATCAGCCAACATAAATATTGCATCAAAAAAACAATGCTGATGTTATAAATCTTGCATAATTGTATAGACATTGTGCATCATATACAAAACATAATTCTTATTGTTTCTTATATTTTTGATAGTAAACTATTAAGCACAAATGCTCTTTTTGAACTTCTTGCTGCTTTCCTTCTATTCTCAAGCAACCTAAATACCATTCCTCACCTCTTACTCTAGGCTTGGTATTTGTTCCAAATTCACCTTTTAAAAAAACTGTTCTAATGAATGATGTTTTCCTTTCTTTATGGTGTTCCCTTATAGCTGATCTTTGAAAAAATTATTTAAGTAGCAATTAAGACCATTGATGTAAAGCACATATCACAGGACTTGACACAGAAAAGATGTTTTAAGAAACATGGCCTCATTTGGACACAGCTTTGAAAGCTGCCCCACATTATCTGTAAATTGAAACCTCACCCTTTCATAATTATGTTTTCTTCAGAACATTATTCAACTTCAACTAAGCATCAGTTTCTGTATGTAGAGAATTAACAAAATGGTACTTATCTCATAAGGCTATTAATGTGGCTATGTATGATAATATTTTAAGGTGCTAAACATTTAATATTCAATACTCAGCAAAGATTCATTTCTGTTTTACCATTTTAGTATAGCTCTGCTTTCAATTGAATCATTTCATCTGACTGAACTTTCTCAAGCTTCTCTATGTGTGCAGAGTTAAGGTAAAACCCAGTGCATTAATTTCTATTTCTGCTGTAACAAAGTACCACAGCTTTGTGACTTGAAACAACATGATTCTAGTATTTTGCAATTCTATAGGTCAGAAATCTAACACAGGACTCGCTGGACTAAGATCAAAGTGTCAGGTTGCTGCATTCCTTACAGGAAGCTCTCTGGTAGAATCTGCTCTCAGACTCAGTTAGTATTGTTTCTTATAATTGTAGAAGCAAAGGCTCTGTTACTTACTGTCTGTTAACTGTGGGTCAATTCCAACTCTTTTTTAAAAATTTTTATTGGAATATATATGATTTACAAAGCTGTAAATCACCTCATCTTTTGGTCTGTGCACCCCTTTCATCATTCTTTAAAGCGAGCAGTTTCAGGTCAAATGCTTCTCATTTCTCATCTTCTTAGATTTTAAAGACTCATATGATTAGATTAGTCCAACCTGGACAAACTCATCTCAAGATTTACAACCTTAGTCACATATCCACATTCCCTTTTGTAATGTTCAGTAATATGTTCCCAGTTCCCAGCGGTTAAAGAACTTGGACATCTCGAGGAACCAACATTGTGTCATCCACAACCTGTGTGGGGACATGTCTTGAGACTAGTCTTTTGAACACATTAAATTCACAAGAGCACACAGTTTTTATTATTCCAGGCCTGATTATTAGAAGTAGCCCCATCTAAGAATTCTCCAGAAGGGCTACCAACAGAGGGACATATTTTTCTGTCCAAATAATAAGTAACAGTGCTGATTGACAGCATTGGTCTCAAATGCCTTCTCTTCCCTGCATCACCCACAATTCACTTCTGTCTGAAGATACTTTGCATCTTGTTACCTATGATGATTTACTACCTTATCTTAACCTCATTTATTTCTGGTCACAATGTGGTAAAACTTAAATACATTTACTACATTCTAAACTGAATTATCAGCCTAATTGCTATATATTTCTTATTAGACCCAATTTAAAGGATTCTCAGGTTTTACTTTACCTCTAACTTTAAGTAGGTTTTGGACCTGATGCTCCATATTTCAGTATTACTATTATTGAAAAAATATTATGTGACATTTCTATATTCCGCTCATCCTATTGGTATTTTGAGAACATCATAGGTCCAATTTTCGTTTTCCTTATTGAAATTTGAGATCAGAAATGAATTTATCTGGAATGTTTCTTTCAATTCCCATTTCTCCAATTCCCTCTATTTCCAGAGCCGTTTCTCTGATATTTTATAGTTGAATTTTAGTCCTACTCTTATTCATTCTCACCACATTGACCTATTCAATTTGGTTAACTCCTTCTTGATCCTTTTGACTTCCCCTTCACTTTTCTGTTCCTTATGTTTGCAGTTCCATTGGGAAGCATGCTCCTCTACTATGCCTATGATTATTTTCTCACATATGTGTTTATGCAATCTTGCAGCTGTCCTAGAGTTCCCCACAACTGCTACATTGGCTGGGTATCCAGTGGCTATTTATGTGGATATGTGTTAAAATTGTCTCAGATTTTTAACTTCACACTGAGTTATTTACTACAAAATAGCACTGTAAACTCATGATTTTAATACACAAATCTGTGTGTGTTTATGTATACAGAACCCAGCATAATCAGCATACACAGTGTTCCACTTTGCCTTCTAAACACCATTCCCTAATAAAAGGAACTGTGACTATTTAGAGAAGTGAGTGACTTCAGGACAGAGGAAATACAAGAGCTGGAATATTTTATATTCTCAGAAAATAAAGAAGTGCTCAAAAAAACAAAAACAAAAACGAGGGCTTGTTGAAAGAATACAGAAGCCAATCAAATTGAAGAATCTCCTAAGAGCAAAAGCAGGAAAATAAATTTAAACAGCAAAATAGATGACAGTATTAGACTTCAACTATAGAATAAAAAATTAATAAATTAATATTGCTAAAGTAGTCAATTAATATATGGGGAATGAAAGGCTATCCTTTCTTATAGTACTATTAAAACTGATAAAGAAGGCAAGAGGAAAATAGACACAAAATACCATTAGGAAAACACCACAGTAGTAAATTTTAAAGACAAAATCCTCTGATGGATGCTAAATCTATTAGACAAAAGTATGAAGAGAATCGGGATTTCATAATCTCAAGCTACCTTTCCAATATATTGGTAGAGTACAAATGAAAATATGGTAACATTATTATGGAGAACCATGGAAGAAGCCACCTTAACCATGTTATAAAGTTTAATAACGTCTCTTATTATGAACCACCTGATATGATTCACTAAAAACGATAAAGCATTATTTCTATGGTATCCTTTAAAAAAATTCATAACATCATTTCTTTTTTTTAAATTTTTTAACATCATTTCTGTGATGAGAAATCATCAGACAAACTCAAATTCAGAGACATTCAACAAAACTATTGATCACTGCTCTTCAAGTGTCAACATGATGAAAGACAAAGAAAGGCTTAGAAAATCTTATAGGCTTGAAAGATATTAGGGAGATAAAACTATAAGTAATATGGATCCTGGATAGAATCCTAAAACAGGAAAGGACATTAGTAGAAAATCTGATGAAATTTCTTTAGGCCTGTAAATTGGTTCATAGCATTGTATCAACATTAATTTTGTTATTTTGTCTATTTTACTACAGCTGCATAAATTGCTGACACAGGGAAAGCAGAATAAAATAATAAGGAAACACTTCATGAGACTTTGGCAACTTTTAGGTATGTCTTAATTAAAAAAAAAAAAAAACAGTTATCTAGTAAATGTTAGAACTATGCATAGGCACAAACTAATACACTGCAGAAGGAAAAAATAAATGGTAATATTATTAGCCACATACTATTTAGCTTTCTAATTCTGGTGTTTTTAGGATTTAATCCTGGTAATACTCAGGGTCATAGCGTGCTATAAGAAATACTGTAGCCAGCTACATTTTATATTTATATTTGTATTTGAGGAAACCGAGGCAAAGAGAGGGTGGATACTTTGCTGTTATTGTTCGGTTGCTGAGTCATGTATGACTCCTTGCGACCCCATGGACTTTAGCACACCAGATGTCCCTGTCCCTCACTACTTCCCAGAATTTTCTACTCAGTATTTTACTTTGAATCTGGGCGAAGCCTATGTTTTGCCCACTATGCTGCAAAGCCTATCCTCTGAAGTAATGTGTGCAAACTCAATAAAGGTTTTATTAAGCTGGTATTTGGATTGAAAAGTGCACAATTAAATTATTAAACTTTGATAAAAGGAGTTTAAAAATAAGTAAGCACAATTTCAGAGTAAACAACACATGCTCTCACTCAAAAATATATGTTAAATAAAGAAAAATAAAAATGAAGACATTAATCAGAATATGCTCATATTGGTTTCAATTTTATCCTTATTTGTTCAATTTTTATTTCCCTGTGCTTTTTAAAATATGAAATTAGTAACATTTTCCTTTTGATTTAATATTCCTACCTCCCAAATTTACATTATGGCTCTCACTACCTTTTGTCTACTTTTTCTTTTCTCTTTTCCTTCTTTCCTTTAAAATACCATAGATCTCTTTGCCTGCTCCACCCCCTTCAATCTCTCTATCTTTTCTCTACTTTATATAACTTGCTCCAGCTGGGAGGTTAACGTGCCTCAGCACTGTACATTTCCTCACATCACAGCAGCTAACAGAGTAAGCTTTAATTTTCATCTTAAGGATCAATATAAATCTCACTTTAATTCTGAAATGTTCCAGTAAAATCCTTATTCTTTCATCAGGTCTCTTTCATAGCTCCATATCCAAGATGAGTTTAGGCAGTGACAGTAAACTGTCGAGCTATTCAGTGGCTCTGACTCCCTCCCATTTCCTTCATTTATCAGCCTCTCAGGAATAAAAAAGAAATGACAAAACCCACTGTTGAGAATCTTGTAAAATTTACATTGTACTTTCAAATACAGATAATAGTTCTTATGGATGGGGAAAAGAAAAAGGAAAAACTAGCCTTTACTTCACTATTTCAGAGACCATAAGTATTTCACATTGTTGAGCTGTCATACCAAAGGAACAGAGGGTTGTTACCTAGCCTGAAAATTAAGAGTTAGTCCTGTTACAAAATGACACATAAGACTACATACCTTATGAATCCACAGAACTATTCTTCACCTCTTTACCCAAGTGCTTTTGTGTGACTGATATAGATTTCTCTTGACTGAGAGCAACACCAATTCCTCTCATATCCATTTTTCTGGGATTGATGAGTATCTTTTAATTTTTCCAGATTTCTTGTGGTATCATAGACAAATAAAAATTTCATAATTTGAAGTGCACAATTTGATATTTTGATATATGTATACACGGTGAAGAAATCACAACAATCAAGCTACTTACATATCCATCATCTCACATAGTTACCATATTTTGCTTTTTGTGGGTGAGAACACTTTAGCTCTATGCTCTTAGCAAATTTCAACTATAAAATACAGTATTACTAAATGAAGCCACAATGTTGTACATTAGATGTCCAAAAGTTATTCATCCTGAATAACAGAAAATTTTTATATTTTTACCAACTTCTCCCATTTTCCTTTGCCCTAGTTCCTTGCCCTAGTTCTACTCTCTGTTTCTATAAGTATGGTTATTTTCTACATGTCAGTCTTGAGGGCATGAGGTATTGATCTATCTGTGTTTGCTTTATTTCACTAAGCATAACGTCCTCAAAGTTCATCAATATTATTAAAGTGGCAAGATTTTATTCTTTAAGGCTGAATAATATTTCATTTTCAATGAGCATCTTAAACTCAATATGTGTGCTCAGTATGAGTCAACCACTTTTGCTCCATCAGTCCAAAGGGTATCCCCACAGTAGTCCAGCATTTCTCATTGACTGATCTTTCTCTCAGCCAAATATCTGTACATAGGCTTCTCACTAAAACCTTCCTCATTTGTCTCCCTTGACTATGCCATGAACGTTTTACTGAGTCCTTGCCCAATACAATGAACAATAATACTAATAACTTTAAATCAAATCCCTTACACAGTGGAAGTGAGAAATAGATTTAAGGACTAGATCTGATAGACAGAGTGCCTAATGAACTATGCATGGAGATTCGTGACATTATACTGTAGACAGGGAGAAAGACCATCCCCAAGAAAAAGAAATGCAAAAAAGCAAAATGGCTCTCTGAGAAGCCTTACAAACAGCCTTGAAAAGAATAGAAGTGAAAACAAAGGAGGAAAGGAAAGATATACCCATTTGAATGCAGAGTTCCAAAGACTAGCAAGGAGAGATGAGAAAGCCTTCCTCAGTGATCAGTGCAAAGAAATAGAGGAAAACAACATAATGGGAAAGACTAGAGATCTCTTCAAGAAAATTAGAGATACCAAGGGAACATTTCATGTAAAGATGGGATCAAAAAAGGACAGAAATGGTATGAAACTAACAGATGCAGAATATACTAAGAAGAGGTGGCAAGAATACACAGAAGAACTGTACAAAAAAGGTCTTCATGACCCAGATAATCACGATGGTGTGATCACTCACCTAGAGCCAGACATCCTGGAATGTGAAGTCCAGTTAGCCTTAAGAAGCATCACTACAAACAATGCCAGTGGAGGTGAAGGAATTACAGTTGAGCTATTTCAAATTCTGAAAGATGATGCTGTGAAAGTGCTGCACTCAATATGCCAGCAAATTTGGAAAACTTAGCAGTGGCCACAGGACTGGAAAAGGTCAGTTTTCATTCCAATCCCAAAGAAAGGCAATGTCAAATAACACTCAAACTGCCTCATGATTGCACTCATCTCACATGCATGCAAAGTAATGCACAAAATTCCCCAAGCCGGGCTTCAGCAATATGTGAATCATGTACTTCCAAATGTTCAAGCTGGTTTTAGAAAAGCAGCAGAGGAACCAGAGATCATATCATCAACATCTGCTGGATCATCTAAAAAACAAGAGAGTTCGAGAAAAACATCTTCTGCTTTATTGACTGTGCCAAAGCCTTTGACTCTGTGGATCACGACAAACTGTGGAAAATTCTTAAAGAGATGGGAATACCAGACCACCTGACCTGCTTCTTTAGAAATCTGTATGCAGGTCGGGAAGCAACAGTTAGAATTGGACGAGGAACAACAGACTGTTTCCAAATAGGAAAAGGAGTACATCAAGGCTATATATATGCCAATATACAGCCTTATTGTCAATATACCTGCTTATTTAAATTATATACAGAGTACATCATGAGAAATGCTGGGGTGGATGAAGAACAAGCTGGAATCAAGATTGCCAGGATAAATATCAATAACCTCAGATATGCAGATGATATCACCCTATGGCAGAAAGTTAAGAACAAAAGAGCTTCTTGATGAAAGAGACAGAGGAGGGTGAAAAAGTTGGCTTAAAACTCAACATTCAGAAAACTAAGATCATGGCATCTGGTCCCATCACTTCATGGCAAATAGATGGGGAAACAGTGGAAACAATGGCACTCTTTATTTTGGGGGCTTCCAGAATCACTGCATATGATGATTGCAGCCATGAAATTAAAAGAGGCTTGCTCCTTGGAAGAAAATTTATGACCAACCTAGACAGCATATTAAAAAGCAGAGGCATTACTTTGCCAGTATAGGTCTGTCTAGTCAAGGCTATGAATTTTATAGTAGTCATGTATGGATGTGAGAGTTGGACTGTAAAGAAAGCTTAGCACTGAAAAATTGATGCTTTTGAACTGTGGTGTTGGAGAAGACTGTTAATAGTCCCTTGGACAGCAAGGAGATCCAACCAGTCTATCCTAAAGAGATCAGTCCTGAGTGTTCATTGAAAGGATTGATGTTGAAACTGAATCTCCAATACTTCATCCACCTGATACGAAGAACTGACTCCTTTGAAAAGACCTTGATGCTGGGAAAGATTGTAGGCCAGAGGAGAAAGGGATGACGGAGGATGAGATGGTTCCGTGGCATCACAGACTCAGTGGATGTGAGTTTGGGTAAATTTTGGGAGCTGGTGATAGACAAGGAGGCCTGGGTGCTTCAGTCTGGTGGGGTTGCAAAGGGTCAGACATGACTGAGCGACTGAACTGAACTGTGCTGAATAACTTTAAAAATAAATTTTGAGCAAAAAATAGGAAAAAAATATTTTCATAGCTAATTCACACCACACAAAAGTTCAATTATTATTGTATGCTAACTTATTTTCTTTTGGTATTTATTTAACAGCTTTTATTGAAGGGTCTGTGAATAAGAAAGAGAGAACAAGATATATGTTGCTTATGATATGCTCAATTCTTGGAAGACTAACAATGCACCACAGTGACTAGTAATATATTCATTTGTAATTTACCTGCTCTAAGGAGGAGGGACTTTTTGTATGAGACCAATAAAGTTTTGCAATGCTTGTATGTGTGTGTGCGTGTTTGTGTATCTCCTTTGCTATTTAAGGTTTGTATAAGGAGTAGTTGCCCTAATTGTACTAGAGTCTGATGTGCAGCCCTTTATCTAGCAAGGTGGAAACAAGGAGAATGCAGGTTCCTTCTAGCTTCAAGTTTTCTCTCAATGGAATAATGAATTTTTCTAGAGTGGGAACCTTAGGACATATGAAAATTGGCAAGTGTCCTATTAAAGCAAACTGAGAACGCAAGGAATATCTACACTAAATGGGAAAAATAAGTAAATCCATCTTGGAAAGTTGATATCAGAGAGTAAAAATGTTCTCTTTATTGAATAAAAGTGAGATATTTGTGAAATCATAGTTTCTCCCTCTGGTTGCTGGCTTCGGGAAAATTCATGGGTACATAATAAGCAAGGACAGGGTAACATTTCAACTGGTTGTAAGGGTACACACCACTGCTGAGTAATTAACAACAGAGTACAAATTGCTAATCTAGCTTCAGCACTTACTAGCTGACCTTAAATTGCATCTCCTCTTTAATGCTATGACTTAAAACATGTAAAGAAGATAGAACAATGTCCAATTCATAGTAAGTTCTATGTAAGAAGTATTTGCTATTATTATTTACATTAAACATAGGTGATTTAAAATAATTCAAGATCTCATACCTTGAAGATCATTCATTAATGATTTCTGTCAATCTTACAGTAATTCTTCAGTAAATTTCTCTTTTTCACAATTGCTACTTCTAAAGTTTTCTAACATCCTACAAGTTTCTATCTCTCCACCAAAACTTTCCCACTTTTTATAAGATGAGCTTGCCATTTAAATCATAGGTTACATGTAAACCATTCAACTGGAACTTCTTCAATGCTGTTCATTCATTTTTCTCCAATATCTTTTTTTTTTCCAATTTCTTTTTAATAGAGGAAACATCTCCCATTAAAGACCAATATTTTCATCTAGGTTTTGGGTTTCATACTTTCCACCCTCTTAGGAATATCAGATGATCAGTTATCTACTTTTAACATATTTTCCTCTCAATAATACTCACCATTAAAGCATAATTTTCTCTCTTATTCATTTATTTTTTCTCTCTCATTTGGAAAAAAGGAAAAAAAAAAAAAAACAAACCTGAACTCAACAGCTCTCTTAGACTGTCTTTTTTAATAGCCAGTCTCTTTAATAGTATCACAGAATATCATCATTCTTCATCTCTGCATTTCCACTCAGTGTAGTCTATCTTTTCTCTCCTTCCATAAACACACAAACAAACTGTAGCTAAAGACATTAACAGCAACCATATTGTTAAACCCAACATACATTTTCAGTGGTTATATTATTTTATCTCTCCCCAAACTGAACAGATATAACTGTTCCCTCTTTGTTAGAACCCTTCTTCTACTTCCATGATATTATCTTCTGATAAACATTTTTATAAGAATACTTTCCCTACATTTCCAATAATTCATTTTCATCTTATTTATTAGTTTTTTTTTTAAATTAAAAAAATATAATTTATTTTACTTTACAACATTGTACTGGTTTTGCCATACACTGACTTGAATCTGCCACGGGTGCACATGTGTTCCCCATCCCGAACCCCTCTCCCAACTCTCTCCCCACCCCATCCCTCTGAGTCATCCCAGTGCACCAGCCCTGAGCACCCTATATCATGCATTAAACCTAGACTGGCGATTTGTTTCACATATGATAATTATATGTTTCAATGCCATTCTCCCATATCATCCCACCCTCGCCCTCTCCCACAGAGTCCAAAAGACTGATCAGTACATCTGTGTCTCTCTTGCTGTCTCGCATACAGGGTTAGCGTTACCATCTTTCTAAAAGACAGAAATATAGATCAATGGAACAGAATAGAAAGCCCAGAGATAAATCCATGAACCTATGGACACCTTATCTTTGACAAAGGAGGCAAGGATATACAATGGAAAAAAAGACAATCTCTTTAACAAGTGGTGCTGGGAAAACTGGTCAACCACTTGTAAAAGAATGAAACTAGAACACTTTCTAACACCATACACAAAAATAAACTCAAAATGGATTAAAGATCTAAATGTAAGACCAGAAACTATAAAACTCCTAGAGGAGAACATAAACAAAACACTCTCTGACATAAATCACAGCAAGATCTTCTATGACCCACCTCCCAGAATATTGGAAATAAAAGCAAAAATAAACAAATGGGACCTAATGAAAATTAAAAGCTTTTGCACAACAAAGAAACTATAAGTAAGGTGAAAAGACAGCCCTCAGATTGGGAGAAAATAATAGCAAATGAAGAAACAGACAAAGGATTAATCTCAAAAATATACAAGCAACTCCTGAAGCTCAATTCTAGAAAAATAAATGACGCAATCAAAAATGGGCCAAAGAACTAAACAGACATTTCTCCAAAGAAGACATACAGATGGCTAACAAACACATGAAAAGATGCTCAACATCACTCATTATCAGAGAAATGCAAATCAAAACCACAATGAGGTACCATTACACTCTAGTCAGGATGGCTGCTATCCAAAAGTCTACAAGCAATAAATGCTGGAGAGGGTGTGGAGAAAAGGGAACCCTCTTACACTGTTGGTGGGAATGCAAACTAGTACAGCCACTATGGAAAACAGTGTGGAGATTTCTTAAAAAACTGGAAATAGAACTGCCATATGACCCAGCAATACCACTTCTGGGCATACACACTGAGGAATCCAGATCTGAAAGAGACACGTGCACCCCAATGTTCATCGCAGCACTGTTTATAATAGTCAGGACATGGAAGCAACCTAGATGCCCATCAGCAGATGAATGGATAAGGAAGCTGTGGTACATATACACCATGGAATATTACTCAGCCGTTAAAAAAAATTCATTTGAATCAGTTCTAATGAGATGGATGAAACTGGAGCCCATTATACAGAGTGAAGTAAGCCAGAAAGATAAAGAATATTTGTTTGTTTTTAAACAATATGATCCTTTAGCTAGCCACTAAAAGTTAGGTTTTCTCAAGTCTAGATTGTAGACTGAATCAAATGCTTTGGTTTGTAGTCAATCTCTCCCCTACCTATAGGATATTAAAGCTTATATTCAAACAATTTTAAATTTATATATTTCAGTCATGACATTTTTTGTTCTATATCTGTGTAGATCTTAATATCTGACTATTAGCTATTTCTAGTTGTGTATCTAAATGCCCACTTTGGATTCAAAATGTCCTAAACCATATTTATGACTTTCTTTCCCCTCCACGCCACATCTGGTATTCTCCCAATAATTCCAACATCAATGAACTGCAACACCAACCATTCTTCCTACTTTCAGGAACTTTAAACCTGCAAGGTATTTGATTCCTATTTTTCTCTTACTCCAAAATTCAGTCTTTCATTCACTTAGCATTTCTTGGATGTCTACTCTTGGCCAATACTAATTTATATTCTAGGGACATAAAAGGAAAAAAAAAAATCTGTATCATCATGGTGGATCATTTCATTGAGAGGGTGTAGGAAGTAGGGGAAAAAAAGTCAAGAAATAATATGAGAGTTCATGATAGCTATGAAAAAAATAGAGCAGGTTATATTTGATAGTGAACTATGATTGGCTATTTTATATTAGGTAATCAATGATGGCCATTCTGATAATGTGACTTTTGAACAGCTTTTGAAGTTTTGTATGCTGATTTTCTCTCAGATCCATTAATTATCTTCATCTCCACTGTTGTCAAACTTATCCAAAGTACAATTCATTCCTCTCTTGAGGTCTAGTATTAGCTGATAGATTTCTCCTCATTTGCTTTGGACCTCTGTTATCCTACATTTCAAACAGAAGTGAAAGCTATCACTTTATAAACAAAGAAAATACAAATCTAGGCAAGTCTTTGGACTTTCATACACAACAATCTCTGCCAGAAATACCTTAAAAATTTTCAACTCAAATATTAACTTCTAATTTTTCTTCATATTAAAACTCACATGAGGCTTGCTACACTTCTTTATAATCATTAATGAATTTGAAAATTTACATTTTAATAATTTGAATATCCTTTGACTTTTTAATCAGAATAGAACTTCAAGATAGTAAAACACACTTAGATCACCATGGTATGAGATTTTCATTTCATAATGCAATAATTATTACATATTAGTCTTACAACTGATGTTTGTAACAAAATAAAGTGGCATCCATATATTTGAGATGGGACAGAATTTTTAAACTTCTGTTTAAACAAAGATCAACAGTAATACTTATCTGCAATCTACATCATCAAGATTTATCTTAATTTACTATCAATTATTTAGCTATTTTAACTCTGTAATGTTTATCAAGAGCCTAATACATATATACTCTATACTATTTGCTAGGGAAACATGAAGAACAAGGCAGACAAGGTCCACACCACATACAACATTGGTGAGGGAAACATCCAGAGCACATATTTAAAATACATATATCTTTATCCATAAATACATAACATAATTGCACAGTTATAAAAACATAGGCATATGTTATATATTAGAATATGATATAAATATTTATATTCCATATAATGCATTGAATGTTATATGTAAATTATATGTACAGTTTAACCACATATGTGTATATGCTTGTGGAATCACATACACATGTAATACATGTATGTATGCATACATGTGCATGTATATGATATTAATACTTAATATAATTCTATGATATATAAAAATGAAGGAAGTATACTCTGGAAGGATGATCAGGAATTACCTCTTAGAGATGACGTTTAAAAGGGACTATCATTAATAGGAATGATTCAGCCAAAGAATTATCAGGAAAAGAGTCAGTTCTTGAGGAAGAAAATGGTTTGGTGTGTTCCAGGGAGTGACAATGTGCTACTAGAACTAAGTGAACAAAAGAGAACTGAGAATAACCTGAGTCAAGAGAAGTCAGGGAACAGACTAAACATGGGGAGAAACTTGGAGATTGCCATATACTTAATGGAAAAACCAGCATTATGATTTAAAATTTTAAATCATTTTAAACTATTTAAAATTTTAAACTATTTTAAATACTCATTTTGGTTTATCCAACATAATAGGAATAAAGAAGTGGAAAGAGGGCAAATAGAAGCAATAGTTACAAGAAAATGGTAAAAAACGTGAGAATTAAAAGGAGAGAGCAAATTTAAAATATATTTTGAAGTTAAAATAGGTTGAATAAGAGGAAATAAAGAACAAAAGTCTACGGTCAGATTTCAAATCTTAATATGATGCATGTATTTAATATTTAGTAGGATTTCTGATGTCTACAAATGAATCAAAATGCTTGGGCAATAATAATACTCTGAGAGGAAGTCTAGAGTTCTCTTTTGTAACTGTTGAGTTTGAAACGTATTATGAAATTTCCCAAAGAAGAAGATAAAGAAGTCACTGCATATAAACAGCTGAAAGCCAGTTGATAGGTCTTACTGGATAAACACATTTGGGAAACATCAGTATATGTTTAAGATGTGGACTAAGATGGAATATACCTTGTTTTTAAATAAAAATATTTTGTCCAGCTTGAAATTTGAAAAGTGTTACCATTTTAAACTTTAGTCAAGAAGATATAGTGTGCAGAAGAGTGTGTGGGGGAGCAACAGTAGGACAAGAGGGAAACATAACTGTGAATATTAGTTCTAGTAATAAAATATGAAATTAGAACATTGTCAATAAAGCAAATTTAAGATGATTAATATCCAAAAATTTGCAGATGACAGAATTTCCTCACTGACCCAGATAAATCTGCATGGCTGGCCTTGTGCCTGGCTGGATTCTTTTACTTTGTGTTCATCTTCAGAACTATAGAGATCAGTCTATAACATCATTTGATTATTTAGGACTCATTCCCTACCCATCTCTTGACAGTCAACTCTATATAGAAGCTCATCTTTACTCTCTGTGGTCAGTGGCTCACTATTAATAGATGCATAATTCATGTTCCTAATGTTGCAGTAGATTTTTTTTTTTAAATTAGAAGACTAGAACTAGCAAAGAATCATAGATTCACGAACACCAGATTGATATCTTCTAGGACAACACTCAAAATTGCAAGACAGTATATAAATTATATCTACCTTTCTTTTTAACATAAACTTCTAGAAGCCTCACTGATAATCTATTTTTCCTAAAATTTCTATTATTCTTTCTGAATAAAACTTACTTTTTTTTTTTTTTTTTTTTTACTACAATGACCAAGTTCTGGGAAGATTAAGTGAAAACTCTGTCTGTTGATTTGAAATTTTGTCCCATAGATATATTTGTCTAGGATTATACTTTTTCTCATAGATTATTTTAAGGAGAGCTACTCCAGCTTCTATTCTCTCATTGTTTTTTCTGATATGCTAATCTTTTCTGAATGCATGTGAAGTCAAGGAAACGGTATCATAGAAACAAGTGAAATCTGAAATTGCATTATGGGTTCGGTATAACATCAGTACATCCAAACCTTTACTTCATAAAATGTCATTTGATTTTTCAGTGGATTAAACCTGTCAAACAAACTAATAACTATACCTCACATAGATGTGGTCACAATCAACAGGAAAAAAGTATCCCTACAAGAACAAGTGCTATGCTCTCAGTAAAACCAAGTGAATAGCTCCCAGATGAGGGAAATTCCAAAGAATCCTTAAAATTAAACAAGTAGAGTTAAAGGTCAACACTTCTACAACAATGGAATTCCCAGGTGGCTCAGTGGTAAACAATCTACCTGCCAAAGCAGAAAATGCAGGAGACACGGGTTCCACTCCTCCATTGGGAAGATCCCCTGGAGGAGGAAATGGTAATCCACTCCAGCATCCTTGCCTGGAAATCCCATGGACAGAAGAGCCTGGCGGGATACAATCTATGGGGTCCCAGAGTCAGACAGTTTGTCGCACGTAAGCCCAAACTACAGCAATGCTTACTAAATGAGAATTTGTGAAATGATAAAAGTTTTCAAATCTCAATTAGTGTTGCACTTTCCAAAGCAACTAAATATATGTTATAAAATAAAGAACAATAGACATTAGTGTTTATTAAATTAGAAATTAGTCTTTAAGATCCTTAATTTTTTATCAGAAATTCAATACTGTCTAAACACATTATTTTAATATCCCTCATATGTTGTCAAATGCCCCACATATAACAAAATTAAAGATCTGGAAAATATATTGATAGGTCATAACAATATATTTATTAGCAAAGGAACTGATTTTATTTGCATATATCTTTCATCAGAAGTTTCATAACCACAGGTACAAATAACGCAATTGCATAGTACAAATTTACTGACTGATATGCAGGTGGTATTTATATGGTTTATAATGTAAAATAAATATTAAAAGCAAAATAAATTAATAAATAAACCATAAGAAAAAAGATCAACATGTATTTCAGACTGCAAAACAGAACTGGGATGTGAGTGGGACAGGGCTAAAGACAGAGCAGGCTATGAGAAAGATATATGGAATTTTAATTATGTGCCATGCACTATGCTATTTCAGCAAGCATTCTCTCATTCACAATTTAGTGGAGAAACCGTATTCAGAAGAATTCAAAGAAGGAAGAGAGGGAGGGCTGACAAGATGGGCACAAATAGTTGTTCCCAGACAGCAGCCTTTACGCTCTAAAAGAATCTGGTGAAACAGAAGGAGGCCTCCTCTTCCCAAGTGCCTCTATTCCACAAATGATTATCAACTGGCTCCTACATCCCAGGCTGATTGCTAAGTGCTGGGATATATAGGTAAGAGAGACATGGTTCCTTTACTCATAAATCACGTGGGAGGAAAACACAAAAGTGACAGTTAAGGCACTTCATGAGTTGGGAAACTGGTCAGAATAAACTAGCTCTTGCAGCATGTCAGTTTATATACTGCAATAGTCCCCAACAAAACAGCTGAAATGGTGCACACAAATAAACAAACACAGATAATTTTGTGAACAGTGCCACGGCACACTGGAAGAAAGCCACTAGTGAAGTGAGAACAAGACCCCTGTTTTGTTTTGTTTTAAAGTGAGAGTTTAAGTGGCTTTCACCCTGGGGTTGTTAACTGTATCCACGGACCAAAGGCTTCTGAGTTGATGTTTGAACACAGGGAAGCAGAAACAAGGCAGAAAATCTAAAGAAACCTGCTATAAAACTTCACATTCAAAAGCAGTATACCTTCAGGGTTGAAAGGTTCTATGAAGACCTAAATGAACTTCTAGAACTAATACCAAAAAAATATGTCCTCTTCATTATAGGGGGTTGGGATGCAAAAGCAGGAAGTCAAGAGATACCTGGAGTAAGAGGCAAATTTGGCCTTGGAGTACAAAATAAAATAGGGCAAAGGCTAATAGAGTTTTGCCAAGAGAAAGCACTAGCCATAGCAAACACCCTCTTCCAACAACACAAGAGGAGACTCTACACATGGACTTGACCAGATGGTCAATACCAATTTCAGATTGATTATATTTTTTGCAGCCAAAATGGAGGAGCTCTATTCAGTCAGCAAAAGCAAGACCAGGAGCCGACACTGGATCAGATCACTAATTCTTTATTCCCAAATTCAGACATAAATTGAAGAAAGTAGGGAAAACCACTAGACCATTCACGTATGACCTAAATCAAATCTCTTACGATTATATAGAGGATGTGACAAATAGATTCAAGAGATTAGATATGATAGACAGAGAGCCTGAGTAACTATTCACGAAGGTTTGTGCCATAGTACAGGAGTCAGTGATCAAGTCCATAACCAAGAATAAGAAATGTAACAGGGCAAAATGGCTGTCCAACAAGGCCTTGCAAATAGCTGAGAAAAGAAAATAAGCTAAAATCAAAGGAAAAAAGGAAAGACATACCCATTTGAATACAGACTAGCATTTGTTATTCAAAGAATAGCAAAGAGAGATAAGAAAGTCTTCCTCAGTGATCAATGCAGAGAAAAAGAGGAAGACAGTAGAATTGGAAAGCCTAAAGATATTTCCAAGAACATTAGCAATACCAAGGGAATATTTCATGCAAAGATGGGCATAATAAAAGACAGAAATGGTATGGACATAACAGAAGCAGAAGATATTAAGAAGAGCTGGCAAGAATACACAGTTCAGTTCAGTTCACTTCAGTCGCTCAGATGTGTCCGACTCTTTAAGACCCCATAAATGGCAGCACACCAGGCCTCTCTGTCCATCACCGTCTCCCAGAGTTTACCCAAACTCATGTCCATCGAGTTGGTGATGCTATCCAGCAATCTCATCCTCTGTCATCCCCTTCTCCTCCTGCCCCCAATCCCTTCCAGCATCAAGGTCTTTTAAAATGAGTCAACTCTTCACATGAAGTGGCTAAAGTATTGGAGCTTCAGCTTCAGCATCAGTCCTTCCAGTGAATGCCCAGGACTGATCTCCTTTAGGATGAACTGGTTGGATATCCTTGCAGTCCAAGGGACTCTCAAGGATCTTCTCCAATACCACAGTTCAAAAGCATCAAGTCTTCTGCACTCAGCTTTCTTCACAGTCCAACTCTCACATCTATACATGACCATTGGAAAAACCATAACCTTGACTAGACAGACCTTTGTTGGCAAAATAATGTCTCTGCTTTTTAATATGCTATCTAGGTTGGTCAGAACTTTCCTTCCAAGGAGTAAGTGTCTTTTAATTTCCTGGCTGCAATCACCATCTTCAATAATTTTGGAGCCCCCCAAAATAGTCTGTTACTGATTCCACTGTTTCCCCATCTATTTCCTATGAAGTGATGGGACCAGATGCCATGATCTTAGTTTTCTGAATGTTGAACTTTAAACCAACTTTTTCACTCTCCTCTTTCACAGTAAACTATACAAAAAAGATCTTCATGACCCAGATAACCATGATGTTGTGATCACTCACCTAGAGCAAGACTTCCTGGAATGCTAAGTCAAGTGGGCCTTAGGAAGCATCACACGAACAACACTCGTGGAGATGATGGAATTCCAGTTGAGCTATCTCAAACCCTAAAAGATGATGCTGTGAAAGTGCTGCACTCAATATGCCAGCCAATTCAGAAAACTAAGCAGTGGCCACAGGACTGGAAAAGTTCAGTTTTCATTCCAATCCCAAAGAAAGGCAATGTCAAAGAATATTCAAGCTACCACACAATTGCACTCATCTCACATGCTAGCAAAGTAATGCTCAAAATTCTCCAAGCCAGGCTTAAGCAATACATGAACAGTGAACTTCCAGATGTTCAAGCTGGTTTTAGAAAAGGCAGATGAACCAGAGATGAAATTACCAACATCTGTTGGATCATCAAAAAAGTAAGAGAATACTAGAAAAATATCTACTTCTGCTTTATTGACTATGCCAAAGCCTTTGACTGTGTGGATCACAACAAACTGTGGAAAATTTTGAAAGCAATGGGAATACCAGATTACCAGACCTGCCTCTTGAGAAACCTGTATGTAGGTCAGGAAGCAACAATTAGAACTGGACATGGAAGAACAGACTGGTTCCAAATAGGAAAAGGAGTATGTCAAGGCTGTATATTGTCATCCTGCTTATTTAACTTATATGCAGAGTATATCATGAGAGATGCTGGGCTGGAAGTAGCACAAGCTGGAATCAAGATTGCTGGGAGAAATATCAATAACCTCAGATATGCAGACGACACCATCCTTATGGCAGAAAGTGAAGAAGAACTAAAGAGCCTCTTGATGAAATTGAAAGAGGAGAGTGAAAACCTTGGCTTAAAGCTCAACATTCAGAAAACTAAGATCATGGCATCTGGTTCCATCACCTCATGGGAAATAGATGGGGAAAACAGGGGAAACAGTGACTGACTTTATTTGTCAGGGCTTCAGAATCACTGCGGATGGTGATTGCAGCCATGAGATTAAAAGATACTTACTCATTGGAAGGGAAGTCATGACCAACCTAGATAGCATATTAAAAAGCAGAGACGCTACTTTGCCAACAAAGGTCCATCTAGTCAAGGCTATGGTTTTTCCAGTAGTCATGTATGAATGTGAGAGTTGGACTATAAAGAAAGCTGAACACTGAAGAATTGATGCTTTTGAACTGTGGTGTTGGAGAAGACTCATGAGAGTCTTTGGACTTCAAGGAGATCCAACCAGTCTATCTGAAAGGAAATCAGTCCTGGGTGTTCATTGGAAGGACTGATGTTGAAGCAGAAACTCCAATATTTTGACCACCTGATGCAAAGTGCTGACTCATTTGCAAAGACCCTGATGTTGGGAAAGATTGAGGGCAGGAGGAGAAGGGGATGACAGATGGTTTGATTGCATCACTGACTCGATGGACATGAGTTTGGGTAAACTCCGGGAGATGGTGATGGACAGGGAGGCCTGGTGTGCTGTGGTTCATGGAGTCGGAAAGAGTCGGTTACAACTGAGTGACTGAACTGAACTGATGGTTGCACAAGAACTTGTAACTACTTTATCCCCCTACTCATTCTATGTTTCCTTTATATTCAGCTAGCATTTTGGCTTGTTTGGTTGTTTGTGCATTAGAGTAATCCAAAACTGTATCCCTGAAGGATGCAAGCCACTCTCAGATCTGCCTCTATTGTAATTTTACTTTGTTGATCACATGGCAGGATTTCCTTCTTGGCTCAGTGGTAAAGAATCTCCCTGCAATGCAGGAGGTGATACAGGCTTGTCCTTGAGTCAGAAGGATCCCCTGGAGAAAGAAATGGCAGCCCACTCCAGCATTCTTGCCTCAGAAATCCCATAGACAGAGGAGCCTGGTGGGCTACAGTTCATGGGGTGGCAAAAGAGTCACACATGACTTAGCAACTAAACAACAATGTTAACAGCAATCATAGGGCAGAGCAGTACTCAGAGGGCCCCAAGTTATCATCTGAGTGGTTTCTATGATTAAAACTCATTTTGTCCTCAGAACTCCTTCAGGAGATAGGCCATCTATAATACATTTTGTGTGAATATTCTTTTTATTTGCTTCCACAATGGAATTGCTACATTACCAACATTCAATGATTTTAAATATCTAAAAGACCTAATTTTCTTGAAATTCTATTTGAGATATAATCTAAATTCCTTATGCTGCAACTTATGTTCACTTCTTCTAGGCAGTTTCAGAAGAATTAGAGAATATAGTATAACATTCTCTGTATAATTGTCTGTCATATTCTTAAGAGATAATTCTAACTTATCTCTTGGTTTCCCAGTCTTTGGGCTAAATAATTACAGTCCCTTTAACCTTCTTTTTGAGGTCATATTCTTAATCCTTTAATCATTTAGGAACTCTCTTTTAATCCTCTGTAAATTCCCTTTTAAGTTACAGAGGCAAAACGAAATGCGTTACCCATGAAAGGTTTTTAAGCATGCTGCGTTGCTGAGTATAATGGGAGATTTATCTCATGGTATCAACACATTCTTCTTCTCACCATGACCAGTATTGCACTGTTTTTATAACTAAGGAATGACATTGTGCACTCATGTTCATCTTGTTAGTTCATCTTGTTACCCACTGCTAATGAATATGAACTGGAGAACCGAAGATGTCACTTCATAGGATCAAATGTGAATTATACATTCACAATAAAAGAATAATCATGCAAATCCAGTGACCTTCCTCAATAATGAAATGACTATCAGTTATAGCTTACTCTGGGTATATTATCTACCAGTGTGGGAGTTTGAGGTTCACATTATCGCCTATGACTATAATAAAAGATCTGGGCAGCCCAATGTGGAGCAGAAAGAGATGGGTGGATTAATTTTAAATTAAGCCGTATGCTTCTAACATATGCCTGAAAGTAATCCTGTGCTACTCAAACACTCAAACTAAAAATTATATTGTTAAGATAACAGTTTTATAATATTTTTACCACCAAAAGGAGAAGCATGTATGCAACCTTCTTATGAATTCTCTCAAAAGCTTCCTACACAGAGGTTCCCAAATGCCAGTCAGGACAGAGTCAAAAGGCTACACAAAAATTATCTGAGACCTTTTCTTGTTTGTTTTAAAACTTTACTTCTTGAAAAAATCATAGTATCTCAAGAAGTTTAGGAAATATATGAGGTATAATGCAGCCTTTACCCAGCCTCACACAAAATTAATATCTAGCATCACCACAGTGTGGGCTTCCCAGGGTGCACAGTGGTAAGGAATCCACATGCCAATGCAGGAGACACAGTTTTGATTCCTGGGTCAGGAAGATCTTCTAGAGTGGGACAGAGCCACCCACTCCAGTATTTTTGTCTGAACAACTCCACAGACAGAGCAACATGGCAGGCTACCATCCATGGGGTCACAAGGAGCTGAACATGACTGAACGACTGAGCATGCACGGACACGTCACTAGAGGATATCAAAACCAGGAAATTGAAATTGATACACTCCAGGCAGCTTAATCTGATTTAACCTGTTATACATCCCTTAGTGTATATAATGCATGTGTGCACACACATGTGCATGCACACACAAACATACCTTTTGCAATTTTTTCATCTGTATAGCTTCTTATAATCTTTACCACAATCAAGATACTTAACTGCATCCAGGACAAGCCCTATTCATGCTACTCCTTTCCAGTTACATTCTCTTCTCCTACTGTCTGTCTCTAAACTTTAGCAATTACTATTCAGCAAACAGTATTTGCTAAAATTATTAGTATTTAGCAAATGCTAATCTATCCTCCATATGTTAAATTATTCTACTTTATATATGTTGTATAAGTTAAAACATAAAGTAAGCATACTTTTAAAAATAGGATTCCAGTGCCTCAGAACCAAGAGATTTTGATTAAGTAGATCTGAAATAAAAGAATGGAATTCACATTTTTAAAAGTTATTAAAGGATTTTAGCAGTTCACTTAGTGTAGATACCACTAGGATGACTGGCAAATGACAGAATTAAGGGTCTAATGAGTAAGACTCATTCATAATATTTTGGGTAGTTATATAATATTAAGTATCCAGAGAAGATGTTGCAGATATCACTTCACAAGCTGCTGGGAAATTTTTCAAATATTGGATTTTTACATGCAATATAATAAAATCATAATTTAATTCATAGTTCATTCTAACACATTATATGAACAAAATAATTAAAAAATTTCAGCCTATTCATTTGAAATTGTTTGTTGGGAACTACTAATGTAAAATACTAAAGTTCAATCCTTACATATCCTTTAAATTAATGGAGAACCTTTATAAATCAACCCTTAAAACTTATAATAAAACAGAGATACATAAATATTAACATATACCTAAAGGTGAAACACCAGAGAAGGCAAGGGCAACCCACTCCAGTACTCTTGCCTGGAAGATCCCATGGACGGAGGAGTCTGGTAGGCTGCAGTCCATGGGGTTGCTGGGAGTCAGATACGACTGAGCGTCTTCACTTTCACTTTTCACTTTCATGCATTGGAGAAGGAAATGGCTACTCACTCCAGTATTCTTGCCTGGAGAATTCCAGGGACCGGGAAGCCTGGTGGGCTGCCGTCTATGGGGTCGCACAGAGTCAGACACGACTGAAGTGACTTAGCAGCAGCAGCAAAGGTCAAACACTTGCAGGTGACAAAATTGTCTATATAGAAAATTCAAAACCACCTGCAAATAACTCAATTAAGCTCATCAAAGTTCAGAATTTTAATAATCGATGTACAAAATCAATTGTATTTGTATATTCTGCTCATGCAAAGAGTTGACTCATTGGAAAAGACCCTGATGCTGGGAGGGATTGGGGGCAGGAGGAGAAGGGGAGGACAGAGGATGAGATGGCTGGATGGCATCACCGACTCGATGGGCATGAGTTTGAGTAAACTCTGGGAATTGGTGATGGACAGGGAGGCCTGGCGTGCTGCGATTCATGGGGTCGCAAAAAATCATACACGACTGAGTGACTGAACTGACTGACTGAACTGATTCTGCAATGAACATATATAAACAAAAGTTGAATATACAATGCTGCTGCTGCTGCTAAGTCACTTCAGTCGTGTCCGACTCTGTGCGACCCCATAGACGGCAACCCACCAGGCTCCCCCGTCCCTGGGATTCTCCAGGCAAGAACACTGGAGTGGGGTGTCATTGCCTTCTCCGTGAGTATACAATACTATTCACTTAATTCAAAAACAAGAAAATACACAAAATTCTAACAAAGCATGTACAGAAATACTATATACTGAAAATTACAAAATAGTGTTGAAGGAAGTAAAAGATGACCTAACTAAATGGAAAGTTATATTGTCAATTGAAAGTCTCTAAAGAGAAAAGACATTAATTCTTCCCCATCAGTATTCAAGCAATATTATGTAAACATTGGTAAGATTATTCTAAAAGTAATCATGGAAAGGAAAGGAACTAAAATTACTTAAACAAAATTTAAAAAAAAAAGAAGAAAAAGAAAGAGTGGGAGGAATCACTATAATTTTAAGATTTACACATAGTTGGAGTAATCAAGAATGTGTGGTACAGGTGGATGAATAGACACACAGATCAATGGAAAAAAATAAATAAGCTATATATGTGTATACACACCAAATATGGCCAACTGATTTTATGCTATGGAGCAAAAGCAGGTCACAGGAAGAAGTCTTGTCTTTTCAACAAATGATGTTAAAACGATAGGATACCCATATTCAGAAAAGAGAAAAGAGAGAGGGGGAAAAAAAAAAAAAAAACACTAAGAGAGAGTGAGAACATAAAGAAGAGAGAAGAGAAAAGAAAAAAAGAACTTCACCCTAAAAGTTTGCACGTTTTAGGGTGTGACCTTTGCAACCTTACACATTTGCAAATATGAACTAAAAATGAATTGCAGATGTAAATGTAAAACTTAAATATACAAAAATGTAATGGAAAATAGACTAGAAACACTTAAAGACCAGGGTTTGGGGAAAACTTCTTAGTCATAACAGTCTATAACCAAATATACAATTCAAAAAAAAAAAAAAAAAAAGAAAGAAAGAAAATGTGATAAATTGGATTTCATTTAAAATATAATTTTCCCCAATGAAAGAGTCTACCAAAAGAATGAAAATAAGATGTACATATTGGAAGAAAATATATTCAAATCACATGATAAAAGACTTGAAGCTAGAATATACAAATGATTCTCAAAATGGAGCTTTTTTAAAAAACCAAATAAGTCTATTAGATTTTATTGGTAGAAATAATATATATATTTCTTTCTTCATTTATTTTTATTAGTTGGAGGTTAATTGCTTTGCAATATTGTAGTGGTTTTTGTTATACATTGACTTGAATTAGCCATGGTAATTTTATTGGTAGAAATAATATTGAAAGTAGTAATAAAAAAATTGTAATCTTACACTTCCCAAGAGCAACAAACAGCACTCTTGCTTAGAATACTGTTTCCAATAATCAATTAATTGAAAATAAATTTGATAAATCATATACTAGTACTTGAATGGACAAAAAATGATTTTGTAGAGAGGAAAGCCAGAAACATAATCAATCAAGATATTACATTCATAAGAAACTAAAATGTATTATGTTTAGCAGATGATACAAATATTGTAATTTTGGTGATACACTTCTCATATATCACTATTTTGCTGCATTTTATAGATAATAATATAACTTTAGAGAAAAATGAAGAAATGTATAGGTAAAACATGGTGGAAGTTAAAAAGAGAGAGAGATTATAATCTATTGAATGTATAGAGAAGGATTGATGAAGTAGGAAAAATTGGGAATGTGCTAAAGAAGACAGACTTGATATTAGAAAAATGAGAGCAAAGCTATAAACATAAGAAAAGATTGTGGCAAGGATTACAGGACCCATGAAAGTAAAATCAGAAAGGTGATTTGGAGTCTAACTGCTGAGTGTCTGAGAAACAAGTCAATTTCTTTTAGTCTTATTCTGCAGACAATGGGAGTTCAGCAGAGGTTTTCTACAATAAACTGTTTATAAGACCAACTTTAGAAAAGATTCATTTAGTAACTGTGTGCATAATGAATTAGAGGACAAAGAGATTAATAATAGCTCAACAGAAAGCAAATTTGACCATTCAGAAATAAAAAAAAAAATGAAGATTTAAACTAGGTTGTTGGATGCAATAATAAATTGATGATAAATGAAACAGTAAGAGCTATGCAGATTAGCTAGGGAGTAGAAAAAAATCTCTGATGATAGTAGATCTCTGTCCAGATAAGAACTGTCAAAATTCAGGACTGAAAAGCAAAACATTGTTAAAATAGAAGAATAAAAGGACCTACTATATATCACTGAGAACTCTGTGCAATGCTATGTGGCACCCTTATTAGAAGAGGAATTTAGGGGAAATTTGGTACATATATATGTATGGCTGAGTAACTGTGCTGTACATCTGAAAATATCATAATTTTTAATTGTCTATACTCCAATATAAACTAAAAAGTTGATTTCAAAAAGATCAGTGCATAGTGATAAAATAGAAATAGTAAATATGGACTGATCGTTCAAGAAGTTTTATGACTAGAAGAGAATGAACAGTTGAAGAGTTGACTAAAAGATTTTATCATGATAGGAGACACAAGTTAGAAAAGTAAACAGGAAGCTTCAGTGGAGATTGGCTACCTACTCCAGTATCCTGGCCTGGAGAATCCCATGGACTGTATAATCCATGGGGTTGAAAAGAGTCAGATACGACTTTCATTTTTCACTTTCAGTAGAGATGGAGAGAATCAAATGCCAGGAAGAAAGTGATGTACAAAAGCAAAACTTCCAAGAAAGGAGATAGCTTTGAAGACCCAGCAGAGTGATTTGTCTTGGATAGAATAAATGATAAATATTCTACTGAGATGACAGAAAAGGATATCAAGGTCCCGTAAACTTTGTGAGAAAAAATGATACGTGGACTCCTACCAGACTGTGTCAATATTATCAAATAAATGGGGAATTAATTAGACAAAATGGCAAGTGTGAAGTCAAGAGCTCAATGAAGTTAAAAAATGTTTAAATAAAATCACTTTGTAGGGGGGTGGAGGAAACTGTAGAGTAGATTTCCATTAAAGTTCCCACCCCCACCCCAAATCCTGAATTAAAGTGTAATATACTCAAGATAAAATATCATATACTGTAATCTGCTCCATAATATTGAAAGCCTATCATATTGCAAAGAAATATGATACAGTTAATATATAATAAAGTGGAATTATATTCCTATTTTTCTATCCCAACTCTTAAATACAATTCTAAAGTGCAAGTCACACTGAAAAATATATAGTTACAATACTAAATTTTTGCATTATACTTGAACCCATTCATGTAATACTGACGCTTTCCAATAATTCTATCATTTAAAGATCTCATGAGACGGTGTCACCCTTGCTTAATTTCTGAGGGATCAGTGAAACTTTTTTATCCTATGAAACTTTTCTTTATCTCAGTGTTCTGAGAAGTTCTAGGGAACTCCTTTGGTGACAGTAGAAGCAAATTATTTCTAAGAGTTTCCCACATATAGTGAATTTGATTTCATATTGATTTCCCTATAGATCATCTGTAATTTAATATAAATGGATTTGCTTGAGCTAAACTATAGCTTCCAAATGACTGTGCTATAGGAAAATGCATTTGTATATTGCTTCATTTTGGTTCAACCTCACAAGTAAATCTTCTTACTTTATATTCTTGGCATCTCCCAATCAGAGAACAAGCCATAAAAGTATGTCGTCTTAGTTGTATTGCTTCACTGTTTTTCTCAGATATACCCACAGCTGCATTTCAGTTTTATTTCATTTGGGAAAAGGTAAAAATGCCAAAGAAAGAACAGGCTGGAACAAAAGAACAAATAGAATAAACAGATAAATTGAGAAAAGTATTCAAATGAGTCATTTCCCATTCTTACATAGTCTTAACTATAAGAATTTTGTCCATTTGTCTTAACTGTAAGATTGCCATCGATCAGATACATGTCTTTTATTCAACATATTTTGTAAAGACTAAGAAAAGCAAACATAACATTATGTTAAGAAGAGCAAAATCAGTAATAGAGCCTACCAAAAGTTTATTGCAATGTCTAGATATCTTAATCTTCCTAATACATCTTCCAAGTTAGATATATTCCATGGTGAACTTCCATATGTATAAGAAAATATTTTTCTCATTCTAACATTAACCAAATAAATAATAAATTTGATAAAACAGTTCAGTTCAGTTCAGTTCAGTTGTTCAGTCATGTCTGACTCTTTGCAACCCTGTGGACTGCAGCAGACCAGGCTTCTGTGTCCATCACCAGCTCCCAGAGTTTACTCAAACTCAAGTCCATCGAGTCGGTGATGCCATCCAACCATCTCAACATCTGTTGTCCCCTTCTCCCCCCACGTTAATAATTCCCACCATCACAGACTTTTCCGATGAATCAGTCTTACACATCAGATGGTCAAAGTATTGGAGTTTGTTTCAGCATCAGTTCTTCCAATGAATATTCAGGACTGATTTCCTTTAGGATGGACTGGTTGGGTCTCCTTGCAGTCCAAGGGACTCTCAAGAATCTTCCAATACCATCTTTTCTTTGGGGCGTCAATTCTTCGGGGCTCAGACTTCATTACAGTCGAACTCACATCCATACATGACTACTGGAAAAACCATAGCTTTGACTAGATAGGCCTTGTTGGCAAAGTAATGTCTCTGCTTTTTAATATGCTGTCTAGCTTGATCATAACTTTTCTTCCAAAGAGCAAGTGTATTTTAATTTCATGGCTGAAGTCAGGATCTGCAGTGATTTCAAGGCCAAAAAAATAAAGGCTGTCACTGTCCATTGTTTCCCCATCTATTTGCCATAAAGTGATGGGACCAGATACCATGATTTTAGTTTTCTGAATGTTGAGTTTTAAGTCAACATTTTCACTCTCCTCTTTCAATTTTATCAAGAGGCTGTTTAGTTCTTCACTTTCTGCCTTAAGTATGGGGTCATCTACATATCTGAAGTTATTGCTACTGCTCCCAGCAGTCTTTATTCCAGCCTGTGCTTCATCCACTCTAGCATTTCTCAGGATGCACTCTGCATATGAGTTAAATAAACTGGGTGACAATATACAGCCTTGACGTACTTCTTTCCCTACTTGGAACCAGTCTGTTGTTCCATGTCCAATTCTAACTGTTGCTTCTTGACCTGCATACAAGTTTCTCAAGAGGCAGGTCAGGTGGTCTGGTATTACCATCTCTTTCAAAATTTTCCAGTTTATTCTGAGCCACACAGTCAAAGGCTTTAGTGTAAACAATAATGCAGAAGTAGATGTTTTTCTGGAACTCTCTTGCCTTTTTGACAGATGTTGGCAATTTGATCTCTGATTCCTCTGCCTTTTGTAAAGCCAGCTTGAACATCTGGAAATTCACAGTTCGTGTACTGATGAAGCCTGGCTTGGAGAATTTTGAGCATTACTTTGCTAGTGTGTGAGATGAGTGCAAATGCGTGGTAGTTTGAACATTCTTTGACATTGCCTTTCTTTGGGATTGGAATGAAAACTAACATTTTCCAGTCCTGTGACCACTGCTGAGTAATCCATTTGCTGGCATATTGAGTGCATCACTTTCACAGCATCATCATTTAGGGCTTGAAATAACTCAACAGGAATTCCATCTCCTCCACTAGCTTTGTTTGTAGTGATGCTTCCTAAGGCCCACTTGACTTCACATTCCAGGATGTCTGGCTGTAGGTGAGTGATCACACTATCATGGTTATCTGGGTCATGAAGATCTTTTTTGTATAGTTCTGCTGTGTATTGTTGCCACCTCTTCTTAATATCTTCTGCTTCTGTTAGGTCTATAGCATTTCTGTCATTTATTGTGCCCATCTTTGCATGAAATACCTAATACATGGTATCTCTAATTTTCTTGAAGAGATCTCTAGTCTTTCTCATTATATTGTTTTCCTCTATTTATTTGTGTTGAACACTGAGCAAGCCTTCTGTATCTCACCTTACCATTCTTTGAAGCTCTACATTCAAATGGGTATATCTTTCCTTTTCTCTTTGCCTTTTGATTCCCTTCTTTTCACAACTATTTGTAAGGCCTCCTCAGACAACCATTTTGCCTATTTGCATTTCTTTTTCTTGGGCATGGTCTTGATCACTGCCTCCTGTATAATGTCACAAACCTATGTCCATAGTTCTTCAGGTACTCTGTCTATCAGATCTAATCTCTTGAATCCATTTGTCACTTTCACTGTATAATATAAGGATTTGATTTCAGTCATACCTGAATGGTCTAGTGGTTTTCCCTACTTTCTTCAATTTAAGTCTGAATTTGGCAATAAGGAGTTCATGATCTGAGCCACCTTTAGCTCCTGGTCTTGTTTTTGCTGACTGTATATAGCTTCTTCATCTTTGGCTGCAAAGAATATAATCAATCTCATTTCATTAATGACCTTCTGTTGATGTCCATGTGTAGAGTCTTCTCTTGTGTTACTGGAAGAGGGAGTTTGCTATGACCATTCTCTTTGCAAGATTCTATTAGCCTTTGCCCAGCTTCATTCTGTACTCCAAGGCCAAATTTTCCTGTTACCACATGTGTTTCTTGACTTCCTGCTTTTGCATTCCAGTCCCATAATGAAAATGACATCTTTTTTGGGAGTTAGTTCTAGAAGGTCTTGTCGGTCTTCACAGAACCATTCAACTCGGCTTCTTCAGCATTACTGGTTGGGGCATAGACTTGGATTACCGTGATATTGAATGGCTTGCCCTGGAAACAAACAGGGATCAGTCTGTCGTTTTTGAGATTGCTTCCAAGTACTGCACTTCAGACCCTTTTGTTGATTATGATGGCTACTCCATTTCTTCTTAGGGATTCTTCCCCAGAGTAATAGATATAATGATCATCTGAGGTAAATTCACCCATTCTAGTCCATTTTAGTTTGCTGATTCCTAAAATGCCAATGTTCACTCTTGCTATCTCCAGTTTGACCACTTCCAACTTGCCTTGATTTCTGGACCTAACATTCCAGGTTCCTATGTAATATTGCTCTTTAAAGCATCAGACTTTATTTCCATCACCAGTCACCTTCACAACTGGGTGCTGTTTTTGCTCTGGTTCCATCTCTTCATTTTTTCAAGAAAGCAGGTTGAACAGATAAGCACCTCACTAAGAATTATAAATAATTAAAATTCATAAAGGATCTATGTCAGTTACTTGTGACATCTATGTCAATTACTTATGATTAAAATCACAGACCCTAAATCCACAAATATAAATAATCTCTATCAAATGGTTTTCCACACTCTTTAAAACAAAGTACTGCAGATGGAAGGTACCAGTGGGAGAAAACATACAATTTTAGGGCTAGAATGAGAAAGAGGAGAAAGTAAAATAATTAGAACCAAGCATGAGCATAATTTCAAACAGAAAGATGGAGTATATACTGATTCTCAGTGTCCAAGGTGAGAGTGTCAATAGTGTTGGAAGGCTACAAGCAGTATCAAGATAGATGTACTCAGGGGGTAAAAAATTTGAAGAACAGATATTGAATAGACTAAAAAGCGAAGGAGGAATTAAGGAAGAGATATTATAAATCCTGTGAAGAAAATATAGCTTTATTTATGTATACAAATTGTCTAAAATACTCTAGTAAAATAATTATTGAGTGGCGAGTGGCAGCTGTGGGGAGCTACCCCACATCCAAGGTCAGGACTTGCGTCAGAGAGGAGATATCCCACGTCCAAGATAAGGAGCAGTGGCTGTGTTTTGCTGGAGCAGCTCTGAAGAGATGCCCCACATCCAGGGTAAGAGAAATCTCAGTAAGATGGTAGGCACCGAGAGAGGGCATCAGAGAGCAGACATTGCACAGGAGCCAGGGAGCAAGATCATCCCCAGGAAAAACAAATGGAAAAAACCAAAATGGCTGTCTGAGGATGCCTTACAAATAGCTGTGAAAAGAAGAAGATTGAAAAGCAAAGGAGAGAAGGAAAGATATCCATTTGAATGCAGAGTTCCAAAGAATAGCCAGGAGGGATAAGAAAGGCTTCCTCAGTGATCAGTGTGAAGAAATAAAGGAAAACAGCAGAATGGAAAAGACTAGAGATCATTTCAAGAAGATTAGAGATACCAGGGGAACATCTCATGCAAAGATGGGCTCAATAAAGGACAGAAATTGCATGGACCTAACAGAAGCAGATCTTAAGAAGAGGTAACCAGAACACACAGAACAACTGTACAAGAAGGATCTTCATGACCCAGATAATCACAAAGGTGTGATCACTCACCTAGAGCCAGATATCTTGGAATGTGAAGTCAAGTGGGCCTTAGGAAGCATCACTATGAACAAAGCTAGTGGAGGTGATGGAATTCCAGCTGAGCTCTTTCAAATCCTAACAGATGATGATATGAAAGTGCTGCACTCAATATGCAAGCAAATTTGGCAGTAGTGGACATGGGGCTGGAAAAGGTCATTTTTCATTTCAATACCAAAGAAAGGCAGTGCCAAAGAATGCTCAAGTTACCACACAATTGCACTCATCTCACACACCAGCAAAGTAATGCTCAAAAGTCTTCAAGCCAGGCTTCAGTAATACATGAACATGAACTTCCAGATGTTCAAGCTGGCTTTACAAAAGGCAGAGGAACCAGAGATCAAATTGCCAACATCTGAGGGATCATCAAAAAGCAAAAGAGTTCCAGAAAACCATCTATTTCTGCTTTATTGACTATGACAAAACTTTTGACTGTGTGGATCACAATAAACTGTGGAAAATTCTGAAAGAGATGGGAATACCAGACCACGTGGCCTGTCTCTTGAGAAACCTGTATGCAGGTCAGGAAGCAACAGTTGAACTGGACACGGAACAACAAACTGGTTCCAAATAGAAAAAGGAGTATGTCAAGGCTATATATTGTCACCCTGCTTATATGACTTATATACACAGTACATCATGAGAAACACTGGACTGGATGAAGCACAAGGTGGAATCAAGATTGCCAGGAGAAATATCAATAACCTCAGATATGCAGATGACACCATACTTATGGCAGAAATTGAAGAAAAACTAAAGAGTCTCCTAATGAAAGTGAAAGGGGAGAGAGAAAATTTTGGCTTAAAGCTCAATATTCAGAAAACTAAGATCATGGCATCCCATCACTTTATGGCAAATAGATGGGGGAAATAGTGCAGACAGTGGCTAACTTTATTTTTTTGGGCTCCAAAATCACTGCAGATGGTGATTGCAGCCATGAGATTAAAAGATGCTTACTCCTTGGAATGAAATTTATGACCAACCTAGACAGCATATTATAAAACAGAGAAATTACTCTGCCAACAAAGGTCTGTCAACGCTATTGTTTTTCCAGCAGTCATGTATGGATATGAGAGTAAAGTAAAGTAAATTCGCTCAGTCGTGTCTGACTCTTTGCGACCCCATGGACTGTAGCCTACCAGGCTCCTCTGTCCATGGGATTTTCCAGGCAAGAGTACTGGAGTGGCTTGCCATGTCCTTCTCCAGGGGATCTTCCCAACACAGGGATCGAACCTGGGTCTCCAACATTGCAGACATTGCAGACATTGCTTTACGGTCTGAGCCACCAGGAAACACATGGATGTGAGAGTTGGACTATATAGAAAGCTGAGAGCTGAAGAAGTGATGTTTTTGAACTGTGGTGTTAGAGAAGACGCTGGAGAATCCTTTGGGCTGCGAGGAGATCCAACCAGTGCATCCTAAAGGAGATCAGTCCTGGGTGTTCATTGGAAAGACTGATGTTGAAGCTGAAACTCCAATCCCTTGGCCACCTGATGCGAAGAGCCACTCATTTGAAAATATCCTGATGCTGGGAAAGATTGAGGGAGGGATTAGAAGGGGACTACAGAGGATGAGATGATTGGATGGCATTACCGTCTCAATGGACATGAGTTTGGGTAAGCTCCGGGAGTTGGTGATGGACAGGGAGGCCTGGAATGCTGAAGTCCATGGTGTCACAAAGAGTCAGACAAGACTGAGGGACTCTACTGAACTAAGCCATTATAAATGATTTTCCATCAAAACCGTTGAAACACTGTTATGTGCAACACTGGAATAATTAATTAAATTTTTCATGACATCTCCAAATAACTCAATTCCTAATAGGAACAAGTTGCTAATGGAAAGAATGATAAAGTCAGAAACAAACAACTTTTGTAAGGAATGTTGTGTTCTAAAGGAAAAACCTAGGAGTTTCTAAGCAATGGAAGTACTTTTCATATATTCATTCAACTGAAAGGGCATATTTAATGACTAGCTTGAGAGATGATATTAAACAGTGACATTTATCTTTGAGACGTCTGCAATAATAATGTGTAATAACATAATAAGATGTAATCATATTATATATTATAGTTAGTAACATATAATTCACATATTATGCGTGTAGATAGTATAGAGGTATAACATCTAGCCTATTCTGACTATCACAGAAATGTTACTATTTAGGGAAGAGTTAGCTCAGAAGACCTGGGTTGGTCAAGACCACACCCTTTTGCAAGAGACGTCTGTTTTCAGTACTAGTCATTGATCGTCTGTGAATTGAGCTCCTGGAATATTCTGTTTGGTAATAGTGTTTAATTATGACTGAAGCCTGGAATCACAGTGTACCAGTTTGTCCAGATTAGTTTATACCAGCAATGTAATATATGGTAAATGCATACTTTCTCCTCAGGGGTCTGGAGCTAGAGTAACTGAGGCCAGTCACTCAATTCCTGCATGGCTAAATAAGTGACTCAGACATAAAATAAAATCCTTGGACACCCAAGCTCAAGTGCACTTCCCTCCTTGGCAACACTTAACATATGTTGTCATATGTCATTGCAGGGTTAAGCATGCCCTAGAGGACAACACTGGGAGATACAACCTGGGAGCTTTTACTTGGGTTCCTCTAGATTTTGCCCATGCATCTCTTACCTTTTTGATTTTATTAGCATTTTTTTTTTTTTTTTTTGGCTATAAAAACCGTCACCATGAGTGGAATTGAATAATACCAAAAAACCATCAAAGCTGAGGATGGTTGTGGGGCACCTAAACATAGGCATCTATTAGTGGGGGTGTTTCCACAGCAAAAATCTAGAATATATGTGGCTTCATCTTAGGGGCTAGGCAGTAAATGACACTTGTATCAGAGGGTGGAAGGATGACAATACATTTTATGTTGTATGAGCATACTTGGCAAATTTTCCTATAATATTTATGGCTGATAATTTGACTAATGCACTTATAGCTTCTAGGGAAAAGTCTTAAGATAGAATTATATAGCATAATTGGTGTTTGAAGCTCTTTAAAATTATTATAAAAGATAATCTTAAAATCAGTCAGAGTGTAAGAAGAAATAAAAATTCTCAGCAATATTTCAGAAATTAGTAAATTTAGAATAAGCATCTTTCTTTTAACCTCAAATAGTGAAATTAAATTTGGGAAATAGTTAAGCAGTAAAATCTGACTAAAATTCAGCTTTCCAGAAAGGGTCAAATAAAAAGTATTGTGAATCTAACAATCCCTGGATTGAATTGGAGACTATGATACCAATATATCTGCTTATTTTAACATGAATGTCTCAGGGACAAGGACTAAACACAAGTCTCCCCCATCAAAACCTCTGAGGTCCAATTCAACTGAAGATAAAAAGAGACATGTGGACAAGAAGACAAAGAATTGTCCTACAGGAAATCATAGAATTAGAGAGAACAAGATGGCGGAGGAGTAGGTGGATGTGGAGAACATCTCTCTCCATGGATACATCAGGAATACACTTTCAGACACAGGAGTGCGTTCAGAGCACCAGCAGAGAGCAGACAGGTGCACCTGACCAGTGGAAAAGAATATATAGACCCACACAAAACACAGTAGGATGAAGGAACTGGGGAAAAACAGGAGTGTTAGTAGGACTGAACCTGCCCTCGGCGGGTGGGGGAACAGAAGCAAGGGTTCAATACCCACATCAGGGAAATTATTTGAGTCAGAGGAGAAACATTTAAGGCTGAGAATGAAACAGCTGATCTGTAGCAGCCTAAATGAAATGAGAATCAGACAGTCCTTGGCCCAGTCATATATACCCAGACAGGGATGCAGATCCCCTGGAAGGTGCAGCGGCTGGGAGCTGGAGTTTAGGGATTGTGGAGCAATCCCTGGGCAAGGGCTGCTGTTGATTGCAGAGAAACAGATTGAGGGGATGTGGGGGAGGAGATTATGGTGGGAAATGCCTGTGGAGGAAAGCTGGGCATCCATGGAAGCAAGGTGATACTGCTGAGTCATGCACAGGGAGTAGAGTCCTCACCATAGCCTCTCTCCCCCCACACGCCAGCATTGGCAGCTGAAAAAAGAGAGTCTGGCCCATCAGTGACCTGACTCACTGAACTACAGAGGGGGACCCCACCCAGGGTGCTTCTTTAAGTGACTGATGCACCGAACTACAGAGAAGGACCCCAGGCAAAGAAGCACTCTAAGCGCCTGAATGGGTGGAGCTACAGAGAAAGACTGGCTAAAGAGGCCTTCTGATCGCCAGCTACAAGAGGCTTGCAAAAAGACAGTGATAGGGTCATAACTCCTGTGGCAGAGGCAGCCCATGTCCACGCACACTTGGAACTGCCAGAATCCCCACAAGCCAAGCAGCTGTTCCACCTTCATGGTCAACTCTCCTTGGGGCAAATCTGCAACAGGTGAAAAATTCTTGTACCTATATGCGCAGGGTTGCTTCAGTAATGTCTGACTCTTTGCAACCCTGTGGACTGTGGACTGCCAGGCTTCTCTGTCAGGGAGGCGGGTTCTCCATGCAAGAATACTGAGCACATTGGCTAATACTGGTTGCCATACCCTTCTAGAGTGCTATTTTTCCTGCTGCCCTAGCTGCCAACTCCCCTGAGTACCTGGTGCTGCCAGAACCCCTGTGACCCAAGCAGCTGCACCATCTCCACACCTGACCCTCACAGGGTCAACCAAAGTCCTCCAGGGCAGCCTCAGGAGCAAACCCCAGTGGACAACCCACATTCAGAGCTGGAAATAAACCACAATTGAAACCCAGGGGCAGTGTGACTAAGGAATGAGACCCAAACCCTCCAACCAGCTCTACAAGCTGAAGATTAAATCAACATGATCAACTTGACAGACTCTGTGTTTATGGAATATATAGAAGGTCATTGAGAGCTCCCACAGAAACAAAACAAAACAAAACAAAAAAACTGCACTAATTCTGATAGCTGTGGACATTGGAGGGAAGAACACACAGGAGTGGGACCAGATTAGAATTTGAGCTGCCCCACAGCAGGCCCAGGGATCAGCACAGTGATAGAGGGCATCTAAGGGAGGTGAAGTGGACTGTGACTCCCAGCGAGGGAAAGGACACTGACAGCAGTGACTCAACAAAAACATTTATTATTCCTATGTTTTGACTTGTTCTGTAGATTCTTTTGGGTTTTTTTTTTTTTTTTTCTTTTTTTTTCCTTTTCTTCTCCCCTATTGTAGTTGTCGATTTTATTGGCACTTTGAAATCTATTAAGCTTTTGAGCTTTTTTTTTCCCCTCGTTTTTTTGTCAGTCACATTTTTTTATTGTTTTAAACCTCTGCCTCTATGCTGGGCTTTTGCAGCTCTGGGGAGTTTTCCTTTTTCTTTTCTCTCTCTTTCTCTCTCGCTCTTTTTTTTTTTTTTTTTTTTAATTTTAATTTTCAATTTTTTAAACTTATTATTTTTCTATATTTATTCTTTATTTGCTTTTCTTACTGTTCTTTTCCTCTTGCAGTTAATCTTTAATATATATAAATCTTCTTTATCTATCTCTAGCTTTGCATGTCTATTCTTTATTTTCTTTCTTTCTTTTCCTCTCAACATATCAGTTAGTTTTATTTTCATGGCTTTATTCCCCACTTGGCACCTTGCTTTAGTTTTTTTTTTTTTTTTTTCCAGTTTGTGCTTCAGTTAGTTTAGTTCTGGTGTACATAACTTTTGGTTTCCCTTATTCACTGAATCAATCTATTGTACATTATTTTTGTTGGACTGTTTTGATTTTGGTTATGGGTTTATATACATATGTGTATATTCAGTCACACTTTTTCTTGTGATTATAAACCTCTGCATCTTTTGCAGTTTTGGGCTTTTGCAAGAATACCTTAGAAGAAATTGTGTAGCCATGATAGTCAACAAAAGAGTCCAAAATGCAGTACTGGGATGCAATCTCAAAAATGACAGAATGATCTCTGTTCATTTCCAAGGCAAACCATTCAGTATCAAAGTGATCCAAGTCTGTGCCCTGATCAGTAATGCTGAAGAAGCTAAAGTTGAATGGTACTATTAAGAACTACAAAATCTTCTAGAACTAACACACAAAAATGATGTCCTTTTCATTATAGGGGATTGGAATATAAGAATAGAAGGTCAAGAAATACCTGGAGTAACAGGCAAATTTGGCCTTGGAGTGTACAATGAAGCAGGGCAAAGGATAATAGAATTTTGCCAAGAGAACACACTGGTCATAGCAAACACCCTCTTCCAGCAACACAAGAGAAGACTCTACACATGGGCATCACCAGATGGCCAACACCAAAATCAGATTATGTTCTTTGCAGCCAAACATGGAGAAGCTCTATATAGACATCAAAAACAAGACCAGGAGCTGACTGTGGTTCAGATCATGAACTCCTTATTGCCAAATTCAGACTTCAATTGAAGAAAGTGGGGAAAACCACTAGACCATTCAGGTATCACCTAAATCAAGTCCCTTACAATTATACAGTACAAGTGACAGATAGGTTGAAGGGATGAGATTTGATAGACAGTGTGCCTGAAGAACTATGGACAGAGGTTCGTGACATTGTACAGGAGGCAGGAATCAGAATATCCCAAAGAAAAAGAAACACAAAACAGCAAAATTGTTGTCTGATAAGGCCTTACAAGTAACTGTGAAAAGAAGAGAAGTGAAAAGCAAAGGAGAAAAGGAAAGACATATCTATTTGAATGCAGACTTCCAAAGAATAGCAAGGAGAGATAAGAAAGTCTTCCTCAATGATCAATTAAAGAAATTGAGGAAAACTATAGAATGAGAAAGACTAGAGATCTCTTCAAGAAAATTAGAGATCCAAAGGAACATTTCATGCACAGATGGGCACAATAAAGGACAGAAATGCTATGGACCTAACAGAAGCAGAAGATATTAAGAAGAGGTGGCAAGAATACATAGAAAAACTATACCAAAAAACATCTTCATGGTCCAGATAATCACAATGGTGTGATCACTCACCAAGAGCCAGACATCCTGAAATGTGAAGTCTACTGGGCCTTAGGATGCATCACTATGAACAAAGCTAGTGGAGGTGATGGAATTCCAGCTGAGTTACTTCAAATCCTAAAAGATATTGCTGTGAAAATGCTGCATTCAATATGCCAGCAATATGGAAAATTTAGCAGTGGCCACAGGACTGGAAAAGGTCAGTTTTCATTCCAATCCCAAAGAAAGGTAATGTCAAAGAGTGTTTAAACTACCACACAACTGCACTCATCTTACACACTAGCAAAGTAATGTTCAAAATTATCCAAGTCAGGGTTCAAAAGTATGTGAACCATGATTATCAGCTGTTCAAACTGGATTTACAAAAGGCAGAGGAAGAAGATATCAAATTTCAAACATCTGTTGGATCATCAAAAAAGCAAGAGAGTTCCAGAAAAACATCTATTTCTAGTTTATTGACTATGACAAAGCATTTGACTATGTGGATCACAACAACCTGGAAAATTCTTCAAGAGATGGAAATACTAGACTACCTGACTTGCCTCCTGAGAAATCTGTATGCAGTTCAGGAAGCAACAGTTAGAACTGGACATGGAACAACAGACTGGTTCCAAATTGGGGGAAGGATTACATCAAAGCTGTATATTGTCCCCCTGCTTATTTAACTTATATGCAGGGTGTGTCATGAGAAACGCTGGGCTGGATGAAGAACAAGCTGGAATCAAGATTGCCGGGAGAAATATCAATAACCTCATGTAGGCAGATTACACCTTCCATAAGGCAGATAGCAAAGAACTAAAGAGCCTCTTGATGAAAGTGAAAAAGGAGAGTGAAAAAGTGACTTAAAACTCAACATTCAGAAAACTAAGATCATGGCATCTGGTCACATCACTTCATGGCAAATAGATGGGGAAACAGTGCAAACAGGAACAGACTTAATCTTCTTAGGCTCCAAAATCACAGGAGATGGCGACTGCAGCCATGAAATTAAAAGATGCTTACTTTTTGGAATATAAGTTATGACCAACGTAGACAGCATGTTAAAAAGCAAAGCTATTACTTTGCCAACAAAAGTCTATCTAGTCAAAGCTATGTTTTTTCCAGTAGTCATGTATGGATGTGAGAGTTGGACTATAAAAAAGCTGAGTGCCAAAGAAATGATGCTTTTGAATTGTGGTGTTGGAGGAGACTGTTGAGAGTCCGTTGGACAGCAGGGATATCCAACCAGTCTATCCTAAAGGAAATCAGTTCTGCATATTCTTTGGAAGGACTGGTGCTGAAGCTGAAACTCTAATACTTTGGCCACCTGATGTAAAGAACTGACTCATTTGAAAAGACCCTGATGCTGGGAAAGGTTGAAGGTGTGAAGAGAAAGGGACAACAGGGGATGAGATGGTTGGATGGCATCACCGACTCTATGGTAACTTGAGTAATTTCTGCGTGTTGGTGATGGACTGGGAGTCCTGGCCTGCTGCAGTCCATGGGGTCACAAAGAGTCAGACATGACTGAGTGACTGAAGTGAACTAGCATAAGAGGCTTGGACTTAGATTTTTTTTTTTTTTTTCAGGTAATATTTGTATATTTGCTTCCAGATAGGCATATCAATTCTGATACCTTGATCACTGAATTGCTTGGCTTAGCATTTTATTATTTTTAATATGAAGCTTTCAATTATGATATTAAAACACTGGCATGATTATAGGTTCTCACAGAATGCAATTGGTTCTGTATGTATGTATTTATTTTTTCTTCCTGGAATTGAAAGAGCCAGAAATTCTCTTTGCCACCTGCTAGATTTTTCTAAGCCTACCTGGGTTTTCTTTGTTCTCCATTATTATTTGTTGCCTAGCATTTATCTCTACAGTTTCTATAAGCCTAAGGTCTGGTTTTTCATTTCCTGAGGGATAGAAAATGTGGTCCAAAATTCTATGTAAACAGAAATTTGGTGTGGGCATTGATCATTATTGAAGAAAATCAATAAGAAGAGCTGAAATTCAAATTTTCAGCTTAAAATTTCATATCTTTCCTCCTCAATGAGCATCTGTGCTGATTTACAGTACTTCTTGTTCTTATCTAATCTCTTCATTCATCTCCCTCCACAATTAGTCATGCTGTGCTAAGTTCTTCAGTAATGTCTGACTTTTTGTGACCCCATGGATTATAGATCACCAGGCCCCTCTGTCCATGGGATTCTTCAGTCAAGAAGACTGGAGTGGATTGCTGTGTCTTCCTCCAGGGGTCTTCCTGACCTGGAGAAGGGATTGCACCCGTGTCTCTTACGTCTCCTGCACTGGCAGAGGGTTGTTTGCCACTAGTTCCACCTGCAAAGCCCCCATTATTAGCCATAATCATCAGCTGACAACAGCAGGGAAATGGAATCCTGAACTCCACAATCACAAGGAACCAGATTCTGCAATAACCACTCCCAATGTCCCCAATAACCCAGTCCCTAGCAACCACAGTTACTAGTCTCTATTCCCAAGAGGACATAGATTTAGATTCCCCCATAAGTAATACCAGCGGTATGTCTTATCTGACTTTTTTTTTTCACTTAACATAATGTCCTTCAGTTTACCCATGTTGTTACAAAGGACAGAATTTCTCCTGGAGAATATGGTGGAAGTATACACCAGCCCCATCGCAGTGCTCAGGAGAATTACAGCCAGCACCTAGATGCATATTAATTAGAAGCTAGAAACTTAGGCACAGTTCATAAAGTATGCAGTCAAACCCCTTGCAGAAGAAGACTTGGATATAGACATTTTTGCCTGTTCCCTCTGTTTTGATCCCTGAGGAAGCAACCATAGCTGTGCCCATTAAAAACAATCTTTTTTGACAAATTCTGTGAAACTCCTGAACGCAAGACCCATCAGCTTTCAAACCTAGGCAATTTGAGGGTCTGTCCTTTGGATGACACCTTAAAAGTTGGAGCACTAGAAGTGCAGTCCAAACCATCTTCTCCTCAGAGAGTCTGCAAGTTGGGGGTTCCCTTCTTATCAGCTGTGTTATGATGGTGGTGAGGCTCGTGGCAAGAATTTGTCTCAACATTTTGATACAGGTATTTTCTCACTCATTCAATGTGTAGATGTGTTTGTCGTTGTTTGTTGTTTAGTTGAGAAGTGTTGTCTGACTCTGCAACCCTGTAGACTGTAGCCCACCAGGCTCCTCTGTCCATGGGATATCCCAGGCAAGATTACTGAAGTGGTTGCCATTTCCTTCTCCAGGGGATCTTCCCAACCTAGGAAGATACTCAGATAGTTTTCCGGATTTCTCTTAGAGGAAATTGCTCTGTGTGTAGCTGTACATTCAGTGAACTTGGAGGAAGACAGAACCTGAGGAACTGCCTATGTTACCATCTTGGTCTGGATTCTGATCTCTACTCTTCTTGTCCTTTTTTTTTTAAGACCAAAGGGATTATTTTTCCTTACATCTCTTAGTTTGTCAGGATTCCTGAAACTTCACACACACACACACACACACACACATACACACACACACACACACAAATCTGAAAAGATCTAAATTCAACTAAATTCAAGAACCTCTGGGTAAAAGCTTATAGAAGTATAAGTCAGCAAAATGAAAGAGTAACTCAGAGCATCCTAGTGTTTCAAGATCTTTGACAGACTTCAAAAATGTTGTCAAATTATTATCCAGGCCTTTGAACTAGAAGGTTTTTAGCTTTGAGTAGGCCTTAATGGGAAGAATCAACCATCATTCACTGAAATATATAAAACTATGAAGCTAAAGTAAAAAAGTAAAACTGATATTTAAAGAGCATGAAAAAAAGCACTCTATCCATGTAAAAATGTTCAGATGGAGAAAAATGTTTCAGAAATTACCAGATGCCTAAAAGACTCAAGCATTTGAGAGCAAGGATGAGAAAATGATTGAAGGCTCTAGAACTGAATGCCCCCAGGAAACATTAAACTTGCAAATTCATTTTAGTTGTTTCTATTTTAGCAGACATTGAAAAAACAGATTTTCCCCAGAGATTTATAAAATAGAAGATCAAGCTTGATTTTTTCCAGTTTTGTCAACAAAGAGAAAAACAAAAACAAAACAAAACTAACCATAACAGTTACAAAATAAATAAATACTTTGTCTAAAGAATTTTATTTACATATATCTTTTAAGAGCACCAGCAATGAAACATCCCAGCATGATAATAAACATTCATTCATTAATCAAAATATATTATAGAGGACATATACCTGCTATTGTTCTGGTTGCTGAAAATGCATGAGTATAAAAAATGCAAAGTCCTACCACTCATGAAGCTTACATTTTTATTGTACAAAACCAAAAACAACATATGAATAAATACATAATTTTACAGATAGTTATCAGTGGATGAAATAAAGTAAAACAATATAAGGTGACAGAGACAAGAGAGTTAGTTGGTTACAACTGGTTAAAGAATCTAAGTGGGTTGCCATTTCCTTCTCCAGGGGATCTTCCCAACTCGGGGATTGAACCCGAGTCTCCCGCATTGTAGGCAGATGCTTTACCATCTGAGCCACAAGGGAAGCCCTTAAAGAATCTAGGTATCCTATTAACAAATGGTGACTAATAGTATATTTCAGTACCTCAAAGGGAAATAGCTAATTGTTGCTCTCTCTCAAATCTCCAGATTGATCGTACCTTCACATCTATTCCCATAGTATATATGCATTGTCTCAAGACAGAGTTCATGGTAATATGGTTACTGTCAAAGAGAAATTGTAAAAGATATTGTTAAAAATAATAAGGAATATCTTATTCAAGACTATAGATGAGAGAGAGAGAACACAATTCTGCTGAAATAACAGCCAAAAGAAGTTTTTTCCGTTAGCTGATGGAGAACATGAGGAGGAGGGCTGATCAAGGAGATGAGGTCATTTGGCGTTTACGTTTGCTGACTGGCATTTGTGGAAGCTAGGCTTCTACCCTCAACAAAGAGGTGATAAGGTGCTATCTTTCTTAATGATTACTTTTCAAAGAGATGACTCCAAGGCCTTTGGAAAAAACATTTCTGGGTTGTTAAAGATATGTATTTAAATGATAGAGAGATAATTAACAATGGCAATATTACTAAAATAAATACTCTAAGAAAAGGAAGGTCAAGGCCCTCCAGTAAGGAAGAAACTTGTCTAAACTTTGATAACACTCAAGGGAACATTTAGGCCATCTTGGTCATTACATAGAACGAATTACTAGTACATCAGCCTCCAGATCTTATCATGTAGCTTCTCATAGAGATGACACAGTGCTGTTCCTTTATCCATCCTGTCCCAGATAACTCACAATGCAAAAGAAGGAAAGTTGCCATCACCCAGGTGGGAACTTATTAAAACTTATACCATAAGCTTATAATAAATAAAGTCCCCATAGATACATCTATTTAACTTGATCTCCTAGAAATCTTAATCACTGATCTTAAAATAATCTATGATGACTAAAACATCCAGCTGTTGTTCTTGGGTGAGAGTTCATGCCATCTCTTAGCATCACTACCTTAGAAAAATTATTTTATTAGTCCAATTACTTACAACTTTATTTTCCTCTAGAGGTTAAGTCTCCAAAGTTTCTTGGAAGAAAATTCCTGCTAGAATCTTTATTCAGATTGAAAGTCAATTGCATGATTGCAAAGAGCCTCTAGGAGTTATTTTAGACTAACTTAGGCCCCTAGACCAGCCCCTAAAATACTTTCAGAACATAGCAGAGCATAACACTGGCACAGCTGATTCAGGGATGATCAAACCATCACATATGTTATCAGTAAATATTACTGGGATTTATGCAGTCTAAATTATCCTATATTCCATGAACCTGTTATAGGATAATATTCTGCCATCAAATACAACCCCATCTCAAAGATTTCATGTAAATTTCTTTTATCAACCTTAATAGGAATAATTTTGGTGATATACAGAAACTAAGTAACATCAGAAATCTTATCTCTTAGTATTATCTTAATTTAAATTTTGCTTCCCTTAAATGTTTTTGGTGTTTAGTCACTAAGTTGTTTCCAACTCTTTGTGACCCCATGGATTATAGCATGCAGGCTTCCCTGTCCTTCACCATCTCCTGGAGTTTGCTCCAATTTATGTCTTCTATCTAAATTCATACTCAGTATAATCAGAAGAGCAAACCAAGCTTTGACACTAGTCACATGTCAGCAATATATTTCTCATTATACATAAGGTATTATCATGGATTGTGGTCCCAAAGGAGGCAGCTAGTCAGAATTCTCCACCTATATTATTCCTTTGAAGTAGTTCTCTCAACTGATTCATAAATCAATCTCAATGGTAATAAAGTCTATATAGCACAATTTGATGGTTCACTGTTTTGGTCTACCCTGAAGCTGAGTCATCAGGATATATAAAATCACTTTGCCCTCCCAGATTATCTAAGTATAATATTTAGGCAGAACTCCTTAACCAGTCAATCCTAAAGGAAATCAACCCTGAATATTCACTGGATGAATTGGGGCTAAAGCTGAAGCTCAAATACTCTGGCCACTTAATGTGAAGAGCAGACTCATTGGAAAAGACTGATGTTGGGAAAGATTGAGCGCAAGAAGAGAAGGGGGCGGCAGAGGATAGGATAATTAGATGGCATCACTGACTCAGTGGACATAAGTTTGGGCAAACTCTAGGAGATAGTGAAGGACAGGGAAGCCTGGTGTGCTACAGTCCATATGGTTGCAAAAAAGTCGGACTCAACTTAGTGACTGGATAACATAAATCAGTAGAAATCTAATTTTCCTTCTGTGAAAATGACACTCTCCACAGGGGTTTTCTCTCAGCATCAACCTTTAGACAGTACTAGATTTGAAAGAAAAAAAAAAATAGTGAGCAGGATTATTCTCTAGATTTGAAATACTCTCAAGAAAATGGCATGATTGACTTCATTCCTAGTACGCTGATCTATTTATGAGCATTCCCCTGTTTGCGGGATCTTCTCTGTTCCTATGTTATCATTTTTTCATCTACATCCCTCTCTCCCTGCTCAGGCTTTCTTCTCTTGGCTCAGGAGGAGAGCCAAGGGCAAACAATGCAGAAAACTGACGGACACTTTTTATCAGATCCACCTGAGATGGATGCCAAATGATCTAACTGGTAAAAAAAACCAAGCAAACCAAAAAAAAAAAAAAAACAAACAAACAAACAAAAAAAAACACCACAGACTGTCTCTGTTGATAGGTTATGGAGTTGCAATCACGATCAATCCCAATTTGGCTACATGGGGTGAAGTGATGATACATTTTACAGTAGATTTAGGAACAGGAGCTGTCAAATGGAACAGCCTATAAAACACATGATGTGAATTTATACTATTAACCTCTTGGGATTTATATAGGTCCACCTGAGCTTGAGACTCTAAGATCAGACAAAATCAAAGAAAAATTTTTGAAGTCAGAAAGAATATTCCATAGTTTCATCATCCTCCATTTCTTATTCTCATGTATAGTCTTTGAAACCTTTCTAGTCAAGACCTTGGCTTACTTACTTTTATATGTAGCATAGCATAATTATTTAAATAATTAATCTATACTTTAAAATATTTTCATCACTTATTTTGAGTAACAGGTACTTCAATTACCCATTTTAACTTTAAATGAGATCAGTGTTCTGAGGGTATGGTAGGAGTACAGTTTGTCTTTTGTCTTTGTACTGTTTCCTTGTCACTTTTTGTTGTTGTTATTGGTATGTTGGCAGCAACAAAGTGTATAGTACAATTAAATATATATATATTCAGGTCATTTGAATTGATGGAAAATTTACTCTCTCAAACTTTTACATCTGTTACAAGTAAACCATAAAGTAGAATACGTGTCAATCCCATTTAACAAGTTTGCAGAGGCTATCAGTATAGGTCCATGGAGCTACTGGTAAAGATCCAATATAATCCACTTGCTAGATACGGGAGAGCTCTCGACTAGGGAATTATTCCTCAAGCCATTTTCAGCTAGCTCTCTTCTGTCTAAAATGTGTATAGTTTCTTCTCCTTATAGTAGTTTCATAACATGCAAGATAATGTGTGTTCTCTTTGTCCATCAGTACATGGTGTGAGCACCTCTATTTCTGAACATTTCATATACTTAGGGAGAAAGTTGTGGAGGTCTGACAAAGGCATTTGCCTTAACATTCTAATCCCCTTCAGAGCTGGCAAGCAATTTTTGTTTGTGATTGTCTGCCACATAGACAATCACATATACACACAGTTATCTACATGGGTCATTTTCATTTTTTCTGTAGATTCCCATAGATATTTACATAACTGAGAATCCCATAGGATGGTGCTTTTATTGTCTAGGCATCTAGGATTCTGTCTGCCTCTCCATATTGCAAGGCCACTAGCTACTGCCCAACAGTCTGTAAATATTCAAAATGTGCCCTAAGCAACCCAAGCCTAATTTCTCTTCTACTACGAAATAAACAGCTCTCAGCTCCGACCTTCTGTCACTAAGATTTTACCATCTGCAGGGTATATTGCAGATGATTTCCAACCAACAATGAAATCCTCAATTGGGAACCTGGAAGTCTGTTTTGCCTCAGCTGGGGAGAATCATATTGTTCATCTCAGTAGCAATGAGGGCAGAAAAGTACTTGGAGTGTTCTATATTCAGTTCTATGGGTGTGAATTAATCTCTTCATGAGCAAGGTGGATTCCTTTGAACTTTCCCTGGTTAGAATGTTCAGAAATATATGACTTCCATCTTATGTGTAATCTTTGGTGGGCTTTTTCTGTATTTGAATATATGTCTCATATCACCCCAGCCATGATCATCATTTCTCGCTCCTGAATTATCTGATGCTCTTTTATGGTTAAGGCAGTTTACGCAAACATCTCATAGCAAAGTAGTAAATGTCTATTTAACGGGCTGTGAAAAGCGGCTGCACACACTGCCTCTGAGTAGAGAACTTCTGGGAATTTCACAGACTGGACTGACACTTGAATTTTAGTTGGATTTATCAGTTAGTCTGTACTTGTATATGAGTGACTATAGTCCTTAACTCTTCCTGTGCTTCTTTCTCAGAGGATGCAACTCATGATATCATCAATGTTGTGCATTAAAATATTTTAAATGGATGCCAAATCCAAACCTTGTCTCATTAAATTACAGTAAATCAAATATCCCTGTAGCAAAAACAATAATTATATATTAAATTCTAATCTAGAAGAATGTCACACAGAGTTGCAAAATAAAATATATCTTTTGATCCATGCAATCTCTAGGACATATTTATAGTACAAAAAATTTTTTTTTCAATCTTAATTTCAAATTTAACTGGGCTTCTATCTTTTACCTGCTCAATCTGGCAATCTTACTTTAGTGCCTGGATGGATTCCAAATTTGTATGGAGATAAATGCATTAGCCTTGTGATCTGCTTTCCCCCTTGGCTTGTATTTCCTATGGAGCCTACCCTATATCAAGCTGAATCAATCTAAGGAATCAACTTGTTTAATTCTGTTCATATATTGTCAACCTTCTGGAGGCATCTATTTTGCATACTGGCCATATAAGATTGAAGAAAGGATTTATGGGGAATTAAACATCTCCCTTCAACCATTCCCTTAATCATAATAGTGATCTCTCATCAACCTAATGTAATACTGTGCTGCTTAATATTTGGTACAGAGGAGAAATGGGACAAAAACAATACTTGGTTTGACCAATTAATGGTTGAAGAACTGAATTGGTCTATGGAAAGGGTAGGGGAAATGTGCTTCATTCACATACAATATCCAACCAAATTATTGACTCTGGTAAAGTCTATGACTACAGACTAAACTTTCCAGTACAATTTTACAATTTGTTTTTCAAGTTTCTATTTAATTTCTTCTACCACACATCTTTGTATACTACCAATGTAGCCTTCAGATCTATCAGAGTGCCGTTTGTATTTGATAAAGGGACTATGTTGAACTTCTGTATCTAGAAAATCTAAAATGTGTTTCAAACTATCCTCTGAACATGTCACTCAATTCTTTGCATATGTCTTAAGATGCCCATTCAGGGGTTAGACAAGAAAATCCAGGCTTTTTACTTTCACTTCACTTTATAGTATAAATTTACAACCCTTCTCCTCTACTCTCTGTTTATTTAACTTGTTTCATTCTAAAGCATAATCCTCTTTACTGCATTTAAATTTATTTAAGTTAGGAATAAAGGGAGAATATTAGATGTGGCAACAATGCAAGAGATGCGTGGAGCAGTTCTCTTACCACTACATCCCACCCTGTGTTGATAATGAGCAGCTGACTCCTTAATGGGAATCCTGTCAAGTTTTTCTGTTTTTAATCGCATTTTTTAAAAAGAACTGAATACCTAAACAAGTCCATCCAGTTGGGTCAGGTATCTCAACATTTTCTTCTTTTATCTTTTCTGCTTCTTGCCTTTATATAGCTTCTTGGAAATTGCTGGTATATTCTTCCTTTAGAGGGTAAAACAGTGAGTTACTGCATCTTTATATATTCACTAGACTTGAAATGCAAGATTACAGAAAGCACAGAGAATTGGGGGATCATTTGTCATATTATAATATATATCATAGTCCCCGTGATTAAATGTGTCATCATAAAGCCAGTTTAGAGTTGGCCGCATTTATAACATTTATATTACCTCAAAAGGAATGTAGGTAGTTACCCCTATCAGAGTAGATCTGCCAAAATACCTAATTCACCAGCTACAGCAAATTAATAAATAACCACTATCCAGAAATGCCTGTTCATACAAGTTTACTTATTTATCAACCTAAGGAACTTCTTCCATTTAGCATTTTTTTCTGAAAATAGAGATCCTCTACCCTCCCCCATGGCTAGTTCTAAGCATTTATGTATCTATGCAACGATTTGCCAGGCCTCTGATATAAAAAACCTTAATTCTTTAACAGAATAACTTGGGACTTCATGGTCATGTGATCATGACCTTTAATTCTTATATACCATCCCGTTTAATCAGTGGTCTTCACTGAGTTAATTTAGTCATAAATGTACCAGCTACCCAGGTGACTGTGAAAGCATAAGAAGCCTTTTCCACTGACAGATTTCTAGTATGATTTATTTTTATCCTATATTAAGAAAGCATCTTTCAGACATCTATTTTTTAGCTTAGCCACTAACAACAGGTATAAAATTGAAATTTTTGTTGTTTCCCTTTCTGCCCAGCAGCACATTCTATGTCCACCCATTTAGCTAGCTCTTTGAATCTAAGCCTAATTTTTAAGTCTGATTTTTCTAAATTCCATTGGTCAGACTGTCCCACAAAGCCTGCCTCAAGTCTTTCACACATCACATCAAAGATAAGTAGACACCATTATGGCATCAAATCCTCACGTGCTTTCCATCTCATCCCAATTCTTCACCAATGGTGACTCAGATATTTATGAACTGTACCACTGTCTTAAGGAAGAGATAACTTGCCACATTTAATTCAGAAGAATCAAAGGTCTTCCCCAGTATCAAACTTACTAAGAATTGAAAGAATCCAACTTAATCACCAGACACTGGCATGTTATGTAAACTGCTTTAGCCTCAAAAACATCTGCCCTCATTCTTTTTTTCTGTGTGTGTGTGCTGTATTTGGATGTATTCTGGCATTTCAGGTCTTTCAGACCCTATTTGGGTCTGAAAACTAAACTGACCAGTTTCCTGCACTGGTCACTTCATTACGTCTTCATATATGTGTGTATCTATATCCAACAGATTATGTCTGTATATATACATATATATTAATAAGGCATCCACTCATTTCCTTATTTATTCCATCAAAAAGTGTCTATTGAGCATCTGTTATGCTATTGAGGAGGTTTAGGACATGCTACCCTAAAATATGATGCCTTGGTATATTAAATATCATAAGCTAAAGGAATTAGGAGAAAAAAAAAAAAAGCAGCAGCAGAAAAGTCACTCTGACCTCCTGCCTTCATCCTTCCCTGAGACAGATCATAAAACTTCCATATAAAATGTACCCTCCTTGTACCAAGAGAAGGGACATCATAGGAAATTGAAGACCAAGAAATCTGTACAAACAAAACTTGTTAAACCAACTCTTGTCTTTCTAGTAACTTCATCGTTTGCTAGCTCTAGCTGATATCCTTTTGTATTGCCAATTTTTCACAAATTGTATTGTTTCCTTGTCTACAAAGATATAAACATTTGCTACACTGGTCACTTCATCAGGTCTTCATTCTCTTATGAAGGTTCTTATGTGCATATAACAACTTAATAAAATTTTTATGCTTTTCTCCGATTAATCTTTGCCATCTTAATTTTCAGAACCAGGCTTTATCCTCAGAAGATGAAGGAAAACTTTTTCTACCCTGTAACTATGTGCCAGATTGTTCTAGGCACTGGCATATAGAATATTTTAGTTAAATATGGGCATATGCTTATAATATATATGAAGGTATAATTAAATTAATTTATACATTTTTATATTTTGGTGATTAAATATATTTTAAGACCTATAGTATCATCAACTCTTTAGCAACTTTACAGATGAATATTTCATTGTTTAATTTTAAAAAGTTTTAAGATCCAGTTTCTCTATGTGAGGGTAATATATAAAATGTAGAAAAGATGTATTAAATATTTTCATTCAACTAACAGTTACTTGACAGCTTACTGCTTAGGCATCTTTCTACATGTCTAATTCAGGCATCTTACTAGATTCTGGGAGTATAAAAATCAATAAATTATGGGCTCTAGTCTAAAATATATAACTTTCCCAGAAAGTCGGCCTGGGAAACTACTTTATACAACCTAAATGACTAACAGTTGTGTATTATCTATCCATTAATTAATCATGTCCTTTATTAATTTAATTACACATATTGTTGAGAAACTGTTATTTGGGCAAAGCAAGTAAAAAAAGGCTTTTGACAAGAGAATGGAGATAACTAGGGAGAGGTTAAAATAAGCATGGAAAGTTAGGTTAAAATAAACTTATGTATGGCATTATTTCTCATGATTTTCCTTTTTCCTAAGAATGAAAAATCATTAGTTGTAAGGGGGAGATTACTATCATATATGTTGTTGTTCAGTCACTGAGTCATGTGTGACTCTTTGTGACCCCATAGACTGAAACATGCCAGGCTCCCCAGCCTCCATTGTCTCTAGGAGTTTGCTCAAATTCACATCCATTGAGCTGGTGTTCTTATCCAACCATCTCATCCTCTGCCACCCTCTTCTCCTTTTGCCTTCAATCTTTCCCAGCTTAGGGTCTCTTCTAATTAGTCACATTTCTAATTGTAAGACAGTGTAGAAAAACAATTAGAGATAAAAGAACTGGATGCAGATAGTTCTATGATGATTGTCATGGACAAAATTGTTCAAAACTATGCTGATTTAATCTCAAATTCTTTACCATAATTTCAAGTAAGCCTTTGATGCTTTCCAGCATGTACAATTACATTTCTCTAGTTACTTCCTCTTCCACTCTTCTAGATGAATCTTTAAGAATTCTCCTTTCTTCTCTGTTAACTTATCTCTTAGCTGGTGATCTTGCTTCTTATTCCATTTTCTAGCAGAAGAGAACTTGCTCAAAATTCCATTACCATATGACTTGCTCTTCACACATATAGCCATATCAGTCACCTTCTCTCATTATATTAAACATGAATAATTTGTGCTGTAGCTGAAAGACAACTACTCCACTTGTGCACCAGACTTCATCTGGGGAGCCAATATTGCCTTTCCAAGGTCTTTAGTTCACTAGGCATCGTCTCTCTGTCCCACTTCATTAACTTTTCAACTCTACTACATCCTGTCAGCTTTCATCCTGTAAGCAAAATTTTATCTCTCTCTTTCAACAACCCTCTTGAGGTTTCATTGTTTTGAAAATTATAGTGTTAAAATAATTCCTTGGAATTTACTGACACTTGCTTTCTCTAATGTCTCTCCTCCTATTCATTCTCTCCTGTAATAGTAAATAAATTATCTGAGTTCTTTAACTGTTCATTATAGAAATTATCAAAATATAGAAAATCGGAGTTATAAAATCATGGGTACACTTATATATCACCCAGTTTCACTGATTATTAACTCATAGACAGTGTTATTTTATCTGTACTCCCACTCTCTTTCCTCATTTTGAATTAATCTAAGCAATCTGCAGACATAATTCTTTATGCATAATATTACAGGATATGTCTTCAAAAGACAAACACCTTTCAAAAATCCAAAGTATTTCAAAGCAAAATTACTTCTTTAATTATGTTAAAAGGTCATTAAATATTCAATATTTCTCAAATTTCTCACAAATATGTTTATTTCCAGTTTGTATGACTGAGTCAATATCCAGGAAAGTAATCACTTTTTGTAACTGATTGTAAACTTATTATGTTCACTTTGGCATATCACTTCTGTCATCAACATATTGCTTTTTTTTTCTCATTTATTTATTTTCAAAATCAAGTTATTTTCCCTAGAGTCTGGTTTTTATATATAGCAACCCTATGATGCTGCTTAACACTTTATAGGCTCAGGTTTCATTTTTTTGCAAGACTAGTTTACAGATGGTGTTGTGAGCATCTATTATGAAGTCTATAATCTGTGACTAGATTTTTTTTTTTTTTGGTAATATCAGCAAAATGATGATCACTGCTTAGCTAATTAATTCATTAGTCATCTATTCTGTCTTTAATTTCACACCAATTATGTTTTTGACCCCATAACTACATATAAATCATTCTAATTAAAGTCACAAGACCCCTCCACTATTAAACACAATGCTAAAATTTTTCTTTCCACAACTTATTTTAACCCACTGGCAACATCTACAGTTTATGCACCTTCATCCTTAATAGACTTTTATTACTGGTCACCTCCTACCATACTAGCCACTCATTCTGTTTTCTCCTCTGACTTTTTTTTCCCAAATATTATTGCTGGTGTTTCTCAGTCCTTAGATATCTTCTCCTTTTTTATTAATAATGAGTTTACAATTTAGATCTCATGCAGTCTCCTGGCTTTAACTATCATGTAGTATACACTAACAACTCTAAAATTTGGGTATCTAGCATGGGCCTTTTCTCTGAACTTCATTTTTAGCCTCTTCATTTCGATGACAAACATCTCCTACTTAACATATTCATGACAAGTAATGGAATCCAGAATCTATGAAGGATTCCTAAATCTCAAATAAGACAAGTGACTGTACAAAACATTTCATACAGATAATTTTTAAAAGATATATAAATGGGCAATAAACACAGGAAAAAATGCCCAATTAACAATTAAAATCACTAGATCCCACTACCTGCTCACTGGAAAATAGGTATATAATAGCAAGTTTGGGGCTTCTCAGGTGGCACTGGTGGTAAAGAACCTACCTGTTAAAGCAGGAGTCATAAAAGACATATATTCGATCCCTGTGTCAAGAAGATCCCTGGAGAAGAGCAAGGCAATCCACTCCAGTGTTCTTGCCTGGAGAATCCCATGGACAGAAGAACATGGCAGACCACAGTCCACAGGGTTGCAAAGAGTCGGACACAAGTGAAGTGACTTAACATAACACACATCAAATTTTAGCAAGGATTTGAGTAACTAAAACTCCTACCCACTGTTGATAAGGATGCAAAATGGCACAAGCACTTTGGAAAACAATTTCTTTAAAAAGTAATGCCTATAGCTAATATATGATCCAACAATTCCATTTCCATATATTTATGGAAGAGAGATGAAAATATAGGTTAAAAAATTTATATTTGAATATTCAGAACAATTTTATTGATAACCCTAAATTAGAAATAACCCAAATTTCTATCACTTAGTCAATGAATAAGCAACTTATAGTATACATAAATAAGGTATCACTCAGCAAAAAATAAATAAACTACCAATATATGCAGAAACAAAAAATCTCAAAATGGCACATGTAAATGCTCATTGACATGAAGTTAAAAAACATATTTATGACAGAAAATGAATTAGTGATCAATAAAGATGATCAAGTGCATATATCCATGTGTGTTCATTGGCATTCAAAATCTGAATACTCCACTTCCATCTTCATTGCTTTCTGGTCCAAATAATCTTTTTCTCTCATCCAGGTTATTGCTTGAGCCTCCAAAGTCCCCTGCCTCCTCAAACTTTGCCCCTGAAGTTTATTCTAACCACAAAACCAGTGATTCTTTCTGAATGCAAATCAAAACATGTCGCTTTTTAGCTCAGAATCTTCAAATGGCACTCCATTTTACTTAACCCCCTTAACCACCTTTCAGTTCAGTTCAGTTGCTCAGTCATGTCCAACTCTTTGTGACACCATGGACCGCAGCACGACAGGCCTCCCTGTCCATCACCAAATCCTGGAGTCCACTCAAACTCATGTGCATTGAGTCAGTGGTGCCATCCAACTACCTCAGCCTCTGTCGCCCCCTTCTCCTCCTACCCTCAATCTTTCCCAGCATCAGGGTCTTTTCCAATGAGTCAGCTCTTAGCATCAGGTGGCCAAAGTATTGGAGTTTCAGCTTCAACATCAGTCCTTCCAATGAACACTCAGGACTGATCTCCTTTAGGATGGATTGGTTGGATCCCCTTGCAGTCCAAGGAACTCTCAAGAGTCTTCTCCAACACCACAGTTCAAAAGCATCAATGCCGTAGAGTGTTTTGCCTAATCGGGTGGAGAGGGAGGTGGGAGGGGAGATCGGGATGGGGAATACGTGTAACTCTATGGCTGATTCATATCAATGTATGACAAAGCCCACTGAAATGTTGTGAAATAATTAGCCTCCAACTAATAATAATAATAATAATAATAAAAAGAAAGAATCAATGCTTCAGTGCTCAGCTTTCTTTACAGTCCAACTCTCACATCCATACATGACTACTAGAAAAACCATAGCCTTGACTAGATGGGCCTTTGTTGGCAAAGCAATGTCTTTGCTTTTTAATATGCTGTCTAATATGATATTCTATTGGAAGGAACTTTCCTTCCAAGGAGTAAGTGTCTTTTAATTTCGTGGCTGCAGTCATCATCTGCAGTGATTTTGGAGTCCCCCCAATATAAAGTCAGCCACTGTTTCCACTGTTTCCCCATCTATTTGCCATGAAATAATTGAACTGGATGCCTTGATCTTTGTTTTCTGAATGTTGAGCTTCAAGCCAGGTTTTTCACTCTCCTTTTTCACTTTCATCAAGAGGTTCTTTAGTTCTACTTCACTTTCTGCCATAAGGATGATGTCATCTGCATATCTGAGATGATTGCTATTTCTCTAGGCAATCTTGATTCCAGGTTGCGCTTCATCCAGCCCAGCATTTCTCATGATGTAATCTGCATATAAGTTAAATAAGCAGGGTGACAATATACAGCCTTAACATACTCCCTTTCCTATTTGGAACCAGCCTGTTGTTCCATGTCCATTTCTAACTGTTGCTTCCTGACCTGCATTTCTAAACTGTTGATTCCTAACGTTTCTAAACAGGAAGATCAGGTGGTCTGGTATTCCCATCTCTTTCAGATTTTCCACAGTTTATTGTGATCCACACAGTCAAAGGCTTTGGCATAGTCAATAAAACAGAAATAGATGTTTTTCTGGAACTCCCTTGCTTTTTCAATGATCCAGCATATGTTGGCAATTTTATATCTGGTTCATCTGCTGTTTCTAAAACCAGCTTGAACATCTGGAAATTCATGGTTCACATATTGCAGAAGCCTGGCTTGGAGAATTTTGAGCATTACTTTGCTAGTGTGTGAGATGAGTGCAATTGTGTGGTAGTTTGAGCATTCTTTGGCATTGCCTTTCTTTGGTTGTGAATGAAAACTGATGTTTTCCAGCCCTGTGGCCACTGTTGAGTATTCGGAATTTGCTGGCGTATTGAGTGCAGCAGTTTAATGGCATCATTTTTTAGGATTTGAAGTATCTCAACTGGAATTCCATCATGCCCACTAGCTTTGTTTGTAGTGATGCTTCCTAAGGCCAACTGGACTTCACATTCCAGGATGTGTGGCTCTGGGTGAATGAGCACACCATCATGATTGTCTGGGTCATGAAGATATTTTTTTGTACAGTTCTTCTGTATATTCTTTCCAACTTTTCTTAATATTTTCTGCTTTTGTCAGGTCCATACCATTTCTGTCCTTTATTGAGCCCATCTTTGCATGAAATGTTCCCTTGGTACCTGTAATATTCTTGAAGAGATCTCTAGTCTTTCCCATTCTATTATTTCCCTCTATTTCTTTGCACTGATAACTGAGGAAGGCTCTCTTATATCTCCTTGTTATTCTTTGGAATTCTGCATTCAAATTGGTATTTCTTTCCTTTTTTCCTTTGCCTTTCACTTCTCTTCTCTTCAAAGCTATTTGTAACCACCTTTATTTGTTCTTGTTTCCTAATATTAATATATTTCCTTTTCTCAATTAGCTCCTGACACATTGGCTTCTTCACTGTTTATTCAAAATACCAGGTGTGTTATGACTTACCTATATTTCTCTCTCACCCTAGATTACTTCCCTGAGATATGGCTACTCCTGTAGCCTCATTCAATGCTTTGTTCAAATGACTCAATTTCAGAGATGCTCACCATACAACCTAATCTAAAATGCCAAAGCAAGAGCCCACAATCACCACCTTACATCTTGTGTACTCGTTCTTATTTCCTCCATGGAACACATCAACTTCTAATATGTTTAAAATTAATGTATTATGTTTGCTTTCTATAAACCTCCTTTTTAATGCAAGCTTCTTGAGGACATTTATTATATTTATTGTTATAAGTTCATAACCTACAATAGTACCTAAAAGATAAAACCCAATCATAGAACATATTTAAATGTATTAAAGAAAGCAAGCTAATGCAGATTATACACCAAACAATGATTTCATATCAATAAAATATTTGCAGTAGGATGCAAATATTAAAGAATCATGTTTACTTTTGAAATAAGGATTATGGGTATACATGTATAATTTATAGTGATTAATTCATAATATCTGTAGAAATTATATGTTCTCTTAACAACAGAATAAGTAATTCAAAATGTAAAAATACAAAAGCCAAATATCATCCAAAACCCCAAAGCCCCACTTTTTTCTACAATAACATTGATAGAGAAATTTTATCTAGTCTTTCCCCTTCAGGATGACTTCTTCATACAGACTGAAGAATTCTTCCTTCTTGTTAGAATCTAAATAACTGAAACTAGTTACATTTTGATGATAATTGTTTTAATGTTTTCTAATATATGTGTGCCCTTTCTTCCTCTGATTACTCATTTTGTATTCTAACTCTCAACGCTTTTCTACTCCAGTTCTTCACTTTTTCTACTTCAACAGTAACAATAATTCTTGTGTTAGATAATCTTTTCATTCAGAACTACTGTCCCTCCTTTAAATGTTTTATTTCACCTTTTTTTCTTTGCATTCAGTATGATTATCTCAATTTTTCCTCCATGCCACAGCTCCATTTTTCAACTATTTATGTGTCTCAATGTTTCTTATTTCTTTATTGTATTAAAATTTTTATTTTTTCTGAATTGCTTTCCTCAAGTATAAGAATTATATTTCATCTACTTGTTTTCTTATATGGGTTTTGAACTCTATCATCCCTGTATTTTCATTAAGTTTGTGTATACTCTTATCTGTGCCATTCGCTTTACCGCTATATGTACTTACTACCTGGAGTTATGTTTCCTTACGGAGTTCTTCATCATGATGCTGGATTCTTTTCTTTCATTGCTGTATAGAAGAATATCCATAATTCCTAATAATGTTTATTTTCTTATTCATGCTTAAGTTTTATTGATGGCTCTGTCCAAAACTTCCACCTTTACTCTGACTCAGTGTGGTTGAAAATTCTTAATTAATATCATTTGATTAAGACAAATTTATTTTACAACACTAAGTTTGAACTTGAAGGCTAAATTGTGTTTTCCATATATTTTTTCTGGGACACAAAGACTTGAGAGATTGAGAAGAAATGTCACAGTGTCCCTCTGGGTATAGGTTCCTCCATTATGTGCTCTCCTGCATCTTAGGGTCTTCTAGAATCCATTCCAAATAGCCAAAGACATATTTAATTTTTGAGGATGTTAATAGTTTTGCCAACATCTACTTATGGTTTTATTCTCTCCAATATAAAATCTGTATTTGAAGATATTCAATATTTTGCCAGCTCAACCTCTCTGCAATAGGAAAGTGTACTATTATAAGGAATATCACCCACCTCATGTTGAAACAGAGTTGATTTTTTTCAAAGTGCATAATGTGTAATCTAGGTTTATGTCCAGTCTCTTTTTATTGTTGCCAGTAAATTTTAGACTTTTTCTCTATTTGTTGTCTTCTGTTAAATTATGAAGGTATTTTTCTCCAATTGCTGTAAGTTATTTCTCTATAAATACCTCATTTACCTTTAGTTTCCTAAAATATATCATCTAAGTATTAGCAATGCTTATCTTTCAGCCTTATTTTGGATACTGCCTAAAGAAGGGACCATGTAGTGCTTGGTATATAGTCTTGTACGAAGTCGGTGACACAGTCAAGTTAAACTGATGTTAATATTCATCTAAAATTAAAGATATTGAAATGACATACAAATAAGATTAGAGAAAGAGATATTTCCAGATGTGTGTGTGTGTGTGTGTGTGTGTGTGTGTGTGTGTGTGTGTTTTAATAAGGTTCACTTTGGGTATTTTCTTGTAACAAAAAATTAAGTTTATTTTTAGGCCATATATAAAATTATATATATTTTAGAATGGGTATGAAGGAAAACCTTAATTTCTAAATTAAAAGTACTGTTTTTAAATTCTGGAAATTGTATTCTAATGAAGCAGATGGAAAACCTGTAGGTAAACTTCAACTGCCATTAATTATGTATATCTGTTGGGTTTCAACAGCTGGTATCATTATAAATGTTATTAGCCTTATTAGGCATGTATGTAGCACTTTATTTGCAAGGTGCTTTATAGTCTTTAATTAGTGCATAACAGTCTTAGGAAGTGAATGATGGTGGTTATATTAAATTCCAACTGGTGGAAACCAAAATTTCAACAGTTATCTTGAACTAATTCTGCTGACATTTTAGGTATAGAAGGAATTAAGATTCCTAAGTAAGTGCTTATAATCATACTGCATTCTTCTTGAAATTCAGTTTTTATATAAGCATTACAATGCTATTTTTATGGCTCAGTGGTAAAGAATCCTCCTACAATGCTGGACACACAGGAGATGTGGGTTCTATCCTGGGACTGGGAAGATTCACTGGAGGATGAAATGGTAACCCACTCCAGTGTTCTTGCCTGGAAAAATTCCATGAAGAGAGAAGCCTTGTGTGCCTCAGTCCACGGGGTCATAAAGAGTCGGACATAACTGAGAATGCACATGTGCACATACACACACACTTATTTTTAATTTCATTTTTTTTGTTTCTGGCATGAGACAGTTTCCTTCATTCAGTGGTTGGGAATAAAGTTTTTTTTGGGTGAAAGGGTGCTTGCTTTATTTATTTATTTATTTTCCCTTATGGAAGAAAGTTCAAGTAGGATTTCTCAGGCATATAATATACATAACTTATTATATTAATTTTATTTTTGAAATGAGACAAAGGCAAAATATATAGTGATATATATCATTAAATATTATGGTGCAACTTCCAAAATACCTGTTTTACTTAAAACATCAAAATCCCATCCACAAATTTGATTACAACTATATATATTAATAAGAATCTAAAATTCAAGATTTCCAAATGTGTTTATCATAAAAACTCAGCCCTCCTGATGCCTAGATTAATGGCAAGTCAGTTTTGGCCGATTGACTGATTAATAGCCAGTCAAAACTGACCGGACATTAACCTAGGCATCACGATTTCTGGTCTCAAAAATCTAAAGCTAACAGTGTGGGATGGATTGTAGAGATGATGACTTTTGCTCTCTTTAAAATAGGGAAGAGCCAAGGATATATATTTCTCTTTGTATATTTTCATATATATTTAAACACTTAAAATATTTTATAACTATATTGATGATTACATAGCAATTAGATTGTGTATGAGTAATAGAATGACTTTCATCAGATTAAAGGTGATTACATAATTTATGTCATCTTGACACTATAATTTGATACAATACAGTAATTAACTACTTAAAATCAGTACATTTAGACTTTTCATTAAGATGCTAATTAGCTAGTTGTTGTTCAGTTGCTAAGTCATGTCCAACTAATTAGTTAGTTAGTGATAATTAAATCTGTTCTTTATTTTTCTACATTATTTACTCCTTCTCCCTTATTTACCTTTTACGACTACAATCTGTAGAAGATGCACATTCCACACAAGGACAAATGTAAGTTAAAGATAATAGTGGAGGAGATGTTTAAAAAGTTATTTTTGCATGGTTCTCATTAAAACAAAATAAGAAACATATTTATATATTTATTGAAAGGGTCTTTGGGGTGGACTCTAAATTATAATGTAGAATTATTAACTTCAGATAATTCAGCTGAAATAAATACTATATTATTATACATAATGCATGCTTTAATTGAATCAGGAAAAACCTCACCATAGGTATTTATTAAATAGCCATTTATACATTGGTACTATCTAAAATGATATAAGACAGGTTTCAGGAGTGGCACTTGTTCCTTAAGGGCATAATACTTGAAACAAATAGAACTCTATTAAAAAACACTTAGTATAGATTAAAATAGGCACTTTTCATTGGCAAAAAGCTTAAATGTACTTCATATAGTACTGAAAAACTATATATGACCTTTCTACTAACTTGCTATTAAATGCTGTAAATAAACACTAACTACAGCAAAAGCAAATACTGAAACTGTCAAAAATAAATAAATACTATTTTTTTATTTCAAAAAATATATATTTGGAAATTGGATTAAAGCAAAGGTATTTAAAACATGATCAATTTAAGAAGACTATAAAATTATAGAAAAAAGCATGTTAATAATAATTAAAATGGAATTCTTAACTACAAATGAATTATCAACTATCTCCTTAAAGAGAAAATTTTATGAAGGAACTCTATCTAATTAATAATCTTATGGATTATACACAACTTTTTCAAGGACATATTAATAAGTTAATTTCTTTTTAACAAAAATAAAAATTACTATCAATCTAAATGACCAATAGATTGATATCAGGTGTCGAGAAGTTACCTACTGACAATTGATAATGTTTCTTAGAGCAGCGGTTCTCAAACTTTGCTGCTTATTAGAATCACTTGCGAGTTTTTACAAATCCGTGTCTAAGTTACATTTCCTGCCTACTAAATCAGGAGTTGTAGGACTTAAATGGCATCAGTGATTTTTGTTGGTTTGTTTGCTTTTAATTCTCAGTTTTTCCAATGTATAGCCAAACTAGATAATCAGTTTCTTAGAATAATCTCTGCCAAACTTAAAATGCAGTTTATAAGCTAAGAATTTCAAGGCTGGGTCCAAGATTTTACATCTCTAACAAACTTCTGTATGATGCAATTGCTGCAGGTCCTTGAACTTCACCTTGATAAGCAAGGCTTCAGAGCATCTTTGTCAGTATATCACTCAAATATCGTGTGAAAGTCTAACACAATATATGTTTTCTGATGGAAAGTGCTATATTAAACTTGTGACTTCTTTCCTCTAAAATTGGGACTATATTACACTACTATTAATAGTATATTTGTTAATATTAAAATATGTTGATCATAAGCTTACATTATTTTTAAGATAGATATTCAGAAACAGTGATGTAGGGAGATATAGTTTTGGTAGATAGTTCTCTATATTCACTTACTCTAATTACTTAGAATATGTATTATTCTTTAGTATATTCAAAGATTTAGGAGTTCAGGAAGATTATAATTCCTTTCAATTCAGAAATTTAAAATAATTTTATCCAAATTTTTTCAAATTTTGTCATTGTGAGTCTGAGTCTTCAATTAATTATTTTATGTAAATCAATCTAAAAATGGCAGGGTTCAGATTATCTTCTTTCATATTATGCATGAAAATAATATAAACATTTATCTGAAAATCTCAAAAACCAAATATTATATCCTGTTGGTAATTTAAAGATGGCTTAATGAAGCCTAATATATTTTGACTTGATTATTTAAGGAATGAATAAAAAGGAATACAACCAGGATGTATCTGTAACTCTTCAAACTCTGTTTTTGTAGCTGTAGGCTGAAGAAATACTAACAGTGTTAATTTGCTTCTTTAACTTTTCTTTCCTCTTATTACAAATATTCAGTATAAAAATCTCATTTACCTTCACTTAATTGAACTGTATTAGTCAAAGTAATATATCTATGCAGCCGTTTCTTTTCTAGTTGTCTTCATATCTGATTAATATAAGTGGCTTTTAAAAATGATCCCATAAATGTATTAAACATGATGTGAAATTATTTTTTATTTTGAATACTGACATCTTGGGTTAGAAAAGGATTCCATTATAATTCCTAAAAGTGTTTTTTAATCATGAAACTTTATGAAACTACTAGAATGTGTTACACTTAGTTGTCTGTATTTTTGCTTGTTCAGAATCAATGCCACCATCACCATCACAACAAAAAGTCTAAGTCATCCTTTGTTTGATAGAAAAGATAATGTTTAAAAAAGCAAGGGCTGTGTTGAATTTTTAATTATTTTTTAATTTTTAATTTAAAAATAGTCAAAAATTTATGAGCCATGGAAAGTGAGAAATATATGAAATCAATGTGTATTAAAAGCATCTGTTCAAAGCACACCTCAAATAACATTCCCTGGAACTGTAAAACTTAAGACACTCATTAAGTGTTAAACTAACTCACACCTCCATGCACTGTTTGAGGTGATTCAATTATTGTCATATTGAAATGATACATGCTAAGCTGGGTACATATGACTTCCTGAGAAATAATGCCAATTAGACAGTTATTCTTATTACCTATCTTGCAGAATGCATTCTAACAAGGTCTTAGTCATTTCATCATCATCAAGTTTAAACTTCCTTTGTCTGATTTGAAAAGAAGTAGACAAAAATCATCTAACTGAATATCCCAATCTACCCTATTCTATATTGTTGCCATTTCTGAATTCTTTAATTTTTTTTCTGAAAATACTTTCACAAAGTTTATTTAAGTTTTAAATAAAATTTATCTTGAACTTTGAGTACTTTAGAAGGAAATCAAAGTATATACACAAAATGCAATAATTGCAACTGAAAAATTAAACATGAACAATTTATTTTTTGCATATCTATATATAAACTAGGATGACATTAAGAGCAAAAAACACACTGTAGTTTTTAGTAAATTTCAGAGTTGAAAATTTGACTTAAATTTATGTTTCACATCCTCTTTTCTTTTGAAATAATTTTACATGTACAGAAAAACTACAAAAAATTTGTATTCTTCACCCATTTTCCCCTAATATTAACATCCTAAATATTTATAACATGACTATTAAAACAAGAGAAATTAATATTAGCATAAAGTTGATAACTAAATTATATTTTATTTTGATTTCACTTGTTTTTCAACTAATATTCTTTTTCTATTCCAGAGTCAAATTTAGGCTTTAAAATTACATTTACTTATTTGTTAAAACTAATACACAGATTAAAGAGTTTAGAATTGTAACTCATACACTTTGCAAAAACATTACTAAATATTACTGATAGAATACAGTACTTCTGTACAGTTCATTTTGTCTTTAGTTTTATATTACTCAGCCAAAATACTAAGTATTTTCCAAAGTTACATCAGTCAATTCTTTTCATCCCCATGTTATTCATTGTAAAATGATTATTTTGAAAAACACAGTTTTTAACTGTTTTTATTCTACTTTAAGTTCCCTCTGTATTAGCTGAACTGTACATCACCAAATTCTTAGGTTGAAGCCTAACCCCTAATGTGTCTATATTTGGAATAGAGCCTTTATGGATGTAATTAAGGTTAAATGAGATCACAAAGGTTAAGTCCCTAATCCAACAGAAGTAGTGTGCTTATGAGAAGAAGGGATTATCAAAGTGTGTGCACAGAGAAAAAAGTTATACGGAATACAACAAAAGGTGGCTATCTGCAAGTGAAGAAGAGAGAAACCATGAGCAAAGTAGACCTTGAGGTTATAAAGCCTTGGATAGCAAAACAAATGAAAGAAATCCTTGGATTTTAAAATATCATGATTAAGTTTATGTCCAACTAGCTAGAAGTGAAAATTCCAGGACTCCAAAATATCACATCACCCTAACTGGATTTTGAATGGAGAAAAAAATAAATAAATAAAATAAATAAATTAAGAAATAAAAGCTAGAAAATTGATATATATATATATATCCATATATATCATGTATAAAAGGAGAAAGCTCTGTAGGTCATATTCTAAACTGAAGACCCATGTGTATTCTAGCTCTCCTGATCCTCCACCAATGCACTGCACCACCTACTACTGAAACTCACAGCCAGAGGCTGTTGAGTCCAAACGTGGACATTCCTCTCAGGAGAACTCCACCAAAGGCAGATATCTCTTCCACCAAGGCATAAGAGGCACAGATTTCCAGTAAATCAAAAATACATTCATCCACAACCTTATCAGAATGCAGTTTATTATCTTTCCTTCTAGGTCACCATAAAAGGAACCTCCTAAGTGTCAACAAAATCTAGCAGGTTATCTCCTCAGCAAGTTCAAGGCAAAGGTACCGGCTGTGACCTCCAGCGACTCTGATGCCAAAAAGTTGTTTTTCAATCTTGTATAGTCCAACCACACATGGAAAAGATGGACTTCTATCTCTCCAAAGCGAGGTTCAGGTAAAATGATCAAACTTAAATATCCAAAATGACACTAGAATAAGAGTCCCCTCACTACACCTGAACCTACAATACTAGAAGCATCTAAACCCCCAAAGAAGAAAGTGGCAAAATGTGAGCAGCAGATTCAGTACAGCAGGGATATCAATATGGCTAACAAAATCAGCACTTTTTATATGGCTGGCTCCATCTATCCTGAACAACTTTCTACTCAAGGAGTCTCATTAGAATTATTTCAAGAGAAGAGCATCAAAACATGTATACTATCTAGGGTGAAACAGATCACCAGCCCAGGTTGGATGCATGAGACAAGTGCTCGGGGCTGGTGCACTGGGAAGACCCAGAGGGATGGGATGGGGAGGGAGGTGGGAGGGGGGATCAGGGTGGGGAACACATGTAAATCCATGGCTGATTCTTGTCAATGTATGACAAAAACCACTCCAATATTGTAAAGTAATTAGCCTCCAACTAATAAAAATAAATGAAAAAAAAATTAATAAAAAGAAGTCTCATTAGAATTATTATAATGGAGTAGGCAGAGAGTTCCAGAAAAACATCTATTTCTGCTTTATTGACTATGCCAAAGCCTTTGACTGTGTGGATCACAATAAACTGATAAATTCTGAAAGAGATGGGAATACCATACCACCTGACCTGCCTCTAGAGAAACCTGTATGCAGGTCAGGAAGCAACAGTTAGAACTGGACATGGAACAACAGACTGGTTCCAATTAGGAAAAGGAGTATGTCAAGGCTGTATATTTTCACCCTGCTTATTTAACTTATATGCAGAGTACATCATGAGAAACATTGGGCTGGAGGAAACACAAGCTGGAACCAAGATTGCCGGGAGAAATCTCAATAACCTCAGATTTGCAGATGACACCACCCTTATGGCAGAAAGTGAAGAAGAACTAAAGAGCCTCTTGATGAAAATGAAAGAGGAGAGTGAAAAAGCTGGCTTAAAGCTCAACATTCAGAAAACTAAGATCATGGCATCCAGTCCCATCACTTCATCGCAAATAGATGGGGAAACAGTAGCTGACTTTATTTTTCTGGGCTCCAAAATCACTGCAGATGGTGATTGCAGCCATGGAATTAAAAGACACTTACTCCTTGGAAGGAAAGTTATGACCAACCTAGACAGTATATTAAAAATCAGAGACATTGCTTTGTCTCTTCTAGTCATCTAGTCAAGGCTATGGTTTTTCCAGTGGTCATGTATGGATGTGAGAGCTGGGCTGTAAAGAAAGCTGAGCACAGAAGAATTAATGCTTTTGAACTGTGGTGTTGGAGAAGACTCTTGAGCATCCCTTGGACTGCAAGGAGATCCAACCAGTCCATCCTAAAGGAGATCAGTCCTGAGTGTTCTTTGGAAGGACTGATGTTGAAGCTGAAACTCCAACACTTTGGCCACCTCATGCAAAGAGCTGACTCATTTAAAAAGACCCTGATGCTGGAAAAGATTGAGGGCAGGAGAAGAAGGAGATGACAGAGGATGAGCTGGTTGGATGGCATCACCAACTCAACGGACATGAGTTTCAGTAAACTCTGAGAGTTGGTGATGGACAGGGAGTTCTGGCATGCCGAAGTTCATGGAGTCACAAAGAGTTGGATATGACTGAGCGACTGAACTGAATTGAACTGAACTGAGGCAGGCTGTGGATACATTCTCATTCCTGGAGGGCTTTTCTAGGAAAGTGCCAGAAAGAGACTTCCCTCCCTGTAGACAGAGAATTGGCCCCCACTGCCAATCAGAAGATGACCTCTCTTTCCTTCCCCACCCTCTGCCTCTCAGTCCTCTCCCTTCTCCTGCCTAAGAAAATGCTCTTCTAAAATACAGGGGAGATTTTCCTCTTTACCTTCAAAGAGAACTCCCACCCTGCTCCCAAAGGAAGGCATCACCATCTGATCACAGAAATATGGGGACTACCATTCTCCCACCTCTAAAAGAAGCTTCCCAGTCACCAAGGACTTTTTCCTGCAATATCATCAAAGTATAAATGGAGTCGTCCCTGATCAAGTTTACATAAGCGTTTATGTAAAAATCATCACCATAACCAAACAGCATTTGCCTTCACTAACTTGTGGAGCTCTTCAGACCACCTTAGGATCTTCTCACTCCTTCTCCCACACTCACCCCTACCCTACTTCTTTCCTAAGAAAAGCAGCATGCTAGGAAGAAGGCAGTCCACATCCTCAAGTCGTAGGACCAGAACTCTAGATTTCAAAACGACAGCAACAACAAAAAGCAAGACAGTCTCAAGAAGCCCTCAGTCTTTTATGAAGGTCTCATCCTCAGAATCTGTTTCGGGATCCTCTGGGCCATGGCATCTCCATTCCTGTCCCGTATGTTACCCAGTAATAGAAGAAAAAGCAAGAAGGGAAAGACTGGCTACTTCTGCTGCAGGCACTGTAGACCTTGCAGTCATTGCTGCTTCCGAAAGACAATCAACAATGGAAGGACTGAGCCAGAACCAAGCCAAGGGAGAGACTAAAAGTAAACCTAAGGATAACCTTGATGACGAGTTTCCCAGGTGGTGCTAGTGGTAAAGAACCCACCTGCCACTACAGGAGATATAAGAGACTGTGGTTCCATTCCTGGGTCAGAAAAATCCCCTGGAGGTAGAGGACAGCAGCCACTAAAGTGTTCTTGCCTGGAGAATCCCATGGACAGAGACAGTTCATAGGATCTCAAAGAGTCGAACTGTAACTTAGCACGCATACAACTTTTATGACATAGAAAAGCACCTGTGAGAAAAGGCAGCGAGATCAACGTGGAAGGCTGACAGATTTCCCAAAGATGGAAATATTTGGTATAATGTAAGTATAATGTAATAGTGGCTTGTACACAATTTGGCTGTACATCGTGAAGTGTTCATAGTGTGTTAGTGGCATTCTTTGACTGACAGATTGATTTTGAGTGAAATAATTTAAGCCAAATTATTTTTATTTAAACATAGTTTAAATATGGTTGGCATTCTTATATTTCCTTTCACTGCCCATGGATATTCCCAGAAAGTTTATTTTATTTTATTTTATTTCTCTTATTTGTGTTATAATGCCCATTTAAATTGATGCCTCTGACCCTTCCATGCTTTGTAAAACTTACCCAGAACAACAAGCAAACACAACACCTGAACAATACGAACACAACAGTAAACAAAAGTATAAATGAATGCTTTAATGCAACACTCTTCATCCTTTATTTATATAGGTGGTCAAAGTATATGAGAGTTTTGTTTTTACTGCAATGCTAAGGAAGTAGCAGTAACCACACTATTTAAAATTTACTGACGTTGTAAAGCATTATCTTATTCTTATTTTGATTTACACTAATTCCACTAGTTATGTCTAGGTAGTACTTGTGACTGCTTACATTTATTGCTATTTTGAATGTACTGTTTTACAACCTGCTTAATCATTTATTTTTATACAATCTTTTATTATTCATATTTATATTCTAAGTGAGACATAGATCTTAGCTATTGTTTCCCTTAGTAGGAATATATATATAACTCTACTAAAGGAAAATATGTATATATATATAATTTACATATAAATGTAAATTAAATATATATATATATATATTTGTTGTTTATATCTGAGGTTGTTATAGGTAGTGATATGTAAAACTTATAGGTAATACTGAACAGGAATCAGCATATGCCCCAAATCTGGCTCACTTCTTATTTTTATACATGAAGTTTACTTAAATATAGACATATTCTTATATATATATATATATTACCTACTATTGATTTTGTGAGCAACAATTGAATTGAGCAGCGCTGAGTTCACAACAGATACTGTATGGACTAAAGTACCTAAAATAAGTACTGTCTTGTCCTATACTGACCCCTATCACAACTGTAGGTACTAGGATTTAGAACTAAAAGGAGATAAAACTTATATTTCATTTTCCATTTACCATTAAGGAAACGGAATTAAAGTGTTAAAAAAAAAAAAAAAAAACGGCTAAATAAACGTGCCTAATTACTGTTTTGAGAACTCTAGCCTCTTGATCTTCATTTTCATCATTTCAGTATCTGTATCTACTTCTCAAATCTGTAAATATGGTCATTTAATAAACTGGTCATTCATATTTACATAAACTTTAAGCAACTTTGAGGAGATATCCCACATCCAACGGGCAAAGGAGAAGCCCCAACAAGATGGTAGGAGGGGAAAAATTATATTTAGAGTCAAACCCCATACCTGACCAGGACCCAGAGACCCCACAGAGACTAAGACAGAACTATGTTTGAGCGTCTCCTGCAGAGGTACGGGTCAGCAGTGGACCGCTGCAGGTGCAGGGGCTCTGGGTGCAGGAGATTGGGCATGGCATATGCCCTCTTGGAGGAGGTCACCATTAACCCCACCACAGAGCTGCCAGAACTTACAGAGGGCTGGGAAACAGACTCTTGGAGGGCACAAATAAAACCTTGTGGACACCAGGACCCAGGAGAAAGGAGCAGTGACTCCACAGAGACTGACCCAGACTTGCACGTGAGTGTCTTTGAGTCTCCAGCAGAGGCATGAGTCTCACTGCGGAGGCAGTGGCCTGCTGCAGGTTTGGGGGCACTGCATGCAACAGTGCCTGCATGGGACCTTTTTGAAGGGGGACACTCTTATCTTCATTACCTCCACCATAGTTTCAGCTCAGTTCAGTTCAGTTCAGTGGCTCAGCATAGTTTAGCCTCAAGTAAATAACAGGGAGGGAATACAGCCCCACCCATCAACAGAAAATTGTATTAAAGATTTACTGAACATGGCCCCACCCGTCAGAAAAAGACAGTCTCCCCCTCAGTCAGTCTCTCCCATCAGGAAGCTTCCAAAAGTCTCTTATCCTTCTCCATCAGAGGGGAGACACAATGAAAACCACAATCACAGAAAACTAACCGATCTGATCACTTGGACCACAGTCTTATCTAACTCAAAGAAACAACGAGCCATGCCATGTAGGACCACCCAAGACTGATGGCTCATGATGACAAAACGTGGCCCAATGAGGAAAGGAATGGCAAACCACTTCAGGATTCTTGCCTTGAAGACCTCATGAATAGTATGAAAGGCAGAAAGATAGGACACTGAAAGATGAACTCCCCAGGTCAGTAGGTGCCCAATATGCTACTGGAGATCAGTGCAGAAATAATTCCAGAAAGAATGAAGAGACAAAGCCAAAGCAAAAATAACACCCAGTTGTGCATGCTCAAACTACGGCACAACTGCTTTCATCTAATGCTCTAGCAAAGTAATCCTCAAAATTCTCCAAGCCAGGCTTCAACAGTATGTGAATCATGAACTTCCAGATGTTCAAGCTGTATTTAGAAAAGGCAGAGTTACCAGAACTCACACTGCCAACACCCATTGGATCATCAAAAAAGCGAGAGAGTTCCATAATAATATCTATTTCTGCTTTATTGACTATGCCAAAGCCTTTGTGTGGATGACAACAAACTATGGAAAATTGTTAAATAAATGAGAATACCAGAGCGCCTGACCTGCCTCCTGAGAAATCTGTATGCAGGTCAAGAAGCAACAGTTAAAAAAAAAAAAAAGAAGAAGAAGAAGCAACAGTTAGAAATGGACATGGAATAACAGACTTGTTCCAAATTGGCAAAGGAGTATGTCAAGGCTGTTATTTTCATGCTGCTTATTTAACTCATATGCAGAGTACCTCATTAGAAATGCTGGACTGGATGAAACATAAGCTGGAATCAAGATTGCTGGGAGAAATACCAATAACCTCAGTAATGGAGATGACACCACTATGTTGGCAGAAAGCAAAGAAGAACTAAAAGCCTCTTGATGAAAGTGAAAGAGAAGAGTGAAAATGTTGGCTTATAACTCAACACTCAAGAAAACTAAGATCTTGGCATCTAGTCCCATCACTTCATGGTAAATAGATGGGGAAACAATGGAAACAGTGAGAGACTTGATTTGTCTGGGTTCACTGCAGATGGTGACTGCAGCAATAAAAATAAAAGAGGCTTGCTCCTTGGAAGAAAATTTATGACCAACCTAGACAGCATATTAAAAAGCAGAGACAACCAACAGCGGTCTGTCTGTCTAGTCAAAGCTATGGTTTTCCAGTAGTCATGTATGGGTGTGAGAGTTGGATTATAAAGAAGGCTGAGTGCCAAAGAATTGATGCTTTTGAACTGTGGTATTGGAGAAGATTCTTGAGAGCGCCTTGGACAGCAAGGAGATCCAACCAGTCTGTCCTAGAGGAAATCAGTACTGAATATTCATTGAAAGGACAAATGCTAAAGCTGAAACTTCAATACTTTTGCCACTTGATGTGAAGAACTGACTCATTTGAAAGGACCCTGATGCTGGGAAAGACTGAAGGAAGGAGGAGAAGAGGACGACAGACAATGAGAGGGTTGGATGGTATCACTGACTAAATGGGCATGAGTTTGAGTAAGCTCTGGGAGTTGGTGATGGACAGGGAAGCCTGGTGTACTAAGCCTGGTGTACTGAAGTCCATGTGCGGCAAAGAGTCGGACATGACTGGGCGACTGAACTGAACTGAACTAACGAAAATCAACCTGTGGTAAAATAAGTACTCAGCAGGTGGAAAATACTTTATCACAACAGGATCTTGCCCAAATCCTAATAATTGTAAATATTGATTATTAAATTATTTAAAAATATGTGATGTGTCTTATATAGCAACTATTAAGAATATAATTAACATCTAAAAACAGTACTAATCTTTGGGGAAAGTAAAGGTTTTTCCACTATAATGCTTGACAATGCTTAAAATTATTTTTTTAAGTATAACTCACTTAGCATAGATAAAGAAATAAAGATAATAATATATTGTAATATTAACAACATGGAGGTAGAAATAAGTATTAGCATAGCTAAATAATATTAGGAAATTATTTCACCTCTTTGCCCTTATTATTCTTCAAGAACTCTACACTAATTCTATTTTCCATGGTGGACTTCATTTAAGTAGTTTTTATTTACTTTCATTTATTTAAGATAATTGAATATATATGTATTAGTTCATTATGATTTTTGTAAAATATACCACAGAGTGGGTGATGCAAGCAACAGAAATTTATTTTCTCACAGTTACTGAAGCTAGAGGTCTAAGATCAAGGTGTCATCTGGCTTGTTTCATTCTAAGTGCGCTCTCTCTTTCTTTGACTTGTAAACGGCCATTTTCTCCCTTTGTTTTCACTTGGTCTTTCCTCTTTGTGTGCACATGTCTGTGCTCAAAGGCACTCTTCTTATGAAGACACCAGTCATATTGGATTAAGACCCACTCATATTACCAAAAGACCTACTCATTTTATGCTAGTTATTTCTTTAAAGACCCTCAAATGCAGTCACATTCTGAGGTCCTGGGGTTAGGACCTCAACGTATAAATATGGCACACAATTCTGGTCATGATAATATATCCCCCTTATAATCCCACATTATCCAAATAGACATATTTGTACTACTTAAAATATATATACAAACATATAAAAGGAGAGGAGGGCGACAGAGGATGAACTTGTTAGATGGCATCACCAACTCAATCTGAGCAAACTCTGAAGATAGTGAAGGACAGTGAAACCTGGTGTACTGCAGTCCATGGGGTCGCAAACTGTCAGACCTGACTTAGTGAACAACAATAATGGAATGAGGTTAAGAAAAAAATAACTGAAGGGATATTTCACATATCTAAGCTTTAAGATATAGAGAAAAATATTATCACTGTAAAAAAAATTGAAAGGATGCTAAGATAAGCAAGTTAAGATATATGTGTGTATTTAAGGTATGCATTCTAAATCATATTTATAGTAAAGTTATCTATTGGGCCCCTGGAGAAGGAAATGTCAACCCACTCCAGCATTCTTGCTTGGAAAATTCCATGGACAGAGGAGCCTGGTGGGCTACCATTCATGGGGCCAGAAAGAGTCATACATCTGAGAGCGTATGCACGAACACATACATGACCTATGGGGCAGAAAATTACTGGATTTTTTGGTGTTTGAAATGATCCTTAAAATAATCATTGAATTTGAACTCTGCCAGTCCTAATGATCTGGAGAAAGAAATGGCAACCCACTCCAACACTCTTGCCTGAAAAATTCCATGGATGAAGTCTGGTAGGCTACAGTCCATGAGATTGCAAAGAGTTGGACAAGACTGAGCAACTTCACTTTCTTTCTTTCTATAGTTCCTTTAGGAGAAGGACATGGCAACCCACTCCAGTATTCTTGCTTGGACGACAATCCCATGGATGGAGGGGCCTGGTGGGCTACAGTCTATGGGGTTGCAAAGAGTCGGACACGACTGAGCAACTAATATGCACACACACAGTCCTAGTGATCAGTTTCTTCTATAAGATTTTTCCTTTCCTCATTCCAAATTTTAATCTCCCAATTATTTTTATGAATTTAAAGCTACCATGATCACAATTTTTTCACTAAAATTATCAGATAAAATTTTAAAAATAAATAAAAGCATAATAATATTTATTCCTATGTAAAAGGAAACTATTTCTTTCATAGGCCTAAGGTTATCTGTAAATGTAATTTCAGAGATCTACTATGGTTTACAATGTTTCAGATCTAGTTCTAACAATCCTATCTGTATCTTCTCAGATGGACTTTGTTCACTTTGTTATACTTTACTCTCATTAAGAGTTCTTTCTATATAGACAACATAGGTTATCCAGTACTATAATCATAGTTAGTTTTTCACAGTAAATATTGTTTTTCATTTAAAGCATAAAAATTTTCCAGAATATTTTCAAATGACACATTTGAAAATCATAATTGCATGATTATAATCATTCAAAACTAAAATTAGAGTCACCATACAAAGTCATTAACATCTTTGTTAAATACCCCTTGTGACATACCTAACACCATTTTGAGGACTCCTGTAGAGTTTCCTCTAAAGATCTCTAATTATCATGAATAAAATTTTATTTTATAAAATGGGAAACGAGGTGAAATGACTTACTCATATGCACATACCAGGAGAGCAGACTATTTCATGGGTCACTTGACTTCTTTTAAATTTTTATTGCATGACATCAAACAGCCTATTATATAACTATCCTAAGACAAATATCTTCAAATTATTTTAAAATGATCCTGGCCTTATTCATTGATATGAATATATCCCATTATGTACAAAATGAATATCCATGTTTGTTTAAAGTCAAAACTAACTTGTATGTAATTTCTGAGGTTCAGCCAAATTTTATATTAAACTTGGAGAAATAATTTATCCATTTTCAAAATTTTATTTAAGTAGAAATGCCCAATATGCAAGGAGCAAAAAAGAATTGATGTTTTTACAATGATGTACTATATAACACAATGTTGATGTGTGTTTAGTTTTTGACTGCTTGCTATATAAGCCTTTATTTGAATTAAAATGAAATGTTCAAGAAAGACTCTCTTTAATGATACTCACTCTAGATAGTTTCATAGCTTGTAACTACTGTATTATTTCAAAAACAAAAACAAAAAACTTAAAACCCTGCAGCTATCTGTAGCATTCAGAATCTTTGTTTTCATATGAAAAGGCATATCTGAGTACAGACAATAATCTTTTCAAGTTTTATGGTTGCTGTGAGCATTTGTTCCTACTGAGGATCAACTGCCTTGAGCTGCAAGGAAATCACAACCTTCAATCTGCCTGCTAAGAAGCAAATCCAAAATGGCAGAATAGACTTCTGTAATTCCTACGATAACTTGTAAAGGTCTTAACTGCTTGAAAATTCATCTTTTACAGGACAATATATGAAACTGTCAGAAAGAGAAATAAAACCAATTAAAGAAAGCAACTCCCCAACATAATTCAAAACTAAAATAATAGAGAGCAGTATTCATGCAAATGAGAGGGAAGAAAAATAATCTTCAAATTACAAAAAAAATCTGGCTTTTACAATATCATATTTAAGCACATTCTAATAAATATGTTTTCATATAATAAAGTTTTCCTGATGTGCCATTCAAAGAGAGTTTAGGACTTTCTACTGCACAATATATCCTTCAAGAATTGTTATTTTTGTAATGATAACTCTATATGCAAAACAGAAAAAGAGACACAGATGTACAGAACAGACTTTTGGACTCTGGGAGAAGGCGAGGGTGGGATGTTTTGAAAGAACAGCATCGAAGCATGTATATTATCAAGGGTGAAACAGATCACCAGCCCAGACTGGATGCATGAGACAAGTGCTCGGGGCTGGTGCACTGGGAAGACCAAGAGGGATCGGGTGGAGAGGGAGGTGGGAGGGGGGATCGGGATGGGGAATACATGTAAATCCATGGCTGATTCATGTCAATGTATGACAAAACCCACTACAATATTGTAAAGTAATTAGCCTCCAACTAATAAAAATAAATGGGAAAAAAAATGACAATTGTTATTTTATGACAACAGTACAGTTATTTTTTTAATTCTCTATTATACTATACCATAATCTATCTTATATGTAAAATTCAATGCATAGAGAGTCTAGATAAATATCACTAAAATACTAATGACAACAATGCAACTTAAACTTTTATATTTGTATTATTGCAAATTGATTTTTATCAGATTGATTTTTCCTTACAAAACAAATAAAAATCTAGTATATGAATCCTAAATATAGATCTCTAACTCTAGTATATTTCTAAACCTCAGACTCATAAACTCTTATTTATATGAATATTCATGTTGATAAGTGTAATGGGCATTTCAAAGTTAACATTACAAAACTCTTTACTTCTACCATTAAGTTTGTTTCTCCTGCAATATCCCCCATCCCAGGAAGTGGAAACTTCAACCTTCCAGTCTCCTGGATAAATATCTTGGAGTCATCATTCACTCCTGTTTTAAGCAAACATCCCAGATTTAAACTTTTACAACTTTATGTCAACTTTAACTTGGAATATATCCAAAATCACCACTTTTCCCTCCTCTACGGCTGGCATTTTAATCTGTGCCACCATAACCTCTTGCGTAAATGTCCTAATTGGTTTCCATGTCCCTACTCTTGTTCTTTTGTGGTTTATAGACAACACTGCAAACAGTGATAACCTTTAAAAATATAGATCAGTTTTTCATATCCACTGTTCACAGTCATCTGAAGTGGATTGTAAAGTTAATCAGCATAAAATTCCAGATCCTTATCATCATATACTGCAGAGGCTACCCTATATCCATGTTTGCCCATTCTAGTCTTTTTTCATTAATAGAATTCTGATTTTACTTGACGTGTTCTATGATTATCTGCATAACTTCATTTTTTATCATACCTTGCAGAAGTAAGACAGAAGTTAGGTCAGGTATTTTTGTGGTAGTTTCAGGAATGTTTCTACAGTAATAGTTTCAGTTGGAACTGCTGTTTTGTCTTTGGTCTTTCCTCATTTCAGTGTTTTGCAATGTGGATGCATCATTTAACCTTGGCAGCTATCTCATAAGGATAGAGATCACTTTCTATAAGATAATGTAGATGATAACTAGAATCCCTCTGAATATCTAATGAAAACCTAAATCCATCATAACAGCCCTGGACTTCTTTTTATACAATAAATTTTCCAGAAATATATATTTAAAAATGAATTACATTGCCATTTGAATTTTCTATTACATGTGGCTGAGTTCAGTCCCTCGTGGATATACATAGTCTTCAAAGCTCTAGATTTATCTTTCCCTAATGCCCTGGGTAACACCTTCCTATATTAGTTTGCTAGTGCTACCAAGTACCGAGTGGTTTAAAACAACAGAAACTTAATACATCACAGTTGTAGAGTCTAGAAGACAAAAGTCTAGGTTCTCCAGTGTCATATTTTCTCTGAGACTACAGATAGAATCTTTTCTTGCTATTTACCAGTTTCTGGTAGTACCCATCAATGTTTAGCATCCCTTGGCTTGCAGTTACATCTGGAGAATCTCTGTACAGAACCATCTTCATATCACCCTCCCTCTGTGAATATCTGTGTCTATCTCCAAATTTTCCTTTTTTTATGTGGACACCAATCATAATGGATTAGGACTCATCCTATTGACTTCATCTTAACTTGAATATCTGCTAAAACCCTATCCCTAAATAGGTTCACTTCACAGATTCTGACTGTAAGGACTTCAGCATATCTCTTGGGGATTACAACTCAACACACGTCACTGTCCCTGGTAATGTTTTAACCTGTTCTTCACTCTAAAACAACATGATGACATTCTTTGTTGAGAATCCAATATATGTCTTTGCCTTAGAGCCTGTAGAGTTGAATAGACACCCCACAAAAGATAAAGATTCTAATTCTTGGAATCTGTGAATGTGGCCTTCTTTGGAAAAGGGATCTTTGTAGATGTAATGAAATTAATGGTCTCAAAGTGAGATAATCCTCGACTATATGGGTGGGTCCTAGTGCCAACAAAAATGTCCTTATTAGAGACGTGGAGGAGGACACAGAGATGGCAGTAAGAGAACAGAGAGAAGGAATTGGTGTTATGCAGTCATAAGGCAAGGAATGCCTGGTGACAGTACTGATTGGAAGGGACAAACATGGTGTCAGGAGAAGTATGATACTACTGACAACTTGATCACTGACTTCTGGCCTCTAAAACTATGAAACAGCAAATACCTATCCTTTTAAGTCATCCAGTTTGTAGGAATGGGTTAGCATCCTCAAGAAACTAATACAGACCTTTTGCCCTCATTCTTCCCTTTTCCAAGAACAAATTTATCTTATGTATTTTGCTACATGATTTGCTGCCTAAGTACATTCAGATCTGAGGTGTTTTTTTTCATTTCTTGTTTTACTGTAACTTTCACACATCACATATCTCTGTTATTTTGTGTCTGTATCATTCATTAAAATAGAAGATCCATAAAAATTGAGACACCATTATCATCAGCTTTTAGAAGATGTCTATATCAGAGTAGGCACACACTAAATATCCAATTTATCTAATGGACTAATTTGGAATTAATAAGTATTGATTAAACTAATGAATAAAACTGAAAAACTAAACTAACCTCTACATTTGTGCTTTTAATTAGTATGATTTTAATCACTAGAAAAGACAAGTCTTGAGTTTCATAATTGCATTTCAGTGTATCCTTTATGATGTTAAGGAACAGTACCACCAATAATATAGAATGGATAGGGAGATAAGAACACTTTACAATTAACTTTCAATTTATTTATATATTTTCACTTTCCAAACTACAATTTCTTCATAATTTAGAAGGAAAGGATATTGAATTTAGGCAAATATTCTTTTAAAAATGTACAGCATATAGATTTTTATATACAAAGTAAGCTAATTTTGTGAAAAAGGTCAGTTATTTGTTTTTTAAAATAGCTACACAAAAATAAATTTGCTTACATCAGTGCCATGTAGCTCACATTATATATGTAACCTTTCATTTGCCACTTTGGTTTTAACTCTATTAATGGTTTTAAGACATGACTTGGCAAAGTACAGATAGGTAAAGGAAGAGTACACAGAAAACAGAATTGTCAGCCAAGAAGCTTTTAGAATCCTGAAAATAGAGTATCAGTAGAAGATTATTTTGAGTAAATAATATGAATGAAAAGTGAAAATGAAGTCGCTCAGTCATGCCCGACTCTTTGAGACCCCATGGACAGTAAGTAGCCCGCCGCAAGCTCCTTCGTCCATGGGATTTTCTAGGCAAGAGTACTGGAATGGGTTGTCATTTCCTTCGCCAGGGGATCTTCCCAACCCCGAGATCGAACCCAGATCTCCCGCATTGTAGACAAGACGCTTTACTGTCTGAGCCACAGTGAAGTATAAATATTACTGAATAGGCATATGCATCTTCAGCAAGTGTGTAATACAATAAAGAGGATACGATGCCTATGCTAAAGTGATAGACTTTAAGAAAAATAAAATATCTTGAAATGACTTTGGAAAATATCCTTATATATAGCTAAATTAGGGCTTCCGTCATGGCTCAATCAGTAAAGAATCTGCCTGTAATGCAGGAGACCCGGGTTCGATCTCTGGGTCCAGAAGATCCCCTGGAGAAGGAAATAGCAACCCACTCCAGTGTTCTTGCCTGGAAAATCCAAAGGACGGAGGAACTTGGTGCCGGCTACTTACTGTCCCTGGGGTCGCAAAGAATCGGGCACGACTTAGCGACTAAACCACCACAGGTAATTTAATCAATGGTAACATTGTCCTTGTTTTATAGTGTATTCTATGCATCAAAACTTATTTAAGAAGTCTGAAATTCAAATTAAGGAAATTGATATTGTATTGGCGTATCAAAATATTGTGGAACTTAAGAAGTAGTTAAGTAGAAAGTCTATAATATTTTCATCTACTTCAAGTAGTATGTATACTATATTACTAGGAATGTGCTATTTAACTGAGAAAATTCTATATAAACAGTTAAAATTAAATTTTTAACACATAGCAACTTTCCAGGAGGTTCTCAAAAATTCTGTTTAAAAAAAAATTAAGTCAATGTGTGGCAAAACCAATACAATGTTGTAAAGTAGAATAATTTAATTTAAAATAATTTAAATTAAAAAAAAAGAAAAGAAAAAAAGCTTTATTCTTTGAAATGTCCAAGCATGAGTCCCAAAAAAGCATTCTTTTAAAGAAATCATTTTTTAAATTATCTTAATTGGAGGCTAATTACTTTACAATATTGTAGTGGTTTTTGCCATAAATTGACATGAATCAGCCATGCGTTTGTATGTGTCCCCCATCCTAAACCACCTCCCACCTCTCTCCCCATCCCATCCCTCAGGGTTATCCCAGTGCACAAGCCCTGAGTGTCCTGCCTCATGCAATGAAACTGGACTGGCGATCGATTTCACATATGGTAATGTATATGTTTCAGTGCTATTCTCTCAAATCATCCCACCCTCCACTTTCTCCTACAGAATCCAAAAGTCTGTTCTTTATCTGTGTGTCTCCTTTGCTGTCTTGCATATAGGGTCATCGTTACCATCTTTCCAAATCCCATATATATGCGTTAATACACTGTATTGGTGTTTTCCTTTCTGATGTCACTCTGTATAATAGGCTCCAGTTCCATCCACTTCATTAAAACTGATTCAAACGCATTCTTTTTAATAGTTGAGTAATATTCCATTGTGTATATATACCACAGCTTTCTTATCCATTCATCTGCCAGTGGACATCTAGGTTGATTCCATGTCTTAGCTGTTATAAACAGTGCTGCGATGAATGTTGGGGTACATGTGTCTCTTTCAATTTTGGTTTCCTCGGTGTGTATGCACAGCAGTGGGGTTGCGGGGTCATACTACAGATGGTGACTTCAGCCATGAAATTAAAAGACGCTTACTAATTAGAAGGAAAGTTATGACCAACCTAGATAGCATATTAAAAAAGCAGAGACATTACTTTGTCTCTTCTAGTCATCTAGTCAAGGCTATGGTTTTTCCAGTGGTCATGTATGGATGTGAGAGTTGGACTGTAAAGAAAGCTAAGCGTTGAAGAATTGATGCTTTTGAACTGTGGTGTTGGAGAAGACTCTTGAGAGTCCCTTGGACTGCAAGGAGATCCAACCAGTATATCCTAAAGGAGATCAGTCCTGGTTATTCACTGGAAGGATTGATGTTGCAACTGAAACGCCAACATTTGGCCACCTGATGTGAAGAGCTGACTTATTTGAAAAAACCCTGATGCTGGGAAAGATTGAGGGCAGGAGGAGAAGGGGACGACTGAAGATTAGATGCCTGGATGGCACCACTAACTCTATGGACATGAGTTTGGGTAAACTCGGGGAATTGTTGATGGACAGGGATGCCTGGCATGCGGCAGTCCATGGGGTTGCAAAGAGTCAATACAACTGAGAGACTGAACTGAACTGAAGTGAACGACAGTTTTATTTCCAGTTTTTTTAAGGAATCTCCATACTGTTCTCCATAGTGACTGCACTTAGAAATAATTTTTTTAAATGTTTTATAAAGTTATATGGATGTGTGTACCCTATGATTCTGTGCATATTATAGAAGTTTTAATGAACAGTGACTGTTATTTCATTTGGTAATTATTTTTTAAAAATTATTTTAATAGAAAAATTTCACTCATGATCTTAAAATATATCTTACACATCTTTACCAGTTAAAAAAAAAAGGATAAAAAGGATAAATATTTATCTTCCTAAATCACAATTAATATAATAATTTGGCATGTAAGATGAGAGCTTGCTATTTAAAGTAAATATAATTTTAAAATTATATGTTGAAGTACATTAATCAGAATTTTATATTAATATTTTCCTTACAGTGAAGAATTAGTATATGAAAGTGGTCTTCATAGAAGAGTCTAAATATATCATCAAAGCTCTTTTTGTGAGATAAGTAGATAGAAATATTATGTACACATTTATGGGCAAAAGCACACATAAATGTATCATATATTGAACGCCTTTTTTTCTCATTTTCATTGTTTTTTAAAGTAGAAACTAGAATAATTTAGAGTGAATTATTACATACCATCAGAGACAACACTAAAGACACAAGTGTTTTCATGCCCGTTGTATGGGAGCCAGAGCTATTCAGTTTTGCTTTAAGCTGCTTCTGTAAAAACAGCCCAGAAGACTGCTTTCTTATACCACTTGGGGGTACCTCTCATAGTATGTATTAATTTATATTGTCAGGAAGTTTTGGAAGTCAGCCATTTGCCATATTTCCAAGTAAAAATTGTACAGCTACTGATATTACAAGTGGAAAGTAGTTACAGAAAACTAGAAACCATGAAAAGTAATAGTTAATTCACATTTTTCCTAAAAGTGAATTCATTTTTTCATAGAATTTATAAGTGAAGAATTAAGGGTAGATAAAATTTTTAACTTGGGAGTCTAATTTTAAGTCTTATTTGAGAAATCAGCCTGTGTATTAATGAAGTTTTATTCTAATGCAGAATATGTTTAAAATTTGGATCTAGAGATCCAGTAAATGGATCCCACTTATCGTCTGTTCAATAAATGGGACTGCTAAGAAACTTTGCTTGTTCAAGAATTCCCAGTCAATCTGTACCAAGGTATATATAACTATTAGTATATTTTCAGTGTCATTGGCAAGAGTCCCATAAACTATCATTACCATTCAAACGTATACAGTTAAAATATTTAAAATGTAAATTAAAAGGGAAAATAAAGGAAAAAAATTATATCTATGACCTGAATTGCTGACACAGGATATCATTTTCATAGAGTTTACAAAGCATTTTGTTCAATCTTAGTATCCCAAATTTCAGAGATAATTAATCTATTTCAACTTTCATACCTTCTTCTAACCCAGTTTAAGCCAGTTCCCATAAGAAATATTAACCCTCATTTTTATTGAAAATTTCATATCTTTAAATTATCCCATTGATTTGATAATTACATTCTTTACCTCTGGAAAATTCTTCTGTTAACTTCACTAGAAGAAAGAGAACAATATAAGGATGCATTATGATTTCAGACTCATGCATTGAAATGATGATTATTTATAAGTTGCACTTGTGACTTAAGTATTATTTTAATGTCATTGAATATGTTATTTATTTTTAAACAAATATATAGAAAAGAATTATAGTCTTCAAAGTAATCACCCTGAGAATCTTTAAATCCACTGATATCCTTGTCAGTTACAGACACTATATTTCAATGTATGAGTTTTGTTTATTATTTTAATTTTTTTAAAGGTCTGACAGTATCAGTAATTCTTCCTTTGAGAATGAATCTGGTTTTTGAGAATGAAAATGTAACAGCTGAATAAGTTTATGATGGAAATAAATAATGCAAAGTAACGACGTATGCATTCTTGGAGATAACAGTATTAAGAATACAGTAGAAGTAGAGTTTAATCCTATGGCTATAAATAAAAATGTTATGACTTTAAACAATTTAAATAAACTTTCAAGTTCAGTTTCTTCTGCAAAATAAGACAGTTCATGTCAATTGTGTTTTTTGTTCTTAAAGGCTGAATTTAAAAATGTGAAATGACCTATTGCATGTAAAATAGATTGCATTTATCTGAATATTGCCAGATTGCAAGAAATGCTATACCTATTAGAAAAGATGAAAAGTGAAAGTTTCTTGTAATTTTTCCTCCTTTAAAACTGTTTATATATATACTATACAGATACTATATATATATACATATTTATATATTTATTTTTCTTTATTTATTATATATATTTTTATTTTAGTAATATATATATAATTCTAGAGAAAAACAAAGAAGAGACAGAAATTTTTAACACATGAAAGATTTTTTTTTTTTTTAATCTTCTGGACAAGACAAAGAAGAAGAACCAGAATTACCATTCTGACTTAAACAAAGAGAAATCTGGATGACATCAGAAAAACTATCTTCAAATATTAAATAATAAGGAGCACAAAACATGAGTCCCAGATAAATGAGGCATAAAAAGGTAAGTCTTGTCATTGTAAACCTTACATACTGCCTGCAGGCAGTTTTAAACCCTTAATGAGAAGGTGGAAAGCTCAGAGAGAATTTTTTCACAATAATATTTAATGACCAATAAGGCAGAAGACCAACTCCGGGAGTTGGTGATGGACAGAAAGGCCTGTCATGCTGCAGTCAATGGGGTCACAAAGAGCCGGATAAGACTGAGGGACTGAACAGATCTGAACTGAAAGCAGAAAACCAGTAAAGATGTAAAAGACCAGAAAATTTTGCCCCAATTAATATTTCTAGAATACTGCAAGCAACTTCAGTATAATACATATTTTCCCCAAGTTAAATGGAATATGGACTAGATCATGATGGACCTTAAGAATCAGGTTGGTACTTGGGCTTATCCTTAAGCAAAGGGATGACAGTGAAACCCCCGTATTTTTACTCCCATGCAGGTCATGAAAGATTATACACACAAAATAAATCCATTTCTTGAAAGTCTATGATTTATATATGCCAAATGAGACATCAAGACATCAAGGTCATTGTATCATCTCCTCATCTGATAATCATACCAGGAAGCCCACATGTGTAGCTCTTTAAACAGCTTTAGAAAAAAAAAGTGAATACCTGTTTGGCTAGTTCTACATCATAATATTAACAAGGAACTCTGAAACAAGGCGAAATATCTTCTGTTTCATGCTTTATAATAATGATAATCAAATCCTAAGAAGAAAAGAGAAGGATATTAGGAGTGATTATTTTAGGCTAGGAATTATCAGCTAGTCTCACATTCCATTATAGGGATATAATGTACAGAGGGCTATAAAGTACAGAATGAAAAGGCTTTCCCTTTTACCTCAGAATTTTAAGAAGTATTGTTTATCTTTATTTCCAACTCTTTCCCCAGATGTCTAACTACAACCTTCTCAAAATTTGATGGCATTTCCTTAAATATTTCTGTCTTTGTTATTCCATGTTGATAATTTTTGACTAATAGATTTCATCTAATTTTCAGATGCATTGTTATTCTTTGAAAAGAACTGACATGATAATAAACATCTGTATTTTTATCAGTGACTCAGGAATGCTAAGGAGGGTCTATAAAATGTTAGGAATCTACTTTAGCATTATTTTAACAGTATCACATATTTATTTGATTTTTATTGACAAATATTATAATATATATATTTTTGTTTATTGGTTGGGTTTGAGGGAAGTTTTATCCTGATACTGAGTCATTGCATAGTTAACTATTCCTGAACTCATAATTTTAATTGTTGTTAAACCCAGAGTAATGTGCCATGATATCTTTCTAACTTAAAATTTTCTGACTTATTGCATTTCCTTTAACTTTTCAGAACAACAGCATTTTGCTTTTCCAATGCTTCTATTTAACAAGTTTGAAAAGCTGAGATTTTGTACTTAGTCTGTTGAGGAACTTTGAACCCAACCTACTTCAATAATGGCCAGCTGACTGAGGTCTGTCTGGAGGACCTAATTGCTATGAGCAAAGAACAGTGGAAGATAGCAGCTCAATTAGTATGCAAGAGGCAGTATAAGAATTGTGACATGCACAGTGAAAGCAGAAAACAGCAAGCGGACAGTTCAGAGCTAGTCATTCAAATGGACTCAAGGTCACTTCCTTTTGTCTATGTTTCTTACAAAGAGCTACTCAGAGGTAGGGGAAGGAAGAAATGAATTTTTCATGAAATATAATGCCTGAGGAAAAGGAAGAAAATGTCTATTCCACTGTGTAGACCTAGAGAAAAGCAAAGGCCGGTAGACTACAAAATTTCCTGGGTGAAGCTTGACTCTTTCTTCTACTGCACAGTTTGATGAATGGAAAATAACAGTGACTAATAATGCATCAATTTCCCTTAGATATAAACCTAGATGATAAAAAGAATATGAGAAAAGCATCCTCCATCTATTCCCTGCAAGTGATTCAGAATTCTCTGTATCAAGAGAAGTGTCTAAGACTCTATTTATATTATATGGCAAATGGTTTTTATTTTTAATACCCAGGGAAATATCCACCCATGGTTATATTTAATATTTGGAAATTTTGTATGTTCTCATTAAAATTATAATATAGACAATTGAATTTGAACTAAAAATTTTAAGGGACATTTTAAAGAAGTATATCAGTAAATATACTTTTCCTTATTGCTAATAGTTTTCTAAGCAATTTCTGTAGATTCAGCTGTGAATCCTATGATCTTATGTAGGGAAGAATAAAAGAGAAGTGGATTAAGAAAAAAAGAGAAGAGAAAGCAAGAAAAATAAAAAGAAGGCTGGAAAGGAGATAGTGAGGGAAGGAGCAAAATGCTGACTTCCTATGAGAAAATATAAGATTACATATTGAATACAAATTAGAAAATACTTGTGTAGAAGTATTATAATGGATAAAGAGTATTTTAAATCTCCCAAAATTCAGACATATTTGAAATAATAGAAATGCATCTGAAATGTGTAGTTCTATGTGTTTTGTAAGTAAACATAAATTGCTCCAATGAATATTTTGATAGTTTAATTTACATCAGGCCAGCTTATATCTACCCATTTAACATTGTTTATTCTTGAATCCTGGTGAAAAAGAACCTGAATGCTGTGAGAGCTGTTAGATTTTCTCTAATATTAAATTCTTTCTTACTCTTTATTTTTTCCTTTTGTTTCTCCTTATTTCCTTTCCATTTTACTTCTTTAGTCCTTCTTCGTACCTGCTCTCTCTCCAGCCTTCCTTAGTTTACCTTCTTTCTTTTAATTATATGCAATACATACTGGATGAGATTTCAGGTTTTCCAACTAGCAGTCTCATTAGGGTTACTATTAAAAATTTTGTCATTATCATCTATACTAACAACGTAAAAAGAGGCAGAATGATGAAAAATGCTTAAAAAATGAGAAATAATTAAATAGATAAATGAGTACAGCCGCTATGGAGAACAATGTGGAGATTTCTTTAAAAACTGGAATTAGAACTGCCATATGACCCAACAATCCCACTCCTGGGCATCCACACCGAGGAAACCAGATCTGAAAGAGACACGTGCACCCCAGTGTTCATCGCAGCACTGTTTATAATAGCCAGGACATGGAGGCAACCTAGATGCCCATCAGCATACGAATGGATAAGGAAGCTGTGGTACATATACACCATGGAATATTACTCAGTCATTAAAAAGAATCCATTTGAATCAGTTCTAATGAGATGGTTGAAACTGGAGCCCATTATACAGAGTGAAATAAGTGAGAAAGATAAAGACCAATACAGTATACTAATGCATATATATGGAATTTAGAAAGATGGTAACGATAACCCTATATGCAAAACAGAAAAAGAGACACAGATGTACAGAACAGACTTTTGGACTCTGTGGGAGAAGGCGAGGGTGGGATGTTTTGAGAGAACAGCATCGGAACATATATATTATCTAGAATGAAACAGATCACCAGCCCAGGTGGGATGCATGAAACAAGTGCTCGGGCCTGGTGCACTGGGAAGACCCAGAGGAATCAGGTGGAGAGGGAGGTGGGAGGGGGGGTTGAGATGGGGAATACATGTAAATCCATGGCTGATTCATGTCAATGTATGACAAAACCCACTACAATATTGTAAAGTAATTAGCCTCCAACTAATAAAAATAAATGGAAAAAAAAAATAAAGAGTCGGACACACACACATAAATAAATAGATAAATGAACTGATAAACAATTTGAAATAAAGAGCAGGTAAATTAAATACCCCTTTTTTTCCCTTACTATTTACTGTAATTTATTGTAATTATTGTAAATTTTACTACTTTTTTACTATTTATTGCTATTAGTGCCTAAAAAAGATGATGAACTCATAAATGCTGTTACCTTAAGGAATAAAATAGTAGTGGAGATGGGGCAGAGCTCTTTCATCTGAATATAAGCCTTATTTGATGGAATTACCTTAAGGATATGAAGACAGGTTCTGTTTCAGGTAGATTTGACACTTAATGTTACTAATATCCAGAGTTAGAAGTAGTAGAAAATGTTATAATTTGGAGAAAAACACCAAAGGCATATTTATCACAATTAAAGCAAGAGCACAATATTAGAGCTCAACCTTACACGAGCTAGGAATGCAAAGGTACAAAATTGCTGCATCTATTACAGCACCTGAGCCATAAATTCTTAGGAAAGGTTTATAAAAATATATTCAATTTGTTTAATTCTAAAGGATGAAATCTAAAGAAAATCATTTCAGTGTTAAAGCATAATTTATTTTGAATAGAGGTGTTAAATTCCCTAATTTCATGATATTTAAAGTGAGAAACTAACTTTGGCCACAATTTCCACATTTTAAAAATCATTATTCAAGTCCTCACTTTTTCCCATTTTTTATAATGTATATGTCTCACACATTCTGGCTGTTAACTGGTAGATTTATAAGGAACACAGTTATGAAAAGTAAAATTGCAGTTGCCTATCAAATTATAATTCTTGTAAGTGGAAAAAAATCTAAATATGATGCATATAGCAGCCCTCTCCACCCACATGCATACTGAATATCTGTCAAAAATCTGGAGCATCTGAAATGGGTTTAATCAATGATTTGGTAATTTTCTTTTAACTTTCTTTTAACTTTTACAATTGGGCTGTTCTTTAACATCTATATTTTGGTAGATATGAGGGTTTTTCTAAAGAGTGTCCAATAAAGGCTTTTATAGGTTAGATATACTTTGTTTTCTTCCTTATAATTTCTGAAAAAATAATGAAATTTATCTTATACATAGTACTTTTATCAAGCTAACATTTCATGATCTTTATTTCTTAAAGAAATTATTACATTAGCAAATGTATTAGTGAAAGACAACTTTCATACCTCTATAAGTCTATTAAACATGAGTACAAGAAGCCTGCTTGATAGTACTTTCTCATACCCAGTGAACGCACCTGGCACATAGTAGGGGCATTCACTTAGAGAATACAAGAATACAATAGTACTGTACCTGTTCATTTGTTTTCCTTTCTACCTTCCATACTGAATAAGAACACAAGTGTTTAGAGCACTTAATTGTGTGAGTTCATGGAATAAAATCTTGCATTCTCTTGTGTGTCTGTGTTGCTGGGAGACCTAGGTTACTGCCTACAATTTGTTTTTGTACTGACTAAAGCTTCAGAAACCCAATCCAACAGTTTTTGGCAAGAAAGCTCCATTTCATCATGCACCTCTTTCTCTTGGGACTTGGAGAGCCTTCTCTCCTTGGAAGGCTTAGGCATTTGCAACTCTTTACACCTACTGTGTCCCTAGAGATACATGATTTTTCCAAATTTCAACAGAAAAAGTTGGATTGATATTTTCTCACATTATTTTTTTCACACTTCTTGCAACTCTTGAGAAAATAAGAACCACTTGATAGTAACACCAGTGCTACTGCTGCTTCCATTATTAACTCTTTACTATAATTGCAATTTAACTTCTGTAACCTGTCATTTTATTCTTATCCTTCTATTAAAATACTTCTTTGGATTCACCTGAGTTTTTCTTTGACAACAATTCTCAGTATGATCCAGGGCTTAATGTTTCCAGATGTATGCTGTGCTGTCACTTCAGTTGGGTCCAAATCTTTGGACTATAATCCACCAGGCTCATCTCTCTATGGGATTCTCCAGGCAAGAATATTGAAGTGGATTGCTATGCCCTCCCCCAGGGGATCTTCCCAACCTGGGGACTGAACTTTGGTCTCCTGCATTGCAGGCAAATTCTTTAACATTCTGAGCCACCAGGAAAGCCCAATGATTCCAAATATGTCAGCATAAAAATTACCTCCTGTGAATTTACTCAACCTTCCAAAATCTTACAGATTTACTATGAAGGTAACAATTCATTTCTCACAATTACAATAATGTCATGTTTAATTAAGAAATTATTTTGCACACGTACTGCTAATGTTTTGTAGACCTAGCATTTAGATCCTCCTTTTTTTCCCTCCCTCTCATGCTGCAGCATCAAGGAAAGAGAAAAGTTGTTATCATATAGCGTGTTTCTGCTGCTGCTGCTGCTGCTGCTGCTAAGTTGCTTCAGTCATGTCCGTCTCTGTGTGACACCATAGACGGCAGCCCACCAAGGTCAGCCATCCCTGGGATTCTCCAGGCAAGAACACTGGAGTGGGTTGCCATTTCCTTCTCCAATGCATGAAAGTGAAAATTGAAAGTGAAGTCCCTCAGTTGTGTCCGACTCTTTGCGACCCCATGGACTGCAGCCTACCAGGCTCCTCCATCCATGGGATTTTCCAGGCAAGAGTATAGGAGTGGGGTGCCATAGCATTTCCCTAGTTAATATTTAAAACGTTTGTGAAAGTCTCTTTAAAATCACAGCTTTACAAGTACATATTCCCCAATCCCTACACCAGGAATTGACGAACATTTTCTGTAAAAGGCCAGTTAGTAAATATTTTAGGCTTGCAGGCCATACCATTTCTGTCACAACAACAACTCTGCCTTTGAAGTGTGAAAGCTGCCGCAGAGAAGAAACATAAACAAATGAGCATATCTGTTTGTTTTATCTGGACACTTGTATTAGTTTGCTAGAGCTACCATAATGAAATGCCACATACTGGGAGGCTTAAACACCGTAAACTTATTTTCTCACAGTTCTGAAGGCTTAGATTCCAGATTCAAGGTGTTGGCATTTTGGTTTCCTCTGATGTCTTTCTCCTTGACTTGCAGACCACCTAATCATGTGTCTTCATATGGCCTTTTCTCTATATGTCCACAGCCTTGGTGTCTCTCTGTGGGTTTAAATTCTCTGTTCTTTTAAGGACACCTGCAGATTGGGTTAGAGCCTGCCCTAAGGGCCTCATTTTAACATAATTACTTCTTTAAAGGCTCTGGATTCAAAGGCAGTCTTTTTCTGAGTTACTGGGTGTTAAAGCTCCAATGGATGAATTGAGGAGGACACAATTCAGCTCATAACACTGAAATTTGAATTTCATATAATTTTTAAGTGTCCTGAAAGCTTACTTTTTAAAAATATGTTTCAAACATTTGAAATTGTAAGGAAACTTTGCTAACTCTCAGGTCCTATGAAAACAGGCAGCAGGACAAACTTCACTGTTAGGTAGTTAGAATAGGAAAAAGGAGACCAAAATGGCGGTGGCTAAAAGACAAAGAAGGGAGAAGCCCATGCAAATGGAACAAAGGAAGGTCTGAGCACCAGAGTGAGACCTCCGGTAAAACAATCAGCCCTCCTGGCTAGCCCAATTTACATACGGCAGGCTCAGGGGGAGGGGAAAAAACATACAACGAGGAGCCAAAATTGAGCCCCTCTCTTCTTTGGTTAGCTCGCCCTGATGCCTCAAAGATGTATATTCCTTTGCTTGTCAAATAAAACTGAGCTGTAATTCGAGTTGAAACACTGGTTTGCCATTTCAAATTTTTGCTGCTGCAAGACAAAACCAAGGAAATTATGAACTCTCCCAACATATCTAGTGCTGTTTCTCTGATTTAACGTGGCTGAAACAACCTTAGCTTAGCCCCTGCAAGGCAGAGGCCAACCACAGCCGAAGCCCAATTCAGTGAAAGCTCCTGCGGTGGAAGCTGAAGATGAAGAAAACCCAACACAGTGGAAGTGACAAGAAGCCCAGCGTGCTGGAAGCAGAAGAGCAAAACAAACAAACAAACAAACAGAACAACTTGACAGAAAGCTCATGCAGTTCAGTCTCAGATTCCAGAAGACCTCTGGTTAAGGTAGGAGGTCCTCGCCCCTATGACTGTGTAAGGGAAGTTGTAATTTACTCGGTTTTGTCTTGCTGCAGCAAAAATTTGAAGCGGCGGATGAACCAGTGTTACAGCTCCATATTATACCTCAGTTTTATTTGGCAGGCAAAGGAAAATACATTCTCGAGGCATGAGGGCAGGTTGACCCAAAATACCTCCTGGCTCAATTTTGGCTCCTCTTATTATATATTTTCTTCTATTCCCCTTGAGCCTCTGCTACATAAACTTGTCTGGCCAGGAAGGCTGTTTGTTTCACCTGAGGTTCCCACTCTGGTCCCCAGACCTTCCTTTGTTCCATTTTCATGGGCTTCTCCCTTTGTCTTTTAGCCACCGCCATTCTGGACTCCTTTTTCCTATTCTAACAATTGGAAGGACATATGGCTAACAAAATCTTAATTCCTTTACAATCTCTCATTTCTTATTTCTTCAAACCCCCTGTGAACAGGTGAGCAGCAGTGGGTGCAATTGTGGGACCTGGCAAAGGTTATTCCCCAGTCTTTCCCAAAGCCTTGACTATCTGCTGCGCCTTAGTAGCTGTTGCCTAAACAGGTGAGAGTTCTTCTGTCCTTAATCTTCTTTGTGCCAAGGATCAGGCCAATGAAAACTGTGAGCACAGGTCAGGTATTTAGCAGATTTTCCAGCAGGTTATGAAGGGGATTTCTCAGCACGATTCCCCCACTGCTTTTTCCTCTGTCCGTCAGCTTCTGTCTTCATCTATGCCACTGCTTACAAAGTATTGAGCAGGTCATCATCTTTCCACTTCTGAAAGTTGTGTTTGAAACTCTTTACTTATGATTGGTACTCAAACCCACATAGTAGGGACTCTGTGCTATGCTTAGTTTCCCAGTCATATCTGATTGGGACTTGAGCTCGACCGAAACACATGGTGCCTGGTTGTAGCACCTAAGGAAGCTCAGACTCTTGATGTCTCATTGCAAAATATTCAGTGAGAGACTCAGCTATAGGTAAGAGGTAGATTTGTTTGGATTCATAGAGAAACCCAGTCCACAGGGTGTGTGCCATGACAGAGGGTGTATGCGGCTGTCATGAAATGTAGTGTGGTCGCTTTTGTGAGCTGGGTGATTTCATATGTTAATGAGTTGGAGGATCACTCCAACAATTGGGGAACTGCCCACTCCTTTGTCTTTTGATAGTGACTGGAACTGTCAAGGTGCCTCTGGGTGTGTCATTTAGCTTGCAGTTAGAGGATCCGTGCCCACAAGGTTGCCTCTACAATTATCTGGAGGGACAACCAGAAAATAGCTGGCCGTTGGGAGGGGAATACTCTACAATATCCAACCTCAAGAGCTTCAAGGTCAAGTGCCAACCTTTCCCTCATGATGGTTCAACAGGACTGAAGTGGCCTGTTCCAGCCAGCCTTCCTGTCACAGATAATCATCACAGGGCAGGAGCTAAGGGTGTAACTGGATGTGACAGCTAGGTCTGAGAATTTCTTGATTGACACAGGGGCTACCTACTCTGTCTTGACCTCCTATTCTGAAACTTCTCCCCCAAAACCTGTACCATTTCAGGTGTTGCAAGAAAAACAACAAAAAGATTCACCTGAGCACTTGGATGGGCAAGTTGCTTGGATGGACAGATATTTTCCCACCAGTTTCTGGTGGTCCCTGAGTATCCTACTCCATTATAGGATAGAGATCTTTCCCTGCCTTTGAAATCTTGCAGCTATTTCAGTCCTGATAGAAGATACTTTAAAATTCTCTCTTGAGGGCAAACTATTTTTACCAGTCACCAAATGAAGAAACTCCTGAATGGGAGAGGCCATTTATGGATGTTTGACCAAAGGATCCTCAGATATCAAGTAGTGCTGATGGAAAATCCATGCCTGACTATATCCCCTTGTGAGGTTCTTAACCCAGCTACCCTCCTGCCTACTGCTGAGGCCTCTCCCCTTTCACTCTCACCTAGAAACCTTGGACCACAGGACAATATCCCAAAAGGGATTGTCAGAAGATCCTCTGGCCAATCCTGAGAAAATCTGGTACACTGATGGAAGCAACTTTGTCTTGAATGGGATAAGAAGAGCTGCATATGCAGTAGTCTCCAATTTTTAGATCATAGAGACTGAACTTTTGCCACCAGGAGTCCAGGTACCAGAACACGACTCCTGGATTCACTGCTTACGAGTCAAGCTGTGGAGGAAAACAGAAGAGGTCACTCAATATACCTGTCAACAAGCTACAACATGCATTGCCAGTTCAACAAGGATATATAAAATTATACCTGACCATGGAAAATGTCACTCACCCTTAGATGGACACCACTATAAAGAGTCTAAGGCTTGAGATTAGCAAGAGGGGAAAGCCCAATGTTCCTTGCTCTCCAGGTTCAGCAGGAAGTAGCCAGAGAGTCTTTGAGGCCCCTACTCCTAAGAATTGGGCCTCCCATCTCTTGAGGGGGGAATGGTAGATAGTTAGAATAGGTAAAAAGAGTCCAAAATGGTGGTGGCTAAAAGACAAACAGTGAAGTCCATGACAGTGGAACAAAGGAAAGTTCAAGGACCAGAGTGAGTACCTCAGGTAAAACAAATAGCCCTTCTGGCTAGACCAATTTACATAGGGTAGGCTCAGGGGGAGGAGGGGAAAAAAAAAAAGTACAAAAAGAGGAGCTAAAATTTAGCCCCTCTCTTGTTTTGGGACCAACTGCCCTCACGCGTTGAGGATGTATTTTCCTTTGCTTGCCAAATAAAACTGAGCTGTAAAACTGGCCCACCATTTCAAATTTTTGCTGTGGTGAGACAGAACCGAGGAAATTATACACTCAACATTTACTAACAGGCCTTAGTTTGCCAACTACATCCTAAGGAATCATTTCTCCCCGTCAATGTTTCACTTATATCTGAATATTGCAAGTCAAATTATACATAATTTACAGTGCATTGGTGGTTTTCTAATGAGAAGATACTGACTTCTTTACAATTAAATTTTCTATCTAAAAAAAAAAAAGAAAGAAAGAAAACCTAATATATACGATTGGTATCTATTTGTATTAGGCTCAGTTGACTCTGATTTTACATAATAAAAATAGCAGAGTCTGGAGAATGAATAGATCACTATACATATCTGAAGAATTATTTATAAATTAAGTGAACAGATAAGGTAGAACTTCTTTGTTTTATTTTATTTAATTTTGGGAGGTATAAAAGCAAAGAAATAATAGTTTTAGCATCTCATATTATTAGACAAAAGGAAAAAGAAAGAAATTTGATAAGTATAGTTAAAAAGGAAAAAGGAGAGAAACAGCAAAAATAGAAAACAAAAATAATTGGGAAAATAAATAATTACACAAAGTAATCACGATTCCCTGGTGGCTCAGCAGTAAAGAATTTGCCTGCAATGCAGGAGACATGGGTTTGGTCCTTGGGTCAGGAAGATCCCATGGAGAAGGAAATGGCAACCCATTCCAGTATTCTTGCCTGGGAAATTCTGTGAACAGAGGAGCCTGCAGGCCTACAGTTCATAAGGTTCAAAAGGGTTGGACAGGACTTAGCAACTGAACAACAGGCAATAGAAATCACAATTAAAATAAATAGGATTTAAAAGCAAGATAATTAACTTAATTGAAAGATAGAGATTGAGATTTTGTTGGAATAATAAATCTGCTATTTGTCTAACATGGAAAGCATAAAATCTGATGGAAAAGATAAATCTTGAAAATAAGGGATATTAAAACATGATAAGGGCATAATAGATAAATATATTTTAAAAGAAATGTGACAGTTTAACTAGATAAGATAGATGTCAAGGCACAAATTTTAAATGAGATAAAAGAAATGATGAATGTTATTACTATATGCTGAAACCCTAGATTTTCAAACATTATTGTTTACTTTGTTTCTCCAAATTCTTCCTTAATCCTATCTACAGAAACTAACCTATGATAAGAAGATGATATTTTAATTATCTTGGATTTATCAAGTATATTAATCATAACTATTTTGCTTTTTTTATCCATTGATGTTACTGGTGTATAAGATTTTATTTTTATACTGTTGCTTTCTTGTTTGATTATATTTCTTTAAACCTATCAATAAAAACTGAAGGAAGTGGCTCCTTTGAATACAAAGTCAGGAAACACAATAAAGCAGCCATGATACCATCAAAAGAACAGAATATTTGTCCAATAACTGAGTCCAAAGAAATGGAGATCAACAAATTGTGTGACAATTTTTGTTTGCTTGTTTGTTTGTTAGGAATCTCAACAAGCAATGAGAGAACTCAGACGGATCACTCAATGAAATCAGCAACAAAATGAGACATTCAACATACAGTTAATATCTTAGTCCGTTCAAGTTATTTTCATTGGTTTGTATGTGTTTGTCTTTATTGTCTTTTGGGGGGAGATGAGTGTTGGGATCCCCTAGCCTATCATCTAGACTATCATTCAGTCTCTAGTTCATTCCAGAAGGCGATTTTACCTTGAAACCAAAAGCAGGCAAAGATACTACCACATAACATAAAAAGTACAGACCAATATCTCTTATGAATATAGATGTAAAATTCCTCAAGAAAATACAAGCAAATTAAATTCAGCAACACTTTGGAAGGATCATTCATGTGGTAGGCAGTTTGTATTGAATCACAACAGATTACTTTCTGATGTGATTAAGATGTGAATCTTTTCCTATACAAAGGGTTGTAAAGTTAGTTTAACCTCCAGAAAATTAATTGCTGTAAAGTAAAATACTAATATAATGAAGACAAAAAAAACACATATTTTTTTTCAATAGATGTAAAAACACATTCTACAAAGTTCAACTTTATTTCATGATAAAAAATGCTAAACAAACTAGAAGTAGAATGGAATTTCCTTAACTTGCTAAAGTACAGTTATAAAATAAAACACACAACAATCATCATATTTAATTATGAAAAATTGAATACTTTCTATCAAAGGTCAGGAAAAATCTACTAAGTGACTCTTACCACCTCTATTGAATAGTTAAATAGTGTGCTGGATGCCCTAACCAGTGTGACTGGACAAGAAAAAGAAATAAAAGCATCAACAAAGGAATAAAAGAAGTAAAACTATCTTGATTTATATAAGTACTGGATCTTTTATATTGAAAATCTTAAGGAATTCACTAAAAACTCTTCTAATTATTAAAGTAGTTAATTAAATTTGCATAATATAAGATTCATATACAGAAATGAATTGTAATCTACAAGCAAGCAATGAAAAATCTGTAGGATTTGAGAAATCAATCCCATTTAAAATAGCACCAAAATAATTACTTAGAAAAAAATTAACAAAAAAAGTACAAGATTTATACACTGAAAACTGAAAAGCATTATTGAAAAAAATGAAATACAATGTAAACGAATGGAAAGACATCACATATTCATGAATCAAAAGACTTAATATTGTTAAGATCTCAATATGTTCCAAATTGATTTATAGAGCTAACATAATGCCTATTAAAATCTCAGCTGTTTTTTTTTCTTTCTTTTTTTCCAAAAAAATAATAAACTAATTTGAAAATTTTTGTGGAGGTGTGAAGAACCTAGGATAGGAAAAATAATCTAAATAAAGAAGAACAATGTTAAGGAATTCACAATTTCAAATTTCAAACTTTACTACAAAGCTGTGATTAACATAATATGAGAATAGCCTTAAAAACAGATTTGTAGATAAACAGAATGAAATTTAAAGCCTAGAAACTATTTAGATTAACGGTCTATTAAATTTTGACAAGGGGCAGGACAATTCAATAATAAAAGAACAGACTTTTCAACAAATGATGCATGGACAACTGGATAAGCATGAAAAAAATTAAAACTGGATCCCCAACTCACATCATATATATAAACTAATTTCAAATGTATCCTCATTCTAATGTCAAAATATGAATCTATGAAGCTCCTAGAAAAAGAAATAGAAGTAAATATCTGTGACCTTGGGTTAGGGAATATTTTCTTATATATTATATCCCAAAGTACAAATGACTTAGGAAAAATAGATACTTAGATTTCACTAAAATTTAAAAGGCAAAGATACCATCAAGAAAGTTAAAAGATTATGGCCAAAATGAGAAAAAAAATATTTGCAAATAACATATCAAATACAGAATTTGTATCTAGAGTGCATACATAAATATTTTTCAGTGGTGTTCAAATTAGCTTTACTAAAAACAAGATGACCTAGATCAAGCCACCTCTGATGTGATTCAACACAAAGTGCCTAGCATCATCTATGAAATGCTCTAACCAGAAAGGTTAACCCATATCCATTCAGTCTTTTAGATTAGACCACTCTGATTTCTACACTATAGAAAATGTAGGTAATATAAAAAAGATGTTAAATAATACTGTGAGAAAGTAATCATACAAATATAGAATGTGCATTTTTTCAGTCAATCAAACCAGCAATGTCCCTTTACTTCAAAGTTAGTTTTTAGAAAAGTGAGGTTAATAAAATATAGCAACAAGTACAATAAATGAACCCATTTGAAGACATATATTATAACTGATATATCACAGTGTTACATTTGCGGGCTCTTAGGAGGTTCTCAATATGAAATAATTTTAAGAAATAAGTCAATTATTCAGATAATGTCAAAGGAGGAAAATATACTCTTCAAAAATAGATGTATACATAGTGGCGGTGAAGTATTAAGATTTTTTTCTAATGGTTTTTGAGCATATTTCAAATAGCCATACTTACACGTATGATTGCTGTATTGTTTATCTTTGAATGTGTATATTTCCAGGATGTAAATTAATAAAGCAGACATGGCAAATGCTAGTAAATAAATATTATATTCTTTATGATATTCTGAACTATAAGGTTAAAATTTTGCATTAAATATTTTTGAGAAAATACTGACAATTTAGTAAGTCGTAATGATAGCTCCATGATTTTTAAAGTAGAAATGAAACAAAGTGCATTATTTAGTTTTACTGCAATAAAATTAGCATTAATATTTTAAAAGTTGAAATATTTTATTAATTAAAATACAAATTTCATATAAAAGATGATGTCAAAACAGAATTTGAAAAGTGTTATAATTTCCCAAAGTATGAATAATCAGTGGAAATATCCAATGATAAATGCAAGGATACATAAATAATTAGAAAGTAAAACTAATTTCATCATATTGTCTGACCTTGCTAAGTTGCTTCAGTTGTATCCGACTCTTTTCAACCGTGTGGACAGTGTAGCCTGCCAGGCTCTTCTGTCCATGGGATTTCCCAGGCAAGGATACTGGTGTGGATTGCCATTTCCTTCTCCAATTGTCTGACCAGTTGGTACTAAATTGCTTGTGCAAGATTATCACCACTTGGCTTTTCTTTTCACTCTTGTTGTTCTACTGTCTTTATGAGAGATCTTATCAGCTTTTCCAAAAATATAAAATGCAATTATTAAATCTTATCACTTTCTTTAAAGATTGAGTGAACTGATTTCTACTTTAGAAGAGACAGACTGATTTAAGAATTATACTCATGCTGTTTATTAGAAGTAAGTTTTTAAAAATGTGACTTAAAAAAGTTTGGGAATTTTTATGGACAGAATATCTGTATTTCCCCCAAATTCATATGCTGAAGCCCTAATGTCCTCCTTTCCCTAACCAAGTGTGATAGTACTTGGAGACGGGACATTTAGAAGATGGTCAAAGTTAAGTTAGGTATAAAAGAAGAGTCTTCATGATGGGATTAAATACTTTATAAGAAGAGAAAATGAGAGATCTCTTTCTTGCTTCCTGAAAGCCCCAAGAAAAGCCAAGGAAGGCCTTGGTAAAAGGTTGATCTCTTTGTAAGCCAGTGATAATGCTCTCAGCAGAAACCAAATCAGCAAACCTCCAGAATTACAACAAAAAATTTCTATTGTTTAAACCACTCAATTGATGGTATTTTATGATGGCAGCCTGAGCTAACTAATACAGGAATCAAAGAGTGGAAAAATATATACTGGAGAAGTTGAAATTACAAGATGATTACTGTTACCAATAGGACAGAGTGACATTAGATAATAATAAATGGTAAATATACAAAAAAAATCAAACTCTACAAGAATTAATACATAAAGGTATATTTTTTAAAAAATACAGGAGAATTATCTATGAATGAAATTATGGCAAGGAGTATAATTTATTTCTTACAGTCAGTTCAGTTCAATCGCTAAGTTGTGTATGACTCTTTGTGACCCAAAGGACTGCAGCAAGCCAGGCTTCCTATTCATTACCAACTCCCAGAGCTAACTCAAACTCATGTCTATCGAGTCAGTGATGCCATCCAACCATCTCATCCTCAGTTGTCCCCTTCTCCTCCTGCCCTCAATCTTTTGCAATACCAGGGTCTTTTCAAATGGGTCAGTTTTTTTCATCAGGTGGCCAAAGTATTGGAGTTTCAGCTTTAGCACCTGTCCTTCCAATGAATATTCAGGACTGATGTTCTTTATAATTGACTGGTTGGATCTCCTTGCAGTCAAAGGGGCTCTCAAGAGTCTTCTCCAACATCACAGTTCAAAAACATCAATTCTTTGGGGCTCAACTTTCTGTATGGTCCAACTCTCACATCTATACATGACTACTGTAAAACTCATAGCCTTGACTACATGGACCTTTGTTGGCAAACTAATGTCTCTGCTTTTTAATATGTTGTCTAGTTTGGTGATAGCTTTTCTTCCAATGAGCAAGTGTCTTTTAATTTCATGGCTGCATTCACCATCTGCAGTGATTTTGGAGCTCCCCAAAATAAAGTCTGTGACAGTTTCCATTGTATCCCCATCTATTTGCCATGAAGTAATGGGATTGGATGCCCTGATCTTCGTTTTTTGAATTTTGAGTTTAAGCCAGGTTTTCCACTCTCCTCTTTCACTTTCATCAAGAGGCTCTTTAGTTATTCTTAGCTTTCTGCCATAAGGGTGGTGTTATCTGCATATCTGAGGTTATTGATACGTCTCCCTGTAAACTTGACTCCAGCTTGTGCTTCTTCCAGCCTGGCATTTTGCATGATGCACTCTGTACAGATGTTAAATAAGCAGATTGACAGTATATAGCCTTGACATACTCCTTTCCCAATTTGGAACCAGTCTGTTGTTCCATGTCCGGATCTAATGGTTGCTTCTTAATCTGCATACTGATTTCTCAGGAGGCAGGTATGGCAGTCTGGTATCCCATCTCTTTAAGAATTTTAACAAATATTTAGTAGACAGTGTGGTTATAGAATCATCTAGTTAAAAAAAAAACTTAGGTTAGATATATTTATAACTTTCTTTAAAGAATTAATGGATTTTTGCTTTTCTTTTCATATCCATGGGATAAATACAAAAATAATTTCTGAACTTTGCCACAAGAAAACCTTAACATTTCAAAGAAATACAGTTTTGTCCCATATCTTAAACTTTTAGATGATATAATAGATTAATAAGTGAATATAATAAATAAATCACATAAAGACTGGTAAATTTGATATTTGATCTTTGAATATGAAAAAAAAGAAGAGTTAAGAGTAGGGATACCTCTGGATCTTGCTCAAGTGAAAAGAAGAAAGACATAATTTGCAAACTAGTAACTAGAGAGGGAATAAAAATGTGCAATCAGTAAATATTAGAACAGCAGAAGGAGGTTATACACAACTCTCTAGTGATATTTATTCTCGTGTAACATATTGCCCCAAACTTAGTACCTCAAGACAACATCCGTTACTGCACAGTTTCAGTGTCTTAGACATCCAGATGTTTACTTCACTGTGTTCTCTGGCTCACTGCCTTTCATAAGTCTGCAGTAAAGGTTTCATCTACAGTGGGAATTATCTCACTTCCATGCATAATCCCTTGTTAGGATACAGATCCTACCAGCTTGAAATGAGGGCCTTAGTTCCTTGCTATTTGTCGATCAGTGACTTTCCTCAGTTCCTTACCATTTGCGACTCTCCATGTGGCAGCTCACAACATGGAAGCTTGTTCCATTAGAATGAGCAAGCAAGAAGAAACAGAAAGGGACAGGGACAAGCCTTCAGGCTGTCTTTTTATAATCTAATATCCAAAGTACCATCCAATCACTTTTGTCTTATTCTGATATTTAGAAGCAAGTCCTTAGGTTCTGCTCTCACTCAAGGGGAGGTGATCATACAAGAATATGAATAACAGTAGATAGGGATTATTAGGAGTCATTTTTAGAGGGTGCCTACTGCAGGTAACAAGCTCAAAAACCCAATTTTAGAAATCTGTTCCTGGCTAATAAAATGCATATGCATATACAAAAATAAGTAGGAAACTTATGTAGGACAATTAACATAGGAAACATTCCAAACACCATTAAATGAATATTATTGGACCATTGTTTCATAATTAATGCCTTTTAACTTAGCTCAGTCGGTAAAGAATCTGCCTGCAGTGTAGGAGACCTGGGTTCGATCCCTGGGTTGGGAAGATCCCCTGGAGAAGGAAATGGCAACCCACTCCAGTATCCTTGCTTGGAAAATCTCATGGACAGAGGAGCCTACTGGGCTGCAGTCCATGGTGTCACAAAGAGTTGGGCATGACTGAGCTAACTAACACTAACTTAAAAAGAGGCCAATGGCTCAATTATTTAAATTATCCACATTTTAGAAATAAATTTGAATAAAATGCTAGACTTTCCTAATTGTATCTAATAAAGTTAAGGTTATTGATTTTATTTCTTCATTGTCCCTACTACTCTTGATTATTATTTTTCTTAGACATTTGTTTTGTTTCTTTTCTTTCCAAACCCATGTAAAGTTGTTTGAAACCTTTTCTGTGTTCACTACTGTATTCCCAATAGCTACAATAGTTCCTGGGATATGAGGTATTTTTAACAATTAACTATGTTATTAATTTTAAAAATTCAAAGGCATATTATGACTTTATTACTGTTAAAATTATATTTGTGTCAGAGATAAGGATATAAATCAATTGTCTAAAGCTTGTAGTAGGCATATTTGGTAAATAAGTAAAACTGTGTGCATTAAATGGGGACTAGTAATCATCTCTATATTAGTAAATCATTAAACTTTTTCTAAGACTGTGTTGTTCTGGACAGTTTATAAATAGTAACTTGATAAAAAGGTAAAACATAAATGTCTAATCAGATGCTACTGGAGATTTAATAGATAAGGACTACTACAAAGTAGACTTTTCTGTGTGCAAAATGAAAGAATATGAAGCAAATTTATTGTTATTGTTATTATTATTTTAGCTAAATATATACTTCTTTATGAATGTTTATTTTAAAACACTAAGGCTAATTTACTGAATTAGAGAGGAACAAAGAGAAATATAATTTAAAATATTTCATCTATTTTAGTCTTCTAAAATTACTGCAAAACAACTTTTTTATAATGAAAAGTAAGAGTATCTGCACCTTGTGGCTCAGCTGGTAAAGATTTCACCTGCAATGCGGAAGACCTGGGTTCAGTCCCTGGGTTGGGAAGATCCCCTGGAGAAGGGAAAGGCTACCCACTCCAGTACTCTGGCCTGGAGAATTCTATGGACTGTATAGTACATGAGGTTGCAAAGAGTTGGACATGACTGAGCAACTTTCACTTTACACTTTACTTCAAGAGTGTCTGTAGTTCATTTAGCTCTCATTGTGGATTCCCTTAGCTACTCTTACTCCATCAGTAAAAACCACCATGATAGGCAAAATTTTGAAATTACTCCAAAGATTCTTATCTCTTGATATACACAACTTGTATTACTTTCTCCCTTTGAATGTGGGCAGAATTGAAGGGATTTTATAAAAACAATTAAAATCTCAAATCAGTTGACTTTGAGTTAAAAGGAGATTATCCTGGGTATGCTTGATTAGATAATGTGATCCCTTAAAAACACTAAACCCTTTGTGATGGAAGATATTTGAAATGGGAGATGGCATATGAGGGGGCCATGTGGCAGAGATCTGAGTGTGATCTCTGGGAATTTAGAGAGGTCCTCTTCTATTTATGAAAATGGGAATGTCAATTATATACCTGCAATGAGATATATTTCTCCTCAGACTACCAGCAAAGCCTTCCTTGGAACAGAAAATATCATAACTATACTTCTTTACATGTTCTATTCTGGTTTGCTACACTGTTATCATTGATAGTTTATTGTCCACTTTGAAGTGTTAGTTAGTTATATAAGTGTGACCCATTCTAGTATTATATCACATTTACAGATATTTAGGCATAAGGCATACAACTGGGAAATTAGATGAAATTTTACAACTTCATGGCAATAAAACTACTGATGGCAATTGTTAAGTAGGTTATAGGAAGCACTGAAATTTCTGATTATGATGATCAGGAACTACTCTATTTACTAGTACAGCTGCTGGGATTTTAACATAACCAGAGGGAAAATTATAGGAAACTGACTGATCTGAAACATATCCGTAATATGAAACCAACAGAGAACATTGAGATATATGAGATTTCTCATCTCATATTTGCTATGGGTTAGGAGTTCAACATGTTTTAGCTGGGTCCTCTGATAGGATCTGACAAGGCTGAAATCAAGGTGTTGGTGGGCTGTGTCCTCACTATAGTTTTGGCTAGAGAAAAGTCTGTTTTCAAATTCCCTTGTGTTTGACAAAGTTAAAGTACCAAGCAAGGCCTGAATAGTAAGAAATACTTCAGTGTATTTGTTTTGTTAAATTAAACTGTGATTTTTTTGGGGGGTGGGGCAAAATTGCTTATTAAATATTTAAAATATTTTATATTAATTATTAGGAAATCATTGAAGGTGAAACAGCAAGTCACTTTATTTAAATTAAAGGGAGTGAGATTATAACTTTCAGTGAATTATCTAGAATTGATTGCTTTAAAATCTTTTGGAAATTTTTAATCTACAAATTATCCAAAGAACTGTTTAAAAATAGTTCATTTCAGTTCAGTTCAGTCGCTCAGTCGTGTCTGACTCTTTGCGACCCCATGAACCCCAGCATGCCAGGCCTCCCTATCCATCACGAACTCCTGGAGTTTACTAAAACTCATGTCCATTGAATCGGTGATACCATCCAGCCATCTCATCCTCTGTTGTCCCCTTCTCCTCCTGCCCTCAATCTTTCCCAGCAACAAGGTCTTTTCAAATGAGTCAGCTCTTTGCATCAGGTGGCCAAAGTATTGAAGTTTCAGCTGCAACATCAGTCCTTCCAATGAACATCCAGGACTTATCTCCTTTAGGATGGACTGGTTAGATCTACTTGCAGTCCAAGGGACTCTTGAGAGTCTTCTCCAACATCACAGTTCAAAAGCATCAATTCTTTGGTGCTCAGTTTCTTTATAGTCCAACTCTCACATCCATACATGACTACTGGAAACACCATAGCCTTGACTAGACGGACTTTTGTTGGCAAAGTAATGTCTCTGCTTTTTAATATGCTGTCAAAAATACCTGTTTAAAATAGTTTTTAGAGGTTGTCATTTTTACGATTAAAGAAATCACTAAGATTGTGATTTTAATTTATGAGACTTTGGTAATAGCCATAAATCATCTGATTTTTTTAAAAATTAAAATGAATTTAAATATTTAAATATTGCACTAGATTTTTCTCTTAAGTTTGGAGTCCACTAGCTAAGATTTTTCATATGATGATCTGGCATTTATTTGTAGATTGTCTATTCACATGACCTATGTGTACTTGACAGTTCAATAAAAATTCTGGAGAACATGTAAAAACTATCCTTGATACCTTATATAATTGTAGTTCACTAGGCAGGTTTTTAAATAAGCAAAATATTTTTCATAACCACTTTCAATTGAAATCTCAAAATTAATTACTTTGATATATATTAAATTAATTAAAGCCTGTATGTAAGCAACTAGGGATGTTTCTCTTTGTTTACATTGCCATCTGCTCTAATTATATAACCAAGGCTACTGGACATTATTCAAAAATGTGTACCTATTGTTGACCTAGGAAAAATTACTAGCTAAATTCTTTTACAGATTAAGCAATGATTAAAAAATATAATACTTTTTCAAAGTGGAAAAAAACACTGGTAAATGAGCCTAGGCTTTTCATCAAGGAGACCAATTTCTCTGAAATTTTCTTTAGGGAAAGATCTCACATTCATGTATATTTTATACAGCAGAGGTAGAGAAAGGGAGAAATTAGTAATCAGTATTTTCTTAATTCTGTATTTTTAGCTTCAAAGTTTAAATTTCACACTCTTTCAAAACCCACCTATTTTTGGGACTCGATATCTGCTTTGAATATTATGAGGTAAAACTTTGAAGAAACTGTATCTTGAAATTTGTAACTATGCTTCACCATATGAATTTCCCTGTGCTCTTGACAATCATGTTCATTTCTTGACCACTTGTTTAACCCATCCTATTGATTAAGGGCATTGGTATCTATCTCTTCCCCTCTTTTTTGTAAGTTTCACCATCTTTTCGTGGGATTAAATTTCCCATAAGAATAAACTCCATTAGCATTTACTATTTTTTTAAGGCATCTCTCTATTTGTAAGTAATCAACTGGAAGTGAAGATTGTCTTCAACTTCATTCTACTATAATCTGTGTATATGTAAATTAGGTTTCAATCAAGAGGCAGAAACCACACAGTAATTTGAAGAATATAAAGTATTATTAACTGAAACAGGGGATTAGTGTAATGAGAATTGCCTAAGAAGTGAAGTGAAATCTAAAGAATGCAAAAATAACACGTGTAAGTGCAACTACTAACCCTAGAGCTGAGATGGAACATCCACAGAAGATAGCCTAGAGCTTGATTCAGAGCTTATTTAAGAACAGTCCAGACCATTGAATGACAGAGAAATCACTAGACTGCACTGGAAGAAACTGCTGTAAGAGTGTCCTCCAGAACTTGCTAATGGAAATACCTCTCAGGGAGATGTGTCACCAGAAGGACCCCACCAGGAAACCAAGAAAAGAGAGTTGCATTTGGGTAATATTACTGCAAGGGGAGTGTGTAATTTCCTCAGTTCTGTCTCATCACAACAAAAATTTGAAGCACCGGACCAATGTTACAGCTCTCAGATGGGCCAGCATTACAGCTCTCAGACAGACCAGTGTCACAGCTCTTGGATGGATCAGTGTTATGGCTCAGTTTTATTTAGAAAATAAAGGAAAATACATCCTCAAGGCATGAGGGCATGCTGACCCAAAAGATGTGAAGAGAAGAGGGAGAGGGAGAGAGAGAGAGAGAGTGCAAGAGAGACACCCAGCCTTTTGACTCCTCTTTTTATATGCTTTTTCTCCTCCCCCTGGGCTTACACTATGTAAATTGGGCTAGCCAGGAGTACTGTTTGTTCTACCTGAGGTCCTCACTCTGGTCCTCAGATCTTCCATGTTCTATTTTCTTGGGCTTTTCCCTTCCAGTCTTTCTGGACTCCTTTTTCCTACTCTAACTACCTAACATTACCAAAATGGCAGTGCGATGCAATTTATTTAGGTTTTTGAAACTGTTCAGAAATTAAGACATTGAGAAAACTGAGGGATTGAATAAATGAGAAACTTGGGTGTATCATGATATACCAAAAGAACCAAAACAGAGCAGTATAATCTGATCACATATATAACCTTAAAATAGGTAATGTTTATCTAGGCAATCAGAAAACTAGTCATTTCAGCATTGCAAGCCAATATGTTTTAATTATGCAAATCCATCAAATGATAAAATAAGTATAGTCTCTAAACAAGGCAGTAGATATGCCTTCCTAAAAAATGATGTTTATGTAACAAGGTATAAAGACTTCAGAAGACATCATTACTCTTTAAGTTTCAAAGTCTGAAAGTAAGTAAAAAACAGGATTGCATTTTCTTGACTTTCTACGACTTCCACATTTTTTTATCCTTTGGTTCTAGTTTAGAGTATATTGTTTCATAACTTCAACATATTTGACCCTGACTTCGATGTGGGAGTTGGTGAGATGAGAAACTTCAAACTGTGATTTTGAAACCCCCGGTTCAAATGCTCTGGGGTGATACTGTGAAGAGAGTGTTCCTTAAAATAAATGATCTGATCTTCAATCAAGAAAAGTGTTAACTTTCTGGAAACTTTCCAGTTTGCTGTTCTGAAGAACTCAATTTAGCAATTTCATCAACTTTCACTATCCATGCTATTGGAGAGAAGCAGTGGCATGAATAGTCTAAAAGTGCAGTTAATTTTGAAAGAATTTATATGAATTGATTTTCTGTTGTAGATTTAACTTCCTAGTTGTGTTGTACCTAAGCTAACAATAAAATTAGTTTTTCTTTCCTCAGGGTATAATAATTGGTAGCTCAGTAAAATAATGTATGATAAGGGAAGGCTAGGCACTTCTGTTAGTTAACATGAAAAATTCCTTAAGCAGTACCACTATATTTGGAGAAATAGTCAAAAATTTTTGATAATAAAGAAATCTTACTGTGTTTTAAAGTGGAGAATCAATATTTCTGGCCTTACATTGTGAGATGCTGACTAGACCTCATACATATGCACATTAGTAAGGTGAATATACCTTACCAGCTTACATTTCTGTGAATCAATGGATTTAAAAGCACATTGTCAGTTATAAAGCATTATATAAATATGTACTGCATTGGAACTTGTCATAATGTGGTATACAGGCTCTTCTTAATTCCCATTAATAAGTACATGAAAATAACTTTTTATTTCACATTTAATCAGGTACTAGGTTTTATGATTCCATTTTAATAATGACTCTAGAAGATATGTTTCCAAAAGCCTAAGCCTACCTGTAAAGAAAAAAGACATAAAATAATTTTCTGTAAATAAAGAAGAAAAACTCCTTGACTGCAGCACAGAAGAAAGGATGATAATAACATAGTTTGAAAAGCTTTAGGAAAAATGAGACAGATGAAGATGGCATTGAGCAGATTCTGGCTTATGACAAATAATAGCAAACTCAGTCTGCTAAGAGAAATAAACCTAAAGTAGCTGCAATTGCTTAAGGGAAGTGTGTATTCTGATAAACAACAGCAACAAATGCAACCAACTCGGGAAATCTGTAGGGAGATTGAAGTCTCTGGAAAGTCACTGTATGTGGGAGATTGGTTGTTTCAGACCTTGACTAGGAAAAGCAAAAAGCTAATACTCTCAAAGAAATATTTTAATTCCACTGTACTTTTATTCATCAACTTTTTATGTTAGCAATCTGGGTAATATAAGGGCAGGATCAATGTCTTATGCAAGAGTGAAATTGATGTAATCTTACATGGCCTGACCAGTCATTCATAGACATTTATTTTCTACCTCCTCTTTCTGACAGCAAACTTTGCCAACTGCCTCCTCCTAATGTTTCTCAGAGTCTTGCTTATGAATATATGAAAATTTAATGCATGATAAAGATGGCATCACAAATGCATATAGAAAGAACAGATTGTTTATTAGATAGTGTAGGGAAAATTGGCTCATTACAAGAAAAAAAAAAAATCTTGGATTTCTACCTAACTCCATAGAAAGGTGGCCTCCAGATGTTGTAAAACCTTAATGAAAAGTAAAACTATAAAGTCAATAAACAAAACTGTAAATGACTATCATTGTTACTAAAATACTATGAAGAAATTCTCAAACAAGATATTGAAAGTGTTAACCATGAAAGAAAACAAAGATGAAAGACTGATAATGTTAAATCAATATAACATAAAAATATAAAATTTGAATGAATGCATAAAATGGGAAAAGTTAATATTTACCATATAGAGATTATACTAAAATATACTGATCACTCTAAATTGACTACAAAAGATAGTAATGCAAATAAAATAATGAACCAAGAAGATGAATAGGCAATGTATAAAAGAAGAAACTTACAAACTAAGAAAAATATGAATAAATTTTATAAATCATTTGTAGTCACATAAATGGAATTCAAAATAATTAGATATCACATTAAACTTATAGAGTTTGACAATGGTGAGTCTTGCTTGTATATGGGGAAGTAGAACTCCTCGTGACTTGATGGTGCTCCTTTCATAAGAATGGTCTGTCTCTCCTTTGGCAAATTAAGTGCATGCACAGCCAGTGGCCCAGGATATATATATATATACACACATATATGTGTGTATGTGTGTGTATATATATATATATATATATATATATATATATATATATGACACAGAATTTGTCATTGTTGTTGTTGTTTAGTTGCTAAACTGTGTCAGAATCTTTTGCTACCACATCAACTGTAGCCTGTCATGCCCCTCTGTCCATGGGATTTGGCATACAAGAATACTGGAGTGGGCTGTCATTTCCTTCTCCAGGGGATCTTCCCAACTCAGGGATCAAACCCGTGTCTCCAGCATTGGCAGGTAGATTCTTTGCCAGAGAACCACCAGGGAAGTATATATACACATATGAGATTGTTATTGCTGCTCAGTCACCCAGTTGTGTCTGATTCTTCACAACCTCATGGACTGCAACAAGCCAGTCCTCCCTGTATCTCACCAACTCCTGAAATTTGCCCACATTCATGTCCATTGAATCACTAATGCCGTACAACCATCTCATCCTCTGATCCTCTCTTCTCCTTCTGCACTCAATCGTTTCCACCATCAGGGTCTTTCCCATTGAATCAGCTAACCAAACTATTGGAGCTTCAGTGTCAGTCCTTTCAATGATTATTCACTTTATTTTCTTTAAGAGTGACTAGTTTGATCTCCTTGTTGTCCAAGGGACTCTGAGGAGTCTTCATCAGCACCACAGTTTGAAGGCATTAGTTCTTCAGTGCTCTGCTTTCTTAATGGTCCAGCTCTCACAACCATACATCACCACTGGAAAGACCATAGCTTTAAATATATGAACCTTTTTTGGCAAAGTGGTGTCTTTGCTTTTCAAAACACTGTCTGTTTTTATCATAGCTTTCCTGCCAAGAAGCAGTCATTTTCTGATTTCATGGCTGCAGTCACCATCTGCGGTGATTTTAGAGGCCAAGAAGAGGAAATCTGTCACTGCTTCTACCTTTCCCTTTTATTAGCCATGAAATGATCAGGCCAGGTGCCATGATCTTAGTTTTTTTACTATTTATTATTTCAGCCAGATTTCACTCTCCTTTTTCACCATCATCAAGAGGTTCTTTATATCTTCTTTGCTTTCTGCCATTAGAGTGGTATCATTTACATATCTGAGGTTCTTACTGTTTTCCCCACCAATCTTGATTCCGGTTTGCAACTCATCTAGCCTGGAATTTCTCATGCTGTGCTCAGTAAATAAGTTAAATGAACAGGGTGACATCAGCCAGCCTATTCTTACTCCTTTCTCACTCCTGAACCAGTCAGTTGTTCCATACTGGGTTCTAACTGTTGCTCCTTGACCCACATACAGGTTTCTCAGGAGACAGGTAAGATGGTCTGATATTCCCATTTCTTTAAGAGTTTTCCACAGGTGTTATGATCCACACAGTCAAAGGCTTTAGCATAATCAATGAAACAGTGGTATATTTTTTTCCTGAAATTTCTTTGCTTTCTCTATGGTATTCTCACATAATTCTCCTGAAGCATAAAGGGACTTGTACAACCTACTGTCTATCTTTGAAAGGATAACTGAAATGTGATACAGGCATATCATAAAGTAGTATTAATTGAAGTAGCTTCCTATCTTCTCAGAAGACTGAGAAGGTTTTTCTCCAATATTTATTGTAGAAACCTGGTCAGCTCCCAAAGTGAGGAAATATATTTGACAAATATTGATAACAAAGAAGGAAAAAAAAAAAAAGGCTAATGCCTCCAGAATTATCTAGTATTGGAGCCTGGCAAGTTCAAGAACAACTAATTGGTTGATTCAACACCTGGGTCAAGAAGTTGGAATTGTAACACGCTGAGCTCACATCCTCCCATAGGCACATCAAAATTACAGGTTTTTACAGAACTATTGATGAAGAAAAGAAAAATAGAAGACTAACAAAAAATATCTTCTAAAACAAAAGATATAAAGAAGGGACCACATAGAAATGGGTAGGAGGATTAGTGGCATAGTATAGTAAAGATAAATACCCCTGAGTAGGTGAGCCAAAAAACAGCAGGATAATTATAATAACATATTTTCTCTCTAAGGAAGAATATTAAGTCAAAAAGAAGCAGAATACACTTACACATTCTTTTCAAATGTACATGGACAGTTTTCAAGGATAGATCACGTTAGGTCACAAAACAGGTCTCAGTAAACGAAAAAAAAAAAAAAAGAAACTGTATTAAGGATCTTTTCTGACCATAATGCTATGAAACTAGAAATCAACTACAAGGGAAAAATAAATCACACACACACAAATGTGGAGGCAAAACAGTATATTGCTAATAGCTGGTAGATTACAGATGAGATCAAAGAAGTAATAGGAAAAAAAAAAAATATATATATATATATATATATATAGAGTTAAAGGAGCACAAAACTACAATTAATCAAAATATTATATGGGACATGTAGAAAAAGAAAACTCTCAAATAACGAACCTAACCTTACACCTAAAGGTACTAGGAAAATAAGAACTGAAATAAAACCCAAAGCTAGAAGGAGGAAAGAAATCATAAAATCTGTCTTCAACACTTCAACTCTTTAGGGAAATCAAATCACTGAAGGTGCAATGGAAAACATATGGGTATAGAGAATTTTTTAAAAAGACAAAGATTCACATGGTCTTGTAAAAACAGTATAAAAAATAGAGTGCCCTCCCTTTTTTTTGCTAAATAATAATTCAGAATGAATGACAGAATATAGTCAGAATTTTAAACATAATATAATTTTATAATTGAAAAATATTGGGTAGAGGAAACCATTTTTATAATTCACATTGAATCAAAATATAGTAAAAATAAAAAAATTTAAAAATATGGCAAACATAAGGATAAATTGAATGACTTTTTATTAGACTTAAATAAGAACATCTTCATTAGAAAATATACCGTTACCAAATTAACACTGGGGAAAAAAATTATTCCTACAAATCTAATACCAAATGGTCATAGCTATCCCCAAATTGACTTCAATTTTAATATTTTATCTTACACTCATTAATATCTCAGGTGGCACAATGGTAAATAATCTGTCTGCAATGCAGGTGACACAGGAGATGCAGGTTCAATCCCAGCATCACGAAGATCCCCTAGAGTAGGAAAAGGAAACCCACTTAAGTATCCTTGCTTGGAAAATTCCGTGGTCAAATGAGCCTGCCCTGGTGGGCTACAGTCAATGGGTTCACAAAGAGTCAGACATGACTGAACACATACACACACACACACGCACACATCAACATTATATAAGTGGGCTTATCTAAATCCTCCCATTATTGAATATTCTAAATTTTAAAATATTTGCTAATCCAGTAAATGTTACCAGATATATATTCTTAAGCTCTCATAAAATTAATATCTTTTAACTTATTATTAGCCAATTGTCCTTTATTTTTATAGAATTACAACTTTGAGTTTTTAATTTCATGATCACTTATACTGTATTTTTTCATTTTATATAAGTAAAATAAAAAAACAAATTGCAATGAGGAATACATTACAGGTATAACTATAAACAAGGTATACAGTTCAGTAAGTTGTTGCTTTCAGTTTTTTTTTACTACTTGCTTTGAATTTAATTCAAAGGTACAAAAAAAAATCTAGTTAAGCTATTACTGTTTGCAGATGACACGATACTATACATAGAAAATCCTAAAGATGTTACTAGAAAGTTATTAGAGCTCATCAATGAATTTGGTAAAGATGTGATACAGAATTAATACAGGAAACAGGATACAAAACACCTACATACAAATGAATTCCATTCCAAGAGCATGCTTGTAAGTCTAATTTGTCCATAAGTCCAACAAAGTTAGCCTAGATACCCAGTTAACACAATCTGTCATATAGAACTGTACTGTAATAAATTTATAATACTTTTTGCACAAACAATACACAAAAAATGAAGAAAATATTTTTAATCTTATAGTAGAATATCTTGAAAAGTACAGTAGTACAGTGAAACAGCTGGCATATAAGGGCTGAGATTGAGTGAAGAGGAGAGAAGAGGAGGGGCAGAGAGGAGGTAGGAGATGGTAGAGCTGAAGAATCATCAGTAATAGGAAATGGAGGGCAAGCAGCCATTTATCTTTCATTCCTAAACACTGAAAGTGAAAGATCAGAAAGAGAAATTAAAGAAACAATTCCACTTATCAGTACATAAAAATAATAAAATACCTAGGAATAAGCCTACCTAAGGAGGTAAAAGGCCTGTGTTCTTAAAACTGTAAGATGCTGATGAAAGTCATTGAAGGTGACATAAAGAGATGGAAAGATATTCCATGTTCTTGGACTGAAAGACTCAATGTAACCAAAGTGACTATACTATCCAAGGTGATCTACAGATTCAGTGCAATCCCTATTAAATTACCAATGGAATTTTATACATACATAGAATTTTTTTAATTGTATAGAAGCACAAAAGAACACAAATAACCAAAGCAATTCTGAGAAAGAAAAATGGAGATAGAAGAGTCAGACTCCCAGACTTCAGAATACACCACAAAGCTACAGTCATGAAAACAGTAGAGGACTGATACAAAAACAGAAATATATCAGTGGAACAGGATGGAAAGCCCTGAAATAAATACACATGCATGTGGCTAGTTAATCTATGAAAAAGGAGGCAGGAAAATACAATGGAGAAAAGATAGTCTCTTCAACAATAGGTGCTGGTAAACCTGGATAGCTACATGTAAAAGCACAAATCTAGAACACTAACATCATACACAAAAATAAACTCAAAATAGATTAAAGAGCTAAATGTAAGGCTGGATACTATAAAATCCTTAAAGGAAAACATAGGCAGACATTTTTTTGACATAAATTGCAGCAATATCTTTTTAGATTCACCTCCTAGAGTAATAGGAATAAAAACAAAAATCAAATTCAGTTGAGTTCAGTCAGTCAGTCATGTCTGACTCTTTGTGACACCATGAACGGCAGCATGCAGTCCTCTTTGTCCAACACCAACTCCCTGAGTTTACTCAAACTCATGTCCATTGAATCGATGATGCCATCAAACCATCTCATCCTCTGTCTTCCCCTTCTCTTCCCTCCCTCAATCATTCCCACCATCAGGGTCTTTCCCAATGAGTCAGTTCTTCACATCATGTGGCCAAAGTATTGGAGTTTCAGCTTCATAATCATAGTCCTTCCACTGAATATTCAGGACTGATTTCCTTTAGGATGGACTGGTTGGATGTCCTTGCAGTCCAAGGGACTCTCAAGACTCTTCTCCAACACCACAGTTCAAAAGCATCAATTTTTCTGCACTGAGCTTTCTTCACAGTCCAACTCTCACATCCATACATGACCACTGGAAAAACCATAGTCTTGACCAGATGGACCTTTGTTGGCAAAGTAATGTCTCTGCTTTTTAATGTGCTATCTAAATTGCCCATAACTTTCCTTCCAAGGAGTAGGCATCTTTTAATTTCATGGTGCAGTCATCATCTGCAGTGATTTTGGAGCCCCCAAAAATAAAGTCTGTCACTGTTTCCATTGTTTCCCCATCTATTTGTCATGAAGTGATGGGACCGGATGCCATGGTTTTAGTTTTTTGAATGTTGAGTTTTAAACCAACTTTTTCACTCTCCTCTTTCACTTTCATCAAGAGACTCTTTAGTTCTTCTTTAGTTTCTTCCATAAGAGTGGTGTCATCTGCACATCTGAGATTGTTGATATTACTTCTGGGATTCTTGATTCCAGCTTGTGCTTCATCCAGCTCAGCATTTTGAATAATATACTCTGCATATAGGTTAAATAAGCAGGTTGACAATATACAAACTTGATGTACTCTTTCCCTATTTGGAAACCAGTCTTTTTTTTTTTTTTTTTTTTTTTTTTTTTTTTACTTGCCTGCATTTAATTGCTATGATGATGATTTCCAAAGGTATTTCCTAATTTCATCATTTATTCTACATTTGTTATTTTGATTTCTACTACAAAGAAAGCATTTTTTTTTTTTACCATTTATATCAGCATAGACTCATGGATCCTTATTTTATTCAATGTAGTAAAAAAAAAAAAAGCATGTGTTTTGTGTATATATGTGTGTGATTGTGTGTGTGTGTGTGTAAACATACATACTATTGTGGAACTTAAATTGCTCAGTTTGGCCAGTGAAAATCATAGCCTGTACAGAACTGACTTCAATGGCCTTATGATATGTCTTCTTAATTCTCTGAGCAGAGTGAAGCAGTTGGCCTAAAGTTCAACACTTAGAAAACTAAGATCATGGCATCTGGTCCCATCACTTCATGGCAAATAGATGGGGAAACAGTGGAAATAGTGTCTGACTTTATTTTTCTGGGCTCCAAAATCACTGCAGATAGTTACTGTAACCATGAAATTAAAAGATACTTACTCCTTGGAAGGAAAGTTATGACCAACCTAGACAGCATATTAAAAAACAGAGACATTACTTTGCCAACAAAAGTCCGTCTAGTCAAAGCTATGGTTTTTCCAGTGGTCATGTATGGATTTGAGAGTTGGACTATGAAGAAAGCTGAGCGCCGAGGAATTGATGCTTTTGAATCGTGGTTTTGGAGAAGACTCTTGAGAGTCCCTTGGACTGCAAGGAGATCCAACCAGTCCATCCTAAAGGAGATCAGTCCTGGGTGTTCATTGGAAGGACTGATGTTGTAGCTGAAACTCCAATACTTTGGCCACCTGATGGGAAGAACTGACTCATTAGTAAAGACCTTGTTGCTTGGAAAGATTGAAGGTGGGAGGAGAAGGGGACGACAGAGGATGAGACGGTTGGATGGCATCACCGATTCAATAGACATGAGTTTGAGTAAACTCCGGGAGTTGGTGATGGACTGGAAGGCCTGGCGTGCTGCAGCCCATGGGGTTGCAAAGAGTCGGACATGACTGAGTGACTGAACTGAACTAAACTTGGTTTCTTATCTAACAAAATCTTCCAGAGTTCCCTGCTGCAACCCTGGAATGAACCATTTTTCTAAAGAATGGTGGTTTCTTTTACTGGAGAATATTTGTATTGTAGACCAAGGTCTCAGTGCTAGGTATTCTCATTTCCCTGGGGATTTCTGACTCCCGGCTCTATTGGTGGATGAAGTCAGGAAATACATACATATATAAAGGCATACCCACAAAATTTTACATCTAATTATTTCTATATCATTAACTTCCTTCCGATACTTCAAAGTTCAAGATAATACTTTAGGATTCATTCTAGCATTCATATTTGAATATTTTTTTTTCCAAGTGTGAATCTTGCTCCAATGATCTTCATTGTGTTCAGGTATGTACTCATTTAACCCGCCATACATAAGCAATCTCTGAATTTTTCTGGGATGCTGCCCCACCTGTTTATGTCTACTGACTTTTTGACTAATTTTGAAGAATAGAAAGATGGAAAGAGGAAAGGAAAGAAGAAGGGAAGAAAGGATTTTAATCAGTTTGACATATCTATTTGTGTGACTTCGTCCCAATTAAAGTATTAATATGTTATTTCACACCAGTAAGTTTTTATTATTTTCCTTTTTAGTTAACCTTTCACTCCAGTTCAATCACTGCTCAAATATCTATTAGAATAGCTAAATTTTATCTTTTCAGGAAATTAATTTTGATTGGATCACTGAATATGTATTTCTTTGTGTCTATTTTGTCCTGTTCTGAACAAAAGTATTTTGATTCACCATGCTGTATGTATCATTAATTCATTATTTACTTTATGAACTATATTAAACAATATTAATATATTATTAATTTATTATAATAAATATATCAATATATATTTATCCTTTCAAAATTAGATGGGTAATTGAGCTATTTCCAGTTTTAGGCTACTATGTAAAGACCGCATGACTATTTTATATAATTCTTCTCAATAAATATATTTTCATTACTGTAGGGTAAATGCCTAGAAGTGGAATTGTGGGTTATAGAAAGGGTGTATTTTCATTATACGAGAAACTCATTTTTTAAGAAAGTTTTTTTTAAATAAGAACTGTTTTTCAAAGTGATTATACCAATTTACATTTCCAGGAGATGTACCTGATGATACTTTTATAGGAAGGAATGCATTTTGATGCTAAGATATAGATGTCTATTCTCGTAAATACATTTATTCTGTTCAATCATTTATAAAATATGTTCTTAATATTACTTAGAACCTCTAAGAATATTTAAACATTCATTTATGCACAACATAATGATAAATATTTTTGTGACTAAAAAGTGAATGGCACAACAAATCACTAAAAGATTTGTAGAGAGTTTCTTTCTCCCCACTCCTCTTTCTCTCTTCCTTATACACCCCACATATGTAAAGAGAACAAGTAGGTAACCAAAGTATGCCTTTCCTAGAAAATTATTTAAAGTAAATAATTATAATAAGAGAAGCTGATCTAATCTCACATCTCTATACAGTTTACAAAAATCTAACCTTTTCTTCTCTAGCTAATTTCTTCTTGCCTCATTATTTCCTTTTATGGTCTAATAGAGCATTATAGAATGTTGTGTAGAAAACATCCTGTTTTCTTCAGACATTTACCTGAGCCCTAATTAACTGATTTGTCACAGTGCTAAGAAAACCCCTTCTTTTTGATGGGGCATGAATTACAAACTAATTGACAAGGTTGTGATAGTGTTTCTAAAGGATTTTAAACTAATTTTACAGAATTAACATATATGTTTATTTCTGTTTGTCTCACCACATATCACAAATTTAGCATAACAGAAAAGCCATTAAAATAAAAGAGCAGCAGAATTAGATGCTATAAAAGTTCTCATAAAACAGTAACATTTACAGAGTAAAATATGTAATTGTGTTTTTAAAAATATTCTAAAATATTATACATTATTTAACAGAGAAACAGCCTTGAGAGTATAAATTTTGATAATGAGATGCACATTGAAGAAAGACTTAATAGCTATATTTCTCTTAGTAATTACCCACATCATTAATAAGAGAAAATAATTAAATGTAAACATATTATAGATGGTGGTCTGGTTATGCACTTCCTAAATTGGAATTGATTTGTTATCTCCTATAATCCCTTGGACTTCAAGGAGATTGAACCAGTCAATCCTAAAGGAAATCAATTCTGAATATTCATTGGAAGGACTGATGCAGAACCTGAAGCTCCAATACTTTAGCCATTTGATGTGAAAACCCAGCTCATAGGGTAGACTCTGATGTTGGGAGAGATTGAGTGTAGAAGGAGAAGCAGGAAGATGCTATGGTTATATACCATCACTGACTCAGTTGGGAAGAATCTGAAAAAATTGCAGAGATAGTGAAGGGCAGGAGAGCCTGGCATACTGCAATCCACAGGTTTGTAAAGAGTTGGACATGACTTAGAGATTGAACAACAGCAACAGAATGGAAATTTAAAGCAATATTTAACAGTTCGTTTTTAGTAGCCTTATTCTTTCAGAAACTTTACCACAACTGGGAAAAACAAACAAACAAAAAAAACATAAACCTTTTGATTTTCTGTATAGAATTAGCACTTGTGCTTGTAAAAAATGAAGAATATAGAATTAATTTGATATTATTTGCTCAGTGAGTAAGACACATTAGCCTTATCTTAATAGCCAGTGAAAATACCCTTGGTAAACTTTCATTTGATTGAGAAAAAATACACCTTTTCCCACCATTAGTAGGAAAGTGATAATCTCAATAATTTTCATTTTATGCCTTTTATTCTCCCCCATTATCTATATGGGGGAGAATATATTGATATTGGCAGTATATCTGATATTATATACAACAAAAATTTTTACTACTATAAGCATAACATTTATTAGTATAAACTAACAAGATAGTATTTAAGAAAAAACACTATAAATAAGAAAGGGCAATGATATTTGTTCAATGTTAGTGTTTTATATCTACCCAGAAAGTAAGTAATGTTTTATGAGAGGACATAGCTCATATCCTTATTGTTCTTCTGTATTTCATAACAATGCTTTCAGAAATCAATTGCACTGAGTAAATACAAAACATAGATGACACAAATTGAAAAATAAAATGATTAAAATTTCAATAATTAAATTGAGAGCTAGTCAACTAAGGAATAACATTAGTTGTTTAGTTAATTCGTAGGAATGTGATAAAACTTCATAATATTATCAAATACAAAATATCCAGAATTGCTGATGCTACAATATTTGAAATCCACTGTATACACTGAAGCATAATTAAGCATCTGGATAATTTAATAATATATCAAGAGTCTGAGGAATATTTACTGCTAAATAGATATTATTTTCTCCTAATTATGTTCAATATAATGAACTTTTATCACTTGCTTAAAAAGGAAATATGAGAGGACAATAAGGGAGAATTGGAGTATTAAAAATAGTTTTGTAATGCTTACATAAATTTATAGTAGATAAATTTAGTATTTGAAAATTATAGTAAATGAATGACAAAAATAGATGAAAAGTATTTTGATGCTTTCTATATGTGAGAAGAATAGGGAAAATCGGGGAAGAGATTCAAAAAATGAATCACATAAATCACATACTTATTGGAAACACTTTAGGAAGCTGAGTAGACATTCAGAAAATAAAAAGATCTTAAAAAATTAAAAAAGCAATGAAAAAATATTCAACAAAGTGTTGCAAGATAACAATAATGATGATATGATGGTTAATTTTATAGGTCAACTAGACTGGATTAAGGTATGTCCAAATAGTTGCTAAAATTACTGCTAAATTGCTAAATGGTTGCTAAAATTATTTCTGATTGTGTCTGTGAGGTGTACCTGGAAGAAAGTGGTTGATTCCATAGACTTAGTAAATGAAGATCCAAAGTGGGGTAGACACAATCCAATGCATTGATGGTCTGAACAGAATAAACAGGGGGGCAAGTGCTAATTTGCTCTCTCTGCTTCAGCTGTGACATTCCTCTCCTCATGCCAGTGGACTTGGCTTGGACAGAGTTCTTTGCTTTGGCCCCCAAGTTTGCAGACCTTTAAACTCAAACTCGATTGCACTCTTGACTCCTGGTTCTCCAATCTGCAGACAGCACATATCATGGGATTTGTGATTTCCACAGTCACATGAACCAAGTCCTATATTAAATCTCTTTTTTTCTTTTCCTATCTAATACTTATTTATCTCCTTTTGGTTCTATTTCTCTGGAGAACCTTGTATATTACAGATGATAAAATATGTAAAGATGTAATGAAATATGATTTAGAGAATTTCAGTTAAGAAAAAGAAGGAAAAGTTACTCTGGTAACAAATTACACTATTCAGAGATTTAAAACAGTAAGTTTAGTGAATTGTAATATCAAGCTTGCTTTAAGTTCAAATCTCTTAAATTCTAAGACTTATAAGAAAGTTATGAGAAAAGGATACCATCAAATGGAAAAGGATATATAGAAAAAGATTATATTAATATAGAAAGCTTTCCACAATATAATATTAAGCAAAGAAAAGTAAGTAGCTTAGTATTGTCCTTTAATACAATGGATCTTTGATATAAAAGGTACTATATATATATATGCACATTTTTATAAACACATACATATTTATGTGATTCTTAAAGGATCACATGAAAATCTTATAGAATCACATATACCACATTAGGTATGTGTTCAGATAAATAGGCTCTACTACGCACTTATAATTTCTGTAATGACAAGGTTAAGTTGTGAAACTGTTCATGTAATATTAAGCAAATATTGAAAAACTGTTGTCACTTCTTACTCTAATGTTACTTTCAATAACGTAGCACCCTTGACTTCTCTCCACCTAAGCATCACCCTTTTAGTAATGATTTTTCATTACACTAAGTGTAGAAGAAGAAACAAGGTCTGTATACATAGCCCAGGCTTTCTAGATTTTGTCTAAGAGATCACAGGTTCTCAAATGCTTTCATCTTTGCCTAATATTACCCATGGTCAGTATTATTAGGTTGGTGGAAAAGTAGAAAATATGGTTTTACATTGTTGAGCTTCGCCATTTGATATTGGAATACATTCTTAAATATTCATACGAGGTGATTCTCCGAGCAAGTGAGAGGGAACAATTAGAAAAATGAATGGCAGTTTATTGAGCAATGGTATATAGAAAATCTGATAATTTCTAATTATTTGCTTTCAGCAAAATAAAGGGATATCTAAATTACATTTTAATGATAGGGCATTATGTTATTTTGGGCTTTTTTTAAACATAAGTAGTTCAAAGGGCTGAATGACAGTGCCAAGAAAATTTAGTTTCTAAATACTTGAGTGAAAATTTCTCATTTATTAACACTAAACTGCAAAACAAATATAAAATGAAAATTGGATTAAAGGATGTGCACCCTCTCATTTAGCATTTAAATAATACCCATCCACAGATAATTAAACTAACTAAAATAACTTTTCAAAAAGTATTTGGCAAGAAATACATTTCCAATCAAAATTTATTTTTATTTTATATTTATGTATTTGATAAATTGTTTACTAATAATTTTAATTGTAACTCAGGGCTTGTGACATAAGCTTTAACCTTCTGAATTATATTGGCCAAAAATTATGTAATAACACTAATGTATTTATTTTTTTGCCATGCCATGTGGCATGCATGGCGTACAGGATCTTACTTTCCTGACCAGGGATTGAAGTCATGCCCACTGCTGTGGAAGCATAGAGTCTTAACCACTGGACTGCCAATGAAGTCCCAATAACATTCAATTTTTAATTCATATTAGGAAAATAACTTAGGATGAAAAGATATACACATAAGATATAGTTTAAAATAATAATTTTACCCATAAGAAGTGTGAGTCAAAAAGCCAAGATAGTAATGAATAATCTTTTAAAAACAGAATAGGTAATATACTGAAAAATCTGAAGGTGTGACAAGCCCAGAATAAATTTTCTACTTTAGAAAAGTGTATATTTAATTCAATTTATAATACTCTTTAATTCCAAACTGAATACATCTGTAGTATGGCATTTGTTGCTTCAAGGTAAAATATTATGTGTAATTGTTCACTTTATCTAATTACAGTAAACTGAAGAGTCTCCAATCATCAAAGCTTTTCTGTAACATAAACTCTTTCAATTCCAACTGCAGAATAATATATTGGAGGAGTGTTATAAAGGTGTTTGTAATAAGATGATTATCAGCAGATATTATAATTATGTCATCTATCTTTCAGTTCTATACAGTAGGAGTAGAACACTTAAAATGGCTGGGGAATTTAAATGTTAGAAACCTAGAATTCTAAAATCATGTTTATTACTCTCAAAATCATAAGGTCAGTAAAAAGAAAATTGATATGTAACCTGTTCTGTATAACAGGTATAAATAAGTATTATAAAAAAGTAATGGGAATGACACTGATATCTGGTTTATCAGGTATTATGAAATAAAAACAATGCTCACTTTTCTCAATATACCTAGTATTCTTGATTAGGATACCTCCAACTTTTCATGCTGTAGTTAGTATTCTGTTTATGGATGTATCAAGATGATTTACAATGTTGACTCACATGGTATTAAACAATGCATATTAAAATGTTATAGCTATATAAAAATCAAGAATTATAACAATACTATCACCATGAATACAATTTTGATTGCGGGAATCTTGTTAGTAATGGAAGATCTGGAAAAATTGGGTACATGTACCAAAAGAAAGCAAATTAGAAATAAGTAGGACTGTTTCACAATCATTTCCTATTTTTCTCCCAGAGATGTTTATGTGTTACCAACAAAGCCCATTACCAATTGCCTGAGAATCTGAATAATGAAACTTAACCTTTTTATTTTCCTTTGTGCTTTGTCTAGTTTTACTTGCTCCTATGGTACTACGTGCAGACCTTTAGATGAGAGTTCCTTGATTGAAAGAGCTATACACATCTCACGGACTGTGTGTAGAAAAGCAATTCAAGATGTCAGTGGCAGGCCTTGTGCAGATTCCGACCCCAGCTTCGTGATCTTGAGACCTGAGCAGCACAGTTGCACCTGCCGCACTAGAATACACCTTCCTCCTAGCTGATGAGGTCCCTACAGAGCAGCCCCACCCATGGCCTTCAGAGGAGAATCTATGCCCTAGAGCTGGAGCTACCACCTCTCCATTCTCTGATCAGAGAATAAAGCTTTCTTTTGCTTCTGAACCAAACTGGGTCTCTTTCTATTGCCTAGAGGGGCACAGGGCACACTTAACAGAAACAGGCTCCAGAGGATCAGTAACATAAATGTCATTTGCTATTGTTATTGCCCTTATGGTGATGCTTTAAAATAATATGATACAAAGGGAAAGTTAAATTAATGTAAGAATGAAAGATCAACTGTAGCCTCTGCAGTTAAATATTTGTGAAAATAATTGTCTTACTCGTTCAATATGCAACTTCATTAATTTGTGCTATCTACATTGTCTCTGTAGGCATGAAGATTTTCAATTCTGAGCTTATATACTTGCCACTAGAAATTAGGCTTGTCATATTTTCATATAATACATGCATACACTAATGAAACTGTAATAATAGTAACAGATTCATCATGGAAAAATATGTACGATCATACATAAGGTAAAAATTTTTTAAATGCTGATGTCTTTATTGTTAAGTAGTATAAAAATTGCAATTTATTTAAAAATAAAGCTCACTCTTTAGTTAAAAATACTATTAAATATCAAGGCAATCAACTATATGAGTATTTTGTGTGCTATTTGCTCAGTCATATCTGTTCTTTGCAACCCCATGGACTGCAGCCCACCAGACTCCACTGTCCATGGAATTACTGATTCAAAAATAAACAATATTCTTGAGACCTATGAGAAATTTATAAAATAACAAACATTGAAAATTATAGCAAGAATATTTAGCAAGAAATTTTACCTTTAAGGGAATGAAATGTGTGGTTTAAGACTTATAAATAATTGAATTTGGAATATTGATTTATGACAAAAAGGTTTATCTTAAACAATCAGTTTGGGCTTAGTATTGTTAAGTGCATGGATTTTGTGATAGATCACAAAAGAGAAAGGAGAGAAAGATAGGGAGAGAGAGAGAGTGTGAGAGAGAGAGATCCCTATTGCTTAGTATTTACAAAGTTTACAATGGACCATTGACTATGCAAACAGAATTAGCAGTAATAGACTATGACAAATCTCAGAGAAAGCATAATAAAATATCTGATTTGCTAACGTAAATTAGTTAATGAGACTAGTGTCTTTAAAATTTTCATTTTCCCTTTCAGTATGAAATTTCCTTTTCATTATCTTTCATTTTCATTTTATTTCCTTTCATATATACAGTTTATTAACTGACCTAGAATTAAAAGAATGCCACATTGTTTCTTCCAATGAAATCATGGCATTTTTATGTTGTCCAAATATCTCAGCATAATTCAACAATATTCAGAGCATACTCATTATTTAGTACCACTTTCAACATTTTTATACATAGTATAAAAAAGTAAATTTTTATTTTGTGATAGTAGTTTATAACAAATAACTGATTTAAAGAAAGTTCACAAAACAGTATATAAAATCTCATGACTATTATCTTAATCTCTAAATAAAAAAAAAAATCTTAAAAATTATTCAGGTTCTACTCTTTACCTGTCTATAAAATTAAATGGTATGGAAAAAGTCTCCAGGAAAGCCCAAAATTTTTAAAGATACTTGTATCCTATTTAGTTATTTGAAGATCCTACCTCATTTCAAGGTAAATATTTCATAATAGAAGAATTTTTATCCTGATAAAATTATTAGATAAGTGACAAATATTATATCATGTAGTGCACATATCATGGCCAAATATTATATCACATAAGTCAAGCAATAGTATCTTAGCACCAGATTTTTTTATTGAAATCGCCTAAGAAAAAAATTTATATACAGAAAAATTATGCTAAGCAGTGATTTAATAAACATGAAGCAATTGAATAAGTTGCTGAGAGGAAGAGCTATTCTTTCCTTCAACAGCCGTTTGATATGCAGTTTGTTGTGCTTTAATCAGACAGATCTAACAATGAAAAATTGTCTTATCTTTTCAATTTGTAGGTCTTTGTACTTTAATCTTTTAGTATTGAATGCTCTCACAGTGCTGATATAATCTTATAAGAAATTGGAGGATATTTAAGACACATTAATCTGACTCATATGTGTAATTTGATTTTTCAAGATATGTCAAATGAAATTGGTTTAAAGGTTGTTTTCTATACAGTAGTTTAATGTTTCCAGTACTACCGTCTGAATGCCAATATACAGAATATGAGATATGATGAGTTTTCTTCAGTTTTGTATATCTAAAGTAAAAAGACCTGTGGCTTGAGAAAAAATGATAACTAATCCTTTGGAGTCATTTTAAAATGCTACCTCTTTGGGGGTATATATTTTATTTATAAGACGTATGCTCCTTACCTTATAAATGAGGACTTTGAGAAACAGCTAGGAATGTTCTCTAATCCCAATATTGAATTTTACACATCATTTGAAATTTATTTGTCTGAATACTACAATATTATTATTTTATTCCCAAGATTCTGAAGGTCTTGTATTTGATATAGTATAGTTCTGCTTTGCAATATTTTTTGCTGTTAATCAGTCATTATCTTAATGCAAACAACTAGTCAACAAACTTCTTTAGCTATCCAAAATCAGATTTTCACCAAATTCCTCTAAAGACAATTTTATGAAACTTGATCTGTTAAGCTATATACTTCATTTGAATTTCCATAATTACCTACTTCACTATTTGTATGTACTTTGAAGTTGAAATAGAATGTGGTTTAACCTGCTAATATAAAGAAAAGAGTGCAAATTTAATTCTGGGACACTCAATCAAGAAAGCAAAGAGATATATGAACATTTTTTTGCTGCATAGAACCAGATATTAATCTAAAAGAAAAGACTGTGATGTGTAAAAAATTTCAAAGTATATTTTCCAGTGAGGTTGGGGTAGGTTATGTATGTTGTGGAAGCTTAAAACATGTGAATCTTAGTTACTTGAAGCAACAAGGTATAGTTCTTACTCTTGTTAAATGTACACTAAGTGTATTCCATGACCAGGGGTCTCCTTCATGTCTCCTTAATTTGGGGCCCAGGGTAAAGGAGAAGACAGTATGTGGATATTGTATGTTTCTATGGTGGATGGGGAAACAAAGACATTTACAGACCACTCCCTGATTCTTAAAGTTTCACTTGTTTTCACAAGCACTTCATCAAATTTTGATGCACAATAAATGTTGAAAATCACTGAATTAGACAAACCTTCTCTAAATCTAACTTCAAAGGAGTGGGGTGTACCATCTTACCAGTGCTCTGAGAAACAGAAATATCTGGTGGCCAGCGAGTGAATACACATAAGTTAAACTATGAGGGGAAATAGTTCTGCTTGGACCCTAGCTCATTCCTTCTATGATATTTACTATAACTATTTTTTTATTGAAAGAAAGAAAGTGAAAGTGACATTGCTCAGTCGTGTCCGACTCTTTGCAACTCCATGGACTGTGGAGCCTATGAGGCTCCTCCGTCCATGGGATTTTTTTCCTTTCTTTCTTTTTTTTTTTTTTGGCATAATTTTGCCGCTCAGGCAAGAGTACTGGAATGGGTTGTCATTTCCTTCTCCGGGGGATTTTCCTTACCCAGGGGTCGAAACCGAGTCTCCTGCATTGCAAACAGACGCTTGACCATCTGAGCCACCAGGGAAACCCTGGTGGGCTTCCACTCACCAGGAACTCATTTAAAGAGAAATTTTGCACTACAAAGTTATGATATGAACTTAGCTATCAGTGCTTATGGAGAAGGGCATGGCAACCCACTCCAGCATTCTTGCCTGGAGAATCCCATGGATGGAGGAGCCTGGTGCAGGCCATAGGATCGCACAGAGTCAGACACGACTAAAGCGACAGAATACACACATCAGTGCTTATAATACAGTTGGAGAGACAGGTTGATTGAGTAGCAACACAAAGCAGCTTATGTTAAGTGCTTCTGAGACCTTTCCAGACAACCCAGTTGCTAGTTGGCTGGAGCACTGTTTTGGGGGTTCTGAGATCGTCATCAACTCCGTTATAAAATAATGCTCAAGTTAAGTGGAGTTGCTTAGTCGTATCCGACTCTTTGCGACTCCATGGCCTGCACCAGACTCCTCCATCCTTGGGATTTTCTAGGCAAGAGTACTGGAGTGGGTTGCCATTTCCTTCTGCAGGGGATCTTCCAACTCAGGGATCGAATCCAGGTCTCTCCCATTGATAGACACTTTACCGTCTGAGCCACCAGGGAAGTCTAAATAATGCTAAGATCAATCCAATTAGGAACGTTCACATTGGGTGAGGAGAAGAAAGAGCCACAGGTCATGGCTTTGCTAACCCTACTTAATCAAAAAGTGAAGTACAAAAAAAAAAAAAAAGGGACGTACTATAATTTAGGTTTCAAAAGTGAAAAATGAGAACAATCATAATGGACAATCTTCATAAGGACATATTATATGGATCTTGCAGAGACAGTTTCAGAAAATTTCCTCTATAGCATGATGAGTTTCTGAACAGCACTATTTTATTTTCAGTTGCATCATTATTAGATCAGTTTCCCTCTCTTCTTTTTACAACATGGGGAACAGCCTTTTTGCCTCTTTGCTTCTTTGCTCATTCACATCTGACTCTTTGAGATCCTTTCAACTGTAGCCTCCCAGGCTCCTCCATCCATGGGATTTTTCAGGCAATACTGGAGTGGGTTGCCATTTCCTCCTCCAGAGGACTTTCTTCAATGCATTCTAATTCTTGTCTTTGCCTAAAGATACCTTAATGTTTATCCCTAGTTGCTTTATCAATCTGTGTACCTAGAAGTAGAGTGTTTTAGCCTTTTGTTCTTGCTGTTGTATCTACCTTTCTGAGTAAAATCTCATAAAGTATTCATTTACGCCATTTTCATTGTTTTCTTATAATCAAAATTTTAAAGCTGATCTGACAATTCTAACTTTGCCTTTGATAATTTTACCTTTTAACCTATTAATATTATTTACAGTTAATATTAGCTTGAATTAGCATCACAGATTCATTAAATTATCTGTAAAATTACTTTAAAAGTTTATTCTTGTATGGTTTCACACACACACAAAAAAAGTTAATCCTTGTATGTTCTCAAACAATGAAGAACAATTACTTTTTTCCCTCCATAGAGTAAGTTTGCAACTCTACATTAGAACAGGGATGGTGGGCAGTTCTATTTAATAGCCTTCTTAGTAACCAGAACTTTCAATTGTACTATGCTATGTTATAATCTAAAGTATATTTAGTTTATTATTTTATGCTTTTAATTTTAATTTCCCATCATAAAATTTAAAAAAAAACATTTAAGCAAATCTCAAGCAAATATAAACTAAAGGCCTCAAATAGAAAAACTCAAAAATCAAACTCAATGTGAAAATGAAGAGGAGAATCACTTTGAGAATAATTTTAAGAGAGGCCATAAATCATTCTCTAACATTACATTTTATTTATTAAAATTATGTAAATACTTTTAATTTCTAGCCATGAGATTCTGAATAAATAACTTATAATTGCTTCCAATGTATCTGTTCTTCATTTAGCTTAAGAATTGATCCTTGAAAGCTGAATAAATATAATGGTTGATTCCATTTTGGAAAATAGATCCAGGAATAGAATTCATATTTTTTTAAAATATGTGATTTCTTTTTACCCAATTTGACTACATTTTAGAGTATATTTGAATGGGCACATTAAATTCTTTGAAATATTTGGATTTTCAAAGAAATGTGCTGTGTGTATGTGTTTGTGTGTGTATCAGGAAGAGAGAAAGAATGCGTTTTCCCTTCAGTACTACGTAGACTGTTTATGTTTCAGTGATTTACGCTCAAATTCAGACTTACACACCACTCAACTTCTATAGGATCTGGTCATAATTAAGCCAACCAAAAGCGATTATTTGTTTGAATTTCTACTAATATTATAGTCTCTTCAAACCACAAAGACCTAGTTTACTCTGTTAGAAGCTGCCTACTATTTATGTATTGACTATCGTAGCTATTTAAATGATAGACAGAAAATTTCATCTAACATTTAGGTTAATATTTTAGGTAAAATATTTACAAATTTATTCTGTCTTTGCAAAAGGACTTTCACAATGTTTTTTACCTATTTATTTCATGATAATATTCTATTTTAAACTGAATGTTAATGCTTATATGTTTAGCTAAATATCATCATCCATATCAGATATGATCAGAGGGGTCCATTCAAGGAGATGATTTTATGTGTTTTCACTCAAAAGCTTGTATGCTTTTGTGTGCACTCCTGTGTGACTTTTTCTAGCTACTGAGCTGCTGACGGAGGAATTCTTTCAAAAGAGAAGAATCATCATTTAAAATTTTTACTCCAAGGAATCTTAGTATTCTTTTTCCTTTCTAACTGTTATTCCTCAAAATTAGACTTGTTAAATAATGGTAGTGTCTGTTTGTTAGTGAATAATGATATTGTATATATAAATATGCATGTATATATATGTATATATAAAACCTCTATAAACTACTTTATAATTTTCAATAAAAATGAAATATGATTAATGATTCACAAATGTAAGCAACAAGTATAGTTATATTTTTAAACCATATTCAGTCACAATCAATGTGTTTTCATTTAATCAATAATACATGTTATACATAGCACATTTATAAGGGTTTTCCCTATACAAGTAACTTATAAAAAATCTTGTTACATTATCAGACATTAAAACTGATAATACAATGAAAATATTGAATTGGGTAAGTGTTTATGTTAAGATTACTAAAATATAGTCATGCAATCATTTTCTCATGGAATGGCATTTTATTTTATATAGAGTAGTGTGTACATGTCAAACACAAATTCACATCTGTCACTCTCCTCCCACATCCTTCGTCCATGGTGACCATAAATTCCTTTTCTAAGTCTGTGAGACTGTATCTCTTTTGTAAATAAGTTCATTTGTATAATTTTATTTTTAGATGCCACATGCAAGTGATATCATATATTGCTTCTTTCTCTCTGACATATTTCACTTATAATGATCGCATTTTATACAGTTCTTATTGGTAATTCATTTTGGTTTTAAAGCTTATCATTTCATCTAAAGATATTTGGTACTAGCAGTATTTGATATATGCATAAACATACATACAAAACATGAAAATATCTGAAAACAAATATTTACGTTATAAAAAAGACCACATTAAGTTAGTAGTTATAAAAATAAATAATACTTCAGTAAATGTATTTTCAGTTCAGTTCAGTCATTCAGTCGTGTCCGACTCTTTGCGACTCCATGAACCGCAGCACGCCAGGCCTCCCTGTCCATCATTAACTCCTGGAGTTTACCCAAACTCATGTCCATTGATTCAGTGATACCATCCAACCATCTCATCTTCTGTCGTCCCCGTCTCCTCCTGCCTTCAATCTTTCCCAACATCAGGGTCTTTTCAAATGAGTCAGCTCTTCACATCAGGTGGCCAAAATACTGGAGTTTTAGCTTTAACATCAGTCCTTCCAATGAATATTCAGGACTGATTTTCTTAGGATGGACTGGTTTGATCTCCCTGCAGTCCAAGGGAATTTCAAGAATCTTCTCCAAGACCACAGTTCAAAAGCATCATTTCTTTGGTGCTCAGCTTTCTTTATAGTCCAACTCTCACATCCATACATGATTACTGGAAAAACCATAGCTTTGACTACAAGGAATTTTGTTGGCAAAGTAATGACTCTGCTTTTTAATATGCTGTCTAGGTTGGTCATAGCTTTTCTTCCAAGGAGCAAACATCTTTTAATTTCACGGCTGCAGTCACCATCTTCAGTGATTTTGGAGCCCACCCAAAATAAAGTCTGTCAGTGTTTCCATTGTTTCTCCATCTGTTTCCCATGGATTGATGGGACTGGTGCTGCCAAGCATACACAATCCTAATAAGGACATAGAAAGAACAGACTCAGCTTTTGGAGATAAGTGGGAAGATAATTCAACCCAATTACTACTCAAAGACGTTTAATATTTGCAGTGTTCAACCTCTGGCCCATGAGGTTCACCCTGATAAACGAAATCTCATGCATTTATCACATGCCTCTCTCTCTCTCTCCATCACTCTCAATTGCCTGGTAGGAGAATTTGAATTTGAAGCAGCTGTGGGCATTTTCCTTTTTAGAAAAGAAAGCCTGGTTTGTATTATCAGGGTAATAAACATTTTGGAGCCAGATACTGGAGCAAAAAAAAAGTCAAAAGCAGAAAATAGACAAAAGGAGAAATCTATAACGGTTGTTGGAGACATCAGGTAAAAGGTTAAATTAGCCTTCATCATAACATATACATTTCTGAACACTTTTCGTCTATGTTTGATAATTTTTTTCATTAATAGTTACTTTAACTTGACTTTTTGATGACTTATGATAAAAAGGATAGCTGAATTTAAAATGACATCATTAGTCTATTTACTTTACAAGGTTGTAGTAATGATTAAATAAAAGAATAGATGTAACAGTATACCATGGGATTGTAAAGAGTAGAATATGACTGAAAGACTCACTTTCACTTTGATTATAAACTAAGGATAGGTCAATTTCATTAATATCAAAGATGATATTAAATCATCTTTGCAACTTTAGGATAAATAGAATTTGACTACTCTTTATTTATTTACTTATTTTCATATGTTTGTACATATTTGTTGTTTTGGTTTCTTTTTATTGTTGTTGTTTAGAATTTATTCTTAGTGGTAAGAGTTTTTTGTTATAGAGCTCAGCTTTTACTCCAGTTCCCACACTTGCTCTTTAAGTGAAGAGATTTTAATAGACTTTCTGATGATCAGATTTTTATTCTGTAAAGTGAAGCTAGTAGCACACACTGGCCAGGGATTTGTGAAGAATCCACAAATCAACATATCTGCTTCTGATTACTTTTATCTTCCCTAACAATTCTAGGTTTTCTACCGTGTTACAGCTGCTTTTAGCTTTACTTTGTTCTTTCTTTTACTATTTTGGGGGTTTGCTTTGATTTATTTATTTATTTAATTTGGTTTTTCTAACTCACCAATTTCAATTCTTTTGTTGACCCTGATGGCTACTGCGTTTCTTCTAAGGGATTCCTGCCCACAGTAGTAGACATAATGGTCATCTGAGTTAAATTCACCCATTCCAGTCCATCTTAGTTCATTGTTGTCTAGAATGTCGGCGTTCAATCTTGCCATCTCCTGTTTGACCCCTTCCAATTTGCCTTGATTCATGGACCTAACATTCCAGGTTCCTATGCAATATTGTTCTTTACAGCATTGGACCTTGAGGCTATCACCAGTCACATCCACAACTGTGCATTGTTTTTGCTTTGGCTCCATCCCTTCATTCTTTCTGGAGTTACTTCTCCACTGATCTCCAGTAGCATACTGGACACCTACCGACCTGGGGAATTCCTCTTTCAGTATCCTGTCATTTTGCCTTTTCATACTGTTCATGGGGTTGTAAAGGCAAGAATACTGAAGTGCTTTGCCGTTCCCTTCTCCAGTGGACCACACTCTGGCAGACCTCTCCATGATGACCCATCCATCTTGGGTGGCCCCACACGTCATGGCTTAGTTTCATTGAGTTAGATACGACTGTGGTCCTGTGATCAGATTGGCTAGTTTTCTGTGATCATGGTTTCAGTGTGTCTGCCCTCTGATGCCCTCTTGCAACACCTACCGTCTTACATGGGTTTCTCTTACCTTGGACGTGGTGTATCTCTTCATGGCTGCTCCAGCAAAGTTCTGTTACTGCTCCTTACCTTGGACATGGGGTATCTCCTCACAGCCACCCCTCCTGACTTTGAATGTGGAGTAGCTCCTCTTGACCCTCCTGCGCCCACACAGCCACTGCTCCTTGGATGTGGGCATGCTAGTAAAGTAATGCTCAAAATTCTCCAAGCCAGGTTTCAGTAATATGTGAACCGTGAAATTCCAGATGTTCAAGCTGGTTTTAGAAAAGGCAGAGGAACCAGAGATCAAATTGCCAACATCTGCTGGATCATTGGAAAAGGAAAAGAGTTCCAGAAAAACATCTATTTCTACTTTATTGACTATGCCAAAGCTTTTGACTATGTGGAAAATTCTGGAAGAGATGGGAATACCAGACCACCTGACCTGCCTCTTGAGAAACCTGTATGCGGGTCAGGAAGAAAAAATTAGAACTGGACATGGAACAACAGACTGGTTCCAAATAGGAAAAGGAGTACATCGAGGCTGCATATTTTCACCCTGCTAATTTAACTTGTACTCAGAGTACATCATGAGAAACTCTGGGTTGAATGAAGCACAAGCTGGAATCAAGATTGCCTGGAGAAATATAAAAAACCTCAGATATGTAGATGACCCCGCCCTTATGGCAGAAAGTGAAGAAGAACTAAAGAGCTTCTTGATGAAAGTGAAAGAGGAGAATGACAAAGTTGGCTTAAAGCTCAACATTCAGAAAACTAAGATCATGGCATCCAATCCCATCACTTCATGGCAAATAGATGGGGAAACAGTGGAAACAGTGTCAAACTTTATTTTGGGGGGCTCCAAAATCACTGCAGATGGTGATTGCAGCCATGAAATTAAAAGACGCTTACTCCTTGGAAGGAAATTTATGACCAACCTAGAAAGCAGATTAAAAAGCAGAGACATTACTTTGCCAACAAAGGTCCATCTAGTCAAGGCTGTGGTTTTTCCAGTGGTTATGTATGAATGTGAGTTGGACTGTGTAGAAAGCTGAACGTGGAAGAATTGATGCTTTTGAACTGTGGTGTTGGAGAAGACTCTTGAGAGTACCTTGGACTGCAAGGAGATCCAACCAGTCCATCCTAAAGGAGATCAGTCCTGGGTGTTCATTAGAAGGACTGATGCTGAAGCTGAAGTTCCAATACTTTGGCCACCTGATGTGAAGAACTGATTCCGTGGGAAAAACCCTGATGCTGGGAAACATTGAGGAGAAGAGCAGAAGCAGGTGACAGAGGATGAGATGTTTGGATGGCATTATTGACAAATGGGCATGAGTTTGAGCAAACTCCAGGAGATAGTGAAGGACAGGGAAGCCTGGCATGCTGCAGTTTATGGGGTCACAAAGAGTCACATACAACCTAGTGACTAAACAGCAACAACAACTGACTGTGTTGATGAACTTTTTATGTCCAATAGTACCATGCATCAAGACTGACTTGTAAAGCTGTAGGAATGAAGACAGGGGAGGGTGACATTCATGCAGATGTATAAAATCTGATCAGTGGAACTGAAGAGACCACAGAAATTGACCCAAGGAAGTCTGAATTCTGAAAATGATAACACTATCATTAAGATAGTGGATGTGGATGATATTTTCAATAAATGAAACTTCCAACCGGATAGTCATATGAGTATATTTATGCATGCATATATATTTACTGCTACTTTCCAACAACAAAAAAATAAATTACACATTGACTATGGGGTCTCAAATAGTTGGACATGATTGAACAACTAACACACACACACACACACACACACACAGATTAATACATACAATGGAATATCTGCAGCTATAATTTTTTTTTTCCATTTGCATTAACATGGATAAACTTGAATGGCATTATGCTTACTGAAACAAATCAGATAGACAAAGATAAATACTGTATGGTATCATGTATATGTGGAATCTAAAAACAACAACAACAACAACAACAACAAAAAAAACCAGCAAACATGGCTGTATAGTCCATGGAATTCTCCAGGCTAGAATACTGGAGAGAGTAGCCTTTTCCTTCTCCAGAGGATCTTCCCAATACAGGGATCAAACCCAAATCTCCCACATTGCAAGTGTATTCTTTACCAGCTGAGCCACAAGAGAAGTCAAAGAATACTGGAGTGGGTAGCCTATCCCCTCTCCAGAGGATCTTCCTGACCCAGGGATCCAATGAGGGTCTCATGCATTGCAGGCGGATTCTTTACCAACTGAGATGAGGGAAACCCTTACTCTTAGAATCTATGAACAAGTGTGTGTTTTCATGAAGGGGCATGAAATTAGCTTTAACTCATGCTTTATAGCTAATAAAATTAAACATATTTTAGATATTTACTTTCATGAATGTTCCCGTCTATAAAATGCCTCTTCAAATCATTTGCCTTTTGTAAGAAGATATCCCATTAGTTTCTAATGCTTTCTTTTTCACAAAACAAGTGACCAGAGGTCAAGTAGTTCTATTTGACTGTGCTCTGTTTCCTTATAATTAGCAAATAACAAATTATACTAGCAATTACAGTTTTACAATTATTGTTAGTACTTGGCTAGGTACATTCTCTTGATATCTTCTTTAGGAACTCTTAGCAATTCCTGGCTTTGCTTTTTTGTGTCTTTTAAATACAATATGTCAAGTTCCCATAAAAAAACAAACAAAGCATATGGGATTTAGATTCAGTTTTAGTAAAGTTGCTCAGTCGTGTCCAACTCTTTGCACACCATGAACCACAGCTCGCCAGGCCTCCTTGTCCATCAACCTACTCCAAGAGTCCACACAAACCCATGTCCATCGAGTCAGTGATGCCATCCAACCATCTCATCCTCTGTCATCCCCTTCTCCTCCTGCCTTCAATCTTTCCCAGCATCAGGGTCTTTTCCAATGATTCAGCTCTTCACATCAGGAGGCCAAACTATTGGAGTTTTAGCTTCAACATCAGTCCTTCCAATGAACACCCAGGACTGATCTCCTTTAGGATGGACTGGTTGGATCTTCTTGCAGTGGAAGGGACTCTCAAGAGTCTTCTCCATCACCACAGTTCAAAACCATCAATTCTTCTACGCTCAACTTTCTTTATAGTCCAACTCTCACTGGTTGGACTGGTCATCCATACATGACCACTGGTAAAACCATAACGTTGACTAGACAGACCTTTGTTGGCAAAGTAATGTCTCCGTTTTTTAATATGCTGTCTAGTTTGGTCATAACTTTCCTTCCAATGAGTAAGCATCTTTTAATTTCATGGCTGCAGTCACTATCTGCAGTGATTTTGCAGCCCAGAAAAATAAAGCCAGCCTTTGTTTCCACTGTTTCCCCATCTATTTGCCATGAAGTGATGGGACTGGATGCCATGATCTTAGTGTTCTGAATGTTGAACTTTAAGCCTTTTTCACTCTAGATTAGATATTGATTAAATCTATAGATCAAATGAAGAGCCTCCCAAAATATTTTTAAAAAAAATTATTTTCTGTATATTTTAGTACCCTTTAATATTTTATGATCTCCTATTTGCATGTCTTCTACAACCATTTCTTAGATTTATTAAGATATAAAATAGTTTTATTAATATGATAAGTGTAATCTTTTAAAATTATCTTTCAATGTATTGTATTTTATTTAAATTATATCAATTCAATTTTTGTATATTTATTTTCTTAACCTTCCCAACTTCCATTGTCATTTTAATCACTACAAAGTTAAAAAATATTTTAAAAACATCTCAGAATTTAGTAGAATCTCCCTTATCAGGGAGCTAATTTTCTTCTCTAATGTATTTTGTGTCCTTCATGCTAAGTAATTTTTAAAAAAATAATTTATTATTTTGACCTTTTTCTGTTTTATGTTAATTATTATTCTTTTTAACCTACCTTGTTTTCCCTATGGGCATTATTAAACTCAGAATTGTGAAACTTCACTTCTTTGGCACTATTTTGAATTTGATTTATGTTTCACATGAAAACATATTTTCGTGTTAATTCTGTGACTTACAGATTCTTATATTACTTAGATAATTAAAACAGACTTGAAAATGTAAGCCCTATGATTTTTTCTTTCATATTCTGTAAGTTTAAGCATACAAGCTTACCAAAATTATTAAAATTGTGTTTATTACATTATAATAGTATTTAAATATTTAAATATCCCTATGCTACAGTATCACTCATTATAATGGCCAATTCATTGATCCATCATTGAAATTTTTACTTTAGGAATAACTTAGATGCTAATACTTGGTATACTAGCTTCCTAGAGCTGCAGTATCCTTTATCAGATGCATACTTTGCAAATAGTTTCTCCTAGTTTCTGGCTTACCTTCTCATTCTCTTGACAGTGGTGTGTATGTGTGTGTGTGTGTGTGTGTGTGTTTAGTAAGTCTTTCTTTTTTAAATTTTAATAAATCTAGTTTATCAGTTATTTATCTCATGCATTATATGACTTTTGTATTGTATTAAAGGTCACTGCCATACCCAAGGTCACCTAGATTTTCTCCTATGTTATTTTCTAGGAGTTTTAGTTTTTTGCATTTTACACTGATTCCATAATCTATTTTAAATTAATTTTTGTGAAAGGTGTAAGATCTATATCTATATTATTATTATTGCATGTAAGTGTCCTGTTTTCCAGCATCAATTTTTCAAAAGACTATTTTTTTCTCCATTGCATTTCCTCAGCAACTTTGTCAAGATCACCTGACCCTATTTATACATCTCTGTCTCTGGACTCTACTTTTTTCCATTGCTCTATTTGTCTCTTCATCTGTACCATGCTGTCTTGATTATGGTTAGCTTTATAGTAAGTCTTGAAATCAGGTAGTATCAGTCCTCTGCAATGATCTTTTTATTTATCTTCTCTTTTGTACTCTTGTCTTTCCACCTCAATTCCATTCTAAGAATATTCTTTGTAAAGGAGAATTAAATAATACAACTTCCTTACTAAAAGCTTTCAGTGTGCCCTTTTCTTTGAGGATAAAATACTCAATTAACTGAGTATCAAAAGGGTCCTTCAGTTTATGACACATGCCTTCAACTTCAGCCATTTAGTAATTTTACTTTTGCTCACAGTCACTTTGACTTTTAAAAATTTCTGTAGTGTACTAAAATATTTCTGCTCTCTGAATCCTTACAGTTAGTCTTTCGACTCTGTTGTTCCTGTTGTTGTTGTTTTGCCTCCACTGTTAGCTTGACATCTCTTAGTCATCTTTAATTCAAGTCAGTTGCACAGAGAGAATCTCCTGAACATATAATTTCTTCCCTGCCTGTTACATAATATGAATATATTTGTTTAAGTCATTCTTTTTTTCTAATATTAAAGTCGCTGAGGCTGCTGACTCTATTCATTCTGCTTAGAAGTAGATGCATAGAAAAGTATGATTATTTTTAAAACAATCTAAATTAATGAATGAATAAACTTTAAATTAAAGAGAGAGAGAGAGAGAGAGGGAGAGAGAGAGCAAAGCTGAACTAAGACCCTAACTGTCCAATAGACTCTTTTCAGTGATTTAAATGTCTCAACAGGATCTCACTAGTACCCTGTCTTCTGAATTTCAATCTCTTTGTAATAGAATAGTCAAAATTAATCCATGTTACTTTGTTCAAAATCCTCCAATGATTTCCCGTCTCACTTAGAGTAAAAGCCAGAGATCACACACTATGCCTTTAGTAACCTCTCTGTTCTCACTTCTTTATCTCTCATTCTACCCCAGCAGCCTTGGCCTCCTTGCCAGTTACACTCCCACCTCAGACCATTGGTAATTTCTTTTTCTCTTGCCTGGAATGCTCCAAATGTCTGTTGATTTGTGTCTTCATTAACATCAATTCATTATTCAAACTGTGACCTTCTCAGTATTGCCTTTGCTTGTCACACAATCTAATAATGAAATCTTGATCTCACAACTAATCTAGATGTGAGCTTTTGGAAATCTGTGTATGGATTCTCAAGGATGTTTCTGAATATGTAAACTTGAAAGCTTTTTATTTCAGGAGGATATTACAAACCATGAATTTGTCCTATGTGATTCACTGTAAAAAATAAAACATGTATTTCCAGGTCATAGTTTCAGGTAAAAAGTTATGTTAAAAAAGAAAAAAAAAAAAAATGCAGACTTAGCAACAAATTTTCCTAGAATTTTATTATTTTAATAAACTGGTAAAATAGTGAAAGATATAAAGATGCTGTTGAAGTGATACTCATCTCTCAGATATTCTTATGTTCAGATGATAAGTATAATTGCTAGCATAATATATTACAAGTTCTCATACATATAATCTGTATATGTCTAAGTTTGACAAATAACTAGGCATTAAAATATGTTTTAGTGTTGACTGAAGGCAAATAAAATCAATCTATGATTTATTAGAATATTTTCCATCAGTTTAATTCTATAAAACAGCATTCTTTTTAGAATATACAAGAAAATAAGCAAAAGATTAGCAGCAAAGCCCAGTATAAGTGGATTAGCCATCTGAGCAGCCTTGAAGTTAATCCTTTTTATTTGGAAGAAAAAACTTGCCAAATGGAAAATTCACACATCTTTGGTATTAAGATTTATTAACAAAAGGAAATTGACAATGACAATATGTCTCAATGTTTTTTCTGGAATATTAACTTCATTTCACTATATGGCCTTGAGTATCTTATCTGATCTAGAAGAGTTGACCCTGTAACTATGAATGACATATCAGAATTAATTATATCACAACTTGTATAGAGAAATTACTAGTCCTTTATCTTGACTACAATTGACTGGAGATTCATGAGTTTCATGTTTGAATAAATTTTAGTCCTTCTTCAAACTGGCATCTGAGAGAATGTAGAAAGGCCTTTTATAATTTGGTTGTGGATATTTGGAACCAATGTCCTCTTTGTGGTCCTTGGATGTGGATGGTTTGATTGTCTTTGAGAGGTGAGTGGTGTTCTCAGGATTTCTTTCTGGCATTCTTGGTTGGTTTCTAGGGCTGCTGTTAATTGATCTCCCTGGGCTTGATAGAGTTTGTTGGCTGCTCTTTGAAAGGCATGTCCTTTCTTCAGTCCAGTTGGAACATTATAATTTTCTTTACTCATCCTCTTGGTTCAGAATATCTATTCTTGCAAAATTTATATGGACCCAAATTCAGCTCCTGCGTTGCCTAGTGAAAGTGTTAGTCAATCAATCATGTCCAACTCCTCATGATTATATGGACTGTAGCCTGTGAGGCTCTTCTGTCTATAGAATTCTCCAGGTGAAAATACTGGAGTGGTAGCCTTTGCCTTCCTCAGGGTAATGTCCTGACCCAGAGATCAAACCTGGGTCTCCCACATTGCAGGCAGATTCTTTACCATCTGAGTCACCAGGGGAGACCCAGTTTGGACCTAAACTCAGCTCCTTAGTTACCTAGGTTATATACAATTTAAGGATTATGTAACTCCATCCTTAATGCTTCTTATACAAAGTTCATTACTTCTTATCTCTGGTGTGTGATCTACATTCTCTTGAATTCACTCCATGTTCTATAGAACCACTAAAAACTGTGTTCTCTTCTCTGAGAACTAAGATCCATAGAGGAGATATTTGGATATTTTTCCCTTACCCTAAACCCTATTGTATAGTAGAATAAGACATTGTCTGTTATCTTTCTTCCTTACCACTCAGGGTCCGTAGCTAACTTGACTGTCAAACATATGATCTTTGTACTGAGAAATGAAGAACTTAGTTCCTCAATAAGTTTTTAGATTTACCAAAGAAGCATGTAAGTAAATTAAAAGACATGATTTTTGTTTAAAGATAGTTTTTTCAAGTCAGTTATCTTGTTAAAGACCACACAATTCCATGTTCTTCAGCCTGAGGTGATAAAATATATCTATATAGTCATGTAAAATAATATACATATATTTATTAATATAAAAAAAGAAAATATTTAAACATATGGAAACTACAGCCCTAGCACTAGCTCTCTCTCTTTTTGAAGGTTATACATTAAGTAGACATGGCAAATTTTTATTAATATAGATAGACTTCCTTTCTTGGTAGGTCTTATATAATGTGTTTGTGAATGGAGTGTGTGAAAACATGGAGAATGGGCATGGCTTTCTGAACATTCTTACTTAAAAGCACAAGGATGCATTTATGAGTTAATATGTCAATTCTAAATCCTAGTTTTCTGTTCTCTCTCAGGTTCTAGTGGTACTCTCTGTCCTTAACTCTTTGGCATGAAAGGAAAATGTATGCCATCTGACCTAGATCATAAGAAACAGCATGGTGCCAGGTTTTGGTTATCAGGGACCTCTTAAGTTGGCTTTCGATATGGTGTGATTAATTGTACAATCTCTTTCTGGCTCTCATGTATGGTAGCTTCTTTAGTTTGGTGTCTTGATACAGTCTGCAAGCCATTTTGGCCTAAAATGTTGCTACTGGAATTGGAGTTTCTCCTATGAGAAGAAGTCATGGCCAAGATAAACTTATGTAACATCAAGACAATCAAGCAGGAGATTATTGCAATCCAAATGTAATAAAAAAGGTTCACCCCTATTTTCCATTTTTTATGTGCAAATTTTATATATGTGTGTATATATATATATATATACACATACATATATACACATATGCTTTCCAAGTAGTGGTAGTGGTAAAGAAACCCACTTGTCATACAGGAGATGTAAGAGATGTAGGTTTGATCCCTGAGTTGGGAATATCCCCTGGAGGAGAGCATGGCTATCCATTCCAGTATCCTTGCCTGGAGAATCCCATGGCCAGATGAGCCTGGAGGGCTACAGTCTATAGGGTTGCAAAGAGTTGGACACGACTGGAGTGACCTAGCATGGCCATCAGTTAATCACCAGGGACCTGATTTCCTCTGCTTTGTATTAAGGGACTTATAACAATCTTAGATATATCTATCATAGTTTGCCTTTGCTTCTCAGCTAACCAGCAGAAATTAGGAAGTAAAATTTCAGTGTTGAAGGCTAGGAAATTGCATGGAAAATGGCAGATTTCTCTCCTACTCCACCCAACCCATGCAAAGAATTTTGATTTATAAGTTTAACATGTTGCTGTTGTTTAGTAGCTAAGTTGTGTTCAACTCTTTTTGACCCCAAGGACTGTAACCCCTCAGGCTCTTCTGTCCCTGGGATTTTGCAGGCAAGAATACTGGAATGGGTTACCATTTCCTTCTCCAGGGGATCTTCTCCACCCAGGGACCGATCTTGTGTCCCCTGCATTGCAGGCAAATATTTTACCATTGAACCACCTGGGAAGTCCAAGCAGAAGTGATTATATTTGGTAGTTCAGTTTGCTGGTAAATGAGGAAGATATACAGGAAGTTGTATGGATTGGTTGAAATGATCAGATAGGAGCAAAACAGAGTGAGTGCCTGAGGCCAATGGAGTCCTTAGTTTAGAAATGGGTCAGTAAAGGAAAAAGTTGAGTAAAAACCAAACACCAAATTTGAAAACATTAATATTAGAAAATAAGACAATTTGTGAAAACTGATAGCAACTTTTTTTTAACATATAATCAAATGTAATCACAACAATAAAGAAGTAGGCATGATAAGAGAAACTTTACATTTATTGAGTGCGTGTGTTTGAGGCAGGACTTAGCATATTTGCATATACCGTAGAGTTATTTTTTAATCAGTGTGAAAAGTGTTTTCTCATTGTAGATTAATATATTAGAATCAAACTTTTCTCAAGCTTAGTCTAGAATTTTCAATGTTCTAGTTCAGTTCAGTTTAGTAGCTCAGTTGTGTCCAAATCTTTGTGACCCCATGGACTGCAGCACACTAGGGCTCCCTGTCCATCATCAACACCCAGAGTATACTCAAACTCATATCAATTGAGTTGGTGATGCCATCCAACCATCTCATCCTCTGTCATCCCCTTCTCCTGCCTTCAATCTTTCCCCGCATCAGGGTCTTTTCCAATGAGTTAACTCTTCGTATCATGTAGCCAAGGTATTGGAGTTTCAGCTTCAACATCAGTCGTTCCAATGAACACTCAGGACTGATCTCCTTTAGGATGGAGTGATTAGATCTCCTTGCAGTCCAAGGGACTCTCAGGAGTCTTCTCCAACACCACAGTTCAAAGGTTAATGAATAAGTTGTTTTCATCAAATTTTCTTCACTCACTTCATTGTCGCTTATACTGTTTTTCCTACCTCAATTATATAAAACTGAAAAGCTGAATTAACTACATATTTCAAGCTTTAGCCTTTTATTATTATCTGTTAGTATAACATCTCATTTGATTTTGTATTTCTTTTTCTCCTTTCTCCTCAACCTCAATCCTTCTCCCTAATCCAGACATTCTATTGTTTTTGATATCTTTTAAAGTGAATGCATATTAAAAATTCAATTGTTTTCTGTGTATTTGAATGTTTACATAACATGCTTAGCTGCATTATTTTTTTCAGTAAATACCAATACCAGTAACTAAAGCATGATCTCAAAGATGGACATTGCCTTCTTCCTGTTACCTATTTCTCAGCCCTGTCAATTCCACCCTGGTAAATTTTGCATTTTCTCTAGTCTAAGTGGTATGCTATAGTTTTAGTCCTCATTTATCTTTTTAACTCAAATTTCAGTAAGAACTCTATAATTATTCTGATTTTGGAATTATTAACACTTTTCTCTAAACTTCTGTATCCAATTCAAGCCTATTCTCTACATATATGACTCATTTGGAGTCTCTCAATGCAAAACTATACTTGAAAACTGTTGCAAAAATAATTTGCTGAGAGTATGCTCTCTAGAGAAAGGAAATGATGGATACAGGATTGAAAAGAAGATGAAAGCGAGACCAAGATATGATGGCTTCTGTGTATATCTGCATGCAACTTGATCTCTTAGGGTGTGTTGGAACAGGCACTACTCTATAGGGTCAGTGCTTGCTTGGGTCAGCCTTGTATGGGGGCATACCTCATTTTCTTGCACTTTCCTTTATTGTGTTTCACATACATTGTTTCTTTTTTGTTGTTGTTTGTTTGTTTTTTGTTTCCCAACAAATAGATTTGTACCAGCACTGCTCAAACATGCATATTGGCACAATGTTTTCAACAGGTTTTGCTCACTTTGTGTTTTGGTGTCATATTTTCTTTATTCTTGCAATATTTCAAACAGTTTCATTATTATTGTATTTGTTATACAGGTTAGTGATCCTTACTGTTAGTATTATAGTTGTGTTGGGGTACCAGGAAGTTAAAAGTGCTGTTTCAGTGTTTGCAGTGAAATAGGCTTATTGCCAATATAGATAAATTTTTAGTGGTCTGGATAAAAGATCAAGCCAGTCACAACATTCCCTCAAGCCAAAGTCCAAACCAGAGCAAGGCCTTAACTTCCTTCCATTCTGTGAAATCTGGGAGGGTTGAGGAAGCTGCAGAAAAAAAGCTTGACTCAGCAGAGATAGATTCATGAGGATTAAGGAAAGAAATTGTCTCCATAAGGTAAATCTGTAGGGTGAAGCAGCAAGTGTTGATGTAGAACTTGTAGCAAGTTATCCAGAAAAACAAGCTAAGATAACTAATAAATGTGGCCACACAAAGCAACAGATTTCTTATTTTTTTTAGATGAGGCAGCCTTATATTGAAATAAGATGCCACCAAAGACTTTCATAGTTAGAGAGGAGAAGTCAATACCTGGCTTCAGAGATTCAAGTGATAGACTTACTTTCTTGTCAGTGACTAATGTATCCATGATGACCTTAAGTTGAACCCAGTGCTCATTTATCATTCTAAAAACCTAAGGCCCTTAGGAGTTATGCTAAATCAATTCATTCTAGGCTCTACACATGGAACAATAAAGCACAGATCACTCACTGAATACTTTAAACTCACTGTTAAAACCTACTGCTTGGGAAAAAAAAAAAATATATATATATATATGTATATATATATATATATATATATACATATATATATATATCTTTTCAAAATATTACTGTTCACTGACAAAGCTCCAAGAGCTCTGATCAAGATGTACAATGAGGTGTTTTTTTGTTTTTTTTTTTCCTCTCACACCAGCTAACACAATATCCAGCTTTCCAGGTGGCTCATGGGTAAAAAACTTGCCTGAAAACGTGGGAGATGTAGGTTCAATCCATGGGTCAGTAACATCCCCTGTAGAAGGAAATGGCAATGGACACTAGTATTCTTGTCTGGGAAATCCAATGGATAGAGAAGCCTGATGGTATAAAGTCCATGAGGTCACAAAAATGTTGGACATGATTTAACACCTAAACAACAACACAATATTCATTTTTCAGCCCATGAATCAAGGAGTAACTTTGATTTCCAAATGACTGTTTAAGAAATAAATTCAGATTATAGCTACCATAGATAGTAATTCCTCTGATGGACCTGGGCAAAGTCAATTGAAAATCTTCTCAAAAGCATTAACTATTCTGGATGTCTTTAAGAACATTCACATTCTTATCAGTGAAGCAGAGAGGAAAAAAGAAAATTAAAAGAAATTAGGACAACCTCAGAGATAGATGGGACAATGTTAAAGCCCCAAAATTCGAATCATAGTGTCCTAGAAGAAGAAGACAAAAAGAAAGGGCTTGAGAAACTATATGAGGAAATAACAGGTGAAAGCTTTCCTAAAATGGGGAAGGAAATAGTCACCCAAGTCCAAGAAACCCAGAGAGTCCCAAGCAGGATAAACCCAAGGTGAAACACCCCAAGACACATATTAATCAAACTAATAAAGATCAAACACAAAGAGCAAATATTTAAAGCAGCAAGGGAAAGGCAGCAAATAACATATAAGGGGATACCCATAAGGGTAAAAGTTGATCTTTCAATAAAAACTCTTCAGATCTGAAGGAAATGGCAGGGCATACTTAAAGTGATGAAAGAGAAAAACCTACAACCCAGATTACTGTACCCAGCAAGGATCTCATTCAGATATGAAGGAGAAATCAAGAGCTTTACAGACAAGTAAAAGCTGGAGAGAATTCAACACCGCCAAACCAACTCTTCAAAAATGCTAAAGGATCTCCTCTAGACAAGAAACAGAAAAGGTTTATAAAGATGAAGCCAAAACAACAAAGTAAATGGTGATGGATTTATACTTACTGATAATTACCTTAAATACAAATGGGTTAAGTGTTCCAACCAGAAGACAAAGACTGGATGAATGGATAAAAAAACAAGACTCCTATATATGCTGTCAACAAAAGATCCACCTCAAACCTAGGGACACAAACAGACTGAAAGCGAGGGGCTGGAAAAAGATATTTCATGCAAATGGAGACCAAAAGAAAGCAGGAGTAGCCATACTCATATCAGATAAAATAGGTTTTGAAATAAACACCATGATAAAAGACAAAGAAGGACACTACATTATGATCAAAGAATCAACCCAAAAAGACATAGCAATTATAAATATATATGCAGCCAATTTTGGAGCACCTCAATACATAAGGCAAATGCTAAGAAGTATGAAAGGGGAAATTAACAGTAATAAAATAATAGTGGGGGGCCTTAATACCTCACTCGCACCTATGAATAAATCAACAAAAGAGAAAATTAGCAAGGAAACAAAAGCTTTAAATGATACAATGGACCAGTTAGACTAATTGATATCTATAGGGAATTTCACCCCAAGACAATGGATTTCACCTTTTCTCAAGTGCACACAAAACATTCTCTAGGATAGACCATATCCTGGGCCATGAATCTGGCCTTGGTAAATTTTTAAATATTGAAATAATTTCAAGCATCTTTTCTGATCACAGTGAGGTAAGATCAGATGTCAACTACAGGAAAAAATAAACTATTTAAAATACAAACATATGGAGACCAAACAATGCACTTCTAAATAACCAAGAGACCACAGAAGAAGTCAAAAAAGAAATCAAAATGTGTATAGAAACCATTGAAAATGAAAACATGACAACCCAAAGCCTATGGAATTCAATAAAGGCAGTGCTAAGAGAGATGTTCAGAGCAATGCAAGCCTACCTCAAGAAACAAGAGAAACATCACATAAAAAACCCTACTTTACACCTGAAGCAACTACAAAAAGGAGAAAAGAAGAACATCAAGGCTAGTAGAAAGTAAGAAATCATAAATATCAAAACAGAAATAACTGAAAAAGAAACAAAGCAGACAATAGCAAAAATCAACAAAACTAATAACTGGTTTTTGAGGACATAAATAAAACAGACAAAATGTTAACCATCTCACCAAGAAAAAAAGGGAGAAGAATCAAATCAATAAAATTAGAAATGAAAATGGAGAAATCACAACAGACAACACAGAAATACAAAAGATCATAAGAGATTACCACTGTTGTACATATATACAATTATATGCTAATAAAATGGACAGTTTGGAAGAAATGGGACACGTTTTTAGACAAGTATGACCTTCCAAAACTGAATCAGGAAGAAATAGAAAACTTTAACACACCCATCACAAGCAAGGAAATTAAAACTGTAATCAAAAATCTTCCAACAAACAAAAGACAAGGACTAGATGGCTTCACAGTTGAATACTACCAACGCATTTAGAAAAGAGCTAACACCTATCCTACTCAAACTCTTCCAGAAAACTGCAGAGGCCACCAAAACTCATTCTATGAGGCCACCATCACCCTAAAATAAAACCAGACAAATATTCCACAAAAAAGAAAACTACAGGCCAATGTATCTGACGGACATAGGTGCAAAAATTCTCAACAACATTCTAACAAACAGAATCCAACAGCATATTAAAAAGATCATACATCATGACAAAGTTGGCTTTATCCTAGGGATGCAAGGATTCTTCAATATTCACAAATCAATCAATGTGATACACCATATTAACAGATTGAGAGATAAAAAGTATATGATTATCTCATTAGATGCATAGAAAGTCTTTTAAAAATTTCAACACCCATTTATGAAAAAAACTCCCCAGAGCGGGCATAGAAGAAACATATCTCAACATGATAAAAGCCGTATATGACAAAACCAAAGCAAGTATTATCCTCAATGGCAAAAATTGTAAAGCACTTCCTCTAAAATCAAGAGTGAGACAAGGCTGCCCACTCTTACCACTACTATTCAACATAGTTCCGTAAGCCCTAGCAAAGCAATTAGAGAAGAAAAATAAATAAAAGGAAACCAGATTGAAAATGAAGTAAAACACTCACTGTTTACAGATGACATGATCCTCTACAGAGAAAACCCTAAAGACACCACCAGAAAATTACTGGAACTAATCAATGAATATACTAAATTCATTGAAAATTAAAATCAATGAATATATTAAAATTGCACTATATGAAATTAATACACAGAAATCCCTTGCATCCTTAATACTAACAATGAAAAAATCAGAAAGAGAACTTAAGGAAAAAACCCATTCACCATTACAATGGAAAGAATGAAATATTTAGGAATAAATTTATATAAAGAAACATAAGACCTATATATAGAAAACTGAAAACTACTGATGAAAGAAATCAAAGATGACACAAATAGATGGAGAAATAGACCATGTTTGTGGATTCGAAGAATCAATATAGTGAAAATGAGTATACTACTCAAAGTAATCATTAGATTCAATCCCTATCAAGCTACCAATGATATTTTTCACAGAAATAGAACAAATAATTTCACAATTTGATATGGAAACACAAAAAAACCTCAAATAGCCAAAGCAATCTTGAGAAAGAAAAATGGAACTGGTTGGATCAACTTTCCTGACTTCAGACTATACAAAAATGCTACAGCAATTAAGACAGTATGGTACTATAACATAGACAGAAATACAGATTAAAAAAAAAATAGAAATCCCAGAGATAAATCCATATACCTATGGACAACTCATCTTTGACAAAGGAGGCAAAAATATACGATGGAGAAAAGACAATCTCTTTAACAAGTGCTGCTGTGAAAACTGGTCAACCACCTGTAAAAGGCTGAAACTAGAACACTTTCTAACACCATACATAAAAATAAACTCAAAATGGATTAAAGAGCTAAACATAAGACTGGAAACTATAAAACTTTTAGAGGGAGACATAGGCAGAACATTCTCTGACATAAATCACAGCAAGATCCTCTGTGACCCACCTCCCAAAGCAATGGAAATAAAAACAAAAATAAACAAATGGGACTTAATTAAACTTAAAAGCTTTTTCACAACGAAGGAAACTATAAGTGAGGTGAAAATGCAGCCTTCAGAATGGGAGAAAATAATAGTAAACAAAACAACTGACAAAGAATTAATCTCCAAAATATACAAGTAGCTCATGAAGCTCAAAACCAGAAAAATAAATGACCCAATCAAAAAGTGGGCCAAAGAACTAAACAAGCATATCTTCAAAGATATACATATGAAAAGATGCTCAACATCACTCATTATCAGAGAAATGCAAATCAAAACCACAATGAGGTAAAATCTCATGCTGGTCAGAATGCCTGTCATCATAAAGTCTACAAACAATAAATGCTGGAGAGGGTGTGGAGAGAAAGGAACCCTCTTATACTCTTGGTGGGAATGCAAACTAGTACAGCCACTATGGAGAACAGTGTGGAGATTTCTTTAAAAATTGCAAAATGAACTGCCATTTGATCCAGCAATCCCACTGCTGGACATACACATTGAGGAAACCAGAATTGAAAGAGACACATGTACCCCAATATTCATTGGAGCACTGTTTACAATGGCTAGGACATGGAAGCAACCTAGATGTCCATTAGCAGATGAATGGATAAAGAAGTTGTGGTACATATGCACAATTGAATATTGTTTGACTATAAAAAAGAACACATTTGAATCTGTTCTAATGAGGTGGATGAAACTGGAGCCTATTATACAGAGTGAAGAAAGTTAGAAAGAGAAGCACCAATGCAGTATGTTAATGCCTATATATGGAATTTGGAAAGACAGTAACTATAACTCTATGTACAAGACACAGATGTAAAGAACAGACTTTTGTACTATGTGGGAGAAGGTGAGAGTGTGATGATTTTAGAAAAAAGCATTGAAACTTGTATATTACCTTATGTAAAATAGATGATTAGTGCAAGTTTGATGCATGAAATAGGACACTCAAAGCTGGTGGTATGGGACAACCTAGAGGGATGGGGGAGAAGGAGGAGTGAGGGGGTTTCAGGATAGGGGGACACATGTACACCCATAGCTGATTCATGCCAATGTATGGCAAAAACCACTACAATATTGTAAAGTAATTAGCTTCCAATTAAAATAAATATATTAATAAATTAATTTTTAAAATAACATTCACATTCTTAATGGGAAAAAGCTAAATAAATAAATAACAGGGGCTAGGGAGAAGCTGATTCCAACCCTTATAAATGACCTTGAAGGGTATAGGACTTTCATGGAGGAAAGAACTGCAGATGTGGTGGAAATGTCAAGAGAACTAGAACTAGAGCCTGAAGATGACTGAATTGCTGCAATCTCATGACAAAACTAGAGTGGAGTAGAAGTTGGTTCTTATGCATGAACAAAGAAAGTGGTTTGCTGAGATGGAAATTACTCCTAGTGAAGATGCAGTGAAGACTGTTGAAACAACAACAAAGAATTTGAATATCACACAAACTCAATTGGTGGCAAGGTTTGACAGGATTGACTCCAATTTGGATAAAGTTCGACTATCAATGCCATCAAATAACATTGCCACAGAGAATTTGTTCATGAAAGAAAGGGTCAGTCAAAACAACAGATTAATCATTGCCTTATTTTAAGAAATTACCACTGCCATCCCTACCTGATAAGTCAGCAACCATTAACGCTGAGGCAAGACAGTCTATTGTAAACAGGTTACTACTTGCTCAAGGCTCAGATGATGGTTAACATTTTCATCAATAAAGTATTTTAAAATTAAGATAGCTATATTATTTTCAGACATAATGTTTATGCACACTTAATGAACTGTGGTGTTGGAGAAGACTCCTGAGAGTCCCTTGGACTGCAAAGAGATCCAGCCAGTCAATCTTAAAGGAGATCAGTCCTGGGTGTTCATTGGAAGGACTGATGCTGAAGTTGAAACTCCAGTACGTGGTCCACCTCATGCGAAGAGTTGACTCATTGGAAAAGACCCTGATGCTGGGTGGGATTGAGGGCAGGAGGAGAAGGGGATGACAGAGGATGAGGTGGCTGGATGGCATTACCGACTCGATGGACATGAGTTTGTGTAAACTCTGGGAGCTGGTGATGGACAGGGAGGCCCGACGTGCTGCGATTCATGGGGTCACAAAGAGTCAGACATGACTGAGCCAAAGAACTGACTGACTGACTGAAAAGACAACAGTATAATGTAAACATATTTTTATATGCACTGGGAAATCAATAATAATAATAATAATAATTGTGTGACTTATTTTATTGCAATAATCACTTTTTTGTGATAATCACTTTATTGTGATTACCTGGAATTGAACCTCCACATCTATGAGGTATGCTTGCATACCTCCATGTCAGTCAGTCATTTACCTATGGAGCCCTCCAGAAAGGGATGAGCATACCATAATGGGTATGGCAGGTCACCATGGCTAAGGGCAGTTCTCTAAAGATGAGTTACTGTAAGTCACAGCAGCAGCAACAGTGGTTTGGGGATGAAATAGATTCAACTTTTCAGAAAAGGCTACCTAGACAGAGCACAAATTGCATCCATTATACTATCCAAAGTGAAAGTGAAAGTCACTCATTCATGTCCAACTCTTCCCGAACCAATGTATACACTCCATGGAATTCTCCAGGCCAGAACACTGGGATGGGTAGCCTTTCCCTTCTCCAGGAGATTGTCCCAACATAGAGATTGAACCCAGGTCTCCTACATTGCGGGTGGATTCTTTGCCAGCTGAGTCACAAGGGAAGTCCAAGAATACTGGCGTGGAAAGCCTATCCCTTCTCCAGGGGATCTTCCCAACTCAGCAATCCAACCAGTGTCTCCAGTATTGTGGGCAGATTCCTTACAAACTGAGTTATCAGGAAAGCCCTATACTATCTAAATGACTTATAATCCATTTCACTTCCTTGTTAACAATCTTTCAGTGGTTTCCTACAGGCTGCAATATTAATTCAAAATTACATAACAGTGCATGATTCTGTTCCCTTTCAATTTACCAATATTGATGCCCTATCTACATGGATTGATTTCAATTCATTTCAGTAGCTCAGTCATATCCAACTCTTTGCGACCCCATGGACTGCAGCATGCCAAGCCTCCCTGTCCATTACCAACTCCTGGCGTTTACCCAAATTCATGTCCATTGAGTTGGTGATGCCATCCAACCATTGCATCCTCTGTTGTCCACTTCTCTTCCCGCTATCAATTTTTCCCAGCATCAGAGTCTTCTCCAATGAGTAAGTTCTGAGCATTAGGTAGCCAAAGTATTGGAGTTTCAGCTTCAGCATTAGTCCTTCCAATGAATATTCAGAACTAACTTCCTTAAGGATAGACTGATTGAATCTCCTTGCTGTCCAAGGGAATCTCAAGAGTCTTCTCCAACACCACAGTTCAAAAGCATCAATTCTTCAGCTTTCAGCTTTCTTTATAGTCCAACACTCACATCCATACTGTTAATGAGGTTCATATCAATAACCTCAGATACTCAGATGACACCACACTTATGGCAGAAAGTGAAGACAAATTAAAGAGTTTCTTGATGAAAGTGAAAGAGGAGAGTGAAAAAGTTGCCTTAAAACTCAACATTCAGAAAACTAAGATCAGGGCATCTGGTCCCATCACTTCATGGCAAATAGATGGGTAAACAAAAATAACTGATTAATTATTTTGGACTCCAAAGTCACTGCAATGGTGACTGCAGCCTTGAAATTAGAAGATGCTTGCTTCTTGGAAGAAAAGTTATGACCAACCTAAACAGATTATTAAAAAGCAGAGACATTATTTTGCCCACAAAGGTCCATCTAGTCAAAGCTACGTTTTTTTCCAGTAGTCATGTATGGATGTGAGAGTTGGACTATAAAGAAAATTGAGCACTGAAGAAGTGATGCTTTTGAACTATGGGGTTGGAGAAGCCTCCTGAGTCCCTTGAACAGCAAGGAGATCCAACCAGCCCAACCAAAAGAAAATCAGCCCTGAATATTCATAGGAAGGACTGATGCTAAAGCTGAAGCTCCAATACTTTGGTCAACTGATACAAATAACTGACTCATTGGAAAAGACCCTGATGCTTGGAAAGATTGAGAGCAGGAGGAGAAGGGGACAACAAAGGATGAGAAGGTTAGATGGCATCACAGACTCAATTGACATGAGTTTGAATAAGCTCTGGGAGTTGGTAATGGACAGGGAGGCCTGGTGTGCTGAAGTCCATGGGTTCAAAGAGTAAGACATGACTGAGCAACTGAAGTGAACTGAACACATCTTTACACAACTACTGGAAAGACCACGGCTTTGATTCGATGAACCTTTGTTGGCAAAGTAATGTCTTTTCTTTTAAATATGCTGTCTGGGTTGTTCATAACTCTTCTTCCAGGGAGCTAGCATCTTTTAATTTCATGGCTGCAGTCATCATCTGCAGTGATTTTGGAGCCCCAAGAAATAAAGTCTGACACTGTTTCCACTGTTTCCCCATCTATTTGCCATGAAGTGATGGGACCGGATGCCATGATCTTAGTTTTCTGAACGTTGAGTTTTAAGCCAATATTTTTACTCTCTTATTTCATTTTCATCAAGAAGCTCTTTAGTTCTTTTCCCCTTTCTGCCATAAATGTGGTATCATGGATCTATTTATGAAATTTAAAATGCTATCCTCTACACATATATGTACACTTTTTGGAAGAATGGAATCATCTTAATATCAGCCTTTCTGGTATAGCTAAAATTTTACTTCCTCCTTCACAGCCTCAATTACCTAGACCCATGCCTTCAGCATAGACCTGTGTATGCACATTCCCAGCATGTATAATACTCTACTATAAGCATCTGCTCACTCTTCTTTCACCTCTCTAAAAAGAAATTTCTTTAAGAACAGACATTGTGACTCTCATGTTTTTATCGTATGTCTTAACATATGATAAGCACTGAATATACTTTTTCCTAATGGCAAATAGATGGGGAACGAGTGGTTGACTTTATTTTTTGGGGTCTCCAAAATCACTGAACGGAACTGAAAATCAATGCAGATAGTTATTGCAGCCATGAAATTTAAAAAATGTTTATTCCTTGAAAGGAAAGTTATGACCAACCTAGACAGCATATTAAAAAGCAGGCACATTACTTTGCCAACAAAAGTCTGTCTAATCAAGGCTATGGTTTTTCCAGTAGTCATGTATGGATGTGGGAGTTGGACTATAAAGAAAGCTGAGCACTGAAAAATTGATGTTTTTGAACTGTGGGTTTGGGGAAGACTCTTGAGAGTCCCTTGGACAGCAAGGAGAACCAACCAGTCCATCCTAAAGGAACTCTGTCCTGAATTTTTTTCTTTTTTTTTTTTTTTAATTTTTTTTTTTTTAGTTGGAGGCTAATTACTTCACAACACTTCAGTGGGTTTTGTCATACATTGACATGAATCAGCCATAGAGTTACATGTATTCCCCATCCCGATCCCCCCTCCCACCTCCCTCTCCACCCAACTCCTCTGGGTCCTCCCAGTGCACCAGGCCCGAGCACTTGTCTCATGCATCCCACCTGGGCTGGTGATCTGTTTCACTGTAGGTAATATTGTCTGCACTACAAAGGAAACTATAAGTAAGGTGAAAAGACAGCCCTCAGATTGGGAGAAAATAATAGCAAATGAAGAAACAGATAAAGGATTAATCTCAAAAATATACAAGCAACACCTGAAGCTCAATTCCAGAAAAATAAATGACCCAATCAAAAAATGGGCCAAAGAACTAAACAGACATTTCTCCAAAGAAGACATACAGATGGCTAACAAACACATGAAAAGATGCTCAACATCACTCATTATCAGAGAAATGCAAATCAAAACCACAATGAGGTACCATTACACGCCAGTCAGGATGGCTGCTATCCAAAAGTCTACAAGCAATAAATGCTGGAGAGGGTGTGGAGAAAAGGGAACCCTCTTACACTCTTGGTGGGAATGCAAACTAGTACAGCCACTATGGAAAACAGTGTGGAGATTTCTTAAAAACCTGGCAATAGAACTGCCATATGACCCAGCAATCCCACTTCTGGGCATACACACTGAGGAATCCAGATCTGAAAGAGACACGTGCACCCCAATGTTCATCGCAGCACTGTTTATAATAGCCAGGACATGTCCTGAATTTTTATTGGAAGGACTGATGCTGAAACTGAAACTCCAGTACTTTGGCCACCTGATGCAAAGAGCTGACTCATTTGAAAAGACTCTGAAGCTGGGAAAGATTTATGGCAGGTGGAGAAGGGGATGACAGAGGATGAGATGGTTGGATGGCATCACCAACTCAATGGACATGAGTTTTGGTGGACTTTGGGAGCTGGTGATGGACCGGGAGGCCTGGGTGTTGCAGTCCATGGGGTCACAAAGAGTCGGACACGACTGAACAACTGAACTGTTATGAAATAATTGAATTAATGAGGCTAAATTATGATAATCAAAGTAAGAAAAACAGAATGCACTATCATATTTTGAATTCAGTTCCATCATATTCTAATGCCACACCTTTTTATTTTACTCTAACAAGGTCTTTGCATTATTGTACTAGAATATTTGAAATTGTGTGTCTCATTTAATTAGTAATTTGGGATTGCCTCAAGTGTTTATGTTTAGACAAATAATCTTGCTTGAAGCTGAAGATCATTACAGGTTTTATATCCAAAGGCTACTCTGGGTCACCTAATTTCCCCATGGCTAATCTACTAATTTCAAGATTGATATTTTTCCAATAGCAAATTATATTCCTAAATAGAACTCTGCAGTTTACATTGCACTTGATTATGGTTACTACTACAGTTGTCTGTGCATCTATGGTCCTACTTCTGTTTATGCAGAATTTTATTTTGTTTATTTCCAAACTTATTCTGTAGTCCACTGAAGGAGGAACAGGAAAACTATTTAACTTTCCTGTAGTCATCATACTTTCTTCTATTTTTCCTTTTCCTGTGAGATTCCAAAACAATCCCTTCAATTAGTTGTTTTGTTTCCTTTTCCTCATTAACACTTCAAAACTATTTCTATTTATGTATTGCTTCATCTTTTCTTGCCTCTCTATTAGTTTCTTGAAGCTCATATACATACTATACATATTTACATGGTAAAAGCATTTTCTCTCAAACAATAGCACATAATATTCAGCATGGCTGTCATGTTAGCATGTAGCATTTTACACTTAAAAAAAAAAAAAAAAACTGATACCCTTCAGTTAGATGTTGTTAAAATATATGTTTTTACCTAGTCTTCTACATAATATCTTATTTTCTTTTCATGCTCTGTCATCAGCTGAGCTTTTTCCTATTGTAATCTAATCTCAGTCAAAATAGTCATTTTCTTATGTTGCTTCTTGGATAGTAACTAAATTCTCTCCATTTGCACTTGCTCTCTCTTGAAATTTAAGTGTAGAGGTTTCATCAAGTGTTCCTCTGTGCTATATAGAACTACACCGTATTCATTCTAAAGAATATCAATTCTTCTTTAGTTCCTGCTTTTAATATAAAAAGAAATAATTTCTAAGTTGAATTTGATCAGAACAAGTCTTCTCCATTTTTAAAAAAACCCTCATTCCAAGTCACATCCTAGGTTATACTTTCAGACATGCCTTTGGCTATAGCACTCCAAGGTTTTCCTTATTAACAATTTCATTTCCTCTAGGATTGCTCTACAGAAGAGCTGCCTAGAAGTGTTTTTGCTATCAAAACATTGGTAGAAGCTTGAATCAGGTTCAGCATAGGTCACAAGGATGACAAGTGGAAAGTAACCCAGAGATAAGCCCAGCACTAATTAGTAACAAGAGTGGCTGAATAATATTACCTCTTCCGTGCTGAACATCTATTTGATTCAATCTACTAGGTTACAAGCACTTGCTCCTTTAATTCTGAGATAGCTTTCAGAACCGAGTGGTGTTTCCATTTCACAGATGAGGTTTAGCAAGGTTAAGCAATTTGTTCAAGAACCTTGAGCTTGTAAATGGCAGAGTTGATATCTGCTTTATGCCATCTCCTTAGTGAAACAGTCAGTCTATTTGATTTGAACTCTCTTGATTAGTTTTCTCAACTCTCTCTTTGATTTATTTACCATGCACTTACATCATGCCCATGAGGTCCCAGATGCTGTCCTAAGGGAGATATATATATATATATATATATATATATATATATATATATATATATATATATATATTACTCGCAACAACCCTACAAGTTATGCATTGCCATTTTCGTTTCAGAGAGGAGGAAACTGGAGCCAAAAATGTTCAGTAACTTGCTCAAGATCACACAGCCTATGAATACTTACTTTTCAATAGATGCAGACATGTAACTAAATTCTGAAATGCAATAAAGTCATATGTTTAGGGATTTATTTTAGTTTTTTAAATTTATTTATTTTTAATTGGAGGATAATTTCTTTACAATATTGCATTGGTTTATGCCTTACATCAACATGAATCAGCCATAGGCAAACATATGTCCCCTCCCTCTTGAAACTCCTTCCCACTTCCCACACATAAATTTATATTTAGATGCAGAAGTTTTTGTTTGAGCTCTAGCACTCAGTTGTCCATACCTGGAAGACATATACCTTTTAAGCCTCAGTTTTTCTAACTGCCACTACTAATGCTTCCTTTGGCAGCTGCTAGACTTCCAGACTGAGAAACATGGGATTATTAACAGTTTCTGAGAGATGTACATTACTGATCCAATATATTTCATTGATGACTCAAGTCTTACTTCTTCAATATCCTTCACCTTAGTCTAGGCCATCTGTGTCTGAAAGTAACAAATACTTTGCAGCCTCCCTAGAACTATAGCCTACTGACAAGGACCATTAGCTAATCTAGATTTAAGTGTCTGTAGAATTGCTGGCTATAGAACTAGTACACTGGTGCCATGGGTTAATAAAGGTTTGCTTCTATCAGAAGCTCTCCAGTTCTGCCTATGTCTCATTTCTTCTCAGTGGAACTTAATGCCCTGGAAACTGGTGTATATCTACGTGGTTATTGTGTACAGGAACACGTGACACAGTTTGAATTAAATGTAGATTGTATAATATGTAATCAGATGAATAATTTACTTCATGTATAGCATTAACAAGATTAGGAAAAAGGTGTTATCATTGGTTACATGGGTCCTCTATGATGTTATTTGGTGTGATGTTCTTCACACGAATTGCTCTGACAGTTTTTATATCTTGTCATCACATGCTGATGGCAGTGTGCAAATAGGTTTGCCACATAGGAATTACCTGTCCCACAAGTTCATTTTCAATGGCATTCTAAAGATCAACCATCCTTGCAGGAGTTAAGAAAGATTTATAGAATCACTACAATGCAAATCCTTAGAAAGAAAGACAAAATCACTGACAGTTTTGTGTAGTAGAGAATATAAAGAAGTACACTATTTTTAACACTTTATGTATTTTTATATTTAACAAATATACAATAAAAACATAAAAATCTTTTTTTCCATATAATCAAATTTTAATGTCTTTACATTTAAACTACAGGTCTGGAGAAATATGTATAAAAAGCTTATACTAGAAGCAATAAATAAATAACATGTTAAAAAGTTACAAATGCCAACACATTATTCACTATACAAAGCAGTGGTACACACAGCAAATTATCTAGATATGTAGATATAGATTATCGAAAAGAACTAGAAATTTCCCAACTTCAAACTAGAAATTTCCCAACTTCCATATTTGTAAATTCACATTTTCTTGGTCACAGGGAACTAAAAATACTATAGTAAGAGAAACTAATATCTTACAATATTTTGGTTGAATATTTACATGTATTGCTGTTGTTGTTTATCAGCTGCTAAATCATGTCCAACTCTTTGCAATCCCATGGACTATAGCACACTGAGCTTCTCTGTCCTCGACGTTCTCCCAGACATTGCTCAAATTCATGTCCACTGACAGTGATGCTATCTAACCATCCCCTGTCACCCCCTTCTCCTTTGCCTGATGCTTTCCAAGCATCAGTGTCTTTTCCAATGAATCAGTTCTTCCCAACGTGTGGCCAAGGTATCGGAGCTTTAGCTTCAGCATCAATCCTTCCAATATTCAGGGTTGATTTCCTTTAGGATTGACTGGTTTGATCTCCTAGGTTTCCAAGATACCCTCAAGAGTCTTCTCCAGCACCACAGTTCAAAAGCATCAATTCTTTGGCACTCAGCTTTCTTTATGGACCAGCTCTCACATCTGTACATAACTACTGGAAAAACTGTGACTTTGACTATATGGACCTATGTTGGCAGAGTGATGTCTCTGCTTTTTAATACATGAAGTTTGTCATAGCTTTCCCTCCAAGGAGCAAGCATCTTTTAATTTCATGGCTGCAGTCACCATCCATGGTGATTTTGGAGACCAAGAGAAGAAACTATGTCACTGCTTCCAGTTTTTCCCCTTCTATTTGCCATGAAGTGATGAAACCGAGTGCCGTGATCTGAGTTTTTTGAATGTTGAGCTTCAAGCCAGCTTTCTCGCTCTCCTTTTCACCCTCATTAAGAGGCTCCTTAATTTCTCTTCATTTTCTGCCTTTAGAGAGGTATCATCTGCATATCTGAGGTTGTTGATATTTCTCCTGGCAATCTTGATTCCCACCTGTGATTCATCCACCCTGGCATTTCACATGATGTACTCTGCATGTAAGTTAAATAAGTACTGTGAAAATATACACCTTTGTTGTAGTCCTTTCCCACTTTTGAACCAGTTATTCCATGTCCAGTTTTAACTGTTGCTTCTGTACACATAGGTATGCTTTGTTTATTCACTAAGCCGTGTCTGGCTCTTTGTGATCCCTGGGACTGTAGCTACCAGACTCCTCTGACAATGAGATTTTTCAAGCAAGAACACTGGATAAGGTTGCCATTTCCTTCTCTGAGAGATCTTTCCAACCCAGGGGTTGAATCCACCTCTCCTACATTGGCAGGCTGATTCTTTCCTACTGAGCTACCAGGGAAGCCCACACATATGCATGTGCATGCCTGCTAAAAAGCCTCAGTTGTGTCTGACTCTTTGTGATACTATGGACTGTAGCCCACTAGGCACATCTGTCCATGGGATTTTCCAAGCAAGAATACTGGAGTGGATCGCCGTGTTCTATTCCAGGGGATCTTCCCTACCCAGGGATTGAACCCTTGCCCCTTATGTCTCCTGCATTGGTAGGCAGGTTGTTTAACACTAGCAACACCTAGGAAGTCCCATATATATATATGTTTACACATATACAGAAATATATTTATATTTATATTTATAAAAGCTGACTTATATATATATAAGTTGGCTTAAAACTCAACATTCAGAAAGCTAAGATCATGGTGTTTAGTCCCATCACTTCAGAAAACTAACACCATGGCATCTGATCCCATCACTTCATGGAAAATAGATGGAGAAATGGTGGAAAGAGCAGCAGACTTTATTTGGGGGGGGGGGCTCCAAAATCACTGCAGACGGTGACTACAGCCATGAAATTAAGACACTCGCTCCTTGGAAGAAAAGTTTTGCCCAACCTAGACAGCATATTAAAAAGCAGAGACATTATTTTCCCCACAAAGTTCCGTCTAGTCAAAGCTATGTTTTTTCCAGTAGTCTTGTATGGATGTGATAGTTGGACTATAAAGAAAGCTGGATGCTGAAGAAGTGATGCTTTTGAACTGTGTTGTTGGAGAAGCCTCTTGAGAGTCCCTTGGATAACAAGGAGATCCAACCAGACCATCCTAAAGGAAATCAGTCCTGAATAGTCATTGGAAGGACTGATGCTGAAGCTACAACTCCAATACTTTGGCCATCTGATGCAAAGAACTCATTGGAAAAGACCCAGACACCTGAAAAGATTGAAGGCAGGAGGAGAAGGGGGTGACAGAGGATGAGATGGTTGGAGGGCATCACCAAGTCAATGGACATGAGTCTGAGCAAGCTTTGGGAGTTGGTGATGGACAGGGAAGCCTGGCATGCTGCAGTCCATGGGGGTCACAAAGAGTCGGACATGACTGAGTGACTGAACTGAACTGATGCTACAGGGATAATAAAATATTTATTCTTTTGCCTCTGCATTTGTAAAAGGTTGCAAATATCATTTAAATATCAGGTATATAAAGGAACTATCATACAAAGATGTATCTTAAGTCCTTAAAATGGAAATGTGTAGTGTTCAAAGTTCAAAATATCGCTGCTTGAAGTCAATTTAGGGTATAATTTGTGGCTATGTGTCAGTTGCTCAGTCGTGTCTAACTCTTTGTGACCGCATGGACTGTAGCCTTCCAGGCTCCTCTGTCCATGGGATTCTTAGGCAAGAAAACTGGAGTAGGTTGCCATTCCCTTCTCCAAAATAATTTAAGGTTATTGATTTATAAATTTGTAACAGATTGTTAGTTCTGGTAGGTTAGTGTTTGAATCTTTTATGTTCACTGTACACTATAATTTTTTTCATATTATTTATCAGGCAAAATATTTGTTAAATAAATGAATTTAATGTTTTGGACAAAAAGATATTGCTTTTCTTTCAAAATGTTTACTTTCCTCATCTTCGTCTTGTCCACTCCTTACTGTTATACTGGAAATAAAAATAAAAGATTTCTTCACACCTCAAGCTCTTTCTTTTGTAGCACATAAGCCGTTTTTGTTCCTAAATCTTTCATTGATTTAAACATTTTAGAGACAGTGTAAGAACTTTCTAGAACTTCACATTGGCTACAGGAAAAAGTCTATATTCCTTAATAGAGGAATATAGACAACAAAATCCTCACCCTAGTTTACTTTCTTAGGTCTTCTGTCAGTCACTTCAACACTCTCTCTATCAATTCTGCACCCAGTGTCTTTATTCTATGTCTATTTCAGTGAATCCACAACTTTAATACAGTGAATTTTATTTAATAGTTGTGTTTTTGCTCCAATCTATACCAGCCCATGATGAGGCAAATATAATTACTAAGGCACAGTCCCTATTTATTTGCCTATCTGATTGACTCCTAATCTTCCTCAAATTTTCTTCTGTCTTTCTCATACTAGTGAAATGATACTCACGTTTCATGATATGTTTTTTCTTGAAAGGCATTTTCAATGTCAAAAAAAAATAATAATAACTAATTGTTTTTTCCCTCTGTATGCCCATAACACTTTGCCTAAATCATTAGAACAGCCCTAATAATTATGAATATAGTTAGTTACATAAATTTATTGTTCCCATTATGTTGATGTCCTTGGGATCAGGGACCATATTTTACTCATATATGTAATCCAGCAAAATATACTGTGGCTTACACATATACAATAATCTATTGAATGACAACTTTATTTTAAAAATAATAAGGTAGCCATATGTTTGTAATTTAACTAATCCATATTCCTGCCTCACTGTAAAAAAAAAATCATCTGGAATTTTGTAGAAGAATATCTATCTATCTATCTATACATATATAGCATATAATTAGAACAAATAGTTCTAACTCTATGCCTACATATATATAAGAGAAATTAGGAACTGGTGATTTCTGGTCTTATTTCAGTTTGATGCTTACCTGTCATCTATATGAAGTATTTTATGGTTAAATGTATAAAAGAGATACCCATAGTTATAAAAATCACCATGATAAAGAAAATTATGTGCAAAATTTAAAATGTTCAGATAAAATTTTACTTCAATCTTAATTATAAATAATATGCTTGTAGATTACTCATATAAAATTTGTAAGATTATGTCATATTTTACTCTGAGTAATAGTAATACCTGCAAGCTGCAGAAAAGAAACTGTTAGAAAATACTTTTTTTCCTTGAGACATACCTTTTCTGTTATTGGTTTTCCCTAAAATGAACTTTATGATATCCTTTGAGAAATACTGATAATATAAGAATATTAGTTAGCATGTTTATGACTGTGGCATTATCTGCTAAAGCTCTCATATTACTTTTAAATGATTTTGAATATTTTTATAACTTATGTCTCAATAATCAATTATGAAGTGTGTGATTTATTTATAAATATAACTGATATAGAGTTTTCCAGGTGGCTCAATGGTAAAGAATCTCCCTGCCAATGCAGGAGATGTAAGGCACACGGGTTCAATCACTGGATCAGAAAGATTCCTTGGAGAAAGAAATGGAAAATGGCAGCCCACTCCAGTATTCTCGCCTGGAAAATCTCATGGACAGAGGCACCTATATATGTGCTTGTGTGTGTGTGTGTGTGTGTGTGTGTGTGTGTGTAGCTTTTTGTACCAAAAGACACATTAGCATATATTTTGTATAAAAACATTAAAATTACTTTTACACTTAAATTGTCTTTTCTGGAAAATGTTATCCATTTAGACACAAAAGTGAAAACAATATATACATACCATTTGATGTTTACTCAATGGTACACAAAAGGAAAAAGAAAAGTGTACCTTGAAGCACACTGGCCTCTGGCATAAAAAAAATGAAGAATGACACACACAAAAACAAACTTTTTTAATAGATTTATGACCACTTATTAGATGAAAATTAAGAGATCCATGGTGCATCAAAATTACCCAACAATATTAATTTACTTGAAGATCTAGTAAGTGGAAAACTGAGCATAAAATAATTCTAAAAAATAATGTATTTAGCTCATTAGAGACATAAAATTTCCATGCTGACTGGAAAAATACTTAAGATTTAGGAAATAATCACTATAGAGTAATTATAAAACAGTTTTTACTGTGACACGTTAACGTTTATATTAGTATTTCAGCACATATAAATACACTCATGTACATAGACACACATGGAGAAAGAGAAAGAGAGATATTAAATACTTGGCTTCATTATGTCCATCAAGGAAAGATCCAGAAGTATAGCATTAAATTAGAAATTATATCATACTCTCCTGGTTTTATTCCTTCTCTTTCTCATCCTCTTTTACTAGATTTTCTCATTCACAAAATACTGAGTTTTGAATTGTCCAGGGTTCAGTGTCAATTCACACTTTCTCTGTGCTCAGCCCCTTAGTAATCTCATTCATGGCCACATTTTATATACTGCCTCTACAGAGATGACTACGAAACTTTAATCTCCAGCCGAATCTCTCTCCTGAGAGAGACTTCACACTATGATATATAACTATATTTATAATATTCTATGTGATGTATTTAAAATTTGCCAGTTCAAGTTTGATGCATAACACAGGATGCTTGGGGCTGGTGCACTGGGATGACCCAGAGGGATGGGATGAGGAGGGAGTTGGGAGGGGCGTTCAGAATGAGGGACACATGTACACCCATGGCAGATTCAAGTCAATGTATGGCAAAACCAATACAATGTTGTAAAGTAGAATAAATAAAAGTGCAAAAAATTTAAAAAAATAAATAAAAATCTGGCTCTGAAAAGAAAAAAAAAAAAGAAATTTTAAATCTGAACTGTTCAAAACAGAAAGCAGTTTTGTTTTATAATGCATTACCTGATCTTTCCCCATATCCTTAATTGAAACCACCACTCATTAAGTTATTCCATCCAAAAAATTCTTATCTGACTCAAAAGTTAAGAGAATTTTTTAATATCTGAGATTTAGAATCTTTAATCTTGTCATAAGTATATTTTTTGAATTGTTGCAACATTGTCAGAAAATGAGTAGGATAATGTAAACTGTCAACATTTCCAGTTTCATTAATTATACACATCATACATGAGGTTATAATTTGAAAAATGCTTAACAGCCATTTGGAAATGTCAATCACTTTTTCTCAATTAAAAAAAAAAAGAAGAAGAAGAGGTGGTGTGGAGGGAAAGAAGGAGAGAGGGAAGAACAAGAAAGCACTGCAAGACAGCTCATAAATAAACCTTACTTTTATTTTTCAAGTAAACTTTAAATTTTCAATTTTTCTTGGAAAAAATTGTGAATAGACCAGGAAAAAATTATCAAATATTTAATTGGCTTCTATGGAGAAATCATGACTAAAAAGATTTAGAGGTGTTAGTAATATCAGCTACAGAAAATAATATTCTACATGCAAAATATCTACTCTGTGATTCAATTCAGTTCAGTTCAGTTGCTCAGTCGTGTTCAACTCTTTGTGACCCCATGGACTACAGCACGCTAGGCTTCCCTGTCCATCACCAACTCCCAGAGCTTGCTCAAACTCATACTCATTGAGTCAGTGTTGCCATTCAACCATCTCATCCTTTGTTGTCCTCTTCTCCTCCTGCCTTCAATTTTCTCCCACAGTAGGGTCTTTTCCAATGAGTCAGTTCTTCACATCAGGTGGCCAAAGTATTGGAGCTTCAGATTCAGCATCATCAAATATTCAAGACTGAATTCCTTTAGGATTGACTGGTAGGATCTCCTTGCAGTCCAAGCGACTCTGGAGAGTCTTCAACAATAGCACAGTTTAAAAGAATGGATTCATTGGTGGTCAGCTTTCTTTAGAATGCAACTCTCACATCCATACATAACTAATGGAAAAACCATAGCTTTGACTAGACGGGCCTTTGTTGGCAAAGTAATGTCTCTGCTTTTTACTATGCTGTCTATGTTGGTCATAGCTTTTCTTCAAAGAGCAAGTGTCTTTTCATTTCATGGCTGCACCATCTGCAGTGATTTGGAGCCCAAGAAAATAAATTCTGTCACTGTTTCCATTGTTTCTCCATCTATTTGCCATGAAGTGATGGTACTTGATGCCACCATCTTAGTTTTTTGAATGCTGCATTTTAAGCCAGCATTTTAAGTCTCCTCTTTCACTTTCATCAAGAGACTCTTTAGATCCTCTTCACTTTAAGTCATAAATGTGGTATCATCTGTGTGTCTAAGGTTATTGAAATATCTCTGAGCAATCTTGATTCCAGCTTGTGTTTCACTCAGTCCAGTATTTCTCATGAGATACTCTGCATAAAAGTTAAATAAGCAGGGAGACAATATACAGCTTTGATGTACTCCTTTCCTAATTTGGAACCAGTCCATTGTTTCATGTCCGGTTCTAACTCTTTCTTCTTGATCTGCACACAGATTTCTCAGAAGGCATGTAAGGTCGTCTGGTATTCTCGTCTCTCTAAGAATTTTAGACAGGTTGTCACAATCCACACAGTCAACGGCTTTGGTGTAGTCAATTAAGCAGAACTAGATGGCTTTTCTAGAATTCTCTTGCTTTTTCAATAATCCAACAGATGCTGGAAATTTGATCTCTGGTTCCTCTGTCTTTTCTAAATCCAGATTGAACATCTGGAAGTTCACAGTTCACATACTTTTGAAGCGCTCCTTGGAGAATTTGGAGCATTATTTTGCTAGCGTGTGAGATGAGGTCAATTGCGCAGCAGTTTAAACATTCTTTGGCATTGCCTTTCTTGGGATTGGAATGAAAACTGACCTTTCCAGTCCTGTGGTCACTGATGAGTTTTCCAAATTTGCTGGCATATTAATTGTGGTACCTTCACTGCATCGTATTTTAGGATTTAAAATAGCTCAATTGGAATTTCATCACTTGCCCTAGCTTTGTTTTCATAGTGATGTTTCCTAAGGCCTACTTGACTTTGCATTCCAGGATGTTTGGCTCTAGGTGAGTGATCACACCTTCACTTTTATCTTTTTTTGTATAGTTTTTGTGTGTATTCTTGCCACCTCTTCTTATTATCTGCTGCTTTGGTTAGGTCCATACTGTTTCTGTCCATTATTGTGCACATCTTTGCATGAAATATTCCCTTGGTATCTCTAATTTTCTTGAAGAGATTGCTAGCCTTTCCCATCTTAATTTTTCCTCTATTTTTTTGCACTGATCACTAAGGAAGGCTTTCTTATCTCTCCTCGCTATTCTTTGGAACTCTGCATTCAAATGGGTATATCTTTCCTTTTCTCCTTTGCCTTTAGTTTCTCTTCTTTCCTCAATTATTTTCAAGGCCTCCTCAGATAACCATTTTGCCTTTTTCATTTCTTTATCTTGCAGATGGTCTTGATCACTGCCTCTTAAACAATGTCATGATCCTCTGTTCATAGTTCTTCAAGCACTCTGTCTATCAGATCTAATCCCTTGAATCTATTTGTCACTTCCATTGTATAATCGTAAGGGATTTCATTTAGGTTGTACCTGAATGGTCTAGTGGTATTCCCTATTTTCTTCAATTTAAATCTGAATTTGACAATAAGTTCATGATCTGAACCACAGTCACCTCCCACAGTTTTGTTTTTGCTGACTGTATAGAGATTCTCCATCTTTGGCTGCAATGAATATAATCAATTTGATTTCAGTATTGACCATCTGGTGATGCCTATGTGTAGAATCTATTGTGTTTTTGGAAGAGGGTGTTTGCTATGACCAGTGAATTCTCTTGGCAAAACTCTCTTAGTCTTTGCCCTGCTTTGTTTTGTGCCCTAAGGCCAAATTTTCCTGTTACTCAAGGTATCTCCTGACTTCCTACATTTGCATTCCAGTTTCCTAGGATGAAGAGGATATTGTTTTTTTGTGTGTATTAATTCTAGAACGTCCTGTGAGTCTTCATAGAACTGTGCAACTTCAGTTTCTTCATCATTACTGATTGGGGCATAGACTTGGATTACTGTGATATTGAATGGTTTGCCTTGGAGACAAGCAGAGATTACTCTGTCACTTTCGAGATTTACCCAAGTGCTGCATTTCAACTCTTTTGTTGACTATGAGGGCTACTTCATTTCTTCTAAGGGATTCTTGCCCACACAATTAGATATAATGATCATCAGAATTAAATTTGCCCATTCCAGTCCATTTTAGTTTGCTGACTCTTAAAATGTTGATGTTCACACTTACCACCTGCTGCTTGACCACTTCTCATTTACCTTGATTCATAGTCTTAACATTCCGGGTTCCTATGTAGTATTACTCTTCACAGCATTGTACTTCCATCACCAATCACATCCACAACTGAGCGTTGCTTTCACTTTGTCTCCATCTCTTCATTTTTTCTGGAGTTATTTCTCTATTCTTCTCCAGAAACATATTGGGCACCTATCACCCTGCTGTGTTCATCTTTCAGTGTCCTATATTTTGTCTTCACATACTGTTGATGGGCTTCTCAAGGCAAGAATACTGAAGTGGTGTCCCATTCCCTTCTCCAGTGGACCACATTTTGTCAGAACTCTCTGTCATGACCCGCATGTCTTGGGAGGCCCTACATGGCATGGCTCATAGTTCATTAAGTTAGACAAGGCTGTGGTCCACGTGATCATTTTAATATTCTTTTCTGTGATTGTGGTTTTCATTGTTTATGCCCTCTAAGGGATAAGGATGAGAGGCTTATAGAAGCTTCCTAATAGGAGAGACTGACTATGGGGAAACTGGGTCTCTTTCTAATGGTTAGTATGCTTAGTAAATCCTTAATCCAATTTTCTGTTGATGGGTGGGGCTGTGTCCCCTCCCTGTTGTTTTACCTGAGAACAAATTATGGTGGAGGTAATGAAGATAATGGCAACCTCCTTCAAAAGTCCCTAGCTGCTGCACTCAGTGCTCCTGACCCTGAAGAAGGCCACCACCAGCCCACGCCTCTGCTGGAGACTACTAGACATTAACATGAAAGTCTGGTTCAGTCTCTTTTGGGGCCACTGCTCCTTTCTCTGTTCTGGTGCACACAATGTTTTCTTTGTGCCCTGAAAGAGTCTGTTTTCCAAGTTCTGTAATCAAATCCCACTTGCCTCCAAAATCTGTAATTACTGATAATTAACAGTACATTTGCAGAGAACAAGATGGCGCAGGAGTTGCTGGATAGGGAGTACATCTCTCTCCATGGATACATCAGGAATATACCTTCAGACACAGAAGTGCATGCAGAACACCAGCTGAGGGCAGGCAGGAATACCTGCCCAGCAGAAAAGAATATATAGAACCACTCAAAACTCAGTTGGATGAAGGAACTAAGGGGTAAAGCAAGAGTGTTAGTAGGAATCTCATTTAATGTCATAGCCCTAAGCCTTTGGAGTGGGAGCACTAACTCTAAGACCTAAGACCACCAGAGGATTAACCATAGGGGATATCAAATTGTGAGAACTCACACAAGAGAAACCACTGGAATACAAGACCAGGCATCACCCAACCATCAGTAGCACCCTGTTCAGGATGCCTCCTTTAAATAACAAACAAAATGAAAATATAAGCCAATCATCAGCAGACAGGATTACCACCTCACTCAGCCTTGCCCATCAAAGGAAATCAAACAAAAATATCTCAGCACAAATCTCACCTTATACACAAAACACTGGACCTAACTTGGGAGGGCAGAAACCAAGGAAGAAAAAATTCAACCTTGAAGCCTGGGAATAGGAGACTTCAAACAAAATTAGTTAAACACACACACACACACACACACACAATGAAAAGGCAGAGAAATACTATACCAATGAAGGAACAAATTAGAAACACAGAAGTCCAAATAAATGAAGAGGAACTAAGCAAATGACCTGAAAAAGAATTCAGAATAATGATAGTAGTGATAATAAAAAACCTTGAAAACAAAATGAAGAAATTGAAGAATCAAATAACAAAGACCTAGGAGAATGAAAGAATAAACATGCAGACAAACAACACAATTACTGAAATTAAAAATACTCTGGAAGGAATCAATAGCAGAATATCTGAAACATTAGAACAAAACTGTGAGCTGTAAGATGAAATGGTGGAAATAAATTCTGAAGAGCTGAATAAAGTAAAAAGAAAGAAAAGATCTGAGGATAGTATCAGAGATGTCTGGGATGATATCAAACACACCAACATTCAAATTATAGGAGTCCCGAAAGAGCAAAAAATTTTTTAAAAAGATATGAAAAAATTTTTGAAGAGATTACAGTTGAAAATTTGCTGAACATGGAAAAGGAAATAGTCAATCAAGTTCAAATGCTACAGAGTCCCATACAGGAAGAAATCCACTCAACCCACACAACAAAGGAAACTACAGACCAAAAACACATATAGACTGAAAGTGAGAGGGTGGAAAATAAATTCCATGCAAATGGAAAGCAAAAGGACGCTGGAGTAGCAATCTCATATCAGACAAAATAGAACTTAAAATAAATATTACAAGAGATAAAGAAGAACACTACATAATTATCAAGGGATCAATCCAACAAGAAGACACAACAATATTAAATATCTATGCACCCAACATAGGAACACCTCAATACATGACAAACACTAACAGACATAAAAGGAGAAATTGACAGTGACACAGTAATAGTAGGAGACTTTAACACCCCACTCACACCAGTGGACAGATCATCAAATCAAAAAATTAAGAAGGAAACACCAGTCTTAAATGATACATTAGATGAGATGGATCTCATTAATATCTTCAGGACATTCCTTCCAAATGCAGAATAATGCATATCTTCTCAAGGGCACATGGAACAATCTCCAGGATGGGCTACATCTTGGGTCACAAATCAAACCTCAGTAAATTTAAGAAAATTGAAATAATATTAAGCATCTTCTCCGACAATGATATGAGACTAGATATCAATTACGAGAAAAAAAAATTGTAAGAAACACAAACACATGCAGATTAAACAACATGTTTCTAAATAACCAAAAGGTTACTGAAGAAATCAAAATGGAAATTTAAAAAAAAAATTCTAGAAACAAATGCCAGTGAAACCACAACGAATCAAAACCTATGGGATGCAGTATAAGTAGTTCTAAGGTGGAATTTTATAGCAATACAATCCTGCCTCAGGAAACAAGAAAACATAGAATAGACAACATAACTTTACCCCTAAAACAACTGGAAAAAGAAGGGGGGGGGAACGCTAAAATTAGTAGAAGGAAATAAATCATAATGATCCAAGCAGAAATAAATGAAAAAGAAATGAAAGAAAAAAATAGTAAAGATTAATAAAACTAAAAGCTGGTTCTTTGAGAAGATAAACAAAACTGACAAACTTTTAGCCAGATTCGTCAAGAACAAAAGAGAAAAGAATCAAATTAACAAAATTAGAAATTAAAAATAAGATACAAGAGACAATGCAAAAACATAAAGGAGTATACGAGACTATTATAAACAACTACATGGCCACAAAATGGATAACCAGGAAGACATGGACAGATTCTTAGAAAAGTTCACTCTTTCAAGACTGAATATGGAAGAAATAGAAAGTATGAACAACCCAATTACAAGCATTGAAATTGAAGCTGTGATGAAAAATCTCCCAAAACACAAAAGCTCAAGACCAGACGACTTCACAGAGAATTCCATCAAACAATTAGTGAAACACTAATGCCTATCTTTGTAAAAGTCTTTCAAAAAATTGGAGAGAAATGAACACTTCCAAACTAATTCTACAAGGCCACCAAAATCATGATACCAAAACTAGACAAAGACAACACAACAAAAGGAAACTACAGGCCAATATCACTGATGAACAGTTGCAAAAATCCTCAACAAAATTTTAGCAAACAGAATTTAGCAACACATCATAAAGCTCATACAGTATGATCAAGTTGGGTTTTTTTTTTCCCCAGGGATGCAAGGATTCTTCATATATGAAAATCAATCAATGTGATGCACCATATTAACAAATTGAAAGATATTTAAAAAATTGATAATCTAAATAGATGAAGAAAAATCCTATGAAAAAATGCAGCTCCCATTTATGATTAAAATTCTTCAAAAAATGGGCATAGAAGGAACCTACCTCAACATAGTAAATGCCATATATGATAAGCCTACAGGAAATATCATTGTCAAAGATGAAAAACTGAAAGCACTCCCCCTAAGATCAGGAATAAGACGAGGGTGTCCACTTTCACCACAAATTATTCAGCATAGTTCTAGAAGCCTTAGCTATAACAATCAGAGAAGAAAAAGGAATAAAAGGAAATTAGAATACAAAAGAAGAAGCAAAGCTCTCACAGTTTGCAGATGACAGGATACTGTACATAGTAAACCCTAAAGATGGTATCAGAAAATTACCAGAGCTAATCAGTGAATTTAGTTAGAATTGGACTAAAACAGTGAGAACTGGACATGGAACAACAGACTGGTTCCAAATCGGGAACGGAGCATGTCAAAACTGTATATTGTCATCCTGCTTATTTAACTTATATGCAGAGTACATCATGTGAAATGCCAAGCTGGATGAAGCTCAAGCTGGAATCAAGGTTGCTGGTAGAAATATAAATTACATCAGATATGCAGATAACACTACCCTTATGGCAGAAAGTGAAGAAGAACTAAAGAGCCTCTTGATGAAAATGAAAGAGGAGAGTACAAAAGTTGGCTTAATACAGCACTTAAAAAGCTAGCATCATGGCATCCGGCCCCATCACTTCATGGCAAATAGATGGGGAAACAGTGGAAACAGTGACAGACTTTATTTTTGGGGGGGGGGGGGGCTCCAAAATCACTGCAGATGATGACTGCAGCCATGAAATTAAAAGACGCTTGGTCCTTAGAAGAAAAGCTATGACCAATCTAGACAACATATTAAAAGACAGAAACATTACTTTGCCAACAAATGTCTGTCCAGTCAGAGCCATGGTTTTTCCAGTAGTCATGTATGGATGGGAGAGTTGGACTCTAAAGAAAGCTAAGCACCAAAGAATTGATGCTTTTGTACTGTGGTGTTGTAGAAGATTCTTGAGAGTCCCTTTGATTGCAAGGAGATCCAACCAGTCAATCCTAAAGGAAATCAATTCTGAATATTCATTGGAAGGACTGATGCTGAAGCTGAAACTCCAATACTTTGGCCACCTAAGGCAAAGAACTGACTCATTGAAAAGACTCTGATGCTGGGAAAGATTGAAGGTGGGAGGGGCAGGGGACGACTGAGGTTGAAATGGGTGGGTGGCATCACCGACTCAATGGACATGCGTTTGAGTAAGCTCCTGAGTTGATGATGGACAGGGAAGCCTGGCATGCTGCAGTCCATAGGGGTGCAAAGAGTCAAACACGACCAAGCAACTGAACTGAACCAAACTGAATCAGTGAATTTAGCAACATTGTGTGATACAAAATCAATACACAGAAATCATTTTTATTTCTATATACTAACAATAAAAAAATCAGAAACAGAAATTAAGGAATCAATCCCATTCACCACTGCAGCAAAAAGAATTAAATACCTAGGAACAGACATACCTAAGGAGACAAAATAACTGTACACAAAAAATTATAAGACACTAATGAAAGTAATCAAAGAGGACATAAATAGATGTAGAGATAGTCCCTGTTCCTCAGTAAGAAGAATCAATATTGTGAAAATGACTAACAATCTACAGATTCGGTGGGATCTCTATCAAATTACCAATGACAATTTTCATAGATATAGAACAAAAAAACTCGCAATTCATATGTAAACACAAAAGACCCAGAATAACCAAAGCAATCTTGAGAAAGAAGAATGGAGCTGGAGGAATCAACCTTCCTGACTTCAGATTATACTACAATGCTACAGTCATCAAGACACTATGGTACTGGCACAAAAAACCAGAAATATAGACCAATGGAACAACATATAAAGCCCAGAAAGAAACCCATTCACCTATGGATAATTTATTTTTTACAAAGGAGGCAAGAATATACACTGGGGCAAAGACAGCCTCTTCAGTAAATGGTGTTGGGAAAACTGGGAAAACTTGTAAAAGAATGAAATTAGAACACTTCCTAGCACCATACACAAAGATAAACACAAAATGGATTAAAGACCTAAATGAAAGATGAAAAGCTATAAAACTCTTAGAAGAAAACATAGGCAGAACACTCAGTGATATAAATCAAAGCAAGATCCTCTGTGACCCACATCCTGGAGCAATGGAAATAAAAACGAAGGTAAAGAAGTGGGACCTGATTAAAAGCTTTTGCACAGCAAAGGAAACTATAAGCAAGGTTAAAAGACAGCCCAGAAAATGGAAAACAATAATAGCAAGTGAAACAACTGACAAAGGATTAATTTTCAAAATATAAAAGCAGCTCATACAACTCAATGCTAGAGAAGCAAACAACCCAATCAAAATGTGGGAAAAAGACCTATATAGATATTTGTTTAAAGAAGACATACAGATGGCTAAAACACACATGAAAAGATGATCAACATCACTCATTATTAGAGAAATGTAAATCAACACTGTAATGAGATATCACTTCCCACTGGTCAGAATGGCCATCATAAAAAAACCTAAAAACAGTAAATGCTGGAGAGGGTATGGAGAGCAGGAAATGCTCTTGTATTGTCGGTAGGAATGTAAATTGATACAGACACTATGGAAGACGGTATTGAGATTCTTTAAACACTAGGAATAAAACCACCATATGACTCAGCAATCCCACTCCTAGTCATGAACCCTGAGGAAGCCAAAATTGAAAAAGACACATGTATCCCATTGTTCATTGAAGCAGTATTTATAATAGCTAGATTATGGAAGCAACCTAGATGTCCACTGACAGATGAATGGGTAAAGAAGTTGTGGTGCATGTACACCATGGAATATTAGCTACAAAAAGGAATACCTTCAAGTCAGTTCTAATGAGGTGGACAAAACTAAAACCTATCATACAGAGTGAAGTAAGTCAGAAAGAGATATATATTACATTATAATGCACATATAAGGACTCTATAAAAATGGTACTGGAGAATTTACTTACAGGGCAGCAATGGAGAAACAGACATAGAGAATAGACTTGTGGACATGGGGAGAGAGATAGAGAGGGTGAGATGTATGGAAAGAGTAACATGGAAACTTACCTCACCTTATGTAAAATAGATAGCCAACGGGAATTTACTGTATGGCTCAGGAAACTCAAACTGGGCTTCTGTATCAATCTAGAGGTGTGGGAAGGGGAGGAACATGGGAGGGAGGTTCAAAAGGGAAGAGATATATGTATACCTGTGACTGATTCATGTTGAGTTTTGATAGAAAACAACAAAATTCTGCAAAGCAATTATCAATCAATTATTTTTTTAATGTAATTTGAAATCACCATTGACTATATGTAATTTTGGTTTCCTGTTTGACATTAGAATCCTACTCTGTGTAAGATGCAACTCACCATTCACATAATTTCAACACAAAATGACATTTTATTTGCTTATTTTTTTTTTTTCTATATATAAGACTGTTTCAGGCCCAGAAGATAGTTGAACAAAGATAGGCAATATCAGATCCGTCAAGGATCTTAGTTCTATTTGGAATAGATAAATAGAAAAAATCATAAAACAAAAACTAATTTCAGTTTGTAAATACGTTGTACAGGGAATAGAAAGACATAATAGTTGGTAATGAAGCGTTAGATGAACTACTTCGGGAAAAACTTTTCTGTGGAAATTACATTTGAATGGAAACTTAAAAATTGGAATCTGTTGGCCAATTGAGACATCTTGGAGATTGCTTTTCAGGTAAGGAACCAGCAAAGAGAAAGTAATGGAGAAAAGTTGTTATTACAGTGAGGAATGGAGAAGGAAATGGCAACCCCTCAGTTGGACACAACTGAGCGCACACACACACACACACACACACACACACAGACTCACAGTGAGGAGTAGGAAGAAGGCCATTGTGGCTGTGGGATAGTTCTATAAAGTGACATGTTTATTATAGGCAAGAACCACATTCTGGTGGGCTATAGTTCATGGGATTGCAAAGAGTTGGACAAGACAGTCACTAACACATACCCGTTCTGTAAGATTTGGAAGGCAACATCACAGTTTACACTTTATTTGAAGTTCAGTGAGAATATGTTGGAGGATTTGAATACAGGAAAGTGTTAGTTGCACATTTGTGTCCAACTCTTTGTAATCCCATGGACTCTAGCCCACCAGGCTCCTCTGTCCATGGAATTCTCCAGGCAAGAATACTGGAATGGATAGACATTCCCTTCTCCAGGGGGTCTCCCCAACACAGGAATTGAACCTGGATCTCCCACATTGCAGGCAGATTCTTAACCATCTGAGCCACCAGGAAAGCCCCCAAAACAGAGGAAAAGCAAGACCAAATTTACCTTGTAAAAAATAATTTTGACATACTCTCTGAAGAATAATTCTATAAAGAAGTGACAAATGCAGTATTCCTGGCCAGATATAACATTGACTTGCAGTAGAATTGGAATGGAAAAAAGCATAGAAAAGGACTGGATAGATTTGAAATATATGTTGGAAGCAGAACCAGTTTTACTTAATAATGGATTTGATGGAGGATGACTTGATTGAAGGGACAAAATACAAGGAATTTGGCTTTTGTTTCAAGAACATAAATAAATATAAAACATTTTGATGGGGCATAAGAGTTAGGAATAAATTAGTAGGACTGTAAAGAGTGAAATCAAGAGCATTATTTAGTGTAATTTCATAATTTATTGTGAAGGTTAAGAGATTTGAGGTATGTAAACCTCAGTGGCCATCTCCTGGCACAGCCAAGTAGTTATTCCATGTATTGTTACTATCCTTATTATAATGAAATCAATTTTGGCTGTTAATCATACACTATTTATATTTTTAAAAATTTTTTCCATGAAATTGGATATTTTCTAATTTTCTTATTGTTCTTAAGTTTCTGGTTAGTAACACTGTGGTAGTAATGATTCTCTAAATATTTTCAGTGTTTTACCAGACAGGTCTAAACTGCAGGTAGGATATACAGTTTAACTTAGGTTTTTAGATAAATGATTTAATGTAGATGGAAATTTAATATCTGAAAACAAAACTATACCAAAGTCCAAAGAGAAATGCAAAAGTTGTGAAAGTATTGTGCCCTAAGAAATGCACTCTACTGAATTCAACACTTTCAATGAACATACTAAAAAGCATATATTCTAGAGGAAGGAAGGTGGTTTGGAGAATATAAATGCTGAAAAGGAGAGAACTAATACTAGGTCAAAGGCCTCAACTATCCAAACCACAAGTTCCATAGTGAAAATTAGGTCTCAGTAAGGTAGAGAGAAAAGGAAGCCATAATCTCTAGCCACAATGATTCAATAAACAGGAAAGCAACAGCATAAAGTTTGTTGAGTCTTGACAATATCATGCCCCCTCAGGCAGAAGGATTGAACATAGTGAACGTTCATATCTTAGTGAAAACAGTGTCTTGCACTCACAGTGAAAGTGAAAGTCGCTCAGTCCTGTCTGACTCTTTGTGACTCTTGGCCTATACAGTCCATGGTATTCTCCAGTCCACAATACTGAAGTGGAACCTTTCCCTTCTCCAGGGCATCGTCCCAACACAGGGATCAAACCCAGGTCTCCCACATTGCAGGCAGTTTGTTTACCAACTGAGCCCCAAGGGAAGCCCAAGAATACTGGAATGGGTAGCCTATCCCTTCTCCAGTGGATCTTTCTGACCCAGGAATTGACCCAGGAATTAAACTGGAGTCTCCTGTGTTACAGGCAGATTCTTTAGCAACTGAGCTATTGGGGAAGCATTCACAGTGTAAACTGAGATTAATGCATCATGACTAATCCCATGTTCACCATGAACTCTGTCTGAGTACAAACCAATTTGGAATACGGCAGGGATTAGCCTATGAAATAAAATCATCCTTTTTAGAAATTATTGGTAACACATATTAGGGTTGGCACATTCTTCCATACTTGGTAGACCTGGGTATAAACTGATACTTCCTGCTTCTAAGATGAGTTCTAGATCAGGTCGTGCTTGATCTCAGACTGTATGGAGGACCTTAGGTTGTTTGAGCTATACTTTACAGACAGAAGTGTGCTATTGTGAAATGAATTTGGTGAGAGTTAATGGTAATAATTTCTTTTTAAGGAATATTTCTGTGAAAGAGGAAATGAAACAAACAAGAAACAACAGTACACAGATAATCATGCCATGTGTGTTACAGATCATTGTATTTTTATAAAAAATTTGATACTGAAAGTGAGTGAAAGTGTTAATTCGACATGTAATAGATGATTACTGGTCTAAGATTTAAACAGCTTAGTTTATTTATCTTGGACAAATTATTTAACCAAGTTGACTCACTAGTAATATGAAGAAAACAAAATTTCCCTTGCCTTTGTCCCAGTTATTATGGGCCAAATTAAGCTGGTGATTATAAAGGCTCTTGTAAAATAAAAGTTCTAATAAAAAAATAGCTGCTTTTCTCACTAGTTGTAAATGCTAATGAGTTCTCATAAATGTCTGAAATTAATATTTAATTTTTAAATAGTAGTTTTTTTTTTCTTTTCAGTTCCCCTTTACTTTGTAGTCTTTAAATATTTCCAACTGAACATATAGGATAATTTTCCTTTGTTGCATGTACAAATTTAACACATACATGAACACAACACAGTTTTCTCTAACATATGAGTGAAATTTTCCTAACTACATCCTTTCCAACATAATTACTCATCTTTGAGGTTCTTGATTCTTGATTTTTCGTCTTCATGGCCTCATGAATAACCAGGTATTATAGACCTATAGCATAAACAGATTTTAAAGACTGTGGTTGAAATACAAGCAGACCACAGACAGAAAGATATCACAGCTTTTAAAATTCAATAAATCTGCTTGGTGAATTAACTTTTATTGTGTTAAGCAAGCCTTTCATTATGGTCATTAATCAAGAAGAATGATGTATTGTCACACCATCACTACTTTGACATATGAAAACTTCCATATCCAGTTAGGTACAGAAGTTTATGCTAGATCAGGAGGTCTAGGTTTCTGTCCATCTTCAGTTGCTAACAAACTCTTTGACTTTGGGATAGACTTTAACACTTTTAAACTGTTTTCTTTCACATAAAACAAGGAAATCAGAATAGGATTATTTTTCCTATACCTTCTAGCTTAAGTATTTTATGATGTTATGAAACTTTAACAATTTTGAATTTGAATCTTCATCTTAGACCTGGAGTCTCTAAGGAACATGGGGACAGTCTGAAACATATATTAAAAGATCATTTAATTTTGGTTTCCTCAACACTTACAAGGTGACAGAACTCATCACCATATCCTCAAGAGAGGAGAAATACAAAGATCGAAACAAAACTTGAGAACTAGATCTTTTGGTTTTCTAACCAAAAAAGAAAAATGCAGCTTAGGAAAGGGGCAATGAGAGTTTAAGTCAAAAATGTGAAAGCATCCAACCATTTCATGAAACTCTGTGCCAACTACTATTGGCACACATTTAAAATTGATTGTCTACTGAAAAAGGTTATAGAAATCAATGTTGAACCTAAGAAAATTACAGAGAAGAAGACTGATTGCACCTCAAGTCTTTTAAGGTGATTTCCGGTGGTATGTTAAAATTTTCATATAGCATGACTTCTTTACGTCATTTACTAGAGCTCTTTTCCCCAATCTAGGAACTATGAAAAGTTATTTTATCCATACAAGCATACAAAGGATAAAAAAATGTGTGATTATATTTATAAATTTATGATGCCTCTCCCATGTAGGACAGAGGTGGCATTGGAGATGTGTTGGTGGGTATGAGCTCGTATTGGTGACTTTTTGTGAGAAACAGTGGCATAAATATCTTAAAAAACTCCAGTGGGCAATTATGCAACATCTTTCAGGTGTGCACATAGTATAGGGCTTCAGAGTAGTTTCCTGAATAGACGATAAGTCACTAAAATGTCCTAAGCTATGATTTTTAATCTAAACCAACAGGTCAAAATAAAAAGGAGTCATCAAGATAGAAAGGTTAGAGAATCAGGTAGGAAGAAAAATATTTTTAATCAGCATAGAAAGGCAGTATAAAAACTCTCTTACTGCAGGACAAGAAAGTGAGGTGTTTTTCATCTGGGTTCTTTGGACACTTGTAAGTGATCTGAGAATTCAAGACTAGAACCTAGGAGAAAATAAGAATAATCTGATTTGGAAAAAAAGTAAAGTAATATCTTTGATTTTGGAAGGGAAATTTTTGTTGTAAAATTAATGTAGGATTGTTAAAGTAGTAATTTTGTCTCTCATGGCTTCTTAAAAATGTCATGCTATTAAAAAAAATTAGATATCATTATAAAATAGCAAGGAAACTAAACACATATCTCCCCAAGGAAACTAGTTCAGTTCAGTTCAGTTGCTCAGTCGAGTTTGACTCTTTGTGACCCCATGAATCACAGCACGCCAGGCCTCTGTCCATCACAAACTCCCGGAGTTTATTCAAACTCATGCCCATCGTGTCGGTGAAGCCATCCAGCCATTTTATCATCTGCTGTCCCCTTCTCCTCCTGTCCTGAATCCTTCCCAGCATCAGGGTCTTCTCCAGTGAGTCAACTCTTCGCATGAGGTGGCCAAAGTATTGGAGTTTCAGCTTCAGCATCAGTCTGTCCAATGAACACCCAAGACTGATATCCTTTAGGATGGACTGGTTGGATTTCCCTGCAGTCCAAGGGACTCTCAAGAGTCTTCTCCAACATCACAGTTCAAAAGCGTCCATTTTTCGACGCTCAGCTTTTTCACAGTCCAACTCTCACATCCATACATGACCACTGGAAAAACCATAGCCTTGACCAGGTGGTTCTTGGTTGGCAAAGTAATGTCTGCTTTTTAATATGTTATCTAGTTTGGTTATAACTTTCCTTCCAAGGAGTAAGCATCTTTTAATTTCCTGGCTGCAGTCACCATCCACAGTGATTTTGGAGCCCCCAAAAATAAAGTCGGACACTGTTTTCACTGTCTTCCCATCTATTTCCCATGAGGTGATGGGACCAGATGCCATGATCTTAGGTTTCTGAATGCTAAGCCTTAAGCCAACTTTTACACTCTCCTCTTTCACTTTCATCAGGAGGCTTTTCAGTTCCTCTTCACTCTCTGCCATAAGGGTGGTGTCATCTGCATATCTGAGGTTATTGATATTTCTCCTGGCAATCTTGACTCTAGCTTGTGCTTCTTCCAGCCCAGCGTTTCTGATTGTGTACTCTGCATATAAATTAAAATGCAGGGTGACAATATACAGCCTAGAGGTGTTCCTTTTCCTATTTGGAACCAGTCTGTTGTTCCATGTCCAGTTCTAATTGTTGCTTCCTGACCTGCATACAGGTTTCTCAAGAGGAAGGTCAGGTGGTCTGGTATTCCCATCCCTTTCAGAATTTTCCACAGTTTATTTTGATCCACACAGTCGAAGACTTTTGCATAGTCAATAAAGCAGAAATAGATGTTTTTCTGGAACTCTCTTGCTTTTTCGATGATCCAGAGGCTATTGGCAACTTGATCTCTTGTTTCTCTGCCTTTTCTAAAACCAGTTTGAACATCTGGAAGTTCTTGGTTCACGTATTGCTGAAGCCTGGCTTGGAGAATTTTGAGCATTACTTTTTTAGCGTGTGAGATAAGTGCAATTGTGTGGTAGTTTGAGCATTCTTTGGGATTGCTTTTCTTTGGGATTAGAATGAAAACTGACCTTTTCCAGTCCTGTGACCACTGCTGAGTTTTCCAAATTTGCTGGCCTATTGAGAGCAGCACTTTCATAACATCATCTTTCAAGATTTGAAATAGATCAACTGGAATTCCATCACATCCACTAGCTTTGTTCATAGTGATGCTTTCTAAGACCCACTTGACTTCACATTCCAGGATGTCTGGTTGTAGGTGAGTGATCACACCATTGTGATTATCTGGGTCGTGAAGATTTTTTTGTACAGTTCTGTGTATTCTTGCCACCTCTTTTTAATATGTTCTGCTTCTGTTATGTCCATACCATTTCTGTCCTTTATTGAACCCGTCATTGCCTGAAATGTTCCCTTGATATCTCTAATTTTCTTGAAGAGATCTCTAGTCTTTCCCATTCTGTTGTTTTCCTCTATTCCTTTGCATTGATGGCTGAGGAAGGCTTTCTTATCTCTCCTGGCTATTCTTTGGAACTCTACATACTAATGAGAGTATCTTTCCTTTTCTCCTTTGCTTTTCACTTCTCTTCTTTTCACAGCTATTTGTAAGGCCTCCTCAGACAACCATTTTGCCTTTTTTGCATTTCTTTTCCATGGGGAAGGTCTTGATCCCTGTCTCCTTTACATTGTCATGAACCTCCATCTATAGTTCATCAGGCTCTCTATCAGATCTATCCCCTTAAATCTATTTATTTGGTTTAGGTGATACCTGAATAGTCTAGTAGTTATCCCTACTTTCTTCAGCTTAAGTCTGAATTTGGCATTACGGAGTTCATGATCTGAGCCACAGTCTGCTCCTGGTCTTGTTTTTACTGACTGTATAGAGCTTCTCCATCTTTGGCTGCAAAGAATGTAATCAATCTAAGCTATATGTTTTCAGATTTAGTGCATGATTCGGTACAGAACAAGAAAACCAAAAGAAAAAAAAAAAAACAAAAAAAAAAGTATCATATCTCTTGCAAAGTGGTTACAAAATGTTGTAGTTTTGCTATTCAAAATCATTGTTTCAAACTTCAGTTTCAAATGTGAATTTGTATTAGTTTATTATTCTTATTTTGCAAACTCATTATAAGCCAACATGAAAAAACTTGCATTTAAAAAAACGGGAATAATGTTAAATTAAATCTTATGAATTCTTCATGAGATCAAATTTAATGCAATTATTTTTAGAATCACTAGTTACTAAATACATTTTTTAGATAGGATTTTCTAAGGTGTTAATAAACAAAACAACAAATTCTGCATGTTTCTTCTTAATCAAAGATTTTCAAATGACTACAGTATTTAAAAATGAATTTTACATTTTGTTTTACTAACAAACAAGTTATTATGGAATCATCTCTCAAGAAATTCAGTGATATAATTAACCATTTGCTTTTCCTTCAAGACTTGATTCAAATGATAAAGAACTATAAATACACAGGAATATGTATGTACATATTCATATCACAAAATACAGAATTAATTTGAGAAACTTATCTATACAGTTTCAATATAGAATAGAAAAAATAGATCTAAAAATTCAGTTATCTTTGTTTCTATTTATGAAACTTTAACATTTAAAGAAAATATCCAATTATTTTTCCATCAGCAAAAAGTATGTGAAATTGTTGTTAAAATCTTTTCTGCACTCTCTCTCTTTCTCTCACTGTATATAGCAATAAGAAAGTATATGCCCTGAAAGGAGAAATAAATTGCCATATTTGTAATACTTTAAAATATCCTGCTATTTATGGTCAGACATGCTTTGATAATTTTTAATGCACAATGAGAGAATGTACAAAACTCATACTAAGGGACTTAGATTCTCAATATGCAAATGTCATATCCTTTACCTTTCTAAAATCAATTTAAAAAATATGAGTTATTTTGTTAAAATGAATGATTTTAGGATATAAACTGCAAAGTATACTCTGGAACTGAAGATATTAATAATCCACTGGAAAAAGTATATATATTCCAGTATTAAAATATAGGAGTATATTTCTTTTTCTGGGCCAAATATTTTCTTGTTGCTATATACTTTCTATATATTTCCTTTTAACAATTTTTAATTGAGATATAGTTGATGTACAGTATTGGGTTATGGGTTAAAGGTTATACTCCATTTATATTTTTTATCAAATACTGACTATATCCTCTGTTGTACAATATATCTTCATATCTGTATATAATAATGTGTATCTCTTAATCTCTTACTACTACTATCTTGCCCCTCCTCCCACTCATCACCCTCCCCTCCCCATAACCACTAGTCTGTTCTCTGTATCTATGAGTCCATTTCCCTTTTTGTTACATTCACTAGTTGTACATTTTTACATTTCTCATATAAGAGTGATATTATACAGTATTTGTCTTTCTCTGTCTGACATTTCATTTAGTATAGGTTTGTTTTTATATTTTTCCAACTTATTGGAATATAGTTGATTTACAATGTTGTTTTAATTTCTGTTGTACAGAAATGTAAAACAATTATACATGTACATATATCCACTCTTTTTTATATTCTTTTCCCATGTAGGTCATTACAGATAGTGAGAAGAGTTCCCTATCCTATACAGTTAGTCCTTATTAGTTACATATTTTACATATAATAGTATGTGCATAGACTTCCCATGTGGCACAGTGGTAAAGAATCCACCTGCCAAAGCAGGAGACACAGGAGACATGGGTTAGAGCCCTAGGTCAAGAAGATCCCTTGGAGGAGGAAATGGCAACCCACTTCAGTATGCTTGCCTGGAAATTTCCATGTACAGAGGACCCTGGTGGGCTACAGTCTATGAGGTCGCAAAGAGTTGGACACGACTGAGCATGAACACTGTGTATATGCCAATTCCAATCCCCCAATTTATACTTCTCCTAACCCCTTGTTTTTCTCACTGGTAACCATACATTTGTTTTCTACACCTGTGAATCTATCTCTGTTTTGACAATAAGTACATTGTTGATGGGACTGTAAATTGATACTGTCACTATGGGGAACAGTATGGAGGTTCCTTAAAAAATAAAAATAGAGATGTCAAATTAGCCAGCAATTTCACTCCTGGATATACATCTGCAGAAAACCAGAATTCAAAAACATACATGCGCAACAATGTTCACTGTTAACACTGTTAACAATAGTCAGGACATGGAAACAACCTGAATGTCCAATCACTGAATGAATGGATGAAAATTATGTGGTACACATATACAATGGAATATTACTCATCCATAAAAAATAATGCAATAATGCTATTTGCCATAACATGGATGGATCTAGAGATTGTCATACTGAATGTAGTCTGATAAAAACAAATATTATATGATATTACTTATATATGGAATCTAAACAAAGGGTAAAAATGAATTTATCTGCAAAGCAAAAATAAAGTTACAATGCATAAAACAAACTTATGGTTATCAGAGCATAAGGGGAGGGAAGGGATAAATCAGGAGATTGGGACTGACCTATGCACACTACTATATATAGAACAGATAACTAATAAGAACTTACTGTGTAGCACAGGGAACTATACTCAACTTTCTAAATATATTTCTATGATTTTCTAACAATTATCTCATAGACTTGAATAATTTCAACTTCCCATTTCCCCACAAGGAATTCTGCTTCCTGGTTCAAATGTGAACTCTTCCTTGGTCCCTCAGATACAAATGTTTCTCCTTTCTCTGTAATTCTGCAGGATTTTATCTATCAATGAGTTTTGTTTAAGATACTTTTATTTCCCCTTTTGTATCTAGGTTTATATTATTTATTATACTTACTTAGGTTTATATCTTACCTAACTCAGTTATAATCCCTATTCTAATTGAGTTTTTTTAATCCTAATTGTAGCCAAAAAGTATTTTGTATATAATAAATGTACAAAATATGTGTTGATAAATAACTATATGAATATCTGAATGTTTGATATTCATTACTATCTTAATGCACAGAGGCAAAATAAAATCTGTTTCTAACACTCTTTCATAAATTTCTGTTAGAAATGCAATAATTTAAACTTTTCAAAGTTAAAGAATTAAAATATCATTTGTGCGTCAATTTCATGGTCTTTTCCAATGAACTTTGTTTTAATTTAAATGTTATAGAACATTACTTCCTATCTTGTCTTTCTTTTGTAACAAGAGGATAAATTTTAGTGACATAAATAACAAATTCATAGAAGTGACACATGATGTACTTACCAGTACTTACATCTGGTTTCTTTCTCTTTTTTTCTTAATTAATTAATTAATTTTAACTGGAGGCTAATTACTTTATAATATTGTAGTGGTTTTTGCCAAACATTGACATGAATTAGCCATGGGCACACATGTGATCCCCATCCAGAACCCCCTCCCACCTCCCTCCCCATTCATCTCCCAGGGTCATCCCAGTGCACCAGCCCTGACCACCCTGTCTCATGCATCAAACCTGGACTGGCAATCCACTTCACATATGATAATTTACACATTTCAACACTACCATCTCAAATCATCCCACCCTCACCCTCTCACACAGAGTCCAAAAGACTGTTTTAACATCTGTGTCTCTTTTGCTATCTTGCATATAGGATCATTGTTATCATCTTTTAAAATTCCATATATATACATTAGTATACTGTATTGGTGTTTTCTTTCTGACTTACTTCACTCTGTATAGTAGGCTTCAGTTTCATCCACCTCGTTAGAATGGATTCAAATACATTCTTTTTAATGGCTGAGGAATATTCCATTGTGTATATGTACCATGGCTTTCTGATCTATTCTTCTACCTATGGACATCTATGTTGCTTCCATTTCCTGGCTATTGTAAACAGTGCTGTGATGTACATTGGGGTACAAGTGTCTCTTTCAATTCCGGTTTCCTGGGAATGTATGCCCAGGTGTGGGATTGCTGGATTTTATGGCAGTTCTATTTCCAGTTTTTTAAGGAATCTCCACACTGTTCTCTGTAGTGGCTTAACTAGTTTGTGTTCCCACCAACAGCGTATGAGGGTTCCTTTTTCTCCACACTCTCTCCATCATTTATTGTTTGCAGACATTTTGATAGCAGCCTTTCTGACTGGTGTGAGATGGTACCTCATTGTGATTTTGATTTGCATTTCTGTGATAATGAGTGATGTTGAGCATCTTTTCATGTCTTTGTTAGCCATGTGTATGTCTTCTTTGGAGAAATGCCTGTTTATTTCTTTGGACTAATTTTTAATTGGGTCGTTTATTTTTCTGGAATTGAGCTGTAGGTGTTGCTTGTATATTTTGGGGATTAAATCTTTGTCAGTTTCTTTGTTTGCTGTTTTCATCCATTCTGAAGGCTGTCTTTTCACTTTGCTGATAGTTTCCTCTGTTGTGCAAAAGCTTTTAAGTTTAATAAGGTCCCATTTGTTTATTTTTGCTTTTATTTCCATTATTCTGGGAAGTGGGTCATAGAGGATCTTGCTGTGATTTATGTCGGAGAGTGTTTTGCCTATTATTTTCCTCTAAGAGTTTTATAGTTTCTGGTCTTACATTTAGATCTTTAATCCATTTTGAATTTATTTTTGTGCATGGTGTTAGAAAGTGTTCTAGCTTCGTTCTTTTACAAGTGGTTGACCCGTTTTCCCAGCACCACTTGTTAAAGAGATTTTCTTCTCTCCATTGTATATCCCTGCCTCCTTTTTCAAGGATATGGTGTCCATAGGTGTGTGGATTTATCTCTGGGCTTTTGATTTAGTTTCATTGACCTATATTTCTGTCTTTGTGCCAGTACCATACTGTCTTGATGACTGTAGCTTTGTAGTATAGACTGAGATCAGGCATGTTGATTCCTCCAGTTCCACTCTTCTTTCTCAAGAATTTGTCCATTTCTTCCCAGTTGTCCATTTTATTGGCATATAGTTGCTGATAGTAGTCTTTTATGATCCTTTGCATTTCTGTGTTGTCTGTTGTGATTTCTCATTCTTCATTTCTAATTTTGTTGAGTTGATTCTTCTCCCTCTTTTTCTTGATGAGTGTGGCTAATGGTTTGTCTATTTTATTTGTCTTCTCAAAGAACCGGCTTTTAGCTTTTTTTGATTTTTGCTATGGTTCCCTTTGTTTCTTTTTCATTTATTTCCTGCAGTAATTTTTTATAATTTCTTTCCTTTTACTAACCCTAGGGTCCTTCATTTCTTGTTTTTCTGGTTGCTTTAGGTATAGAATTAGGTTATTTATTTGACTGTTCTCTTGTTTCTTGAGGTAAGCTGGTAAGCTTATAGTTGTATTGCTATGAAACCTCCACTTAGTACTGCTTTTACTGAGTCCAGTGCATTTTGAGTTGTTGTGTTTTCATTTTCATCATTTCTATGCATATTTTGATTGCTTTTTTGTTTTCTTCTGTGATTTGTTGGTTAATCAGAGGCGTGTTTTTTAGCCTCCATCTGTTTGTATTTTTAATCTCTCTCTCTCTTTTTTTTTTTCCTGTAGTTGACATCTAATCTTACTGATTGTATCAGAAAAGATGCTTGGTATGATTTCATTTTTTTTTTTTTTAATTTACCAAGGCTAAATTTATGGCTCAGGATGTGATCTATCCTTGAGACATTTCCATGTGCACTTGAGAAAAAGGTTAAATTCATTGTTTTGGGGTGAAATGTCTTATAGATATCAATTATGTCTAACTGGTCTATTATTTCATTTAAAGTTTGTGTTTCCTTGCTAATTTGCTGTTTGCTTGATCTATCCATAGGTGTGAGTGGGGTATTAAAGTCTCCCACTATTATTGCATTATTGTTAATTTCCTCTTTCATACTTATTAACGTTGGCCTTATATATTGCAGTGCTCCTATATTGGGTGCAAATAGTTTTTATAATTTTTATATATTCTTCTTGGATTGATCATTTGATCATTATGTATTGTCTTTCTTTGTCTCTTTTCACAGCATTTGTTTCAAAGTCTTTTTTATCTGATATAAGTATTGCTACTCCTGCTTTCTTTTGGTTTCCATTTGCATGACATATCTTCTTCCAGCCCTTCAGTTTCAGTCTGTATGTGTCCCTAGGTTTGAGGTGGGTCTCTTGTAGACAGCATAGGTAAGGATCTTGATTTTGTATCCATTCAGTGAGTGTTTGCCTTTTGGTTGGGGCATTCAACCCATTTATATTTAAGGTAATTATTGATAAGTATGATCCCATTGCCATTTACTTTGTTATTTTGGGTTTGAGTTTATAAAGCTTTTCAGCATTTCCCATCTAGAGAGGATCCTTTAGCATTTGTTGAAGAGCTGGTTTGGTGGTGCTGAATTCTCTCAGCTTTTGCTTGTCTGTAAAGCTTTTGATTTCTCCTTCATGTTTGAATGATATCCGTGCTGGGTATAATAATCTGGGTTGTAGGTTTTTCTCTTTCATCACTTTAATTATGACCTGCCATTCCTTTCTGGCCTGAAGGGCTTCTATTGAAAAACCAGTTGTTATTCTTATGGGGATCCCCTTGTGTGTTATTTGTTGGTTTTCTGTTGCTTCCTTTATTATTTGTTCTTTGTGCTTGTTCTTCATTAATTTGATTAATATGTGTCTTGGGGTGTTTTGCCTTGGTTTTATCCTGTGGGATTCTCTGGGTTTCTTTGACTTGGGTGGCTATTTCCTTCCCTTTTTAAGGAAAGTTTTAAACTATTATCTCCTCAAGTATTTTCTCATGGCTTTTCTTTCTGTCTTCCTCTTCTGGGACTCCTATGATATGAATGATGGGGTGTTTGGCAGTGTCCCAGAGGTCTCTGAGGTAGTCCTCATTTCTTTAAATTCTTTTTTCCTCTCTGCTTCATTTATTTCCACCATTCTATCTTTCACCTCACTTATCCTATCTTTTGCTTCAGCTATTCTACTGTTGGTTCCCTCCAGAGTGTTTTTGATCTCAGGTATTATTCATTATTGATATACTCTTTTTTATTTCTTCTAGGTCCTTGTTAAACATTTCTTGCATCTTCTCAATCCTTGTCTCCAGACTATTTATCTGTAACTCTGTTTTGTTTTCAAGATTTTGGATCATTTTTACTAACATTATTCTTATTTCTTTTTCAGATAGACTCCCTACCACCTCCTCTTTGGTTTGGTTTGGTTGGCATTTATCAAGTTTCTTTACCTGCTGAATATTTCTCTGCTTTTTCATCTTGTTTAGATTGTTATGTTTGGTGTGGCCTTTCTGTATGCTGGAAGTTTGTGATTCCTCTTTATTTTGGAGGTTCCTCCCTGTTGGTGGGGTTGGGTGAGTGGCTTGTCAAGTTTTCCTGATTAGGGAGACTTTTATTGGTGTTCTGGTGGATGGAGCTGGATCTCCTCTCTGGAGTGCAATGAAGTGTCAAGGAGTGAGTTTTGAGGTATCTAAGGATTTGGTGTGACTTTGGGAACCCTGTATATTAATGTGCAGGACTATGTTCCTGTGTCGCTGGAGAATTAGCATAGTATGTTTTGCTCTGGAACTTGTTGGCTCTTAGGTGGAGCTTGGTTTCAGTGTAGGTATGGAGGCTTTTGGATGAGCTCTTGTCAATTAATGTTCCATGGAATCAGGAGTTTTCTGGTATTTTCAAATCTTGGATTTAAGCCTCCTGCCTCTGGTTTTCAGTCTTATTCTTACAGCAGTCTCAAGACTTCTCTGTCCATACCACAATGGTGATTAAACCATCTAGGTTAATGGCAAAAGATTCTCCACAGTGAGGGACACCCAGAGAGGATCACAGAGTTACATGGGGAAGAGAAGAGGGAGGAGGAAGATAGAGGTGACTAGGAAGAGAAGAGGGGGAATCCAAAGGGGAGAGAGCAATCTAGCCAGCAATCAGTTCCCTATGTGCTCTCCACAGACTGGAACACCCAGAGAGGTTCACAGAGTTACAAAGAGAAGAGAAGCAGATGGAAGGAGATAGAGGGGTCCAGAAGGAGAAGAGGGGCCATCAAAAGGAGAGAGACAGATCTAGGCAGTAATGAGTTCCCTAAGTCTTCTCCACAGCCTGGAATACTCAAAGAGATTCACAGAGTTGAGTAGATAAGAGAAGGGGGAGGGAGCAGATAGAGGTGACCTGGGGGAGAAAAAGGAGAGTTAAAAGGGAGAGAGCGCAATCAAGCCAGTAATCACACTCCTAAGTAAAAATGAGTACTGTAGACTGGATTCTTAAAGGTACAAAAGTGACAACAAATACCAAAAAGCAAAGGTTAAAAATCTAGAGTAGATGTTAGACTCTCAAAAATACAGTATTAAAAAAAAAAAGAAAAGAAAATCACAAAATTATTTTAAAAAATATATATGAAATTTGATTTAAAAATAAGATCTTTTTTTGGCAGGGTAATAGTAGGTTATAAAAATGAAAATTAAAGGAGTTATAAAGGACTTAAAATAAAAATTTTTTAAAAATGATATTAGTAAACTATATCTAGGAATTTCTCTGGAGCTGTTGCAAGCAGTGTGGGGTCAGTTCAGTTTCAGATAGTTCCTTGTTCCAGCTTATACTTCTTCTCAAGGTCTATAGGCCCCTTCCTATGTAGTTGATGCTAACTACAGGGTTTTAATTTGTTGCACCTGTGACTTACAAAGTGGTCCCCTCTGTTTATTTTTGCTTCTTCTGTCTGCAAGTCTCTTCAGTGTCTAATTGCTGCCCTGACACAAGGCAGCAGAGGTGGTCACTTACTTAGGCTCACTTGTTCAGTTGTGCTTTGGGATGGGAGGAACACCGCAAACAAATATCACTAGCGTGTATGGGGAGGGCTCGTGGTGTTTGGGCCACACTGGGTTTGCACCCACCCACCACCCCCAAACACACAAACACAGAGAGTATATTTCCCTGGTCTACACTGCTCAGGCTCCAGGTTGCTCTGCAGGGGAACTGTCTAAAGTGGGCCTTGGGTTGCTTGTACTTCCCAGGTCTAAACCACTCAGGTTCAGATTCTCGGGTACTCTACAAAGGCACAGACTCGGTTGGGCCTGCGTTTTGTGCCCTTCCCAGGTCTGAGCAGCTCAGGTGACCCGGTGTTTGCTGAGCACACTCTCTTGGTGATAAGGGCGGTGTGTCTCATCACCTCCCCTGTCCCAGCCATTCAGTTTCCTGGGTGCGCAGCGGTAGCTCCATCTCAGGTGTGCCATGTGTCTCCTCTGGGGAGCTGATGTCTGCTGCGACCCTCCTGGTGGATGTCAACCATCCAGGATCCCAGGACGACTTGGTTAGCAACTGGGGGCCTGCTCACAGTTTGGTGGAGGATGCCATCTCTGGGGCCATGATTGCCCCTCTCCCTCCAGCTCTGGCTGTCGCCTGCCGGCCTCTCTGTCTCCGGTGGGGGAAGGGCCAGTCCGCAGCTGGCTAGCTCTCCTCTGGTATTTGCTCAGTCCTTTTTCCTGTGAGTGGCCCGGCAGTGCCTTAGGTTAGAGCTTTTCACGGGAAGGTTCTCTCTCTCTCTCTCTCTCTCTCTCTCTCTCTCTCTCTCTCTCTCTCTCTTTCTATCTGGCTATCCCACAGTTTGGGTTGCTGTCTCAGACTAGCTCCCTCGGATTGTCCTCAGGGCTTTCAGGCTTGGTCCTTACCCTAAGCAATGCAACCTGTGCCTTCCTGTCCAGCCCCGGCTTGCTGGTGGTGGACACGGGTGTCTTGGCTACTTCTCTGCTAAGAGTTGAGGTTAGGTGCATTATCTATGAGTTTTATTTATTTATTTTTTCCTCCTGGTTATGTTGCCCTCTGAGATTCCAGAACTCCCCACTGACCCGCCGGTGAGAGGGTTTCCTTGTGTTTGGAAACTTCTCTTTTACGATTTCCTCCCCAGGATGGGTCTCCATCCATAACTGTTTTGTCTCTGTTTTTATCTTTTATATTTTGTTCCACCTCCTTTTGAAGACAATGGACTGCCTTTCTAGGTGCCTGTTGTCCTCCGCCAGCGTTCAGAAGTTGTTTTGTGGAATTTGCTCAGTGTTCAAATGGCCTTTCAATGAATTTGTGGGGGAGAAAATGGTCTCCCTGTCCTATTCCTCAACCATCTTGGGACTGCCTACATCTGGTTTCTGAAGTTTTCTTTCTTTATTTAAAGCAGGGGCCCTATGAAGTATACATTTTCCTATGAATAAAAGTTTTCAACACTGAAATGTGCATGTGATTCTAAAGCAAACTGTTTTTTAAATCTTCTCAATTTCAACTTAAATAAATGCACACTGTTGGATGCATGATGTTACTACCCCTGAAAGTAGGTTGTGCAATATGTGAATCATTATGTGATTCACACTGTGTGAAATACAAACAGTCTTATGGAAATTAGTTGATAAAATAAATGTGAATTTCACTCAAGTTCTTGATTTGAAACTTTATCCAGATACAAAAGCTAAATTTTAAATGTTCGAAAAATAAAAATGTATTTCTTATTTATAAGTTAATTCCTATCTACAATGCTGTAAATGTGTTCATCTTAAACCACATGTTTTGCATCTCCATATTTGAAATAGTCATTAGCAGGAAAATGGCATTTCTGTATCTCTTATCAATAACTATGTGGAACTAGTTTAAATATCCTGGTGATACTTTAAGCAAGTAACTCTAAATGCCAATTATTCTGAATATTTTAGTAGGGATTTCATCATCTAAAGTGCCAGCCTAATGTGAAACATCATTTTTCTTTATTATATTATGGATTCGTGCTTTAAAAATGCTGGTAGGAGTGAAAAGAACAGCATAAACAATAGATTATATTGGTAAGAAAAGCTGTAATTTGTGATATTTGATCATTGTTCTGCTCAACATGCTTATAAACTGTGTTATGACACTTTACAAGTTATTGTTCAGTTAAATTGGACATTTAGATTATCTATTATTGGAACCACTTATGAGTAATCATCTGTCAAACCTATCTAAATTTGGATTGATAAGGTATAAATACCTGGTAATTTAGATGGTAAAGAATCTGCCTGCAATGCAGGAGACCCAGGTTTGATCCCTGGGTTGAGAAGATACCCTGGAGAAAGGAACGGCTATCCACTCCAGTTTTCTTGCCTAGAGAATTCCATGGACAGAGGAGCCTGGCAGGCTAACGTCTAAGGGATCGCAAAGAGTTGGACACATGCATACTAAATGACTAAGTGCATTGTTTAAGCTGCTTCTATGATGTGAATGTCTGAATGTGTTTCCTCCTGAATTCATTTATACTGAAATCCTAAGGTTTTAAAGGAAAGTGAAAGTGAAGTCGCTCAGTCATGTCTGACTCTTCGCGACCCCGTGGACTGTAGCCCACTGGGCTCCTCCGTCCACAGGATTCTCCAGGCAAGAATACTGCAGTGGGCTGCCATTTCCTTCTCCAGGGGATCTTCCCAACCCAGGGATCGAATTCAGGCCTCCTGCATTGCAGGCAGACGCTTTAACCTCGTTATAAAGGAGGTGATTACAAAAAGGAGTGGTGATAATATTAAGAAGTAGAGCCTTTGAGAGATGCTTAAGTAATGAAGGGGCTTTCCATTGTGCCTGAGATGGTAAAGAATCTGTCCACAATCCAAGAGACCCAGGCTCGATCTTTGGGTCAGGAAGATCCCCCGGAGAAGGGAATGGCCGCCCACTCTAGTATTCTTGCTGGAAAACCCCATGAACGGAGGAGCCTGACAGCTTATAGTCCATGGGGTCTCAAAGAGTCAGACATGACTGAGCAACTATCACTTTCACTACTACTGCTAAGTCATGAAAGTGGGTGAATGCTATTTTAGAAGAGATCCCAGAAAACAATACAGTCACTTCTACCACACGGAGGGTACAAAAAGTCTGCAATCTGGAACAGGACCCTTAATGGACCAAACCGGTGCCCTAATCTCAGACTTTGAGTTTTGAGAAATGTGAGAAATAAATGTCGACAGTTTATAAACTACTCAGCCTGTGGTATTTTGTCATAACAGCCTTAATGGACTCATACATATACTCATACAGGGCTTCTCATCTAATTTCCAGTAAAAGGAAGAAAATGACATTAATAGCTACTGTTCATATCACCAGCCAATATTGAGCATATTTATAAAACTCAAATCTCTATGTATAATAAACAGTAATTGATCTTCTCTTACTTTACCAATAGTTAAATAAAATATGACATGTAATTTAGCTACAATTCTGTTTATTGTAGACTAATCCAAAGTAAAAGACAGAGATTTATATCTTCCAGAACACTAGCAAAATTGTCAAATGAATTTGAAGAAATAAATTAAGCAGTTTATTTCACCTAGTAATTAGAAAATGTAGCTTTATCTCCATGTAAATTTATTTCCTAGCAATTATTTTTATTTATTATATAACCTATCATGTAATTTGTAGAGCTTTAAATAGTAACATCTACAATGTTCAGTGCTGATGGTAATTGCTATACATTTGAACATTTTTTCTATTTAAAAAATATTTTGTACATGCGAGTCATATTTTCAAATGCAAAGTGAAGTACTGATGCAAGATAAGAATCTTAAAAAATATATATACCTCACAACAGTAATTTTGATTGCTTTGTTTTCCTCCCCAGATTACCAGTATCATTAAAAGCATTTTAAGCAGTGATTTGGTATCATACCATTCTGTCAGGAGTATTTAAATAAATCTATCAACAAGACACTAATTTTTCCCCTTATACTGGTTTACCCATAACACTATATATTCACCTTGATATGGATTTAGAGTCCCATATATCAAACACCTCGGTAATATCATAATTATACTTCTCTCATTGCTTTTAAATGTCTAAATACTAAGTATAAGGATAACTTCTATTTATTACAGACTATTAAACAAGTAGTGTTTACTTACTATAGATATGTTTCTAATTTCTTTTTTTTTCTTTACTTTTTGCCTTCATCATGCAGCCTGCAAGGTCTTAGCTCCCTAACCAGGGAATGAATTTGTGCCCTAGTCAGTAAAAGTGTGAGTCCTACCCACTGGACCACCAGGGAATTCCCCAAACATTTCTAACTATAATAGCTAAAAACGACTTGGTTTATTATCTGTCTTGTGACATGTATAGTCTATTTTCCAACATCAAAAATAAAATAGGGTAGCTAATGAGGTGAAGTGTGGAAATAAAAAACGTATTGCATAGGACTTTTCTGGTAGTCCAGGGGTTAAGAATCTGCCTGCCAATGCAGGGAACATGCCTTCAGTCCCAGATGGGGAATTAACATCACACATGCTACAGAGCACCGGGGACCCCATGTCACAACTGCTGAAGCCTACACACCTACAGCTGGTACTCCACAATAAGAGAAGTCACCACAATGAGAAGCCCATGCATCACAACTAGAGAGTAGTCCCTGCTCTCTGTAACTAGAGGAAGTCTGAATGCAACAACAAAGACCCGGAGAAGTCAAAAATTAAAAATAGATTTCAAAAAGTGACTGCACAGTGCAAAAATAAATAAACATTAGTCTTCATAATCTTAAGCAAATTTTGTTTCCCAATGTGATTATCTACATACTACCTTACACATTTTTAATAAACAGGTTTTCTAGAAACTGACACGTGTAGGAACACATCTCATGGGTTGTCAATAAAATCAGTGCCTCTTTTATTTACTGCCCAAGTCTTGGAAAAGGTTATTGCATTTATCTGCATAAAATATGTCTAGAAGTCATCAAACATGTCAAAGATTCAATTGGGATCTCTAAATTAAACATTGAGTAATGTACTACTAGGGTCTTGCAGCCAAATTTCCTTTTACCAGTTTGGTTAAGATATTTTGCTTAAATTAACTCTCAGTGTAATTATCTACAAGCTCAATAAAAGAAACATTTAACAGTGATAATTAGTGTTACAGCTATATTCATATATGCAGCTAACAGATATAAAACTTTAACTATAAATACCTACCAATAAATAGGTTAATAACATAATAAATCCCTAAAGCCATTGCTTAAAGAACTTGAGATTTCATACATGCAGCTCTTCAAATGTGAAAAATTTCATACTTGTGAATTAAATTGCAAGGTATTAATAGCAAGCTTAGATTTTTAATAACTGATGATTTATGAATGTTAATGAAAAGAATGGGCCTCAACTTCTGAAATAAGCCTCTGAGGTCTCATTTGGAGATACATCAAAAGGAAAGTTTTATTAAAAAATATATGTAATTTCAGCTTTCTTTTAAAAATATTGTATTCAAATCTGTTTTAATTGATTCACTTATTCAGTGAAGTTTCTAGTTTGATATTACAAATCTAATAAGAATTAAATACCAATTTTCCTTAACTTTATAATATAGACTTTATTTTCTATAGTCTATAACATAGACAAATTTTTTTTAACTTTTCCTCAAATGAAATGTCTTCTAAAGAAGCAATATTTGGCTTCATTATTTTAAAGGAAACTGTAAATATCTCCCATTCATATACTTTTGATGATTCTAATCATATACTTCTTATTTATGTATGCTGATGCTTCATTGAATGATGGATAGACCACAGAGGAATCCCATATGACTTTTTGGATTTTTGGCCATTTTGAAGTTTTTTTAATTAACTACAGATTAACAAAAAGTTTGTTTTTAACATGCCTAAGTTTGACTGAAGAGTGATAAAATAACAGGTCAATGGTACTTTAAAATTCATATTACTTTAGCTGAAAAAGTGTAAGTAACAAAAAGAAAAAAATCTACGCAGGTGAAGTGAAACATGAAGGAAAGAATTTCAAAGGGAGTTTATTCTGACACTAGATAGGAAGATTTCTTGAACTATAAGGATTTTTTTTTTTTTTAATGTAGCGATCACTTCAATTTCAGTTAAGTTGAGAAATATTTAGTAATTTTAATAACCTTGGACACAATATGATAAACTAGATATTTTTAACTGCAAGGTAACAGGTAATTGGGGTCTAGAATACTTAAATTCTAAAGGTAAATTGCATATTGGCTATGTGAGATTGCACACTAGTAAGTTATGGAGATTCTTTCCATGCTTTTTTTGTGATTAAATGTTGTGCACTTGGATAGCACAATGCTAAAAGGACTTAGAAATAATTATGGTATAGGACTGAATTAGCAAAGTTAAATCTTTTGTAAAATATATGTGTATTTAATATGATTTGAATAGCTCTTCTGATGCATTATTTCAATTTTAAGATGAAGCATTGGATTCCCACTATCAATTACTTAGACATACACTTGATTATTTCTAATAAGACTCAAAATATATGGAGCTCTTTGACCTTACACATAACTATTGATTAATTCATTCATTATGTATTATTGTGGGAAAAAGTCTGCTTATTTTCTATTATATATGTCAATGTAAGCAATTTTCAATGGCAAATATTTTTTAATTCTAACTAGTGTTTAGTATATCAACTAATGTACTATGTTAGAATTTAAAAATTCACTCTTATTCTCCTATTATATTTTATAGTACACGTGGCTTTTAGCAGCACAAGTTATCAGTATTACAAGGAATTGCAATATGCAAAATGCTAGAAAAGTTTAGCTAACATGAAAAATGTGGTATATGGGCTCATGAGTGTTCATACTGGGATGCTCTCACAGTATGTAGTAAAAGTGGCCTTTTTAAAATTATTTTCATAATAAGACTACAGAGGATTTTAGTAAAAGCCAAGCAGAGAAGAGAGAGAACACACATGATTTGTTTAAATGACCCTAAGTCAGTAGGATACTATTGTCAAGTCACCTAAAAAAAGCATCAAAATAATAAAAACAAGTAATTTTTTGACAGACACTCAAACTTTCTGGGAGGAGGTAGAGCTACAGGAAAAAGAAAGAAAGAAAGAAAGAAAACTGATCCTTCAACAATTTCATCGTCTACAAAGAAATAAGGGAATTCCAGGGCAAAGGTGTTTGATGAGTAATAACTTTAATTATCAAAATGTATTTATTATACTTAAGTTCTATTTGTTTACTTTATAAAGAGTACCCTTATTTTCTTTTATATTTATTTGATTTACTTCATCCTGAGCATGAAAAATCTGTTTTCCTACTTACCAGGTTACGGAAAGTCATCCATGATTTGTGGGTCAAAAAGGGGGAGGTTTATTATTATCACTTGCTCAAGCACTTTCACCTCCCTTGGCACTTGATTCATTAAATACTTGTATGGCCTTGTAAATTACTTTCGAATCTTTCAAAGTTAATTGAGCTCTGAACTAAGGTCCAAAGCATCTGTACTTTTCTCCTTTACTGAAATAAAATATAAATCAGTGACCCAAACACTCTCCTGTATTGGCAGTAAGCTTTAAAATTCGCTATATAATTGCCACATTATATATTAAGATATATTTATAGTTTTCTTAATGGAAAAACCATTTTTCTTCAACCAGTGTGAAATGTCTTAAACTACTTTTTCTCTCCTCTATGTTATAGCATTTATTTTTGAATTAGGTTTCATATCTTTGCCAAAACAAATGAAAAACTAGCTATGTTAAATACAAGAAACTTATGTAAATTGAAAGAGGAAATTAAGACATTTATGAAAGGGATGCAACTGTTTTTCAAATCCACAAGCACAAATCAAAAATCTGGAAAAATGTTATTTTTTCTTAGACTGACTCATTCTATTTGTCCCTCTGTAAAAATAAAATATTCAGATCTCCTCTGCTAGTCACACACACACACACACACACACACACAAACACACACACAGCATGACTTTTCATGTGGCACAGTGGTAAAGAATCCACCTGCCAATGCAGGAGATGCAAGAGATGTGGGTTTGATCCCCGTGTTGAGAAGATCCCCTGGAGTGGGAAATGGCAACCCATTCCAGTATTCTTGCCTGGATAATGCCTGGTCAGAGAAGCCTGGCAGGCTACAGTCCATGTGGCCGCAAAGAGTTGGACATGACTGAGTGACTGAGCAGGTAACATACACATTTGATGCCAGTATATTTGACTACTTCAATGAAACAACGACATTTGTTGGAAAGATACTGAAACTCCTTTGAGAATAACAAGAATGACTCTGTATTTACTAAGACAATGAATTTTTGTTTAAACATTTTCCCACAAAATGGAAACTCTGGTCTCAGTAGGGTTTCCTGGTGAATTCTATGAAAAATTTAAGGAAGAACTAAATTGCAATTTTACGTGAAAATAAACAAAGAGTAAAAATTTCTTCTTGCAAAGAAATATAGGAAAACAATAGAGTGAGAGAGACTAGAGATCTCTTCAAGAAAATTAGAGATACCAAGGGAACATTTTATGCAAAGATGGGCACAATAAAGGACAGAAATGGTATGGACATAACGGAAGCAGAACATATTAAAAAGAGGTGGCAAGAATACACAGAACTGCACAAAAAAGATCTTCAAGGCCAAATAATCACAATGGTGTGATCACTCACCTAGAAGCAGGCATCTTAGAATGTAAAGTCAAGTGGGCTGTAGGAAATATCACTATGAACAAAGCTAGTGGAGGTGATGGAATTCCAGTTGAGCTATTTCAAAACCTAAAAGATGATGCCATTACATTGTTGCACTCAATATGGCAACAAATTTGGAAAACTCAGTAGTGACCACAGGATGGGAAGAGGTCAGTTTTCATTCCAATCCCAAAGAAAGGCAGTGCCAAAGAATGCTTAAACTACCGCACAATTGAACTCATCTCACACGCTAGTAGAGTAATGCTCAAAATTCTCTGAGTCAGGCTTCAGCAATACAAGAACCATGAACTTCCTGATGTTCAAGCTGGTTTTAGAAAAGGACAAGCTGGTTTTAGAAGAGGAACCAAAGATCAAATTGGCAACATCCACTGGATCATCAAAAAAGCAAGAGAGTTCCAGAAAAACATCTATTTCTGCTTGCTTGATTATGCCAATGCCTTTAATTATGTGGATCACAATAAACTGTGGAAAATTCTGAAAGAGATGGGAATACCAGACCACCTGACCTGCCTCCTGAGACATCTGTATGCAGGTCAGGAAGCAGCAGTTAGAGCTGGATATGGAACAACAGACTGGTTCCAAATGTACATTGTCACCCTGCTTATTTAACTTATACGCAGAGTACATCATGAGAAACACTGAGCTGGTGAAGCACAGGCTGGAATCAAGATTGCTAGGAGAAATATCAATAATCTCAGATATGCAGATGACACCACCCTTATGGCAGAAAGCAAAGAAGAACTAAAGAAACTCTTGATGAAAGTGAAAAAGGAGAGTGGAAAAAGTTGGCTTAAAATTCAACATTTGGAAAACTAAGATCATGGCATCTGGTCCCATCACTTCATGAAAAATAGATGGGGAAACTGGAAACAGTGGCAGACTTTATTTTTCTGGGCTCCAAAATCACTGCAGGTGGTGACTGCAGCCATTAAATTAAAAGATGCTTACTCCTTGGGAGGAAAGTTATGACCTAGACAAAATATTAAAAAGCAGAGACATTACTTTGCCAACAAAGGTCTGTCTAGACCATTCTATGGTTTTTCCAGTCATGTATGGATATGCGAATTGGACTATAAAGAAAGCTGAGCTCTAAACAATTGATGCTTTTGAACTGAGGTGTTGGAGAAGACTCTTGAGCTTCCCTTGGACTGCAAGGATATCCAATTAGTCCATCCTAAATGAGATTGGTCCTGAGTGTTCATTGGAAGGACTGATGCTGAAGCTGAAACTAATACTTTGGCCACCTAATGTGAAGTACTGACTCATTTGAAAAGACCCTGATGCTGAAGTGGTAGGAGAAGGGGACTACATAGGATGAGATGTTGACTGGCATCACCGACTCAATGGACATGAGTTTGAGTAAACTCTGGGAGTTGATGATGGACAGGGAGGCCTGGCGTGGTTCAGTCCATGGGGTTCTGGGGTCAGACATGACTGAGCGGCCGAACTGAACTGAAATGACTGAAAAGTTTCTCACTGCATAATGTGTGATTAACTTTACTCTGACACCATGGTCAGACCTAGATGTTACAAATAAATCTATACATAGGTATCCTTTATGAATATAAGATACATACTTTTTCAACAAAATTTTAATTAATAAATCCAATAAAAATAAATAATACATTTAATGTCACATGACCAAATGTGTTTTATTCCAGAAATGCAATTTGATCCAATAATGGAAAATCAACCAATATATTTGCTTATAAACAATAAAAATATATGGTTATCTCAAAAGATGAACTATTTGATACAACTAAATATATATTCATGGGTAAAGAAACCTTTAGTTAAACCAAGAAGCAAGTAAACTACCCTTTCAACTGAAAGAAGACACTAATGAAACTAATGATTTCAGCTAAGATATTTAATGGTGAAAGCATGAATATTTTACAACTTGGGATTGGCAATCAGGCCTGGAGATATACACTCTTATCTCTTCCATTCAGCTTTGTATTGTACTCGAGGTTCTAAATAGTTCAATAAAGTAATCAATGATAATAAAAGGCATGTATAATAGAATATAATAAATATATTTATAAAAAATAAAACAGAAGGACAAAATTCCATCTTTTTGCTAAGAAAAGTTATGGATATTCATTCTACCAAGGTAGAATTCAGTAATATGCTATTTCAATTGCATTCTTATAATCCATAAGTTAAAGGGAAGGGATAAATTTGAAGTTTCTACAAAAATATGATCAGTATAAGTATCATTGAAACACTGCTTCGTGTGCCCAAGGCTTCCCAGAAAATTTGCATATATTTATAGGTGATGATAAATAAGAATAAGATAGTTACACTAAAATAATTTATAGTTCATACTATAAAATCATTTTCTTCCTTAACATTATGAAAATAGTATTTCATCCATAAAATGTAAAAATATTAAAAAGTTTAAGCAAAAATTACAAATGGACTACATCAAACCATAAAGCTTCTGCATAGCAAATGAAATAATCAACAAAATAAAAGGGCCACCTACCAAATGTGCTAAAATATTCTCAAATTATATATCTGATTAGTGGTTAATATTCAAACTATCTTAAAAACACTTGGGTAACTCAATAAAAAAAAAATCTGATTAAAAATTTGCAGGGGATCTGCATATTTTCCATAGAAGATATAAATATAAGAGGTATATGAGAAAGTGCTCAATGCTATTGATCATATGGGAAAGGTCAATCAAAACCACAATCAGATACTACTTCACACCTGTCAGAATGATTATTATGGAAAAGACAAGAAATAGCTGTTGAGAAGGACTTGGAGAAAAGGGAAGCCTTGTGCACTGTTATTGGGAATGTAAATTGGTGCAACCACTATGAAAAACCATATGGTGGTTTCTCAAAAAATTTAAAAATAGAACTACCATAACTGAAGGGCACTATTCTAAGTGAAATAAGTCAAGCAGAGAAAGACAAACACTGTATGACCTCACTTATATATTAAATCTTAAAGAAATAATAAATAGAACTAAGAAAACAAAAATGAATTCACAGAGCAGACTACTGCCATAAGTTAGAGAGATACGTGAAATGAGTGAAAGGAGTCAAAAGGTACAAACGTCTGATTATATAAATGAGTATGTCATGGGGATGTAATGTACAACATGATGATTATAGTTAATAATGTTGTATTATACATTTGACAGTTTCAAAGAGAGTAATTCTTAGAAGTTTTCATCATAGGCATAAAAGTTTGTAACTATGTGTAGTGATGGATGTCAATTAGACTTATTTTGGTGAATATTTCACAATATATACAAATATTGAATCATTATGTTACACATCTGAAACTAATATATGTTAATTATATCTCAACAATTTTAAAATATTTTTGATAAATCATTGAGTTGGAGTGGGTTTCACAAAGGAGATACTCTTCAATATTGCTGGAGAAACTGAAAACTACACATTGCTATAGAATGGTTTGAAATGTTGGTCCAAATTAAAAATGCTTCAAAAAAATGCTTCAAAAAAAGCTCAGTTTTGTTATTGGCAGTGTATCCTCCAGTTAAAACCACATATGTGACATTTGAATAAAGACATATTGGGAACATGTCTTGTGAGCTGTCACTGATAGTCTAGACTATCTCTTTAAGGAAGTTAGTGTACTGAATATCTTTGGAAAATACGGATAATGTTCTATTCAGAGCAAGCATCGGTTTTGTTTATTGCTCAGCATAATAAAGATGATGCCTCCCTCTGGGACAAAGTCTGGCTGGAGGACTCCCTGCCCTGGGTTTTCTAAATTCAGAGTTCCTCGTTTTACACTCAGTGCGCACGTATCACCTGGATCTTGTCACATCACCCAGTGGAAACTGGGGCACCAGGAATCAGAGCAAATACTATACTCTGCCTTTGGATAATGTACTTTTCTTTATGAGGACAAAATATGAAGAGTCTCATATCTTTGGGGGCATCCACAAAACTGTGGCAGATAAATTTTCACTTTGAAAGTAGAGAAAACTTTCAGACTCTTCTCAGTGTTGATGGAGTAGTCAATGCACTGTTGTTTGAAATATCAAATTACATTGAAACCTATATGTCCAGCATAATGTACAAGTCAAATAAAAATATATATATATATAGGTGTGTGTATTAGGTATTTAAAATATATATAACCAAACTTAATATTAAGTTGATGAAAATAAAGCAAGCCCTACATTTACTGATATGGAACAATTCACAAGATTTTTATTTTAAGAAATAAGACAAAAACATTTTGTGACATTTGATGCCATATGTGTAAACAAAATAAGATAGTGAAATACATAAATATGCATGCTTCTTTTTGCAAACTGTGTCTTAAAAGGAAGTAAAAAAAGTTAGGAACAACATAATCTTTTAAGAAAATAAAATTAAATTAGCAGTTTGTTCCTACTGAATTATATATCATGTTCACTTCTACCAATATAGAGGTACTAAATAAAACATGTTAACAGTAAATCATCTTTTTATTCATGTATCAGAATAGTAAGAATTAGTTTCATTTCTTTCATTCTTGATCTAATTTTTTTCATTGCATAAAAACCACTTGTATGAAAGGTTGGCATTTATTTATGTAAAAAAACTCAATTTTGCTCCTTTTTCTTCCTTATTATATTTAAAAGAATGTGATAGTAATATTTTAATCTTAAAGAAAATTATATATATGCATACTTAACAAAATATAAGCTTAAGCTTCTTAAGTAGGAGACCAATATTTTTCCAGTTTCCCAACATGAATTAAACTGTGCTTGTGTTAGGTATGGCTCATCTATTCAGATTAAAAGTTGGCATTTAGACAGGGGTTTTGGGAAAGTAATATTTTTATTATAATATCTAATGTTGTTGAGCTGTCACAATATATTTATATTTAAATATAATAATATATTATAAATTAATATGTATGAAACTAGAAAAGACCTAGAAATAATTTGAGTATAGTGTAAAGACAGGAAGAGTTGAGTCGTGTATAGGGATTTGAGACTAGTTCAGTTTCCATGGAAAAATACTTCGTGTTTAGCTGTGGTGGTAGAATGATGAATGACTTATAAGAGGACGAGAGTGGATATAAGAAGAACAGTGAGGAAGATACTGTCCTAATATTCTATGAGCAAGGTAATGATGGCCTAGCTTGTTTCAGTGAATAAACTTCAATAGGGAATTTTTAGAAGTAGCAACCAAAAGACAAAGAACATTATTCAGGTCTGGAATCTTGAGAATTTACATTAGGAAATATTAGAGGAATCACTAGCAGTTGGGCAGCTGTTGAGTGGGATATTAAGCATTTGTTTTTGTCAAATTCTCGATACATTCATGTAACTATGTCTGACAACAGACAGTAAATATAAGATTGAGGATCAGAAAAAAAAAGGTGTCCCTAAATTATTACAAACTGTGATAATAGTTAAAAACTGAGCAAAATATATAGCAAATCAGGAGATAAAATGTAGCATGATTTTAGGAAATAGACAAAAACAATTCTTTTTGGAGTACCTGTATTTAAATATTGAGCACAGGAAGACTGTCTAAGAAGGTAAAAGATTATTTTGAATTAAGTATTTTTTAAAACAGTATATTTCAGCACTACAGAAATAAGAAAAACAAGTATTTCATATAGGACTAGTCATTTTTATACAATCACAATGCATTTAAGATATCTGACTTAAAAGAAGCTATTTAAAATTAAAAAAATAATGATTACACCAAATCTGTGATATATACCCATTTTCCTAGCTCTTAAACGCTAGTCAATTTATAAATCCAGAAAATGGTATAAGAAACAATTAAAGGAAAGCTATAAAATGTTATGGAGAAAGTAGACTGGTTGCAGACCCAAAGACAGCTAGGTACAACATCTCGTCTCTCCTCATCCAAGAGAAAAGCCCATCCAAACTCAGTGTTTCCCAATTTCTGTCCTAGCAAGAGAAGGTAGCCTCTGTAGGCTTATTCCTTCCCTGGATTGAAATGTCTCTCTAGCAATATCGCATGAGGCCAACACCACAAGCTAGATGGAATTGGATGCTCCACCAAAAATAAATGCCCAGGTGAAATAATACCCTCCCCTATGAAACTTGAAATGGCCATGTTCTGCCAAGAGATACTGAGGTCTTCTGAGGGAGAATAATAAGACAAGCAGAGCTACAGCAGGAGACACACTCCAGGAGGATTCTAGACTCTGTGAACCAAACTTGTTTTCCACATAGACACCTTGGGATAGGCAAGCAGAAGAGATAAAAGAGATCAAATTTTAGTCAGTGACCCAGAACAGGAAGTCTATTTGTCCTTGTGGGTCCAAGACTTTCCTCACTCACCCAGAGACTGGCATCTGCAAGCTGCTACAAATAAAACATGTGCCACAGGCATTATTCAGGGTTTAATAAAAGAAAGGATACCAGTTGTTTACAAGCCTACAAGGCTTTCACCTCTCCAGTCCTCAATACTGACAACTGTTAGAACTCATAAATAAATAGTACATTTTTTATCTTGAGGTGAAGACAATACAATTAGTTATGAAAAAATATCTTGCCATTTAGATGAGAGAAATAATACTCAAGACTCTCACATTTCATTGCCTCTATTTTAATACCATCTGTGTGCATGCATGCTAAGTCACTTTAGTCATGCCCGACTCTTTTTGGCCCCTTGGACTATATAGTTCGCCAGGCTCCTCTGTCCATGGGATTCTCCAGGCAAGAATACTAGGGTGGGTAGCCATTCACCTCTCCAGGAGATCTTCCTGACCCAGGGATTGAACCTGCATCTCCTACTTCTCCTGCATTGATAGGTAGTTCTTTATCACTAGCACCACCTGAGAAGCTCTTTTTAATACCATAATAGAAACTAAAGCCATGGATTAAGAAATGAGGTGATTGAAATTGATTGGCAATCCCGTGGCTAGGATTCCAGGCTTCCACTGCAGGGACACAGATTTGATTCCTGGACTGGGAATTAAGATCCAGTCAGAGGGGGGAAAAAAAGAAAGAAATGAGGTGTTTATGTTCAGCACTTCAAAAAGTATGGTTGATCGTCTAAATTTGGTCTATATAGAGAATACAATTACATGGAAAAGTTAAATTTGGGAGGGAAACATAGTGGAACATAAGTGTGTAAAAAGTCAGGAAATATAGGAATATTATAACTGATTAATTCAAGAGTTTGAGAAACCAAGTGTGACAAAATTCTGGGTGATAGCTCACAAGGCACATGTTTTAATGCAAGACAAATAATAAAGAAGAAAATGCATTGGTTTAAAGCTATTAACTGAACAGGAAAAAGATTTGTGAATTTACAATATTAAAGAATTACAAATCTTAGGTTTTATTTCCCAAATACCAAGTCAGATAATCTCATGAAATATCCTTTATATATCTTTCATGATGCATGAGTTTAACACACATTACAATAAAATGAACAAAGGAGAAAAAAAAAGAATAGTCTGTTAATTTTAGCGTGGAGGGGGAAAAAGTGGCAGTGGTTAATTCGTTTCTGGTAGTGTAGGCACAGCTTCAACTCTGAAGGAATTGAATAACTTACTCAGGTTCTGGCTGACTGCCCCTGGCTCTTGATTGCCACGCTCTCAGGAACTTGATAGCAAGATCTTTTCTTTACAGATTCAGCCATGCCCATTATCTCCTTTTAGGAGATTCTCTCCAAAGACATGACCATAACATTTTCAAACTCTCTAGGGTCATTAGCACACTATCTCTCTTTCACCTCTCTCTTATCATTTCCCAGGCTTCAGAAATTCAATTCACTTTTCTGCAAGTTGTTAAAACTCTGAGAATGCAGTTCTCAGTACTTACCACACTAGGAAAGTTTATATAGCATGAAATAATCTATCCATTACTTTGTAAATTTCCTCACACAATGAAGGGGTTCAACAGAATATTCATGATTCAAACAGGAGGAATAAAAGGCTTCTTATGTGACTCTTCTGAGGAGGCATTTAGCCGATGACTAATCACAGCTGCATAGTTGTTTTACCTATTAAAACTTACAACATCCTAAGAATTGCACTTTTTTTTCTTTCATATACGATCCAAGCTAAAAATTTAGATAACTTTACTTTTTCATACAGAATGTTTTAATTATATAACAAATGAGATAATCATGGTGACTTGATTGTGATTGAGTTTTTTAAAAATATCTTAACAACTTAAGAGATTAGTTTAACATGAACAGAAAACAAATCGTCAACAGCAAGCATTGTTCCTCCTCCTGTCATCATGGATGCCTACTTTTTTTCCAACTATAATTTTCATAAAGTACATTTCTCCAAGGCAGAGAAATCTGCATAATAACCTAGAAGTTTCCTTTTTTTCCATAAGAGTAAAGTGTTACCTATGTGTAAAACTTATTCTAATAAAAAGAGAACCTAATCTGATGTTAATATTGTCATTTCTCAATAATTACTATCACACTTTAATATTGTTTTATATAAACTATTATCATTGCTATAAATATTAAAAAATAAAATGTTAAAGATTAAATTTTATAAGGTTAAAAGGGTAGTGCTGTGGTCAGTAGTTATTTAGAGCATTGTATTATACATTAAACAACTAGAAAGAAATCAACAATAAAACTAAGCTAAATCTGGTATTATTATTTTTGAGTTATATATCCATGTCATTCCAGCATAGACTCTTTAACTGTATCAGTTAGATTCCAGTCAACAAATAAAATGACTTTCCCAAACTGTGTAATTTGTAATATTAATAAACTGACTACCAAACAAATGTGGTCAGGGTTTAAGGAAACCAGCAAGAAACATTATGTACCCTGAAGCTAGCAATATGAAGGGGGCCATTCGGAAGTAAGGCCTGAAGATACAGAATCTCAATTTGCAAAACAAAAAGATGGAAACATGGAAACATAGTTCTGTGAATGGAACTATGACTTTTATAGAGGAAGACAGTCAAAACATTGCAAAGCAGCAAGCAGAGAGCTTAGAGAATAAATATCTTGACCTCACTTTCCTACTTTGATCTTTTACTGGTAAAATAATGGATACTTTGTCAAATATTTTGCAATTTCACTTGCATATTTTGAAAGCACTGATATTTTGGTAGATCTATGCTACTGCTGCTGCTGCTGCTCAGTCATTTCAGTCGTGTCTGACTGAACAACCTCATGGACAGCAACCAGCCAGGCTCCCATGTCCATGGTGTTCTCCAGGCAAGAATACTGGAGTGGGTAGCCCTTCCCTTATCCAGGGGATCATCCTGACCCAGGGATAGAATACAACTTTTTTGCATTACAGGCAGATTTTATACTGTCTGTGCACAAGGGAAGCACAATATTGATATATCTCACATTAAAGCTATATTACAATGTTGTTAATTAGCTCTTTTAATATCAACTGCTATATTCTATCAATATTCTGTTAGAAATCTGTATCTATCTATCTAATTATCTATCTATCTATCTATCTATGTAGAGAGAGAAAGAGACGAAAGTTGATAAGTAAGAAAAATAAAAGCTAGAAGATCCTATCCTGTCAGGCTTACTTGTAATTGATTTTTTAAGTTTATTTATATATTGGAGTGATTTTCCTTTTACATGTCTTTTTTTTTTTCACCTGGAAATGACTATCCTAAGTATTCTGCTCCATCTTTCTTAGTCTCTTCGTTGAGCTCCTTTTCTGTTGAATTGGTCCTTTATCATTATAGACAGAGTTTTTATAGTATTTGTGTCCTAAATTCTGTCTGGTACTAGTACTATAATACAAACCTCTTTGTTTAGTATTTGTTCTATTTTTTTACATATCCCTATTTTTATCTTTCACTTATATGTGTTGTTTCATTGTTTCATTGCTTGTGATTTCCTTGAAGAAATAATGTGCTTTTGATATTTTTTTCAAGTCACTGAAATGACCAATGGAAAATGCAAACATTTTGGAAATCATCAATTGTTGGAAGTCCATGGCTTAATTCTCTCTTATCAAAACTCAGCATTGATGTCTGCCTTTTACAGTTTCTCCTAGCAATGCTGAACAGTTCTCACATTTACAGAGCGATTCTTAACTTGGTCCAAAATGTCACCACTTATCTTTCTTGAGAAGTGAAAAACAGGTGTCATGTTTCTTCTCACTTACTCATATTTTATAAATTCTTGCCATATCACGGGTTTTCATTTTTAATATCTGGTTTTGCAAGAGTTTTGTCCAGGAATTAAGATGGAAACATTTCAGGTTTGGAGTGCAGCATATAAAAATGCATAGTGATTGAGAAGAAAAGACAGACTCACTTCATGAGTATGTGATATACATGGAAGTGAAATAGGCAGAGTTATTATACTTAATCTGTGCTTGGTGTAATTCAACAATACATAAATAATATAACCATAGACATTTTTAAAAATCCATTTGAAGTTACAATTTTCTAGTCTATGCAATGGGAATAATGATACAATGGGAATGATGATACATTTGTCTGGTAAAGGTGTTTATGTACACACATTGATACTTCAAGATTTAGGATTTAGAGTTTAACTTAGATGTATTCAATTTTTTGAGCTCTCATTTATTAAATGTACAGAAGTTAAGAAAAACTAAAATACTATTATTCTGTACAATAATATATTTTACCACTTTGATTACAGAAATATTGATAATCAACTTAAAAAATAATACATTGAATTTATAAAAATTAAAATTGACACAAATTTAAAACTCATTTAAATTTCTTTTTTAACAATTTTAAATTACAAAATTACCTCATAACATTAATTACTTCAAAACAAAGTTTTCAGTATACAGCTTTTCATTTTCACGTTTCAATTCTTGCTTGCTTAGTCCAAAGAAAAGCATTCAAAATTATGTCACAAAATTAAAAAGATTAATTTTTACATGATGAAATCAAATATCTATTGTGTTAAAGTAGATTGAATCCATGCAGATTTCATTTTCCTTTTAAAGTTATAAAATGTGGTAAATGTAATACTGAAGTGATATTTAAGTATAAATATTATAATGTAATATATGCATTATAAATATGCAAAAGGGGGAAAAAGAGCACGTTTAAATTATAAGGCTAATTAAAAAACAGAGACATCATTTTGCTGACAAAGATCTATATAATGAAAGCCAAGGTTTTTCCAGTGGTCATGTACAGATGCGAGAGATGGACCATAAAGGGAGCTGAGTGCTGAAGAATTGATGCTTTTGAACTGTGATGTGAGAAGACTCTTGGAAGTCCCTTGGACTGCAAGGAGATTCAACCAGTCGGTCCTAAAGGGAACTGATCCTGAAGAGTCATTGGAAAGACTGATGCTGAAGCTGAAGCTCCAATATTCCGCAACCTGAAGTGAAGACTGATTCCTTTGGAAAGACCCTGACGCTGGGAAAGATTGAAGGCAAGAGGAGAAGGGGATGACAGAGGATGAGATGTTTGGATGGCATCATGGACTCAGTGATCATGAGTCTGAGCAAGGTCTGGGATATGGTGAAGGACAGGGAAGCCTGGCATGCTACAGTCCATGGAGTCGCAGAGAGTCTGACAGGACTGAATGACTGAGCAACAACAATATACATATATAGACGTGTGATTTACCCTGTGTTTGTATGTGTGGCATTTGTTCAAAAATGAAGATATATTTGGGGAAAATATTTATAGGCAAAATGACCCTACATACTTTAGCATGTATATCATAAAGTGCTTCCAAGATGGTGCTAGTGGTAAAAATTTGTCTGTTAATTCAGGAGACCAAGGAGACACAGGTTCAATCCCTGAGTCGAGAAGATTCCCTGGGAGTAGGAAATGGCGATTCTCCATTATTCTCACCTGGAAACTTACATGGACAGGTAAGCCTGTGAGCTACCATCCATGGGGCTGCAAGGAGATCAAACCAGTCAATCCTAAAGGAAATCAACCCAAATATTAATTGGACGGACTGATGCTGAAGCTGAAGCTCGAATAATTTGACCACGTGATGAGAAAAGCCAACTCACAGGAAAAGACCCGTATGCTGGGGAAGACTGAGGGCGGGAGGAGAATAGGGTGAGCGAGGATGAGATGGTTGCATGGTATTACCGACTCAGTAGACATGAGTTTCGGCAAACTCGAGGAGATTGTGAAGGACTGGGAAGCCTGGCATGCTGCAGTCTATGAGGTTGCAAAAAATTGCACATGACTGAGCAACTGAACAGCAGCAACAGCAATTCAATTTTGACATTGATAAAACTGAATATAATACAGGCAAATTAATTGAAATGTGCTTAATATTAAATTGTAGTAACAATAAATAACCTATAAATTTACAGTATTTAGGTTGACCTATGGCTTAGTTGGTTAAAGTACCTGTCTATCATGTATACTATATTTAAGAATTCTATAGAATTTATAATTATTTAGGGAATCTTTGAGAAAGAGAGAAACCCATTTTCCAAAGCAACTCCATAAGATCAGTGCTAATATCATCTATATTTTACAGATGAGGAAATTGAGGCATAAAAATCATAATGAATTTTCTAGGGTCATTAGTTCAGTTCAGTTGCTCAGTCATGTCCGACTCTTTGTGACCCCATGGATTGCAGCACACCAGGCTTCCCTGACCATCACCAACCCCTGGAGATTACTCAAACTCATGTCCATTGAATTGGTGATGCCATCCAACCATCTCATCTTGGGTCATTCCCTTCTCCTCCCTCCTTCAATCTTTCCCAGCATCAGGGTCTTTTCCAATGGGTCTTTTCTCTTTTCATCAGGTGGCCAAAGTATTGGAGTTTCTGCTTCAACATCAGTCCTTCCAAAGAATATTCAGGACTGATCTCCTTTAGGATGGACTGGTTGAATCTCCTTGCAGTCCAAAGCACTCTCAACAGTCTTCTCCAACACCACAGTTCAAAAGCATGAACTCTTTGGCACTCAGCTTTCTTTATAGTCCAACTCTCACATTCATACATGATGACTAGAAAAATCATAGCCTTGACTAGACAGAACTTTGTTGACAAAGTGTTGTCTCTGCTTTTTAATATGCTGTCAAGTTTGGTCATAACTTTCCTTCCAAGGAGTATCTTTCAATTTCATGACTGCAGTTATAATCTGCAGTGATTTTGGAGCCCCCCCCCCAAAAAAAAAAAATCTGTCACTGTTTCTCCATCTATTGGCCATGAAGTGATGGAACCAGATGCCATGATCTTAGTTTTCTGAGTGTTGAGCTTTAAGCCAAATTTTTCACTTGCTTCTTTCACTTTCTTCAAGAGGTTCTTTAGTTCTTCTTCGATTTCTCCATAAGGATGGTGTCATCTGCATATCTGAGGTTATTGATATTTCTCCTGGCAATCTTGATTCCAGCTTGTGCTTCATCCAGCTCAGCATTTAGCATGATGTACTCTGCATATAAATTATATAAGCAGGATGACAATATACAGCCTTGACATACTCCTTTTCCTCTTTTGAACCAGTCTGTTGTTCCATGTCCAGTTCTAACTGTTGCTCCCTGACCTGCATACAGGTTTCTCAAGAGGCAGATCACGTGGTCTGGTATTCCCATCTCTTTCAGAATTTTCCAGTTTATTGTGATCCACACAGTCAAAGGCTTTGGCATAGTCAATGAAGCAGAAATAGATGTTTTTCTGGAACTCTCTTGCTTTTTTGATGATCCAGTGGATGCTGCTAATTTGATCTGTGGTTCCTCTACCTTTTCTAAAACCGGCTTGAACGTCTGGAAGCTCACAGTTCACGTATTGCTGAAGCCTGGCTTGGAGAATTTTGAGCATTATGAGTATTACAGTGACTATGCAGCCTTATTTTTTTCTATTTTGTTTACATATAAATTTTAAGTTTCAAAGTAATTTTTTTTTGTTTTACTGAATATGAAAGTTTATCATAGTTATTCAGTTTTCTATTTCAGAGAAAGTATTTTTCTTATCCTAAATTTGGTGTAGTATCTGGAATATAACATTGGAGAGAGTGATTTTTAATAGTTCTTTAGCATAAAATTGCATGGATGGATACTATTATCAAAATAAGTTAAACCAATTTAAATGCAAATGATGTAGTAGTTTTTATTTACAGAAAAAAAGATTTATTAATATATTCAGTTACAATTTACTTCTAAATAAAAATCATCACTTATAATATTGGGACTCATTCTTTCCTTTTGAAGAAAACTACAAAATTGCTATAACCCATGAATATGGCATGTCCTAGTATTGTACACGTGCTTCTCATTCTATAGGTTCTTGAATAAACAGGGTAATGTTTGAGAATGTAGGACAGAAAGAAGCATCAATATAAAGAGTAGTTTCATAGATGATTCCACCAATCAAAGGATATTAATTATGTGACTTAAAATGGCTTAATTTCCTTCTGAATAATTGACTTTGTTAAAATAAATTGTCTCTCATGCATAGTTTGGTATAGAAAGAATGTGAAAATTTAAAAAATGGAAACATTTGCACTAAAGAACCTCCAATATTATCTAAAGTAACTATTCACTTGTATATGTTCTCTGTTTAGAATATAGATATGTTTCATCATTCTGTCACTTACAATCCAGCAATATCTCCCATCTCTTTCTTCTCTTCTACCTGATCCTACCCTTTCGTTCTTATCTATTCCCTTCATAGCCACAATTTTTTACTAAACCTCTATGTAAATTCTCCTTCCGTGACTCCAGTGGAACTGCTTTGGCAAAACCACCAAAACCTTCCAACTTGTCTAGTACCATGATCTACTTTTTGTTTTAATCTTTCTAAATATTTTATGAGCATTTGGCCCACATATTGCTAGTTCTCTTCTTTTGCTGACCATTAACCAACAGAATGGTGAGCTGTCTTCTGCCTTTGGCCTATGCATGTTTTTGACTAACTTCTTTTTCCCCCAAGACTCTAGCAAGTAAACACAATAAATATACAGCCCTGAGATTTTCTTGCCATTCACTATTGTGTACTAATTATTGCCGTATGGGTATCTATAACTGATGTGTGCTGACTGAGAACTCCCTATATTTTTCCTCAAACTTTATTTTTATCCATTTCATCGCCCTTGTTTTTGTCATCTCCTTAAATCTTCCAAGATTAAAACCTGAGAGATTAAAACCTCTCTTCACATACAGATGATCTTCTGGTTTATACTATCTATAGTAACTTGATCTATAATACTAAAACTTCTTGTTTCCATCACTGTTTTTCTTCAATCAATTTTTAAAATTTTCATTATCATTCTAAAATTTCATATGATCATATCACTCCAATTCCAAAAAATTATTTTATTTTTATTTCCTTATATATTTTCCTCTTGTTCTTACTCTTCTCAAATGACACATCCAAACTAAAAATACTACTTTTCCTTCCTTGCTTTTTCTTTGCTGAGTACTGAATATTTATTTACTAGCACCACTTCATGCAGTTGCCCCAAACCTGATTACAGTTTAATATTATCTTTCTCTTTAAACAACTGAGCAAAATAAGAGTATCCACAATTTTTGGGTAAATTTATAACCGAATTCCTATTTCCTTAGTCCAGACTCCCATCTTCTCTTCTCTGGATTACTACAATAGTAATCTGGATTACTATTTCAGTATTCTTACCTTGAGAACTCCATGGCTAGTATGAAAAGGCAAAAATATAGGACACTGACAGATGAACTCCTCTGGTCGGTAGGTACCCAATATGCTGTTGGTGATTAGTAGAGAAATAACTCCAGAAAAAATGAAGGGATGCAGCCAAAGCAAAAACAACACCCAGTTGTGGATGGGACTGGTGATAGAAGCAAGGTTCAATGCTGTAAAGAGCATTATTGCACAGCAACCTGGATTGTTAGGTCCATGAATCAAGGCAAATTGGAAGTGGTCAAACAGGAGATGGCAAGAGTGAATGTCGACATTCACGGAATCAGTGAACTAAAATCGACTGGAATGGGTGAATTTAACTCAGATAACCATTGCATCCACTACTGTGGGCAGGCATCTCTTAGAAGAAATGGAGTAGCCCTCATAGTAAACAAAAGAATCTGAAGTGCAGTACTTGGATGCAATCTCAAACATGACAGAATGATCTCTGTTCGTTTCCAAGGCAAAACATTCAATATCACTGTAATCCAAGTCTATGCCCTGACCAGTAACGCTGAAAAAGCTGAAGTTGAACAGTTCTATTTAGACCTACAACACCTTCTAGCTCTAACATCCAAAAAATATGTCCTTTTCATTATAGGGGACTGGAATGCAAAAGTAGGAAGTCAAGAAACACCTGGAGGAACAGGCAAATTTGGCCTTAGAGTACAGAATGAAGCAGGGCAAAGGTTAATAGAGTTCTGCCAAGAGAAAACACTGGTCATAGCAAAAACCCTCTTCCAACAACACAAGGGAAGATACTACACATGGACATCACCAGATGCTCAACACTGAAATCAGATTGATTATAGTCTTTGCAGCCAAAGATGGAGAAGCTCTATACAGTCAGCAGAAACAAGACCCAGAGCTGACTGTGGCTCAGATCATGAACTCCTTTTTGCCAAATTCAGACTGAAATTGAAGAAAGTGGAGAAAACCACTAAACCATTCAGGTATGACCTAAATCAAATCCCCTATGACTATATACTGGAAGTGAGAAATAGATTTAAGAGACTACATCTGATAGAATGCCTGATGAACTAAGGATGGAGGTTCATGGCATTGTACAGGAAAGAGGAATCAAGATCGTCCCCAAGAAAAATAAATGCCAAAAAGCAAAATGACTGTCAGAGGACGCCTTACAAATAGCTGTGAAAAGAAGAGAAGTGAAAAGCAAAGGAGAAAAGGGAAGATATACCCATTTGAACACAGAGTTTCAAAGAATAGCAAAGAGAGATAAGAAAGCCTTCCTCAGCGATCAATGCAAAGAAATAGAGGAAAACAGTAGAATGGGAAAGACTAGAGATCTCTTCAAGAAAATTAGAGGTACCAAGAGAACATTTCATGCAAAGATGGGCTCAATAAAAGACAGAAATGGTAGAAATCTAACAGAAGCAAAAGATATTAAGAAGAGGTGGCAAGAATACACAGAAGAACTATACAAAAAAGATCTTCATGACCCAGATAATCACGATGGTGTGATCACTCACCTTGAGCCAAACATCCTGGAATATGAAGTCAAGTAGGCCTTAGGAAACATCACTATGATCAAAGCTAGTGAAGGTAATGGAATTCCAATGGCGTTCTTTCAAATCCTGAAAGATGATGCTGTGAACATGCTGCACTCAATATGCCAGCAAATTTGGAAAACGCAGCAGTGGCCACAGGACTGGAAAAGGTCAGTTTTCATTCCAATCTGAAAGAAAGGTGATGCCAAAGAATGCTCAAACAATTAACTCATCTCACACGCTAGTAAAGTAATGCTCAAAATTCTCGAAGTGAGGCTTCCACGATCCATGAACTTGTATCTCCTGGATTGGCAGGTGGAGCTACTGGTAAAGAATTCACCTGCCAATCCAGGAGATATAAGAGATGCGGAGTTGATCCCTGTGTCAGGAAGATCCCCTGGGGGAGGGCATGACAACCGACTCCAGTATTCTTGCCTGAGAATCCCATGGACAGAGGAGCCTGACGGGGTTACAAAGAGTCAGTTATGACTGAAGCGATTGAGCATGCATGCAGGATTAAATAAAACATTCTATCTGCATAAATGTTTTCCTCATACCTAAAGACTCGTTTAATTATTATTCTAATTGCATTTTCCTGAGTACCTGTCTTTCCAATACAAGGGAACAAATAAACATATTGCTAATTGTGTATCCAACATTAACTATAGAACCTAACACATGGTATAGTAATCTATAAATATTTTCATAAACAGTGAATTTTCTCAAATAGTTGGACAATTCATGATATCTTTCTTTCACCTAATTTCACCTTCTCCAAGTTGTTATGCTGTTAACATTGTTATATTCTCAAACAGACTTTTTGTTGTTGTTGTTTGTTTCTGTACTTATCTTCACCATGTTACACTTTGACTAATTTTAGATTCATTTATGGGCTTCCCTGGTGGCTAAACTGGTAAGGAATCCGCCAGCTACGTGGGAGACCTGGGTTCGATCCCTGAGTTGGGAAGATCCCCTGGAGAAGGGAAAGGCAACCCATTTCAGTATTCTGCCCTGGAGAATTCCGTGGACTGTATAGGGTAGCAAAGAATAGGACACGACTATGCAACTTTCAGATTCATTTATACATTGGTGGTGCCCTCGCTTTTAGAAAACTGCATATTAATAACTCAAAGGGGTTAAATATTTTTTTCTAAAATCCTCATGTGCCCATCTTTAATACGACCTTATTGAACTCTGTCGTCTTGGATTATCATAGCTAGTTGTGTGTGTGTGTGTGTGTGTGTGTGTGTGTGTGTGAATTTGCTTCAGCTTTGTCCAACTCTTTGTGACACTACTGCAGCCCGCCAGGCTCCCCTGTTTATGTAATTCTCCAGGCAAGAACACTAGAGTGGGTTGCCATTTCCTACTCCAGGGGATCTTCCCAACCCAGGGATTCAATCTTATCTCTTATGTCTGCTGCATTGGCATGCGAGGTTTTTTTTTTTTTTTTTTTTTTTTTTTTTTTTTTTTTTTACTACTTGTGCCACCATATTCCCCAACTGATCTTGAGCGCTGGAAGAAAGGTATCTTAAATTTGTAATTCCTGTTTCCCATTTTCAGACAACTAATAGGTACTCAATAAATATTTTGTTAATGAATAAGTTATGCACTATCAGTACTGAATATGTTTGATCCTATTCCTTTTCTATAGAATATGCATTTTCTACATCAGTGTCTGTGAATTCTCACACATTCCCAAGAATTTAGCACAAATGTCCTTTCCCCAGTTAAACATCACCTTAGACTTCCTTTTCTGCCACAATCAACAAGGGCCTGTTGAGCTTTCCCATCGGTGGTGCACTCAGGACGCATGATTTATATTGCTGTATATCCCTGTATTACGGTTTGACTGTAATGTTCTTAGAGTCTGGTTCTATTCATCTTCATATCCTCAGCACATAACAGATTGCCTTGCACATTGTTTGCCTATAATACTTTTTGCTAAATTGAAAGTAATCATTCTTTTTCTTACAAGGCATAATACAACAAATTTTAGGGAAATAGCTCCTTTTTTAAGACATTAGGGGAATTTGGACATGAGATTGATGAAACCAGAATAACAGACTATATTTGTTATGAGTAAGAGGCAAAATATCTTTAGTTCTAGTTGCAAGTAATTGTAATATGACTCCGGATCACATCATCACTGATAGTAATAGAAGAAAGAAACATACTGTGGATTACTTAATTCTAATCTTCAATATGAATACATACTATGAGAAACAGACTGTGATTTTAATGTTCTGGGTGGTCTTTTTTACTGGAAAGGGAGATTTCCCACTGTAAGCAACCATATTTGATTCTGAAGCTTCCCTGATAGCTCAGATGGTAAAGCATCTGTCCACAATGCAGGATCGAACCCTGGGTTCGATCCCTGGGTCAGGAAGATCCCTTGGAGAAGGAAATAGCAACCCACTCCAGTATTCATACCTGGAAAATCCCATGGACCGAGGAACCTGCAGGGCTACAGTCCATGGTGTTGCAAAGAGTCGGACATGACTGAGTGACATCACTTTCACTATCATATTTGACTCTGAGGTTAAGCAATCTCTTATTAATTACAATGCAATAAATCAAAGTTTTTGTTTTTGTTTTTAGTATATGTGCTGCCGAAGTGAGCACTAAATCAAAGCTCTTAAATCTATTAAAATTTTTACAAAGACTAAATAAAAAGATTTTAAATATTATTATAATGAGGAAGCACTGAAAAGTTTTGCAGAAACATAGATAAAATTTTGAATATTTTCTTGGTTGCTAAAATTTCCACTTTTCTTTTTTTTTTTTTCCATGTTTTTATTTTTTTTATTTTTTTTTTTAAATATTATTTTCTTAGTTGGAGGCCAATCACTTCACAACATTTCAGTGGGTTTTGTCATACACTGACATGAATCAGCCATATAGTTACACGTATTCCCCATCCCGATCCCCCCTCCCACCTCCCTCTCCACCCGACTCCTCAGGGTCCTCCCAGTGCACCAGGCCCGAGCACTTGACTCATGCATCCCACCTGGGCTGGTGGTCTGTTTCACCATAGATAATATACATGCTGTTCTTTCAAAACATCCCATCCTCACGTTCTCCACTTTTCTTTATAATAGTTCATCACTACGGTATTCACATACAAAATGAAAAAAAAAAAAAAAAAAAAGGAAATAATTCTTCAGCTATTGAAATTCTCTCCTGTACTTATTCCAAAGAGCACCCCATTTAAAGGTGTTAGTACAAGCAGTCAGTAAGGTGAGGTGATCTTTTACCCAACAGCATTTCAGTCCAAGTAGAAGACCAAAAGAAAATTTACCCTTAGGGAATAATTTCAGAGTCAACTTTTCTACAGCTACTCCCTAGAGGTTAAGTTAAGAAATAAACAGAACACAAACACATCTCTGCAGAAAATTGCTTGGGTTGGCTCATTCTCCACCAAAACTGTATTTGCTTTACCTCTGTTTTTATGGGAAGATATCTTTAAATGAGTTGGGCTTTAATGGAGATATTTTAGGAATTAAGAAGAAAGTATAGCTACTACTGGATATAATTGCTTCCAAATATAGGTTATTTTAAGGAAATGTTTAACTATCAGGACAGTTGCTCCTCCTTATGTAATTTATTGCTGGATTATTTCTTTTCATTGTTGAGTCAGCTAGCAAGTATAAATCAACATCTCTATTATAGATATTTAGTAATTTAAATTTAGTAATATAAAACACCACATGCAGCAAGTAACTAATATTAGAAAGCATATCTTGTTTATTTTTATAAGCTTACAGTTTTCTATGTTCCTGGAATATGCTTTCACATAAAAATAATCAACTTTATGTTTTTCTTGGATAAAATAAACTCGTTCCAACAGTTTGTGGTAACTGCTGTATCTATACATTGTTAAATAAATGGTGTGATGTACCAAAAAAAAATAATTTCTCTTGGACAATTGTGTTTTCAAAAAATGTTTTTCCCTGCAACTATCCCAACTACCATTCTAATATATGGAGTCATGATCTAATTTGCCATTGCTTTTGGGATAATGATTCTTAGAAAATGCTACTTACTATGGATTTGTAAATATAACAAAAATCTAAAGAATTCATAACTTTAAGTACACATGTCATAGGCAGGATTATGTCTGTATAGGGAATACTTTGATTTTATACCATTAGGAATGAAGGTAGAGCAAAATATAACAAAAGATGTGTAGAATGACAAAGGCAGAAAATTTTGAAATGGCAAAAGTCTACTGAGATTTTTACACCAAAATAATTGTATGAAATATTATACAATTTTTGGGGTAGCAAAGAGTTGAACACAATTGAGCAAATGAGCAACAAATTGTATGAAATATAATATCTTCAATGAAATGCCATGTATTTATGTCAATTTGTTATAATTATGCATATGAATTATTATAATATTTACCATATACATAATCTATTATTTGTATTTACAAATACAAATATTATGTGTTATATTTTGTATTATTATGCATTTACCATATACATAATGTGTATAATTACTTCCTTGCTTATTTTCAATCTTTTATAACATTCCAGTGGTTTTCATAACAATTGTATTTCTGCAACAGTTACTTAAAAATGAATGAGTTGGCTCCCTTTTATAGCACTTTAAAACCATGATATTATTTGAGTAAATATAGTTTTACTAATTTATTTTGACAGTGTTTCAAGTTGGTACTGAATTTTATCATTTGGGTGCAATAACATCTGTCCTTCAGAGAAGAACTAGCATTTATCATTTTGTTATGGGAAACATATATTTATATATCTATTGTATATAATATTTCATGAATATGTATTTATAATATAAAATGAAACAAAATGAAAGTTATTTAGAATTTTATAAAATTGAATTAAAATAAAAAATACACCATATTAAAGAAAGAAAACAAAGAGAAAGACAAAGAAAGCCAGAAAGAGGGAGACAGGAAAGAAGTGTGGGACACATGAAAGAAGGGAGGGCAAAATGAAGGAAGAAAGGAAGAGAAAGAGAGAAAGGGGGATAAACATGATTCCATATATGTAATCTTGGTAATAATTATCTCTACCTCAAACATTGACAAATTTCCCAAATTGAAGTCTTATAATTATTGGATAATCAAGTCTCTTTTTTTACTTTATTTACTTTACATACTTTATTTTTTCTAACAATTCTAGCAGTTTATTCTACAGGATTTTCTTTTGCATGGATATATATGTAACAGGTGAATTTCCATCAAAGGGGGATTGATTTATGAGGATGATACATTGATTTATGAGCAAGTAGTGGCAGATTTTATGTTTTTTGGCTCCAAATTCACTGCAGATGGTGACTGCAGTCATGAAATTAAAAGACACTTGCTCCTTGGAAGGAAAGTTATGACCAACCTAGACAGCATATTAAAAAGCAGAGACATTACTTTGCCAACAAGGGTCCGTCTAGTCAAGGCTATGGTTTTTCCAGTGGTCATGAATGGATGTGAGAGTTGGACTATAAAGAAAACTGAGTGCAGAAGAATTGATGCTTTTGAACTATGGTGTTGGAGATTACTCACTCTTGAGAGTCCCCTGGACTGCAAGGAGATCCAACCTGTCTATCCTAAAGGAGATCAGTCCTGGGTGTTCACTGGAAGGACTGATGTTGAAGCTGAAACTCCAATACTTTGGCCACCTCTTACGAAGAGCTGACTCATTTGAAAAACCCTTATGCTGGGAAAGATTGAGGGTGGAAGAAGGGGAAAACAGAGGATGAGATGGTTGGATGGCATCACTGACTCAATGGACTTGAGTTTGTGTAAACTCCAGGAGTTGGTGATGGACAGGGAGGCCTTGAGTGCTGCAGTCAGTCCATGGGGTTGCAAAAAGTTGGACATGACTGAGTGACTGAACTGAACTGAACTGGTGATGCATCTATAAATGAACCACAGTGAAATGAGTTAGAAATGTATATGCCAATTAAAAAAAAATGCCAGATATAACTTCTTAACTGAAAAAAGGGAATTACAGAGCATTGGATTCCTATTTTATAAAGAGATTGAAAATTTATACTATATACAAATGTTTGAAATTTTAATATTTTAGGAAAGGTACATAAAGACTGGAAAATGTGCTCTATAACACTATCTAAAAGTTTTATTGAGTGCAAATCACATCCTCAAATTTTTAATTTTATGCAAAAATCTCTTGATTAAGCATTTGTACAAATAAGAAATAAAAGCTAATTCTACACAACTGCACAAAGTATTATTTTATTGGACTATAATTTTATCATATTCTAGATAATTTTTAAATATTTCATTCAATTTTATATTCAATTTTAGAATGTCTGCCCTTTTGTTTATGCTTATCCACTGTTATACTATGTCAGTCTTGCTTTCCCATATCTAAATGGTCTCTTTTCAGTGAAAGTATTATGCTTAAGAAAAACATGTGGGTAGTAAAGTTTTGTGTGTTTTTGTGTGGTTTTGGTTTTTTGCTCTGCATTTTTAAAATCATCTTCCCTTTTCCTTCTCAAATAAGTTGAACAAGTTCCTGTGAGGATAATTCTTTAATCACAAAATTAATGGAGTGTTAATTGGCAAAAATATCAAGGGAATCTAAAAATGAAACTTTTTTTTTACAACTACTCCTAAATCCTATATCTAAGGATGCACTGAATTACTGACCAAAGAATCAAACAAACAAAACAATAAGACAGAAGCCCATGAAATGTGGACTGGCCAGGAAGGACAGATGGCACATCTGCTTTGAGCCACTTGTTCTAACATTTCACTGAATTCCCAGAGATTGTTCTTCCAGGCCAAATTCAAAGGGCTGCTGCATATTGGGAAACTTGTTTGCCATTAGCTTTTTTTCTCTTAAGCTTCAACTAATAAATTTCAAATTTCATCTCCAAAGGAGATGAATCAAAGAAATACAATCTTTCAAAATTTGAAAACTAAAAACTTATTGGTAGCTATTATTTTCAGGACACTAAAACATAACCCATTCTTTTTAGTTTCTCATTTTACCAGTATTTAAGTTCTCTTAATATCTTCAACTTCAAATACTTTATTAGGTCCTTTCAAGGAACCTTAAAGTAATGTTGAGCTAAATAGTTGTGAATCTTCACTATGTATGCAGCACTTATTATACAATGAACAGTAAGACACATTTTTCAGCACTGGAGTAGAGAAATTTGAATATGTAAACATAAAATGGAACGTATGATAAGGATAACTTTCGTTTGTTTTATTACACAAATGTAGGAATATATTTTCTGAACTGGTCATTAATCATCTAACCACTAATAATTGGAGTAGTTTAAGAAAAAGGTGTCAGAAAAGAAGTGCATCTTATTTGGCTTATGGATTCAGACAGTGTTTCTAAAGACTGTCACTGTGCAGAAGTTAAAAGAGAAGAGGTTGACAGTAAATAAAAAAGTACAAAGTGTAATTAATACTTATATAAAAATTAATACTTAGCTTCTAAAGATTACATGGGCCATTTACCACAGAGAGCAGTGGAGTATAAGATATAATGTACATTAAATATATTCTGAAAAATATTTCCACACGTTTCAATATTATGAATGATAAATTGTGTTTAGCATAATTGTCTCTCGCTCGAAGATAGTGTACCTATTTTACGAAATAAAGCTCCTTCTGTTATGTGAGCGTGTCACCTTACTTAAAAGAAGTGCTAATTAAATTCAGCTACACTTGAAATCCCACATAACTCCTATGGATATGTGCTGTTAGCATGGTGAATTACTGACAGTGATCCATGTCCTTTTTAAAATGGCTGCAGCGCTGATATTCTTTCTAACACAGTAGCTTCTATTTGCTTCCACAGATGACTTTTTCAAATATTAACACTATATTATAAAGCAGTTATTCTTCAATTAAAAATAAATAAATTTTAAAAATGATTCAGAGAAAGTTAAAAAAATACTGTCACCAATTCTTTCCTAGTTGATTTCTGAGATTTATCATATTTTCACTTTGGTTGAACTTGTAATAGTTCAGGTGAAATAGGTACTTACCTATTTCAAGCAAACATAAACTTCTCATTTTTAATTTTTAGTGTGATACTCTCTCTGGGCATTTTTGCAGCACCTTAAGCACTTTAACCTTTTCTAGCCACTGTTTACTACAGTATAAATTAAAGTCAGAAAAAGATACCATGAGTGAGAACACACAGATTGTCCAGCAGCCCTCAAAATAAGGCACAGGTAGTACAGCAAGGTGACACTGCCATTTATTGGTTTAGAGCATGAAGTAGTAATCATCTAACTAGTGGGTGTCATAATAAGTATATTTGTGTACATGCTCTATGTGTGTGTGTGAATGCATACATCTGTATGTGATGAAAGAATATTTTCAGATATTATCAACTTAGATATGCTTCCATAACCTGTGCAAAGAACATACTTCAGTCAATATTTACTAGATTTCTAAGTTGCTTGTGTATATTTTATTTTATACATTTTATTAATACTAAATTCTCATAGATAATCATTTTTACCCTGCTTCTCTATGTTAGCTAATTATTCAACTGATTTATTTCTAAACTCTGTTTTGTAGCCTTTGAAATTTTTAGTATGGTATGTATCTCCTGAACTAAATATTATAAGATTCATTAAGGAAAATCACTTATTTTCTTTCCATGTAAAAAAACATTTTATAGGAATTCATTTAAATAATTTTTGATAACAAATTAAATGTTAATATGCAAATTGTAGTAGAAATAATATAAGAAAACTCAAGATCCTTAATATTCTTTGACTTTCATCATCTTTCAATATTGCATTATTTACATTTTGCCAATCTCATGTTATTCACAAACAAAGCAATGATAAAAGTCTAATATGTGTTTTTCTCATTTTTAAAAATATTTCAATTATAAAGGGATAAGGAAGTAAAAAAAAGAGGTTTTGAATGAATGAAAATCACAGTAAAAGTCTAGAATAACTTGAATATATATATATATATATATATATATATATATATATGGTAAATTATGATAGACTTACCTGTTCTATCCATTCTCCCATTCTCAAGCAAGAAGGACAGAATTTCTTGCTTATTTTGACAGTTATTAGGAAATGACTATTTCTTGATCATTTTGTCCAAATCTATACTGTAAACATATAGATAGGAAGATGATATCACCTTAATGGCAGGAAGTGAAGAGGAACTAAAGAGTATCTTGATGAAGGTTAAAGAGGAGAGTGAAAAAGCTGGCTTAAAGCTCAGCATTCAACAGATGAAAATCATGGCATCTATTCCCATCACTTCACAGCAAATAGATGGAAAAAGGGGAAACAGTATCAGACTTTATTTTCTTGGGCTTCCAAATCACTGCGGATGGTGACTGCAGCCATGAAATTAAGACACTTCCTTCTTGGAAGAAAAGTTAAGACAAACTTAGTATATTAAAAAGAAGAGACCTCAATTTCATGACAAAGATCCATAAAGTAAAAACTATGATTTTTCCAATAGTCATGTTTGGATGTGACAGTTGAATCATAAAGAAGGCAGAACACCAAAAAAGTGATGCTTTTGAATTATGGTGCTGGAGAAGACTCTTAAGAGTCCCTTGGACTACAAGGAGATTAAACCAGTCAATCTTAAAGGAAATCAGTCCTGGATATTCATTGGAAGGACTCCAATACTTTGGTCACCTGATGTGAAGATCTGACTCATTGGAAAAGGCCCTTATGCTAGGAAAAATGGAGGGCAAGATGAGAGGGGGTGACAGACAATGAGATGACTGGATGGCATCACTGATTCGATGGACATGAGTTTGAGCAAGCTCTGGGAGTTGGTGATGGACAGGGAAGCCTGGCGTGCTGCTGTCCATGGGGTCGCAAAGAGTCAGACACTACTGAGCAACTGAACTGAACTGAAGTTTACAACTTGAAGTGGGAAGCATGTATTTAGCAGCTCCATTTAATTGGAGCATATATCTCCCACTTGGAAGAGAGTCATTTGCATTTGTCATCCTGGATCCATTTATATTTACCCATCTATATTTCCTGTGTGGCTCCTGAAGGAATTTGAGTTAACAAACTCTGATCCAGAGATTTTGAAAGACACAATTTTTCAAGTAATCCTCCCAAGTGATGTTGTATGTGCATGAGGGGGTAGACTGCTTTTGGTTACATACCCTCTGATATACATACCCAGAAAGAAGACAAATGATGGTTTGAGTTAAGGAAATATTTACACTGTAATGATTTTGCAGTTTAGTGTGTGTACATCACTGATATAAAATTATCCTTCTCCTTGGACTTCCCTGGTGGTCCAGTAGGTAAGAATCTGCATGCCAATGCAGGGGACACAAGTTTGATCCTTGTCCTGAAAGATTTCACATGCCAAGGGCAGCTAAGCCCTTATGCAACAACTACGGAGCCCACAAGCCTAGAGCCTTTTCTTCACAACAAGAGAAACCACTGCAATGAGAAGCCCATGCACCACAACTAGAGAAAGCCCACACACAGCAATGAAGACTAGGCACAGTCAAAAATCAATCAATCAATCAAAAAAGTGTCCTTCTCCTTATACACCTTACAGCACCATGGATTTCTCCAAAAATACATTTGAAAACTATGTGAAATATGAACAAATTATTTCAGGCCAACATATATTTGGCCTATTATAACATTTTAAATTATATTACAACATACTAAAATTTTGTTTTGAACTATCCATAGAAAGCTTATTTTTAAGTAATTAAGATAAAATGGCCAAGAAATTTCCTCTGCATAAGTGAAAAGAATAGCATTTATTGTAGCACCATGAAGTCTAGGGCCGCCCTAATGGCTCAGATGGTAAAGAGCCTGCCCTCAATGTGAGAAACCCAGGTTTGATCCCTGAGTTGAGAAGATCCACTGGAGAAGGAAATGGCAACCCACTCCAGTATTCTTGCCTGGAAAATCCCATGGATGGAGGAGCCTGGTGGGCTATACCCTATAGGGTTGCAAAGAGTCAGACATGACTGAGCACACACATACACTAATGCTAAACCTGAAACTTCAGGACAAATAGATGAGGAAAATTTGGAAACAGTGACAGGTTTTATTTTCTTCGTCTTTAAAATCACTGAGGACTGTGACTGCAGCCACGAAATTCAAAGGCAGTTGCTCCTTGGAAGAAAAGCTATGACAACCCTAGACAGTGTATTAAAAGCAGAGACATCACTTTGCTGACAAAGGTCTGTCTAATCAAAACTATGGTTTTTCCACTAGTCATGTACTGAGTGCCAAAGAATTGATGCTTTTGAACTGTGATGCTGGAAAAGACTGTTAAGAGGCCCTTGGGCTGCAAGGAGATCAAACCAATCAATCCTCAAGAAAATCAGCCCTGAATATTCATTGGAAGGACTGATGCTGAAGCTCCAACACTTTGGCCAAAGAGCTAACTCATTGCAAATGGCCCTGATGCTGAGAAAGATTGAAGACAGGAAGAGAAGGGGACGATAGAGCGTGAGATGGTTGGAATGGCATCACTGACTCAATGGACTTGAGTTTAAGCAAACTCCAGGAGATGGTGAATGACAGTGAAGTGTGGAGTACTGCAGTACACGGTGTTGCAAACTGCCGGGCATGACATAGTGACTGAACAACAATTATAAGAAGAAAGAAGTGCCAAAAATGCCTTAGTTGGTTTGTCTTTTTATTTTCCAGGCCACTTTGACAAGTATACGTGTACCATTTCATTTTAGTCAGACCAACAAATCTCTGTGTCAGTGCCAAGTGGAGTATAAAGAGTGTTGTCTCTGAATCTATCCTTTCAGTGACTTAGGTCTGGTTTGAGTCCTCTCTTCTTAGAAGCTTTATTGGAAACAATAGGCAAGCAGAAATATAAAAAGAGGCAAAGAGACATGAAATAAGAAAAGACAATGTTACAGAGTCATTTCTATCATCTCTATCTTTTTTTTCTTCATTTTTATAGATGAAGCTGTAAAGTATATTTCATTCCTCAGAAATATAAATAAGAGTATAAATGAGAAAAAATGAGTTAAATATAATAGTGAGTTAGGAGTTACAAACACTAGGTAGATTTTTAAGGAGCAAGAAAATAGAAGGATTTAGGTATTTTGTTTTGTACATAAATGCAAAATCTTTTTTTTTTTTTTAAGAAGTAAAAAAAATATAAAATGTTTAGGGGAGAGGAAACGGTTAACAGTAAATTAAAATAGTTAAAATGATTCTACTTTTATGGTGTCCTCTTTCCTTTTAGAATATGAATTTTTATGTAGATTTCAAGCTTTATTTGGATTGGTCTAGTTTCCTAGTGTACAAACTATGGTCTGTGAGTCACAATTGACCCACACCTCTTCATACAGTTTTATTATACAAACTGCTTCTTTGTCCGTGTGTAGTTGTATGTATGTGTGTGTGTAAAACCTATGCCTATGATCATGTTAAATGGCACACCTGGCAGTTCCTTCAGAATCTGAATGACCTAGAGGTGCTAAAATATTACCATCTGGGACTTTACATAAATAAAAAAGTTTGCCAAATCTTGTAGCTCTAAATGATTTTCTGAATGCCACTATGCCAGTCTTTTCTAAACTACTTTACATCACAAAATGTTATACAAGGGTATGGCTTGAGTTGATGAGACTAGTTGAAATAGTAATAGCTGATGTTCTATCTAAAAATAATAAAAAATATTTTCAAATGATGTTTGAAAGTTAATGAGTTATATCTGTTGCTGTTGAAAGAAAGATATGATTTAAATACCAAAAGCAATATCACATTTTTGAATGTGTTTTTTTATACAGACTGATTACAGATTCAAAATATTTTGTCTTAAAATAATGTTGATTGATGCTTTAAAAACAAGGGTAAGAAATATGTTATCAAATGTATTTTTTTAATAAATTCCAGCATGACATCAACAAGGTATATATAAATTACAGTTACTAAAAATAGCATATAAGCAAAATGTATTAATATCAAATATCAGTGTAATTATTTAAATGAAAGACTTTCAGTTTAATTTTTAAATCCATTTAAAATATTGTAACATTTAATATCAATAATCCATTAAAATTTTGTATATATAGATATATCAAAAATGTGTTTCACTTGTAAACAGTTAATTTAAATTCTTTGAAACTTTCCCTTTTCATATATAAGATGTTGGCTTAATTTCCCTAAGTTAGTTTCATATGCAATGTTTTTATTTTTTAAAAGATGCTGTAGGAAATTTGTCTTTTCTTTCATGTTATTTGTATTTGGAAAAATTCTTTATATTCATATTATTTAAACTAAAATATAAATCATAATTTTACTAAGCCTAATGATATTATGGTTTTTACTATCATAAATAATTTAGAACTAACACCTATTTAGGATCATCTTAAATTTACCCTAACTTGAGGAAAAAAAACTTTGCTTAATCATAATGGTGAGTCATATAATAATAATATAAATGTCATAAATATATTTGTCATAAATAGTACATATGTCATATACATAATAATGCTTTACTACTGTGCCACCAGAGAAGCTTCTACTCTCTTAGCAAATTTAATTATACAATACAGTATTATCAGCTATAGTCACCATATTATACATTAGATCCTCAGAATTTATCACATCATTTGTATGTAAAATTTAAAAAAAGAAAAAAATTGAACCCATAGAAACAGAGTAAAAATGTGACTGCTGGGATGAAGGGTTGGGAGAAATAGGAAGATGATGGTAAAGGGTACAGACTGTTACTTATTTTTTTAAATACGATAATTATAAAATGGTATCTGAAAAGCACACGAATTAAGGTAATTTCTTAATATTACCTTTTGGGCTATCCAGGGAGAAATTATTCTAATAGGAAAAGAATGTATTCAAATACGAATATAAAACAGTTAAGTCTATTAGATGGCAATGGGAAATTGACAGCATGATAACAATGTACAGGAACTAATACTTTTTATTCTGAAAAATATTAATAAGTAAAAGTCATCACACACTTAAACCAACAGTTCTTAAGAGCAAGAAAATCTAAATTGTTTGAATTATCAAAAATGCAAGGTGAAAATAATAAAAATGAAAATAGTAAAAAGTCATAATGACATACTTTGTACTTTAAGGATAAAACTGTTTTCTTTTAAAAATATAATATCTTGGTTACTGCAAAATTTACTACTATAATAATAAAAATTATTCTTAAAAGAAGAGCTTCAATCTTATGCTTTTCCAAACAGTACTGGATAGAGAGCTAACAAAAAGAGTTTTACTTTTGTTTTGTTCAGAAATACAACTTTGGGTCTAAAGCCTGAAAGGTTTAGTACCTTTATCAGAAAAAACAGGTAACTAAAAAGCAGGAATCTGGCCCCATCATTTCATGGCAAATAGATGGGGAAACAATGGAAACAGTGACAGACTCTCTTTTCTTGGGCTCCGAAATCACTACAGGTGGTGACTGCAGCCATGAAAGTAAAAGACACTTGCTCCTTGGAAGAAAAGTTATGTCCAAACTAGACACTGTATTAAAAAGCAGAGGCATTCCTTTGCCAACAAAGGTCCATCTAGTCAAGCTGTGGATTTTCCAGTAGTCATGTATAGATATGAGAGTTGGACTATAAAGAAAGCTGAGTGCCAAAGAACTGATGCTTTTGAACTGTAGTGTTGGAGAAGACTCTTGAGAGTCCCTGGTTTGACTGCAAGGAGATCCAACCAGTCCATCCTATAGCGTATCAGTCCTGGGCGTTCATTGGAAGGACTGATGCTGAAGCTGAAACTCCAATACTCTGGCCATGATACAAAGAACTGACTTATTTGAAAAGACCCTGATGCTGGGAAAGATTGAAGACAGGAGGAGAAGGGGAGGAACAGAGGATAAGATGGTTGGATGGCATCACCGACTCAATGGACATCAATTTGAGTAAGCTCCAGGAGTTGGTGATGGACAGGGAAGCCTGGCATGCTGCAGCCCTGGGGTTCACAAAGAGTCAGACACAACTGAGTGACTGGACTGGACTGAACTGAAAAGCAGTGTTATTTACATGAAACAGTATTGATAAATTATTCTTATCATATACATGCTCTTTAGGAGTAGACTTCTACTAAATGGAAAAAATGCTTCCAATCTATTGTGTAATGATACTGTTCCATTGGATAGTTTGTCGCCATCTCAAAAATTTAATTATAGTATCAAATAGTTTCCATCAAATGAGCACAATGATAAAATACTGCAATCTTCATGTCAAAGGTTCTAATCAGGACAACTCTTGCCTATGACATCCTATCACTAACGATTATATCATACAAACTGATGCCATCCATTACCAATAAGTTGTAATCTAAAAAAAAATTGTAAGATCTACCAAATACAAGCATTTGGTTAGTTTCTCTAAGTTGAATTCTGAAATTAATAGTTTAACTTACAGAGGAATAGCCAATTTTGTCCAATTATTTAGGACACTTTTTCTGAGGTTCTTTCCTATATTATACTACCTAATAATCCTAAGAGATTGAACATCCTTTGAGAAAAAAATCTAATGATTCCCTATTTCTAAAATGTCAAAAATACTCATAGCAGACATCTGAGAGCCTCCCTTTTCCATCTTTTTCCTTTTAGTAATTCAAAGTGATGTAATGGGGGAAAAATATCTATTATTTTTTAAGATTTAATTCAAATTTGATATAGCTAAATAAAATTTAGAATAACAAGTAAAGCAACAAGAAGATGCTCATGGAAAATAAAATAATTTTGAAATCAGCATCGAAATATAAAACAATGATGTGAAAATTGATTGTCATATTATATAATATTACATGAAAGAAATCAACAGTTGGATATGGATGCCTCAAATATAATTTAATCAGAATACCATCTGCAGAATCAGTTATACAAAAGGGCCTCACTGAGCAGTTTAATGGCATTATCTCAGATTTATCTAAATTGTTTTTATAACTCTAGAGTACAAATCCTAATTGATATAAAATTTAGAGAAGTATAGGACTGTCATATGAAAAAAAGAACTGAGTGAAATATTTTCACAAGAAATTCACTTTAGCATCAAGGTAAGATATTCATTTATAGGATATAATTTAATAATTATGCATAGCACTATTTTCATCACCAACATTGATAAGGAATGAGAGAAAATGAATAGAGAAATGAAAATCATATTCTGAACAACTGCTCAGGTCCAAGTGAAAGAAGCAAAGACAGAAATTCAGAGTATAACTTAAAGAAAAGTATTGTATTTTAAGAATAAAACAGTACAAATATATAGATCTGCAGTTTCATTTAAAATGAAGTATTGCTGAATATAATGCTTACATATGTGTTTCAATAAATGGCCAGTTATGTGCACACACACAGATCATAAGAAGATATCAATTACTTTTCATTTTCTTTATTTTGCTACATCAACATTATCTTTTTTATTTTTTTTTATCTTTTGGTATAACATTTTCTTTTTCATTCAGTCATATATTTCCTTTCCTATCCCTCAAAGTTTACTTAAATTTCCTTAAATGTATTTCCTTGAAAAATATCTATGCTATTATCATTTTAAATTCACATTCATCTTTTTATACTCTAACACTATTCAGTTTTTGCATTTTTTGGAAGCAACACCAAATTTAAGAATTTCTCTGGCTCCAAATTAGCATGATGGTTTTAATCAGTACACTCTGAAGTATTTAAGAGCATTTGATTCTATTTCCACCAGCAACCTTAATAGAATATGTGTAGACAGTAAAAAGTAATGAAAATATGTGAAGTAAATATACTGTATATGTACAAATAACAGACAAGCTTTTGATGATTCCCAACAAAGTTTTTGGTCCTCACCCAATTTCCATTCAGTAGAGTAGCACTTCAGAATCCTTATCTTAACATGCAGCTTAGGATCACTAGTTTTCATGAAAATATACTCCATTAACAAAAAATTTTCAAAACCCATATGAGAAAAACTTTGATATATTACCAAATACACTAAAATAGTGTCTAAAAAGCAGAAAATATAGCATTTATGGAAAATCAAATTTCAATATTAAATATGACAAGCCTCTCTTAAGTTAATTTAAAAACCTAAGGTGATTCCTGTGAATACACTGATTTGAACATAGTTCTTAACACTAGATAAGTTAATTCTTTAAGTGACAAGGAAAATGATTTTAGAACCAGTATTAAGAAAAGCAAAACAAAAGGAAAAAAAGGGGGGGTTGGCCAAATCAGATATTAAAATGAATTAGAAATTTTCATTTATTGATGGAAAACCTTACTGAATGTGAAATAAACAGCTTAAAAGAATAGCTCACAGAAAGATGTAAATACATATAGGAATTTTGTATATGATAAGGTAAGGTAACACTTCACCTCAGTGAGACAAAAGGAAATGTTTCTAGGTTTCCATTCAGTTCCTTTCTTTCTTTTCAATGTGAGAGTTCAAAAAGTGTTAGACTCCTTGATGTTGTCCAACAGAATTCTGATATTCTGGAGTTTTTTTTACATTTTTTGTTTCACTTTTTTATTTTTACTTTATACTTCAATTTGGATAATTTCTATTACTTGTCATTACTTTTGTGAATTCTTTTCTCAGGTCTTTGCTAAGTTAAATCAAAAATAGTCTTCATTACTAACATTAAAAAAATTCTATCATCTGCTTTATTCACTTTTTCATAGCTTTCTTATCTCCATTAAAATTTCCATCTGTCCATGAACGTTTCAGTAGCTCTCTGCTTGTATGGCAGCAAACTTTTCCCTCCTACACGCTGATGGTAGGAAAACACTTTGTGAGTCTTTTTGTGAAGGGGTATATCACACTTTCAAATTAAGTTCACCTGATTGCCTTGAGAACTCAGTATGAATATGGGTCCATGAACACTACATTTTCTAGATTTAAAAAATTGTTTTCATGGTGTGGATTTGATGTGATATTCTTCTTTCTTTTATTCTATTTAACTCCAAAGTGAAAGAATAAGCATTGAAATTTTAAAAAGTGAATCACTTTTTTTGTAGCATGTTTGTCTGGTTTTAGAATTAGAGTGATGGTGGCCTCATAGAATGAGTTTGGAAGTTTACCTTCTTCTGCAATTTTCTGGAAGAGTTTGAGTAAGATAGGTCTTAGCTCTTTTCTAAATTTTTGGTAGAATTCAGCGGTGAAGCCATCTGGTCCTGGGATTTTATTTGCTGGAAGATTTCTGATTACAGTTTCAATTTCCATGCTTGTGATGGGTCTGTTAAGATCTTCTATTTCTTCCTGGTTCAGTTTTGGAAAGTTATACTTTTCTAGGAATTTGTCCATTTCTTCCAAGTTGTCCATTTTATTGCCATGGAGCTGCTAGTAGTAATCTCTTATGATCCTTTGTATTTCAGTGTTGTCTGTTGTGATCTCTACATTTTCATTTCTAATTTTATTGATTTGGTTCTTCTCCCTTTGTTTCTTAATGAGTCTTGCTAATGGCTTGTCGATTTTGTTTATCTTTTCAAAAACCAGCTTTTAGCTTTGTTGATTTTTGCTATGGTCTCTTTAGTTTCTTTTGCATTTATTTCTGCCTTAATTTTTAAGATTTCTTTCCTTCTACTAACCTTGGGGTTCTTCATTTCTTCCTTCGCTAGTTGCTTTAGGTGTAGAGCTTATTTGACTTTTTTCTTGTTTCTCAAGGTAAGCCTGTAATGCCATGAATCTTCCCCTTAGCACTGCTTTTACAGTGTCCCATAGGTTTTGGGTTGTTGTGTTTTCATTTTCATTCATTTCTATGCATATTTTGATTGGAACTGGAGGAATCAACCTGCCTGACTTCAGGCTCTACTACAAAGCCACATTCATCAAGACAGTATGGTACTGGCACAAAGAAAGTAATATAGATCAATGGAACAAAATAGAACGCCCAGAGATAAATTCACATACCTATGGACACCTTATCTTCGACAAAGGAGGCAAGAATATACAATGGAAAAAAGACAACCTCTTTAACAAGTGGTGCTGGAAAAACTGGTCAACCACTTGTAAAAGAATGAAACTAGAACACTTTTAACACCATACACAAAAATAAACTCAAAATGGATTAAAGATCTAAATGTAAGAACAGAAACTACAAAACTCCTAGAGGAGAACATAGGCAAAACACTCTCCAACAAGAATCACAGCAGGATCCTCTAAGACCCACCTCCCAGAATATTGGAAATAAAAGCAAAAATAAACAAATGGGACCTAATGAAACTTAAAAGCTTTTGCACAACAAAGGAAACTATAAGTAAGGTGAAAAGACAGCCCTCAGATTGGGAGAAAATAATAGCAAATGGAGAAACAGACAAAGGATTAATCTCAAAAATATACAAGCCACACCTGAAGCTCAATTCCAAAAAAATAAATGACCCAATAAAAAAAATGGGCCAAAGATCTAAACAGACATTTCTCCAAAGAAGACATACAGATGGCTAACAAACACATGAAAAGATGCTCAACATCACTCATTATTAGAGAAATGCAAATCAAAACCTCAATGAGGTACCATTACACACCAGTCAGAATGGCTGCTATCCAAAAGTCTACAAGCAATAAATGCTGCAGAGGGTGTGGAGAAAAGGGAACCCTCTTACACTGTTGGTGGGAATGCAAACTAGTACAGCCACTATGGAGAACAATGTGGAGATTCCTTAAAAAACTGGCAATAGAACTGCCATATGACCCAGCAATCCCACTCCTGGGCATACACACCGAGGAAACCAGATCTGAAAGAAACACGTGCACCCCAATGTTCATCGCAGCACTGTTTATAATAGCCAGGACATGGAAGCAACCTAGATGCCCATCAGCAGACGAATGGATAAGGAAGCTGTGGTATATATACACCATGGAATATTACTCAGCCATTAAAAAGAATTTATTTGAATCAGTTCTAATGAGATGGATGAAACTGGAGCCCATTATACAGAGTGAAATAAGTGAGAAAGATAAAGACCAATACAGTATACTAACACATATATATGGAATTTAGAAAGATGGTAATGATAACCCTATATGCAAAACAGAAAAAGAGACACAGATGTACAGAACAGACTTTGGGACTCTGTGGAAGGCGAGGATGGGATGTTCTGAGAAAATAGCATTGAAACAAGTATACTATCAAGGGTGAAACAGATCACCAGCCCAGGCTGGATTCATGAAACAAGTGCTTAGGGCCAGTTCACAGGGAAGACCCAGAGGGATGGGATGGGGAGGGAGGCGGAAGGGGGTATCGGGATGGGGAACACATGTAAATCCATAGCTGATTCATGTCAGTGTATGGAAAAAACCACTATAATATTGTAAAGTAATTAGCCTCCAACTAATAAAAATAAATAGAAAAAAAAATGAATCACTAAAGCACTGCTGCTGCTGCTGCTAAGTCGCTTCAGTCGTGTCCGACTCTGTGACCCCATGGACTGCAGCCCACCAGGCTCCCCCGTCCCTGGGATTCTCCAGGCAAGAACACTGGAGTGGGTTGCCATTTCCTTCTCCAATGCATGAAAGTGAAAAGTGAAAATGAAGTCACTCAGTTATGTCCGACTCTTAGCGACCCCATGGACTGCAGTCTATCAGCCTCCTCTGTCCGCGGGATTTTCCAGACAAGAGTACTGGAGTGGGGTGCCATTGCCTTCTTCACACTAAAGCACTAGAAAGAAGAAAAAAAAAAAAAAAAATTAAAAAAAAAAAAAAAAATATATATATATATATATATATATATATAATCAAATTGTCCTATGAAGTGATAAAGCCTGAAAATAACTGATATCTGTGCTGTGCTTAGTCGCTCAGTCGTGTCCAACTCTTTGCAACCCCATGAACTGTAACCCACCAAGCTCCTCTGTCCATGTGGATTTTCCAGGCAAGAATGCTGGAGTGGGTTGCCATGCCCTCCTCAAGGGGATCTTCCAAATGTAGGGATTGAACCCAGATCTCCTGCACTGAAGGCAAATTCTTACTGTCTGTGTTACCAGGGAAGACAGATGCATATCTAGATGTCTAAAATGTAATGCAAAAGTTTTTACTTGTTGACCAATAGATAGCAAGCATACAGAACAATGATACATAAATACATAAATAAATAAGAAAATGACACTTCAAGACTAAAACAATATATGCATTTTAATTGCCTAAAAAGGAATAAAATTCAAAGCTGTCAGTAGAATCTGTGGGTCTGTTGAGCTCTGAGTGAGTGTGTTAGTTTTTCAATTGTGTCTGACTCCTTGTGAACCCATGGATTGGGGCCCACTTGGCTCCTCCTTCCATAGGACTTTCCAGAAATTTTGCAATGAGTTTCCATACTCTAGGTGCAGGATGGCACAAAATACTCAAAAAATACTCAGATCATCAGTCTGAGGTGCTTAATATGAAAGGAGAGACTGAAGCTGGTTTCAGACTTTAAAACCAGCAGGTCATGTGAAGTTTCTCTATCTTAAAATCCTGCTAAAAAATAAAAGCTTTTCACTCTAAGCCTGATGTAATAGCTTTAGAGTAAGATGCAAGCCTCTGAATGGTAGAGAATAAGAAGCTTGGCAAGCAGAAGCTGATCCAGTTCTCCCAGTGGACACATGGATGAATTTCTAGCCCAAATGCCACTACGAAGCAGTAACAGCCTGTGAATACCACCCCTGGCTCAGGACAGAGGCTCAGAACCAGGCAGAGGCAACACAAACCTGCAAAAATGTGAAAATATGTGTATACATAGAAAAACAAAATGGCAATGCAAAAACAAAAAGTTCCTTCCAACTTTCTCAAAAAGTGTCACAAAACCAAATTCTCAACATAAAAGGAACCTAATATCTAAAACGTTATAAAAATAAGCTTTCCTACAGAAGAACATGACTTTAGGCAAAATTAAATGTTTTCAATGTTTAAATTGAAAATATTAACATTCAGTGTAAAATGTAAGGCCACCTACATTCTGATCACCTAGATGACCAAGATTCCATAATTATCAATATTTGCCATCCTAGTTTATGTTGTATATATATATGCATATATAATATGCACGTATACACGTATATAACGCATATGCGCCTATGTTAAGTCGCTTCAGTAGTGTCCGACTCTTTGCAACCCCATGGATTGTAGGCCGGCAGGATCCTTTGTCCATGAGATTCACCAGATGAGAATACTGGAGTGGGTTGTCATGCCCTTCTCCAAGGGATCTTCCCGACCCAGGGATCAAACCTGCCTCTCTTAGGTCTCCTACATTGTCAGGTGGGTTCTTAACCACTAACGCCAACTAAGAAGCCCTTCACACACACACACACACACACACACACACACACACACACTTATATATACACATTAGAGATACCAAGGGAACATTTCATGAAGACGGGCACAATAAAAGACAGAAACAGTATGGACCTAATAGAAGCAGAAGATATTAAAAAGAGGTAGAAAGGATACACAGAAGAACTGTACAAAAAAAGTATTAAAGACCCAGATTACCATGATGGTGTGATCACTACCTAGAGCCAAACATCCTGCAGTGTGAAGTCAAGTGGGCCTTAGGAAGCATGACTATGAACAAAGCTGGTGGAGGTGATGGAATTCCAGCTGAGCTATTTCAAATCCTAAAAGATGATGCTGTGAAAGTGCTGCACTCAATATGCCAGCAAATATGGAGAGAACTCTTCAGTGGCCACAGAATTGGAAAAGGTTAGTTTTTATTCCAGTCTTAAAGAAATGCAATGCCTAAAAAGGCTTAAACTACCACACAATTTTACTCATTTCACATGCTAGCCAATTAATGCTTAAAATTCTCCAAGCCAGGCTTCAACAGTACATGAACCAAGAATTTCCAGATGTTCAAGCTGGATTTAGAAAAGGCAGAGGAACCAGAGATCAAATTGCCAACAGTCATTGGGACATAGAAAAAGCAAGAGAATTCCAGAAAAGCAGAAGTAGGTACTTCTGCTTCCTTGACTACCCTTAAGCCTTTCTCTGTGTAGATCATGACAAATTGTGGAAAATTCTTAAAAAGATGAGAATACCAAACCTGCTTCCTTAGAAACCAGTATGCAGGTCAAGAAGCAACATTTAGAACTGAACATGGAACTACAGACTGATTCAAACTTGGGAAAGGAGTATGTCAAGGCTGTATATTGTCACCCTGCTTGTTTAACTTATATGCAGAGTACATCATGTAAAATGCTGGGCTGGAGGAAGCACAAGCTAGGATTAAGACTGCTGGGAATAATATCAATAACTTCAGATATACAGATGACACCACCCTTATGGCAGAAAACAAAGAGGAACTAAAGAGCTTCTTGGTGAAGGTGAAAGAGGAGAGCAAAAAAGCTGGCTTAAAACTCAACATTCAGAAAACAAAGATCATGGCATCCAGTCCCTTCACTTCATGGCAAATAGATAGGTAAACAGTGGAAGCAGTGACAGACTTCATTTTCTTGGGCTCCAAAATCACTGCAGATGATGACTGCAACCATGAAATTAAAAGACACTTGCTCCTTGGAAGAAACGCTGTGACCAATCTAGACAGCATATAAAAAAGCAGATACACTACTTTACCAACAAAGGTCCATATAGTCAAAGCTATGGTTTTTCCCCTAGTCATGCATGGATGTGAGAGTTGGACAATGAATAAGGCTGAGCACTGAAGAATTGATGCTTTTGGACTGAGGTTTAGGAGAAGACTCTTGAGAGTCCCTTGGACTGCAAGGGGATCAAACCAGTCAATCCTAAAGGAAATCTGTTCTGAATATTCATTGGAAGGATTGATGCTGAAATTGATGCTCCAATACTTGGCCACCTGAATGGAAGAGCTGACTCATTAGAAAAGGTCCTGATGCTGGGAAAGATTGAAGGCACGAGGAGAGGAGATGACAGAGGATGACCTGTTTGGATAGCATCATGGACTCAATTATCTTGAGTTTGAGCAAGGTCCAGGATATGGTGAAGGACAGGGAAACTTGGCATGATACAGTCCATGTAGTGGCACAGAGTCTGACAGGAATTAATAACTGACCAACAACAATATACACATAGAGACAAGTGTGATTTAACGTGTATTTGTATGTATGGCATTTGTGCAAATATGCAGATATATTTGGGGGAAATATTTATATGGAAAATGATCCTAAATACTTTAGCATGGATATCATAAAGTGCTTCCAATGTGGTGCTAGTGGTAAAAAAAATTTACCTGCTAATGCAGGAGACCAAGGAGACACAGGTTCAATCCCTGGGTAGAGAAGATTCCCTGGAGTAGGAAATGGCAATTCTCCATTATTCTCACCTGGAACTTATATGGACAGAGGAGCCTGGTGGGCTACACTCAATGGGGCTGCAGCGAGTTGGCCATGACTCAGTAACAACACTGCAACACAGCATGCATGTCATAACCTCAACAAATTTCTCTTATGTAAATACAGTAGCTTTATGAAATATAAACGCCCACTATTCAATCATATTCAAATTCCTCAAATTGCTCTTTTAAATAAAAAATCCAATCAAGCTTCCCACTTTGCTATAGATATTTGTCAATCTAATTCCTTTTAATGTAGCTTGGGTCCCTCTCCACATTTTTAATATAACATTAATTTTTTGAAGAAACCAGACAAATCTCTTGCAAAAAAGTTCCATCTTCTAAATTTTGTATAGACTGAAATTCATGTTTAATTACTTAACTGTTGTTGTTCAGTTGCTAAGTCAAGTCCAAATTTTTGCGGCCTCATTGACTGCAGCATGCCAGTCCTTCACTATCTCTCAGAGTTTACTCAAACTCATGTCCATTAAGTCAGTGATACCAATCCAATTATCTCAAGCTCTGTTGTCCTCTTCTCTTCCTGCTCTCACTCTTTCCCAGCATCAGGGTTTATCTAATGAATCGGCTTTTAGCCATCAGGTGGCCAAAATACAGGAGCTTCAACTTCAGCATCAATCCTTCCAATTAATATTCAGGGTTGATTTCTTTTAGGATTGGCTGGTTTGATCTCTTTGTTGTCCAATGGACTCTCAAAAGTTTTCTCCAGCACCGCAGTTCACAAGCATCAATTCTTCAGAGTTCTCTATGGTCCAAATCCCACATCTGTATATGACTACTGGAAAAATCACAGCTTTGCCTATGCGAACATTTGACAGCAAAGTGATGGCTCTGCTTTTAAATATGCTGTCTTGTATGGTCATAGTTTTTCTACCATGAAGCAAGTGACTTTTAATTCCATGGCTTCAGTCATTGTCCACATTGATTTTAGAGACCAAGAAGGTAAAATCTGCCACCATTTCCACTTTTTCCAATATGTTTGCTATGAAGTGATGGGACCAGATGCCATAATCTTAGTTTTCTGTGTGTTGAACTTTAAACCAGCATTTTCACCATTCCCTTTCAGCCTCATTAAAAGGCTCTTCAGTTCCTCTTCACCTTCTGTCATTAGAGTGGTATCATTTGCATATCTGAAATTATTGATATTTCTCCTGGCAATCTTGATCTTAGCTTGTGATTCATCCAGCCCAACATTTATCATGATGTACTCTACATAGAAGTTAAATAAGGAGGGTGAGAATATACAACCTTGATGTACTCCTTTCCCAATTTAGACCCGGTCCATGTCAGATTCTAACTGTTGCCTCTTGACCTGCGTATAGGTCAATGAAATTAATTATTTTTTAATTAAATGTAGTTAAAATGTAGTAGTTTTTTCAGTAATGCTAAGTGATGCTATGTATTTTATGATGAATCACATTAGAAGGCATATAAGTATGATTACTCATAATTATTGACATTGTTTGATCTTGTATGAAATTTACATCTCATCAATAAGGTGATAAAGTAACATTATGGGAATAGCCTATTTCCCATTATATTATACATAATTTTTAGCACTCATTTGTCCTCCTTGTAAACATATACCACTATCATTTCAGTTCAGTTCAGTTCAGTTGCTCAGTCATATCCGACTCTTTGTGACCCCATGAATTGCAGCACACCAGGCCTCCCTGTCCATCACAAACTCCAGAAGTTTACTCAAACTCATGCCCATCGAGTCGGTGATGCCATCCAGCCATCTTATCCTCTGTTGTCCCCTTCTCCTCCTGCCCCTAATCCCTCCCAGAATCAGGGTCTTTTCCAATGAGTCAACTCTTTGCATGTAGTGGCCAAAGTATTGGAGTTTCAGCTTCAGCATCAGTCCTTCCAATGAATACACAGGACTGATCTCCTTCAGGATGAACTGGTTGTATCTCCTTGCAATCCAAGGGACTCTCAAGAGTCTTCTCCAACACTGCAGTTCAAAAGCATCCATTTTTCCACTCTCAGCTTTCTTCACAGTCCAACTCTCACATCCATACATGACCACTGGAAAAACCATAGCCTTGACCAGACGGACCTTTGTTGGCAAAGTAATGTCCTTGCTTTTTAATATGCTGTCTAGGTTGGTCATTACTTTCCTTCCAAGGAGTAAGCGTCTTTTAATTTCATGGCTGCAGTCACCATCCACAGTGATTTTGGAGCCCCGAAAAATAAAGTCAGCCACTGTTTCCCCATCTATTTCCCATGAGGTGATGGGACCAGATGCTGTGATCTTAGTTTTCTGAATGTTAAACTTTAAGCCAACTTTTTTACTCTCCTCTTTCACTTTCATCAAGAGGCTTTTTAGTTCCTCTTCACTCTCTGCCATAAGGGTGGTGTCGTCTGCATATCTGAGGTTATTGATATTTCTCCCAGCAATCTTGATTTCAGCTTGTGCTTCTTCCAGCCCAGCGTTTCTCATGATGTACTCTGCATATAAGTTAAATAAGCAGGGTGACAGTATACAGCCTTGATGTACTCCTTTTCCTACTTGGAACCAGTCTGCTGTTCCATGTCCAGTTCTAACTGTTGCTTCCTGACCTGCATACAGGTTTCTCAAGAAGCAGGTCAGGTGGCCTGGTATTACCATCTCTTTCAGAATTTTCCACAGTTTATTGTGATCCACACAGTCGAAGGCTTTGGCATAGTCAATAAAGCAAAAATAGATGTTCTTCCGGAATTCTCTTGCTTTTTCGATGATCCAGCGGATATTGGCAATTTGAAATCTGGTTCCTCTGCCTTTTCAAAAACCAACTTGAACATCTGGAAGTTCTCGGTTCACGTATTGCTGAGCCTGCACTATAGAATATTATAAATATACTATCTGTTAATTTTTCCTCCCCTTCTACATTCATTATTTGGGATTCCTCTACAAAATAGAGGTTTCCTCATTAACTGTGGTGATAATTTTTCTTTTTTTCATAAAATGGAAACACTGTATGTTAAATGCTTTTTCTCTTATAATGTCATTTTTTTCAAAGGAAGTCCAGTCATTGCCTTAATTTTCTGTTTCTCTAATAACTATGCATTTACTTTTTTGAAAGCATTACCTGCCTTCTATTACCAAAAATTATTATTTTTTTTTTGGTAATGTAGGAAACTATACAACTTTAATGATTAAAAAAAGCACCATATTTACTATGGGTAGTCCTGCATTTCCCATGTTTCTTAAGTAACTGTCTAGTTTGATAGCACACAAAGAGCAAGTATGCAAAATATACATTTACATAATTCTAAAGACTTATTGAGAATTTTCTGTTGGCATTGGATAACAAATTGTAGACACAGCTGCAGTAGCAGGATATGCATATGCCTGTTGTTTCATAACATTGTGCATATTTGGAATGTTACTTCTATATTACTGAGTGGGATTATAATCATTCTGGAAAGTGCCCATTGGACCAGAAAATTGGACCCATTTTCAGATGAAAGATTTGTTATATAGTCATTTAAAATGGAAACATGTAAAATTGTAAACTCTTACTTGATTAGCACAATGGATGCATAAACTTTTATTTATTCAATCTTTAAAATCAATTAAAATATATTTTTTTTCATGTTCAGATTGTCTGGAATTTTATGACTGGGAGCCTAAGTCCATTTGTTTAACTTTCAGTCATCTTTGAACACTTCTTTGCTTTTTGGCACAAGATGCTAAAACCTGACTTATACATCCACTGCCTCAGACTTAGATTAGACATTTCTTTGAGGAGCCTTGGATTTTTTCTTTTTCTTTCTTTTTTTTTTTTTTTTTTTTTTGCTGGAGAATGATATTTTAAAACTCAACATATGGGCAGTAGGAATGTCCATTTTAACTAGAGTATCACTGCTTGTATTAGTGAATAGAGTTAGGCGATATATTTTATAAAAGCAAAAATTGATATTAACCTTTTGTGTTTACAGCTAAAATAATTGTTTTCTGAAGTTATATGGCTATATTTACACTTCTTTTATATTAAATAGAAAATTTTTATTTTCTAGCATTGATGTATTTACTCTTATGTTACTATAAATTAATGAACAGAATGGAACAGAAAGAGAGAGTAGTCAAACTGAGGCAGGAGGCAAATGCCCCCTCCCCCAGGGTAAAGCAATTGGAGATGCATTCCCTATTGACCAAAACTCCAAGATGAGATCAGCAGGACATTAAGAGAGAAGATTGAGCCCTGCTCAGACCACATATTTCTCGTTTCCAAAGTCAGGAGATATACCCAGACACACAAGAACAGAAAAGGCTCCTTGGAGACCAAATGGGAAGCAATGCCAAGGGATGCTCAACCCAGATGCTTCTTTAGTAGAATCCATCTTGGCCAAGAGATGCATGTGCACATATGAGAGGATCCTTAGATATATCAAATATGTACTGGGAACTAGGCAAATTGAAATGACTGGCCAAAAGAAAGCCAGGAGAAATGCCCCATAATAATGATAAAAAAAAAAAAAAAAAAAAAAAGACTGCCACGAGTGCACGACTCAGCAACTCAGGGACTCTCCCTCTGAGTCTGCCTATGTACCTATACACATGTACAGTTCTCTTTCTCCTCTTCATAAATACTTTACTTGCTTTACTACTTTCCATCTTTGTCCAGGCTTGTGTCCCTGACCACTGGTTTATGGTATATTCATACAATGTGATTTGGTACAGTAGGCAGGTAGTTTGAGTCACTCAGTTGCGTCTGACTCTTTGCAAGCACATGGATTGTAGCCCTCCATGCTCCTCGGTCCCTGAGTTTTCTCAGGCGAGAATACTGGAGTGGGTTGCCATTTCCTCCTCCAAGGGATCTTCCTGATTCAAGGGATCGTAACTGGGTCTCCTGTATTGCAGGCAGATTCTTTACTGACTGAGAAACCAGGGACACAGTAGCTACAATAATGATGTTGAATAATGTGTTCTTTATGAATAACTACTCAAAAATAATGTTGAGTAAAAAAAAGTAAGTAGCAGAATAATAGGGTATTATTATTTCATTTACTAGGGTATTATTATCAATAGGTCATTAATAACAATATGGTTTATTTATATTACATTTGAATAAAATGGAAACAAACTAGCAAAATGCCATATATAGTGTGCAAATATAATATTTATACCTCTAGTAAGAGTATAAAGACAAGCTAGCAGCAATGGTTACCTTTAGATGAGAAGATTAAGGGCTATATTGGTCATAGGAATGATCACATTCTCATGTGTTCAGTCCCTTGTTCAGTTACACACATACTAAGTCGCTTACTGACTTACTACACACACACATAAATACTTATGTTGTTGTTGTTGTTTGTTGTTTTAATCGCTCAGTCATGCCCAACTCTTGTGGCCCTATGGACTATAGCCTGACCAGCTCCTCTATCCCTGGGATTTCCCAGACAAGAATACTAGAGTGGGTTGCCATTCCTTTCTCCAGGGGATCTTTCCCACCCAGGGACAGAAACTGCATCTCCTGCATTGGCAGGTGGATTCTTTATCACTGCACTACCTGGAAAGTCCATATACATATATATGTATATATGCAGAATTGATTCATTAATCAGTTCAGAAAAAATCAAAATAATACAGCCTTTACCCATATAAAAAAAAAAAGAAAGAAAGAAAAGAAAAAGTCACTAAAAATGTAGAGTTAGAATTGAGGGGAAAAAAAAAACTTTTGAAGTGCTTTTCCAATATTTTATGCCTTACATGACACTTTCTAGATAAGAATTACATACTCAAATACATTTACAGCAGTGTAGAATACCATTATTCAAAATTCACAATGTGCATTGTTATATTAAAAGCTTATTAATGATTAGTAATGAAGTAAAAACAGTGTATGTCCATAGTGTTTGTAAATTCAGTTGTTAAATAATACACAACTATTTAGCTTTCTGTGGGAGCTCAACTATACTACTTCAGCTCATCAGCAGATCAGCACTGCGACTAGAAAATGGTGCAACCTCTAGTGAAGGATGGTGCTGGGGAAGACTCTTGAGAGTTCTTTGGACTGCAAAGAGATCCAGCCAGTCCATCCTAAAGGAAATCAGCCCTGAACATTCATTAGAAGGACTGATGTTGAAAATGTAACTCAATACTTTGGCCACCTGATGCAAAGAACTGACTCATTTGAAAAGACACTGATGCTGAGAAACATTGAAGGTGGGAGGAGAAGGGGAGGACAGAGGATGAGATGGTTGGATGGCATCAGTGACTCAATGGACATGGGTTTACATAGACTCCAGGAGTTGGTGATGGACAGGGAGGCCTGGCATGCTGCAGTCCATGGATTCGTAAAGAGTCAGACATGATTGAGTAACTGAACTGAACTGAATGAAATAGCAAAGGAATATGTGCAAAGATTGCTATCTCAATATCAGTAGTGGTTGCAGTGAATTAGAGCGGTATAGGTTTCAGTGTCACAGAGTGGAGAAAGTTAAACTATAGCTATTTTTTGGCAGTGATATACATGAATTAAAATACCCATTGAAAAATTAACAAAGGTTGCCAATAGTGAGGAATAAAAAAAGGAATTGGAAAAGAAAAACTGGAATAAATAAATGGATAAGCAAATACATCAGAAAAAAAGGAAAAGAATGGAGGGATTAATAAGACTGATGATAATAATAAACTGTGAGCAGTTAGTCAGACACGACTTAGTGACTGAACAGCAATAGCAAATGAGTAGTGAGTAACTCATATCCCTGCATCTGAGGGCCAAGGGAAAGAACGAGAAGCAGAAGGAGACAGGAGAGAAAGAGGAGCAAGAGGAAGGAAAAGGCAGAGAAAGGGATTGAGGAGATAATTGGTAGGAGAAGAGAATGTTAGAGGAGGAGGAAAGGGAGGGGAAGGGGAAAAAGAGAGAATTGTATTCTAAATAGGGAAAAGAAATAAAAATATGAAATATTGAATACATATTCTGTACATTATGTCTGCACTAGCAATGAGAAGAAAATTCAGAAAACACATGTAAATTTTTTAAGAAGGCAAAACTGGTTAGTTAGACAGTTAAAAAGCCTGCAAATAATGTTAAAAATCTGAAATAATCCAGAGATAAATTATAAATATAAATTAAAATTATTTATAAATTAAGAAAATTAATAATATCAAGTTGCTCTGTAAAAATAAGCATTAAATATATATTCTAAAAGCTAACTGAATTAAAAAATGGAGAACACAAGTTATAACACACAAGATTTTAAATACAAAGAGATAAAAGCTTATATTTATGTCTATAAATTTGACCATTTTAGTGAAATTCATACTTTATCAAAACAATGATCCCAAGGAAACTGGGAAACTCATACTATTCAATTTCTAGGACAGAAAACTCAAAATAATATCAAAATATCACCTTTTCCAAAAATCAGCAGGTGAGAAAATTCCATGTATGCCTTGTCTCATACACAAAATGCAGCCTTTGATATAGCTGCTTGAATTGATGCAGAACACACAAACACAAACATTTATATAAAGACAGAACAACACAGATACCAACATCTTATAAAGAACATAAAATAAAATGGCACAAAAATCTCATTTTGAATGCTGGAGCAACAAGTTTCAATATATTCTAACAAATTGTAGCAGGACATTAAAAGAGTAATACATTCTGACCAATTATAGCTTATTGCAGAAATTAAATAATATTGTAATATTTAAAATTCTATTCATATAATTCATTCTATTAATAGTTTGAGAGGTTAAAACTGGTATAAGTGTCTGGAAGGACACATATTAAATCTACACAGCAACCGACTCTAACTAGAGGGTGGGAGACAGATCATCAGGCACTATGAGATTAGTCACTCAGCTGTGTCCAGCTCTTTGCTACCCCATGGACTGCAGCCCACTAGGCTTCTCTGTCCATGGAGATTCTCCAGGCAAGAGTACTGGAGTGGGTTGCCAGGCCCTCCTAGATCTTCCCCACCCAGGGATCAAACCCACGTCTCCTGTATTGCAGGCACTATGCTAAGCTTTTACTTCAAATAGCTTTAAATATTACTAGTTTATTTGCTTTTTTGCTTACCATTTTTTACCTTAAAAATAAACTGCTTTTATATTTAAAAAGTTAAAAAAAAATGATATGACTTACAATAAAAAGAAATGTGTATGAGTAAAGCTGGGGAACATTATTCTAAGTGAAACATACCAGTTGCAGAAGGACAAATATTTTATGGTTCCACTTATGTAAGGAATCCAAAGAAGTCAAACTCACAGAAGCAGAGAGTAGAATGGTAGCTAGGGGCTGGGGGGAGGGGCAATTGTGGAGTTCAAAGGGTATAAACTTTCAGTAATGCAATCTGAATAAGTTCTAGAGAGCTGCTGTCCAACATTGCATTTATATTTAATAGTATATTGTCCACAGTATTCTTAACACATAAAAAAGATATATAGATAGATTTGTCCTTATATATAAGTACATACATATATGTGTATGTATATATATATATATATATATATATATATACATAATGAAATTTCTTACTCAATCTTTGGAATCTCCTATAGTTCTCCAAACATTTTGCCATCTTATTTAAATCTTTTAAATTAGGTTGTTTCAAAATACTTAAATTGATAAGAAAATTATCATTGGATATCAATTTGATATGACAGATAAGATATATGGGATTAATATATTCTATTATTGATCAAACTCTAATTAAAATGACTATCCACATTGACTTTAATAATTAATGAATAATTTAAATAGGTAGATAGACATATGTAAAAAAATCTTCACTATTGGCACTTTTGTCTCCTAAGTTTAATTAAAACACAGCCCTGTATACAATGTTAATACTAATAGCAAAAATGTCTGTGTTAGGTTTTACTCCACTCAGAAGATTAAAAGGAGAGATTTTTGAGGTCAACAGAAAGGCTTAAGGAAACTAATTGTACCTTTGGCTTAAAAAGTCATGCTACAAAGGATTTTGGGTTTGTACTGAAACGTTGACACCTAATATGATGCCCAGCAGTATGATAGTATTGTACTGTCAGTGAGTCTTCAGTAACAGCTGTCAGAGATGAGAGGCTTCTTACACATTCCAGCCAGTGACCCTTAAATTGCAAGGGAAAGACTGACATACAACAGTTTTTCTATAATACCTTACAATACGTTCTTACTTTTGTTATATATCTATCAAAACTATCAAAACGGTAGCCCTCCTAGATCAAGTCTTGAGTTGCAGGTTATCTAAAATACAATGTTTACAGCTAGAAAAATAATCAAGAATTTAATAAGTATTCTTTCATATTTAGTTGATAAAAGTACATAAAGGAAAGCTATTTTAAAATAAGGCACACAAAAATACATATCAAACAGACATTTTAAAAATTGACTTTATTTTTAGAGCATTTTAATATGCACAGCAGAAATGAGAAGGTGCAGAGATTTCCCTTATACTCCCTACCCTCACACATGCATAGCTTCTCCCACTATTAATATCTCTCCAACAGAATTGTTTGTTGCAACTGACTCATACTTACATATCATAATCATCCAAAATCCATAGTTTACATTACGGTTCAGGGCTGGTATTGTATGTTATTTGTTGTTGTGTTAGTTGATCAGACATGTCTGACTTTTTGCAGTCCCATGGACTGTAGCCTGCCAGGCTCCTCTGTCCATGGAATTCTCCAGGCAAGAATACTGGAGTAGGTTGCTATTTCCTTCTCCAATATGTGAAAGTGAAAGTGAAGTCGCTCAGGCGTGTCCGACTCTTAACGACCCCATGGACCGCAACCTACCAGGCTCCTCCATCCATGGGATTTTCCAGGCAAGATAACTGGAGTAGGGTGCCATTGCCTTCTCTGATTGCTGGCATCTACTAAAGCTTATTTATACACTCACCTACTTAAGGATATATTTGTTCTTCAAACAAGAAGAGAATCTCATATGGAGATATGGTCAAGAAGGTTTTCTTTCATTTAACTTATGGGGAACCCAAACATCAATGTGATTAACATAACCAACCCAGTGCAAATGATTTTCAGCACTTGATTTGGATATTTTAAGTATGTTGGCTATTTCCTGCATGGTATAATGTGGGCTATTCTCACATTAATGCCTCAATCTGATCGCTCTCAACTTCAGCTGGTCTACCCAACTGTGTAGCATAGTCAGTGAGAAATTTCTAGCATGAAACTTCGCAAACCACCTTTGACATGTTTGATCAGTCACAGCACCTTCTCCATATTCTGCACAAATCTTTTGTACTGTGTTTCAATTGCATTTTTACCTTTCTTGAAATAATAAAGCATAATATGCCAAAATGTTTTTTTCCTTCCATCTTCAACATTAAAGTGGACACACAAAAATTCACTAATTTTGATTTTTTTTTCTAATGCATGCTGATATGGCAACAGTCACAATACAATCTAACAACTTTGTTTCAAATGCAGTTAAAGACAATGAAACACTACTAGAGTCATCTAATAGGAAAAGAAAAAGAAAAAACAAACTTTTTGGCCAACCAATATATCCAAACCCCTTATATCATGCCCTGTAAGTAGTGAAGTGAAAGTGATAATCACTTAGTCATTTCTAATTCTTTGTGACCCCTTGCACTATAGCCTGCCAGGTTCCTCTGTCCATGGGATTCTCCAGGCAAGAATACTACCCACTCGAGTATTCTTACCTGGAAAATTCCATGTACAGAGGATGCTGGCAGGCTACAGTCCATGGTGTTACAAAGAGTAGGTCACAGCTGAGCAACTAACACTTTCATACTTGTACCCTATATTATGAAGAGTAGACCAAGTGACTCAACAATAATTCAGTGACTTAAGGAGTAAAGATGTTTACTTCCCATTCATGAGCATTACATAGTCATGTACTAGGTTCTTTGGGCTTCCCAAGGGTTGTCATTCCCTTCTTTGGGGGATCTTCCTGATGCAGGGATCAAACCTGGGTCTCCTTCATTGCAAGCAGATTCTTTACCATCTGCACCACAAGGGAAGATGGCCTGGAAGTAGAAATTTGTGTTTTTACCTGTCAGCTTTCATCTCAAAATTCATCTTCCTCTCTCTCTTTTAAGGTGAGCAAGAGAAGAATGCTATTTATTGGTAAGCTGGTTTGACATTTGGACAAATAAAATTAAGTGTAGAATGAGGTAACCAAAACAACTGAGGTTTCTGCTATGGCTAAACCATATGGTTTTCATCTCAGGCCTTGGTAAGCATTGGTTACAAAGACCTAACAAAGCCAGTCATGGGAAATTAACAATACAGGCTATGGACACAGCCAGGCATTATATTTCTCAGTAGACTAAAGAAATGGTGAAACCTGAGAGGAAAGAGTAATTTAGTTCCAGTGGAGCCTCCCCTAGAGATTATAACAGTGCATTGTACTTTTACTGTATGTCTCCATCAAGTCTACAGCCTGAAGCTTTGAACTCTTAAGTGTGTAAGTTCTATATGAATCATAGGGCTTGGATATCAGTCAGAGCCAAGAGACATAATTTATATAGGGGCTTTATCTTATATTCATGATGTCCAGCCTCAAATAAAAGTCACTACCATACAGTCGCCCTGCTTATTTAACTTATATTCAGAGTACGTCATGAGAAACACTGGGCTGGAAGAAGCACAAACTGGAATCAAGACTGCCGGGAGAAATATCAATAACCTCAGATATGCAGATGACACCACCCTTATGGCAGAAAGTGAAGAAGAACTAAAGAGCATCTTGATGAAAGTGAAAGAGGAGAGTGAAAAAGTTTGGGTAAAGCTCAACATTCAGAAAACTAAGATCATGGCATCCGGTCCCATCACTTCATGGCAAATAGATGGGGAAACAGTGGAAAGAGTGGCTGACTTTATTTTTTGGGCTCCAAAATCACTGCAGACAGTGATTGCAGCCATGAAATTAAAAGACGCTTACTCCTTGGAAGGAAAGTTATGACCAACCTAGACACTGTATTAAAAAGCAGAGGCATTCCTTTGCCAACAAAGGTCCGTCTAGACAAGGCTGTGGTTTTTCCAATGGTCATGTATGGATGTGAGAGTTGGACTATAAAGAAAGTTGAGTGCCAAAGATATGATGCTTTTGAACTGTGGTGTTGGAGAAGACTCTTGAGAGTCCCTTGGACTGCAAGGAGATCCAATCAGGCCATCATAAAAGAGATCAGTCCTGGGTGTTCATTGGAAAGACTGATGTTGCAGCTGAAACTCCAATACTTTGGCCACCTGATTCGAAGAGCTGACTCATTTGACAAGACCCTGATGCTGGGCAAGATCGAGGGCAGGAGGAGAAGGGGACAACAGAGGATGAGATAGTAAGTTGGCATCACTGACTCAATAGACATGAGTTTGGGTGAACTCCGGGAGTTGGTGATGGACAGGAAGGCCTGGCGTGCTATGGTTCTTGGGATTGCAAAAAGTCAGACATGACTGAGCAACTGAACTGAACTGAACCAAACCGTACAGTCACAAGTTATCTTTGAATCTCATTACAGAAGCACTAATGAATGCTTCCAATCCAGGAAGCAACTTATTAATGAACATCTAAAAGTAATGTGTACCCTTATTATAATGCCATCTTCTTGGATTAATGGAGTAAAATGAAACAATTGAACTATGACAAGTCCAAAGATCAAGAATACAAGCTTAAATGTCTGTGTCTGGAATGCTCTAAGTATGTTGGCCTTTAGTATAAAATGGAAGAAAGCCACCTTTCTATTGGATTATTTTTTATTTTCAAATAACTCAGTTAAGTGTCTCTTTTTAAGGTGGTTACTCTACCCTAAAGAAGAAGGAAATTAGTACACTGTAGTAGAGTTCTTCCATAACAAATAACTGCAGAAGTGGCTTAGTAAAACCAGTAATAGCAGCTGTAGGGTGGACATACAGATATACATATGGTGGAAAGTTGGAGATCCTTGCAATGCTACTGCAAAGTTTACCGTCTTTTTATTTGGAAGGCAGATCACAAGCTTACCAAACCTGTAGATCTAGTCAAAACTGGTGAAACAAGAGCAAAAATATTAGCAGGTATTGGTTGTTGGTTGCTTCTTGTCACTTACAGTAAAATATTATAATAATGAAAGTGTTGTTAAGCATTACAACAACATGGATAAGAACTGGCTGGTTAACAAGGAGAAATACAGATGATCCAAAGACTAATGGCTTCACATATAGGCTCATTAGATAAAATACAGAACTCTCAGATAAATTTGAATTTCAGATAAACAAAAAAAATATTTTAGTATGAGAATGCTCCAATTATTACATAGGATATGACAAATATATTAAATGTTTACCTAATATTCATTAAACTGAGCATCTTGAATTTGTATGTGCTAAATCTTGCATCCCTTTTCATAGAATAAAGAAGCCAAACTGCCTCTGAAGTGTGAAGTGGTGAGTAAAGCTGAAAATCACTTTAAGCAATGAGATCTATTAAGAATTTTCACATAAAAATAGCCCTTTAGCAAATATAAGAACATAGGCTATATTTGCTATCATGACATAGCCCTTCAGCAAAAATAGAAATATGAGTGTTGTCATCCCATCAAATCTTACTATTTCAAGTAGTCTCAAGATAATAACATAAATGAAAGCAAGGAAGTAAAGAAATAAATCTGGTGTAATAAGCATGACCAAAAAAGAATTTGGTTATTGTGTAGCTACTGATACATACAGACAACTAGAAGCAAAAGGATCAGAAGCCTTCTAAGTTTTCAAGGGACTTATACTGCAGAGTGACCACAAACTTTCACTGAAAGGGTCTGGGACTGAGTCAACCGTAAATTGAGCCCCAGTCTGGCAAACTTGTACCAGGAGGAAGCAGACATTTTAAAGCTCTGTCTGTTTAGAACATCAACTGAAACACCCACTTCAGAGTGGCCATCTGAGTATATTGAACAAGAAAGAACTCCTCACAGAGGGCAAATCTGGAGCCATGAAAAATAATGGTGAAGAAAGTTCCTCCCAGAGAGTAGGACTTTGATCTATTCATGGAACTTTCTTAACTTTCAGATCAAGGTGCCTTGACTACACATGCCCACCAGGCTTTCATCAATAACTGCTGCTATGGAAGAGCAACTGCTGTGATTTTCTAGTCTTCTCTTTTTGATGGCAATTTTTATTGTGTTTAATCTCTCCCTGCTCCACCTCTATCTATTATGTGCTTGGCAGGAGGGAGCGGCATTATAACTTGCCTTTTATTTCATAAAATCACTGGGCTATAAGGACCTGGTGGACAGAAATGCACATCATCCAGAGGTCCTGGACTTTGAGTTGAATGTAGCAACCAAGTGGACTTTGAATTTACATTAAGGAAACATAGAAGGTGTTTGTTTTGTCAGACAAAGGCTGTTCATAGATATTTGGTGGTCAAAGGAGAAACCATTGAGGCTGCTGTCTGTCCAGATCTATTCTCTTCTTGGACTCATGGCCGCATCACATGTATTAGTCTCCCTCACACATTGAAGCATGGCCATAACTTCTCACCAGCAGGGAGTGAGCACAAGAGATATGTATACTTTCTAACTCAGGCAGCTCTGGGCGTTAGAGCATTTATTGTGTGCTCCTCCATGCTTTTCCAGTTGCACTGGGCAGGAATTTTTTTGGAAGCCAGTAGCTGAAGCTGGATCAGTCATTTCAGTACAATCCCTTAGCCTAGCCATAAGGAATCTAGTAGTAGTTTAGTCACTAAAGTCCTGTCCAACTCTTGCGACTCCACAGACTGAGCCTGCCAGGTTTCTCTGTCCAAGGGATTCTCCAGGCAAGACTACTGGAGTAGGTTGACATTTCCTTCTCCATGGGATCTTCCCAACCCAGGAATAGAACCCAGGTTTCCAGGCAGATTCTTTACCGACAGAGCTACGTGGGAAGCCCAAAGAACCTAGTACATGACTATGTAATGCTCATGAATGGGAAGTAAACATCTTTACTCCTTAAGTCACTGAATTATTGTTGAGTCACTTGGTCTACTCTTCATAATATAGGGTACAAGTATGAAAGTGTTAGTTGCTCAGCTGTGACCTACTCTTTGTAACACCATGGACTGTAGCCTGCCAGCATCCTCTGTACATGGAATTTTCCAGGTAAGAATACTCGAGTGGGTAAGCCATGCCCTTCTCCAGGTGTGAGGAAATTAACACGATGGCACAAGTCAGGCTCTCTCGCCCCATGTTCTATAAACAATGGCTTTGCACGGTTGTGCAACAGCAGAGATTGCATATAGCACTGCACATGTGCTTCAGGAGGTACTTGCTTGGCCACACACTACTTGTGTTCTTAAGTATATGTAAGTTTCACCTAGAAAAGATCTAAGGGGTTTTATGCATTTATGTGATGTTGTGTGCTGCTGCCATGCCAGCCAGGAGAGAATAGGTGTGTCTGCAGTTCCCATGGCTCCTAGCATTTTCTTCCAGCTACCTGCTCATGCCTTGACTACCAGTGGTTCAGCAAACATTGTGCACAGTGAGACACAGGGAGACCAGTGGTACTGTGAACGGGATTGGCGATACACCAGGAGATCTTCCTCACCCAGGAATTGAACCCACATGTCCCGCATTGCGGGCGGATTCTTCATTGTCTAAGCCACCAGGGAAACCTACTTTTCATGTTCCCCTGTGGGGAAAAAAAAAAGATAAAAACCCTGCAAAAGTATGCAACTTTTGACCTCTTCTTATTCTTCCCCTTCCCACTATGTCCCAAGAAAGGGATAGTGATTTATCTTAATGGTGAGTTTGGGAAAGAAAATCAGACGTGTTCACCTCAATTCTTCCTCTCATCTTGCTCTTTGTCAATCTCGGTGGGGGAATGGGGAGAACACTCTCACCGTAGCAGGACAGATTATACTCCATGTTCAATTTCTACAAAGATGGGGTAGCATTAATTTAGGTAATGTTAGCAAGTTGTTGTGGTTGTGTATCCAAGTCGTGATTTTCAAAAATAGTTTGTATTGATGACAAAAACGCCATTTTAATCTCCATTTATGTGAGCCTTTTGGCTATCTTTCAAATGACGCTGAACTTGAGTAAATAGATGTGGTGGTATTTCTTGACACCTCTAAGAACCGTTTGAGGTTAAAATGAAACAAAACAAAAGGCAGAATTCTCTGAAAGCTTCCTGAAGTAACAAAATAGCTCTCCCAAATAAATTTTCTTTGCTCCTCCCCCAACTTAATCTGTTGTTCGTACCACCCATGATCTTTAACTTGCACTTAGCTGACCAGGGATAAAAGCATGGTAGAATCCGCAGACCAGTTCTATTACTGAAGTGCACTGTGATAAGAACATACTTGTCTCCTAAATCAAAATGAAACTGCAACTAGATTACCCCCAGGTGTTTCTGATTCTCATTTCCTTGTCAATGTGAAAAGATATTTGATAAGATGATTCTATTTAACTTTGCAATAACATGGATAGATTGACACAGTAGTTTGTGACATAAATACCATTAAGGAAACAAATGTAGCAGAATTCATGACAGTCTGAGAGAGGAAGGAAACGTATTTTTAAGCAATGGAAGATTTCCATTGCTCTTCATACAAGGCAGTTATCTCTATAGTCCCCAAATATAATACCAGAGATATACTAACTGATATGCTTTTGCATGCGTGCCTGCTCAGTCATGTCCAACTCTCTGACTCCCCAGACTGTGGCCCACCAGGCTTCTCTGTCCATGAAATTTTCCTGGCAAGAATAGTGGAGTAGGTTGTCTTTTCCTGCTTCAGGGGATCTTCCCAACCCAGGGTGCATCTCTTGTGTCTCCTGGTTTGGTGGGCAGATTTTATACCACTGAGCCTTGTTTTTACATATAGCTAAACATACATATATTTTTGTCATACCTAAAAGTATTATGAGTGCACCCTCTTTGATCCTATTTTCTCTATTTTAATTGCATATTAAGACTCATGCAGGTTTTATAGACCTGGTGAATTTTACTAAATAGATTAAACACAGAAAGGAAAAAGTCAAGGAGAATCAATACAAAGCTTTGTATAGACTAATGACTGTCCAAAGCTTCCCTGAAAAACTTCTAAGAGACAAATTTTCATAGAGAAAATTATATTTATATGTAAAGTTATATTTAAAAGCCAAGAGTTATATATAACACTTTATATTTATATATAAAGTTATATTTAAAAGCCAAGAGACAAATTTTCATAGAGAAAATTATATTTATATATAAAGTTATATTTAAAAGCCAAGTGTTTTAGTTATGGCCTCTCATTTAAAGCATATACCAAAGAAATTGGTATATCTACCTAGAAGGGAAAAAAAAAAAAAAAAAAACCAGAGACAGGGAACCAAATCTCACTCTTGGGAGATCTGATTCTAAGGTCCATAATTGTAATTCTTATTATATAGTTAACTTTTGGCTTAAAATACTTAAGTTCTTTGTTACTATTTACACATAAGGCACATGGTGTTTGGCACAGGTGTGGAATCAAGCAAGTGTCTGTATTTGGACACATGGTCTTCACTTTCTTGCCTTGTTATTCTGTACAAGATAATCTAGCTAAGACCCCCTGATGTAAAATGGTGACAATAACAGACCATGCATTAAAGAAGGGTTATGCAAAGTATACTAGTTTAGTGGTTCTAAGGGCTTTCCCGGTGGCTCAGGTGGTAAAGAATCTACCTGTAATGTAGGAGACCTGAGTTCAATCCCTGGGATAGAAAGATGCCCTGGAGAAGGTAATGACTACCCACTCCAGTGTTCTTGCCTGGAGAATTCCATGGACTGGGGAGCCTGGGAGTCTATAATCCTTGGGGTCACTTTAGCTTGTTTCAGAAGCACTCTGCTTGTCTAGTGAGATTTTTCATTTCTGATAAGTTTTCAGTCAGATGCTGCTGATCAAGAAACCATACATTAAGAATTACTATATAAATTAACACATGCAAAGCACTAGGAAATTGTATAATGAGTGTTTGATATGTTTTAGCTATTCATTTTCTTGGTGGTTTATTTTTCATCTTTATACTTGTAAAAAGAGACAAACATATAGTTTGGAAATATTTTTATTTAGGATAAATCTTGCTTGGCTAGCATATACTCTCAAGGAAAAAACATATATATAATATATGTATATTTATATATAGGTTATATATATATAGTTTATATATAATATATACAATATATTATAGTTATATATATTATATAAAAATTATATATAAAATTATTATAATATATATAATTAAAAGGTATTTGGTGATGATACTAACAGAATCATTTGATAAAAGCAAAAGCCTTTATGGAGTGAATTATTCTCTGTTGTCATTTTGGAATTTTACATTTGCATTTTCTTAAGAATAATATTCCTTTAATATATTTGTATCTTAAAAATTTTTAAATAAGGAGATTTAATTTTGAATGATGGCATGTGTGTTCTTATAACGGCAATGCTTCCATTATGGCTGCCCTCAATAATACTGTATTTACATTACATACAGGTCTAAGATTTTCCTATATAAAATTGTCACAAAAACTGCAGATTCCTGTCTTCACTGTTATGTCCATATCAGATGTAAGCAACTATTAAATATGTGATATATGGTTAACACATCATATTACATTGTTGCAAATTTTCTTTTGACTTAACAGTATGCTGCAATAATGTGTACGTAAGAGAAGAAGAGAATTGATTATGTGTGCAAAGAGGAAGAAACATGAAAACTATAAACCAACTCATCCAAAATCCAAACAAAGACATAAAGAGTTAAGACAAAGAACTGTTTTCTGGTGATGATATGAAATGAATAATTGGTGAAGTGAAAGAAGATAAACAAAAATTATATTAAAAACTAAAAAGGTCTATTTAGTTTCGTCCCTTTGTTTTGCTCAAAGAGGCTACTGATAAGTTAATGATGGCTAGAGGAATGTCAGCAAACATTAGAATTTGAAATGAAGAACACAACTTAGTCATTACCACTAGCAGTCAAAAATTTGTATTATTTAATAAAATCTATATGTTGAAAATATTTATCTACCTTAAGTCATATATTTTTCTCTTTGTGTTTTCTCTCCTTAATGAATTCCATCTCAAAATCTTTTAACTACTCCTGGCTTCCCCAGTGGCTCGGGGGTAAAGAATCCACCCGCAGTGCAGGAGATGTGGAAAATGCAGGTTTGATCCCTGGGTCAGGAAGATTCCCTGGAGGAGGAAATGGCAATCCACTTCAATATTCTTGCCTGGAAAATCCCATGGACAGAGGAGTCTGGTGGGTTGCAGTCCATGGAATCACAAAGAGTCTGACATGACTGAGCAACTGAGAATAGCACCCTCCCCTCAAAAAAAAAAAAAAACTGTCTACTACCAAAAGAAAGGAGCAAAGAAAAATATTTAGCATGCAGATTAAGCAATCAATAGTAATAAACTGTTGGTGACATCTACAGTTTTTCACAAGCCAAAACAAGATATTTCAACTTATTTTCATCATTTTTTCCCTACAACAGCATCAAATAAAATGGTGACAGCATTTGCATTAAGAACCTTTTGAAAATTGAACAAAGACTGATCTGGTAAATATATTGTCTTCTTCAGTGAGATTATTTACTTCTTTGACAGCTTCACTGTTGATGAGGACATGAGAAATTACTTTTACTGCAGGCTGTATGGTATGTGGAATTTTTATCAGATGGTGGTTATTAAACATTGTTAAAATGAAAAGTGACACAGTCTCCTTTAATGGTCTGAATGTTCAAAAGATTAGCAAACACAAAAGCTTCGAGCATGAACTGAATTTTTATGATTTTCTTCTTGGCATACTGCCATACTATGAAAGTTTTAGATGATTTTAAGAGCTACCTGGAAAGGTCCTAATTCCCAACTCCCCTAGGAAGCTCCAAATACTAAGTACTGTCTTTGGCTTCTTCTTGGGAGATTTTCTTTCTTCCTTTGGTCTTTATTGATTGATCTTAACCATCTCAGAAAACACAATTTAGACAACAAATACTTTCAACACAAAGTGAAAAAAAATAAATGATAAGAGTAAAAGCAATAACTCTATCCTGATGAAAAATCTAGACTGAAGGAAATGCTGTTTTTCAAGTAAACAAGAACAGATATACTTTATTTACTAAGACTATATTTCATTAAGACTTTGAGAAACATTCTATTAAGAAAACAAGAAGCATTCATGGATCATTGTTTAAATTGAAAGAGACTATATAAGTAACCACATATACCAAAATACTATTACATATACTTTGCAGCCATGTGCATATATTCAATAATCAATATCTATTTTAGATGGAGATCAGTATTTAAATAAGTATATTTGCAACAAAACAGATTAAGTAGGGTTTTGTGGTAGCAATACAAACATATTAGAAATAGTGCTGCTCCAAGTAGCTTACACTAAACCTTTTCAATATCTGGTGCAAAATCTTATGAGAACTAATATTCTTAAGAATCTGTCTTATTCAGATAACTTTCAGTTGCACTTATGAAGTGAACATGGTTTTAATTTCCTAGATTTAGAGTTATGACGACTGTAGTATTTACTGATTTATTCTTATTCTCAAGTTAAATAATAATAGTCATATCATTAATTGATGATAGTGCTCATTTTGTTGTTCATACAAGTTACATTTCTTGCACCTAGACTTTTCATTTGTAACAAGCCAGTGTCAAAAATCCAAATTACACTTGGCAGCTATTCTTCCTGTCAATTTGACTAGATTTGAAACAACATTTTTTGTCTTCACTAATATCTCTTTACTGGAGAAGGAAATGGCAACCCACTCCAGTGTTCTTGCCTGGAGAATCCCAGAGACAGAGGAGCCTGGTGGGCTGCCGTCTATGGGGTCGCACAGAGTCGGACACGACTGAAATGTCTTAGCGGTAGCAGCGGCAATATCTCTTTACACTTGTATGGCAATATAACTACCAATGTATTTATGTATGCTATTTTTTTCCTTTTCAGTTTATATCTGTTTGTATTGTCTAAATTATCCTACACCTTTCATTCAAAATTTTCTCTGGTTCCTTCTCAACTATCAATTTTTAAATTATAATTGTTCAGAATTATTTACTGAGTATCTTATACTTTTACATTATTTTTCTACTTATTTCCTTCCCTACACCAAGGATCAAAAATTTTTATTGTCCTGACCTAGGACTCAAACCAGGGTCTTCTGCATTGCAGGCGGATTCTTTACCAACTGAGCTATCAGGAAAGTCCCCCAAATTATATACTTACTAGTTATTATTACCCAAGTAAATTTGTACAAGGAATATATACATAGCACAAAGTGTTTTTGTAGGGAAATTCTTCACACATTTAAAAAAAATGAGCCCATTTTAAAACTCTTCACTTTTTTTTTAACATTGGACATATTTAGTCCTGTCAGCCATTTATCGTAGAAGAACATTTTAAGTATCTGAAACAGCCTACCTATTAATCTATCAACATGTATTTTGCATATATTTCACACTTAAAATGGAGACTCTAAAACTGAAAAGAAAAACCTGTAGGGAACGTATGCTGAATGGAGAATTGGTTGATAGCCCCACCTCTAATTATTTTATTTGTCCATTTCTGTTTTCATTCAGCAAGTCTGTATTGAGTATTCTTTGTATGTTAATCACTAAAGTAGGTGTTATGGATAAAGAATAAATTAGAACCAACTATCTTTCTTAAGATTCCCAGGTGGCACAGTGGTAAAGAATCTGCCTGCCAATGCAGGAGACAGAGGAGATGTGTGTTCCATCCCTGGGTCAGGAAGATCCCCTTGAGGAGGAAATGGCAACCCATTCCAATATTCTTGCCTGGAAAATCCCATGGACATAGGAGCCTGGTGGGCTACAGTCTGTGGGGCTGCAAAGAATCTGACACCACTGAGCACATACACAAACATGCACACACGTCCCTTAAACAGGCCATTGTCTGGAGAAACTCTTCAGACAACCCCTGCACTCACACATGCCAAAGAATAGCCTTTGTCCATTGAGGTGTCTCAAGTCCAAAGTTAGAGGAAAGCGCCTTATAAAACAGCAACCTCAACACTGGGCAGCTGACATTGGGTGAAGCAAAAGGAAATTTTGAGTTATTTCTGTATAAACTGTTATTAAACCTGGGCTTGGATTCTAAGATTCCAGGTAAAAACCACTTATATGAGATTAAAGATTTCCATGTAAACATGCTTTGGGCTTGGCCTGGTCAGTTGACTAGAACAATTTATTTTGTTTGAATGTTGCATTTCTTACACTGACCAGGGACAGGGATTATGTTTAGATCCCCAATGGCCACAGAAAAGAAGGGAATACATTTATAATAGGAAGATGTTGATATATTATACTTATGGGGCCAAAAGCAAGAGGACTGATTATATTTAAGGGTTAGAGATACATATAAGACATCGTTTAAAATGCTCTTCCCTCTCTGTCATAATAACGTTATCAACATGTAGAAAAAATTGTGAAAAGCGATGATATGTATATGATTGAAAATCAGCAAAATACCAGAGACTGTTTTATTCTTCCAGTTTCATTGAAATGTAACTGGCATAAAGGATCATATAATGTTAAGGCCTAGAGTATAAAGATTTGACATCACTGAATGTTTAATGAACACCCATCTCATGCAGATAGTTCAGAGACCATTTAATTAACTATATATGCCCCATATTTGATTGCTTAGTTGTTGGGGAAGCAATACTTAGATGAATATTAATTAAATATAATTAATGTATTATTTTAGCATTATTTTATAAAATTCATTTGTTCAGTTTTCAAAGTAGTAAAATCTCCTTTTTTGGTATAATAATTATTTTCACAAAATTTGTGTCCAATTAATAATAATATTCTAAGAATTAAAAATATACTGAAAGATACAACTTGTATTTTTTTAAAATTAAAATTAAAGTAAGTTATGACTCAAACATTCCTTTTTAAAAAATAGTTCTTTTCAAATTGAAACAGTTATTTACTAAAATTAAAAGAAAAAAATGCATAAAATTCAAAAGGATAAAAATATTAAGTTAGTAATTTACATTTTTGAAAAATAAAGTATCATTAAATTACCATGTAAAATAAAACTCCTCAAAATGCTCATGGTCAATTTTCATTTTGTTACTGACATATGAATTGATATGCTATACATATATTTCATCTAGGCCTATATATACACATTTACAGTAATAAGAGAGATTGTTTAATATTTCAATATGTTTTTCAACTATTCTGGATAGCATGTAATTCTGGAATATCTCTTGAACCACAAGCTGAAACAAAAGTGAAGAAAGTATAAATGGTCTCTCAGCGCTACTGGGAAATGATACTTGGTTTATGCAGGGATCTATTTCATTCATGCTGAGAGGAAGAATTTGACGAGCTAATTAATTTGTCTCTTCTCTTACCTAAATGCTTCTGCTGCTCAAGTAATCTCCACACTCTGTCACAGCACATTTTGTATTGTAGGCAGCAGCACGATGCACAAATACTCTCAATACTCAGACATCCATTATTTAAAGGACACACAAAATTGATGTAAAAGACACTGCTCATGGAACAGACATTTAGGGTTGTGATCACCCTGTGTAAACTCTGAGTATTGGATCCAAAGTGACAGAGGTGCCTGGATGTACTTTATATATTAATTAATAAGAATAAAATTAATTTTCTATGTGATTATGAACTGTAGGTTTTCTAATGAACTGGCTAAGATTGGAGGCCTCTTCCGCCTGTTTAAGAGAGATATAGATTGAAGTATATATGTATGTATACCTTAAAAGCACTTAACAAATTAAATATACATGTGTTTTAGATGTAGAAAAGTTTCAGGATTGTTTCTTGGAAGTGGTAATACTTGAGTTGAATTTTAAAGGGTGAGCAATTAAGTATCTGGGCTTCCCTGGTGGCTCAGATGGTAAAGAATCCGCCTGCAATGCTGGAGACCTGGGTTCGATCCCTGGGTTGGGAAGATCCCCTAGAGAGAGCATGGCAACCCACTCCAGTATTCTTGCCTGGAGAATCCTCGTGGGCAGAGGTGGACTAGAGTCCATGGGGTCTCAAAAAGTTGGACATGACTGAGTGACTAAACACAGCACACACATTTAAGTGTCTATTCAGTTCAGTTCAGTCGCTCAGTCGTGTCCCACTCTTTGCGACCCCGTGAATCGCAGCACGCCAGGCCTCCCTGTCCATCACCAACTCCCAGAGTTTACTCAAACTCATGCCCATCAAGTCGGTGATGCCATCCAGCCATCTCATCCTCTGTCGTCCCCTTCTCCTCCTGCCCCCAATCCCTCCCAGCATCAGGGTCTTTTCCAACAGTCTATAGAACCATATAAGAACCTAGGCATCAGAGCATAGGTGAAATTCTGACTATACAATTAAACAGGACTTTACAAAATATACTAATAAACTCAGACTTTGATTTTTAGGGTTAATGGACGTTGTTTTATTATTTTTAGTGGTAAAAGAGCAGTTATTTTCAGAAGGATGATTGCCAGCATAGAGGATTGGGGCCAAGAATATCTAGACTCATGAGAAAAGTTAAGGTGCCATTGCAAAAGTTGTGAGGAGAAAGGTAGATGTGAACTAAAGCAGTATTAGAGGTGTTGGAGAAGAGGGCAGTGCTTGAAACGATACACATATAGGAAGCAATATACATATATAGCTTCGACTGTCTCTTCCATTGATTATCTCTTTAGAACTTTTCAGAGCTACGTCAAACCGTTTACTTAGATATCAATATTATAGTAAACTAAACTTAAGAAATTTATAGATACTTTGAGTTACATTATATACAACTATATAATTACCAAAATAACTTTCTGAGAGAATATTATGCCTTGGACTATAGATACTCAAAATCAATTATTTAAAGAGAGGAAAGCAAAACTTCAGTTCACCTTATGCATTTTTAAAAACCATCACTCTGAATTATCAGACAAATGAATAAATTCACCCAAGATTCTTCGGACAGTTAACACTGGAGTGGTGGCTAAATTTTGATTACCAGAGCTCTATTCAATTTAAAGTTATATTTTCTCTAAATAGCACCAGTGTTAGAACTATTTTTGCAGGCATAGAGTATTTAATACATTGCATATATTAGAAATGTAAAACATATACAATATTTACCCATTTTCTAATATATTAACATGAAATATATAATATGCAATTTATTCTAAAGTACATTAATCTTGGTAAAATATTACAAGGAAAAATAACATGAGCTAAAAGAATTCATGATAAGATGACAAAAACCACTACAATATTGTAAAGTAATTAGCCTCCAACTAATAAAAATAAATGCAAAAAAAATAAAAATAAATAAAAATAAAAATATTAGAAAGAGTTAAAAAAAAAAAAAAAAAAGAAGTAGCTAAAACTAACCTTATAAGCAGTTCCTATCAGGTAACTGAGACAGGCAGTGAATGAAAACCAGAGGAAAAAAAATCTGAAGAAACAGAAATATCCTAATACCCAGAGAAGATGCTGTTATAAGGCTGGCAGAGATATGGTTCTTTAAAAAGTATGTTTGTGAAAACAAATGCTGCCTTATAAAGAGGAATATGTATATTTCTCAAGAAAATACAGTCATAATTTTAAAACACTCAGTTTTCTTTCATAATTTTCCAGGTCAAAATATTAAAAAATAATGTAAAAAAAAAAAATAATGTAAAACAAAAATAACATCAAATTCTGCTATTTTTTTTTAACACCACAGTTAAACTAAAGCTAAGTTTATCCACACCACACAAATTCATAAAACAGTCATAGAATGTGGATGTTTTTCAAAACAGATGTTGCACTCACAGTCATTTAAATTGAACCAAACATTAATAAGCAAATCTTTACAGATGAACAAGGAATATACAACATTGGTTTTTGTGATTTTGATAATGAAGATGATAACAGTTGTTAGTAAAGCTATTCTACAGTGTCCAAGGTTTTATCACTTACTTCAAATATTCTATAGGAGAAGCAAGTTAAAATGAATATGTCTATATGAGTCAAAAACTGAACAGCTAAAACAAATCCTTGAAAATCAAAGATATGTTTTAAAACTTTATACTATCAACTATATCTAATGCATAATTTCTGGCATTTTTATGAGTGGTAGCTTTATAACTAGTATAAAGCTAGCATACTTTATATACATACTTGAGTAGCTTGAGTCTACCAGTATACTCCACAAGTACATAATATTTTAAGAATTACAAGAGTTAGATGATAAGTGACAATCCCTGCCTTGCCTTAAAAACTAGGAAACACCAGCTGAGCTTTATCATATTAAAAAGAGATCTTTGTTTTCCAAATTTTAATATAAAATTGATATAGAAATGTAGCAATATAGTTATTTGCTATTTTGCAAATATATACAATATAAAATTAATATTCTGCCTATAAAGGCAGAAAGTGAAAGTGAAGTTACTCAGTCGTGTCCAACTCTTTGCAACCCCATGGTCTGCAGCCTACCAGGCTCCTCCGTCCATGGGATTTTCCAGGCAAGAGTACTGGAGTGGGCTGCCATTTCCTCCTCCATAAAGGCAGAATAGGGGCTCAAAAGGGGACTGTGTGCCACGTTTCTTCAGCTCTGTCTGACTGTGTAAACCTGTGTACTGTAGCCTACCAGGCTCATCTGTCCGTAGGATTCTCCAGGCAAGAATACTGGAGTGGGTAGCTATGCCCTCCTCCAGATCTTTCCAATTCAGGGATTGAACCGGTGTCTCTCTTATGTCTCCTGCATTGGCTGGTGGGTTCTTTACACTATTGACAGTGTTCTTTACCACCATGTTGGCAGTGCCACTTGGGAAGCACCCTCAAGGGGATTACTAACAAGCTAGTTCTTCAGTAGATTTACATTCCTCACCAGTATTGACTTTTTGAATTTATACATGAAAAACTTGTGTTTGCTTATGGCACAAAGACTAATAATAGAAATCATCTTGAAAAAGACACAAACGCTCACCGAGTTAGCAAGTCTTTTTTCATTATGTATGGAATACACTGTGAAAGTTTTTGTAATATGACACCATCAGAGCAGGAAGGACCTTAGATACCAACTAGGTCAATTCTCTCATTAATTTAGGCAACTGTGGGCTTGAGAGAGGGCCAGTGTCTTGCTTGAGGTAACAATACTGATAATTAGCGGCCAAGCTAGAATGGAGGGTCTTGTATTCCCAGTGTCAATGGTTCCTTTGCAAATGTTAGCTAGTGAATTTTCCTGCCTCCAGTCATGCCCACAACCAATCCATTCTCTACACTGCTGCCAGAATGATCCTTCATAAACACAAATCTGACCAGCTTATTCCCCTGCTTAAAAACCTTTAATAGGTCCTATTACTCACAGGACAAAGTTCAAATTTCTTAGCATCTACTACAAGATTCTGACACCTGCTTGATTTTCTGGCTTCTTCTGTCACCAATTCTTAAAATCTAAAGCCTCAGTCATCTGCAAGTACTTCTGTAGAATAAATCATGTTTTCTCAAATTCTGTATCCAGAAATTCTGGAATTTCAAATGGCTGTATCTTTATTGTCTCCTTTTATTATCTCATAGCAATCTACATGAGCAGGTTTTTATTTTTTGTTTTGTAAAAGAGAAGATATTTGTCTAACTTAGAAGTACACCTGGTCATTGACTTATTTAAAATGACAGCCTTAATCATTTATTCCTTAAGGTTTTCACCTAGATCACCATGATCAAAAACAAAAACAAATCCAAGACATAATGAATTATTATTCTAGGAGACAAATTTGACAAACTCAGCCTCAGCAATTTAATGTAATTTTTATGGTAGAAATGTAATATTGGAGATTACCAATAATCACATTTTTTAGGCAATGAAAATGCATAAAATTATTTTATTAAAGAGCTAGAATAAAATACTAAGATAAAGAACTTCAAGTTTCTTTTAAGGAACTATGTACGAATTTAGGTTCTATACAAAATTTGATCCATAAATGAAATCACTGTGTAATCTTTTATTTTTCAATTTTAAAAAAATCTAAAAAAAATTAAAAAATTTTTGAGAAGCCTTCCTCAAAACATTTTGGTCATGTATTTATTGTGAATATTGTTTATAAGAATTAATATATTATATAAATGTAATATATTTGAAATCTCCTCAGTACACTATCCCTTATTAGTAATCTAGTTTCTCTTTTTGCAAGCATTTAGTTATTATAAGAAAAGAAAAGTCATATGTCACCACAGGGAGGTTATTATTTTTTTAACAAAATTTAAAACATGAGGATAAATTAGCACAAGACAATTAATCTGAATGTGCTACTACCAGAGATACAGTAAGAACACTATGTTTTAAACAGGAATTTTTAGAAAACTAAGTCAATGATATTAATATGAGATGGTTTATATCAAGTTATAAAAATAAAGTAGACAAAATATGTATTAAATATACAAGCAATTATATAAGCCTGATAATCAAATATATAAGCCTGATAAGTGTTTGTGTGGAAATTTCTTTGTAAACAGTTGTTTTCAAGGTCCAGAGATAAAATCATTAAAAAGTGAAATGAAAAGCACTGATTTTTCCAAAACTTTATAAACTAAAAAAGTGATAGATATGTGATTTTATTAAGTAACCTACTAAATGGTATATTTGAAATTAAGGCTATGCTACATATTTTTAAATGAATTTGTAAAGAATCAAATAGGTTATTTTGCTGACAAAAATAAATGTTTAAAATAATTTTAAACTTGTAATTAAACCAAGTATTATTACTTACAATATATGAGAAGACAGTTTGAAATCTATTTATGATAAATATGTTAGCTGTATAGAACATGGAAAATGGTGACTCTATGAAGGACCCAGAAAACATAATGTCTGTTTTAGTGTACAATACTAATTTATTTGTATTTCATTTACTAATGCAATTATTATATTTATTAGTATGGTAAGATTCAGTAGATAAAAAATAAATTTATTAAATTCCTAAATAATCAAGATGAGGTAAATGTGTAAGTAAAGATCACATAAACCATTTAACATTGTCATCAAATCAGGGAAATTGTTAATAAAATTATTTTTTCAGTCCCATGACAGAGATTTAACTATTATATAAAAAAGAGTGAAATGAAAAGATGTTTAACCTCACAAAGTATTACAGAAATATGAATCAAAGCTACAATGAGGTATCACCTCACACTAGTCAGAATGGCCATCATGAAAAATATCTACAAAATTCAAATGCTGGAGAGGGTGTGGAGAAAGGGAAACCCTTCTGCGTTGTTGGTAGGAATGTAAGCTGGAGCAGTCGCTATAGAGAATGGTGTGGAGGTTTCCTTAAAAGACTGAAAACAGAGCTGCCATACGATCTAGCAATCCTACTCCTGGACATAAACCCAGAGAAAACCATAATTTGCAAAGATACATGCACCCCAATGTTCATAGCAGCGTAAGTAAAATAGCCAGGACCCAGAAGCAACCTAAATGTACATCAGCAGAGGATAAAGATGTGGTACATACATACAATGTAACATTACTCAGCTATAAAAAGATTGAAGTAATGCCATTTTTACTAAAATGAATGGACCTAGAGATTGTCATACTGAGTGGAAGCAAGAAGAAAGTGAAAGTTGCTCAGTCACGTCCAGCTCTTTGCGACTCCAAGGACTATAGTGTCCATGGAGTCCTCTAGGCCAGGATGCTGGAGTGGGCAGCTGTTCCTTTCTCCAGAGGGTTTTCCCATCCTAGGAATTGAACCCAGGTCTCCCACATTGCAGATGGACTCTTTACCAGGGAAGTCCAAAGAAGACACAAAGAGAAAGACAAATGTCATGTGATATTGCTTATACGTGGAATCTAAAAAAGAAAAAATCAATCAAACAAACAAACAAACAAAAAAAGACAGTACAACTGCCCTTACCCACAAAACAGAAATAGTTACAGGTGTAGAAAAAATACATGTAAATCCATGGCTGATTCATGTCAATGTATGAAAAAAACTACTACAATATTGTAAAATAATTAGCCTCCAACTAATGAAAATAAATGAAAAAAAAAAAAAAAAAGAAAAAGAAAACTAACTTAAGATGACCAGGGGATAAGTAGAGGAGAGATAAATTGGAAGAGTGTGATTGACATATACACAGTGCTATATGTAAAACAGATAACCAATTAGGGCCTCCTGTAGAGCACAGAGAACTGTGCGCAATACTCTATAATGGGCTATTATGGACAAGGAATTTGAAATAGAGTGGATATATATTAATATATATGTATATTTTATTCACTTTGCTAAAAAATGTTGTAAATCAACTGTATTATAAAAATATTTTTAAAATAATGAGGATTTTTAAAATATATATATATGAAATAAACAATATGAACTGAGTTGTTTTAATAATTTAAGTGAAAATAAAAATTTTATCTTTAAAAATCAGTATATATATCAATATTTTTATCAAGAATTTTAAAATAGTTAAAATGGTGTCTTGGGGTTACAGCTTTTAACACATAAGGAAATTTACTGAATAAAATGAACATTTCTCAGTAAAACATTTGGCTTTAAATTATGAAAATTAGATTCACAAATATGGTATTTTGATAGCTGCCTGGTATATAAGCCGACACAAATTGATCTCATATGTTAAAAATAGAAAATATAGTAAATAGTAAAGATTTATTTCATCAAGTTTGGTTTATACTATGAACATCTGTTATTCAAAAATTCTGCCTGTCAATATTACATTTCATATTATTTGGATACTTCATTGTGCATTATTTATATTAATAGGAGTAGGCAAATAAATGTAGTTGAAAGAATGCTGAGTCAGAAATCAAAACATGAGACTCTAGTTGTGGTATTTGTAACTTTGGAAAATGTTTTGCTTTTTATTCTGCCATTATTACTTTATTGTAATATTAAACACTTAGGGCAAATTACTACTAAGACCCTTTAGCAATTTCCATTATTGCTTTAGACTACAGTTATTTATATACAAAATGACTTTTTCTACAATTCCTTCTAATAAAGCAGTTATAAACTGTTGATTTAGAGTTGCTTAACTGCTAACAAAATGATTATGAAGACCCTTGCCTTCAAATGTTTTAGCGGTCACTCATGATGGCATATTAATACAAATGCAAAGGGAAATGTAATTGCTATTAAAAGTTATTAACAGAAAAGCCTTTCAATTTGCAAAAATCAACTTACAAACATATTAACACTTTCAGTATTTAAAAGCAAAATGTTATTTTTTAAATGCCCACTATCCCTTTAATGAGAAGACAACCTTTTTCTAATAAAAGTTTAATGTCTTAAATGTTTTAGTATATTTCTATAATGTCATAATTTTTATATAATTGAAATTAAAAAATGTACATACATTTGAAGAAAATATACATACAAATTGGACAATTATAAATATATTATCTAAACAACTTCTTTCTTTTAGTACCTTACTATAGTAAAAAATACGACTTTTAAGGTAATTCAGGCAAGTGTTTACTCATCAGCTTGTGTACTGATGAACTATATTTACTACAGCCTGTTTGCATTACTCTCAGTGCCTCTGTGTTCTTTTCTATGAAAATAAGACAATAAACTCACTTCTGATATTTTTGTTTACTAGAAATTGCAAGGAAGGAATTATTTGGCCCATTCCCATTCTCATCTCTGTTATTTTAGTGAAAACTCCAGTCATTTGTGTACTATACAGTACCTAGTATCTCCAATTCTAATCTCTCTTTCTTTTCTTCTAATTAATTTTGTAAATTAGTACCAAATTATTATCTCACAGGACAGGTTGGATTAGGTCATGTTTTGATGAAATATTAATGCCCTCCACCATCAGGGGAAAAAAAAAAAAATTATGAGTTTATATCCTCTACAATCTAAACTTATTTCACTGTTAGTTAACTTAGGTTACTATGAGATACAGTAAAAATGAGCTGTTTATTGTACCAAAACTCTTCAGTTTATGTTCACATCTTTTTCTCTTATTCAAGCATCTTCTGTCAGTTTTTGCAGTATATTCATAAAGACTTGTCTCAAAAAGGTCCCGTTTTGATATAAAGCCTTTCCATTTCAAATAAAAAATGAGTAATCCATTACTCATGTATGGATGTGAGAGTTGTACCATAAAGAAGGCTGAACATGAAGAACTGATGCTTCTGAATTGTGGAGAGTCCCTTGGACTCCAAGGGGATCAAGCCAGTCAATCCTAAAGAAAATCAATCCTGAATATTCATTAGATGGACTTGATACTGAAACTCAAGCTCCAATACTTTGGCCACCTGATGTGAAGAGCTAACTCAGTAAAGACCCTGATGCTGGGAAAGATTGAAGGCAGGAGAAGAAGGGAATGACAGAGGATGAGATGGTTGGATGGCATCACTAACTCAATGGACATGAGTTTGAGCAAGCTCCAGGAGATGGTGAAGGACAGGGAAACCCAGCATACTGCAGTCCATGGGTTCACAAAGAGAAGGATGAGACTGAGTGACTGGACAACAACAATCCATTACTCTATAATATTTTCTGCACACAAATTGCAAAATAACACCTTCTCCAATTCTAATCATTTACTAAGAGAACTTAACACTTGTTCTAACTTAGAAGACAAGAGAAAAAGTTTAATTTCATTTTTTTTCATGCATGCTCAGCTGTTCAGTAATGTCTGACTCTTTGTGACACCATGGACTATAGTCCACCAGGCTTCTCTATCCATGGGATTATCCTACCAAGAATACTGGAGTGGGTTGCATTTCCTGCTCCAGGGGATCTTCCTGACCCAGGGATTGAGCCTATTTCTCCTGCATCTTCTTCATTGGCAGCTGGATTCTTTACCACTCACCCACATGGTATATTGGTCTTAATCTGAATGGCACTTATTAATATCAAGAAAAAAATAGTGGCTAGAAAATGCATACCACATATGTAACAACAACAACAACAAAAAGGCTTTCCCATGGTAGGAATTTTTTATAGATGCTATTTTAGTTATCTAAATATGAGTCATGTTGCAATATTTATAAATCCCTTTGAATAAATATTTATAGAATGTAATCTTATATGTCAAATAATTTCTATTATTAATAACCTTTCTAGTTTCCATTCCAATCCCAAAGAAAGGCAATGCGAAAGGATGCTCAAACTACCGCACAATTGCACTCATCTCACACTCTAGTAAGGTGATGCTCAAAATTCTCCAAGCCAGGCTTCAGCAATATGTGAATCGTGAACTTCCAGATGTTCAAGCTGGTATTAGAAAAGGCAGAGGAACCAGAAATCAAACTGGCAACATCCACTGCATCATTGAAAAAGCAAGAGAGTTCCAGAAAAACATATATTTCTGCTTTATTGACTATGCCAAAGCCTTTGACTGTGTGGATCACAATAAACTGTGGAAAATTCTGAAAGAGATGGGAAAAAGACCACTTGATCTGCCTCTTGAGAAACTTGTATGCAGGTTAGGAAGCAACAGTTAGAACTGGACATGGAACAACAGACTGGTTCCAAATAGGAAAAGAAGTACGTCAAGGCTGTATATTGTCACCCTGCTTATTTAACTTAAATGCAGAGTACATCCTGAGAAACGCTGGGCTGGAGAGAGCACAAGCTGGAATCAGGATTGCTGGGAGAAATATCAATAACCTCAGATATGCAGATGACACCACCCTTATGGCAGAAAGTGTAGAAGAACTAAAGAGCCTCTTGATGAAAGTGAAAGAGGAGAGTGAAAATGTTAGCTTAAAGTTCAACATTCAGAAAACTAAGATCATAGCATCTGGTCCCATCACTTCAGGGCAAATAGATGGGGAAACAGTGGCTGACTTTACTTTGGGGGGCTCTAAAATCACTGCTGATGGTGATTGCAACCATGAAATTAAAAGACGCTTCTTCCTTGAAAGGAAAATTATGACTAATTTAGATAGCATATTAAAAAGCAGAGACATTATTTTGCCAGCAAAAGTCTGTCTAGTCAAGGCTATGCTTTATCCAGTCGTCATGTATGGATGTGAGAGTTGGACTATAATGAAGGCTGAGCACTGAAGAATTGCTTTTGAGCTGTGGTGTTGGAGAAGACTCTTGAGAGTCCCTTGGACGGCAAGGAGATCCAACCAGTCCATCCTAAAGGAGATCAGTCCTGGATGTCCATTGGTAGGATTGATGTTGAAGCTGAAACTCCAATACTTTGGCCACCTGATGAGAAGAGCTGACTTATTTGAAAAGACTCTGATGCTGGGAAAGATTGAGGGCAGGAGGGGAAGGGGACGACAGAGGATGAGATGGTTGGATGGCATCATTTTCTCAGTGGACATGGGTTTGGCTGAACTCTGGGAGTTGGAGATGGACACGGAGGCCTGGTGTGCTGCGGTTCATGAGGTTGCAAAGAGTCAGACACGATTTAGAGACTGAACTTAACTGAATAGAAAACAAATTATTTAATTTACTTTCTTTTTCACTTCCTGACAAAGTTTATAATAAAGTTATCAAAAAGCTCTAAACAAGAGTGCAAAATATGTGTAAATAAGATCTCTGATTTTTCACTCTGTAAACAGTAACATTGAGTCTATTTTCCAAAGTCATTGTTGATTTGATATTCATTCAAATTCTTAGTTCTTGGGTACAAAGATAATTTATATGATGTAAAGTACCCTGAAGAATTGTTTGCTCCACTGCACCCCGTCCCCCAAGTTTCTGTGTCTTAATTTCCTGACTCTGAGTTTTGGAAATACTGGTTCTAACACTCTAAAAAATGATTGTAATTCCTAAGCAAGAATAAGTCACATTAAATTTAAGCATGAAGAATTATAACCTTAATTGATAATGCCCCCCTTTTTTTCCACACAAAGCTTTGTTTTTTTATTCCCTCAATGTCTTCTATCCACAAAATAATTTATCTGATAAAAATATAGATTTATATATCAAGATGGTGAACTAAGTCCATGGTGAAACCTATATCTTCTATCATAAATACCATAAAAAAGTTAGGGGAAAATATATGTAGATAACATTAGAAAACCAAAACAGAAAAATTCAATATATTAATTAAAAAAAAAAGAGTAAAAGGGAACCTATAATAATGAGAAAAATGAATCTCTAAAGAATGAGGTAGAATTAAAATGGAACTAAAAACCTCAGTGTGTAGGTGAGAGGTTGGAATCTTACGACTAAGCAGAACCAAAGTTCAAAGCAATGTCAACTAAGTGAATAAATGTTAGGAAATATATCTCCACAAATGAATGAAAGTTCAAATGGCTTTATTATTCATCCCAAGTTTACAATCGGATCTGCCTAAGTAATAGGGCTAAGAATTTGAGAAATACCACTCATGATAAATGGGCTTGTGGTTCTTTTGCAAAAGTTATGTGCCAGAAAACACAGCAACTATGGTTCAATGTGATAATAAGTTTTTTTTTTTGTTTGTTTTTGGGAAGTCATCTCCATTAGTCTTTGTATATTTCTTTTTTTTCCAATTTGATTTCTCTTTCTCTGATTCATTTTATATATATATATATATGTATATACATAAATATATATATATATATATATATATATATATATAACAATTTCAAGCTGAAAAGAGCTTTCAGAGTGCAAAAGTCACAATATAAGAGAGAGAGAGGAAAAAAAAAAATCCATGAAGATATTTGAAGGAAAAGTGATCATTATATGTGGATGCAAGTCTTAGTCTTTATAAAATAACTAGAACAAAAGAGACAAAGGTAGATATTGAGATATAAATAAAAAGAGAGAGAGAAGGAAAAAAGATTCCATTATAACCCAGAATTTGAAGGTGGAATATTATCAATACGATAAGGTTTGGAGAGGAAGGAAACCAAGGACAGAAAAAGTAAATGTAAGTTTTTTCTTTTATTAGAGGAGTTAATGAGATTCTGGACAAGCTACCCTAAAATATGGCATCTTCACATATTAAGTATTTTAAAATGTAAGAGTTTGTATAAAATGTGTAGAAAGAAAAGAAAATTAGTATACAGAAAAAACCAATAAATTCAAAAGGTAAAATTTTTCTGCAATTATCTCTTGATTATTGATAGATGAATAGATTAAATATTAGCAACAGTGTAGTTGAAATAAGAAACACAATGAACAAGTTTGCCCTTTAGATATAAAGAGATTTTTTTCATCCATAATTTAGATAGTATATTCTTATGTGTAGAGAAATAATATAAAGTTTTCATAAATTATGCCATAAAGAAATTTCAAAATATTTCTAAATCAGTGTAATAAATATCATGTCTGAGAATAATAAAGTCAGAAATTAATAACAAGTTAAAAACCTCTACTTCATTGAAATGAAGACACACAAATGCTCAAAGACTGATACTGATACATATTTCATGGTTTAGGAGAAATCATAATGAAAAAATTTAAAAGACAAACTGAATGATTATAAAAATACAAAGCAAGATATCAGGGAAGAGATAGAAGTTACCAAAAGAGCTAATGAATATAAAGAACTGAATTTTATATATCTTATGAAAGATATTTTATATTTCACATAAAATACTGTAATAGTTTATATTTTAATATTTGAATTTTACTTAATTCCATCTTATGCAAGCATATATGAAAGAGCTACATCTTTTGGCAAACTTTTAATATTTTACTAATGGACTAATATTTTAATATTTTACCTAAAAATTGTAATAAGCCTCACTGAACAGACTCAATAGTAGAGAAGCAATGGCAGTATATTAAATCTTTAAACTTGAGATCACTAGCATTTTCCCAAACTGAACAACTAAAAGATCATAGAAAAACATCTAAGAAAACAGTTTTAAGAAGTTCAACAAGCTCCAAATATGACAGAACCAAAGAATTATACTCCAAGACACACTGTAATTAAATTTCTGAAAACTAAAAATAAAGCATTTAAAAGATTCACAGAGAATTGAACCCCATGAACCACAGCACACCAGGCCTCCCTGTCCATCACCAATTCCCAGAATTCACCCAAACCCATGTGCATTGAGACAATGATGCCATCCAACCATCTCATCCTCTGTTGTCCCCTTCTCCTCCTGCCCTCAGTCTTTCTCAGCATCAGGGTCTTTTCCAATGAGTCGGCTCTTTGCATGAGGTGGCCAAAGTATTTGAATTTCAGCTTCAACATCAGTCCTTCCCCAGGACTGATCTCCTTTAGGATGGACTGGTTGGATCTCCTTGCAGTCCAAGGAACTCTCAAGAGTCTTCTCCAACACCACAGTTCAAAAGCATCAATTTTTCGGCACTCAGCTGTCTTTATAGTCCAACTCTCGCATCCATACATGATGACTGGAAAAACCATAGCCTTGACTAGACGGACCTTTGTTGGCAAAGTAATGTCTCTGCTTTTTAATATGCTATCTAGGTTGGTCATAACTTTTCTTCCAAGGAGTAAGCATCTTTTAATTTCATGACTGCAATCACCAACTTTTTCACTCTCCTCATTCACTTTCCACTGTTTCCCCATCTATTTGCCTTGAACTGATGGGCTCATTGCCAATCTAATTATTTCCTACATCTTGTCAACTAATCCTGAGAGTGGTAACCTTAATTAAATGATATTGTTTAAAATATATATATATTATATACATATATATATAAATATATATATATATATACACATATATATATTTAACAGTAACTGAAATATACAAGTTGGCATTTTAAAATTTAAACATTAGAGACTGTGTTATATAAATGAAGTAAGGAAAATATTGCAAACAATATATTTGATCCTTGTGAAATTGTCAAGAGAATTTCAAATTTTAAAATGTTTTACCTTCATTGGAAAGATTGTTAAACTAAAGAAATAGAAAAAGCTATTAACAATTGCATTTCACTATATTTCAGCCAATGAAGTCAGAAACTTAGACATATTTAAGTATCACACTTGAAATTACTTTAAATTAGACATTTTGTTAAGTTCATGCAATAGATTATTTGTTTTTCTTCTGAAACTTGAAGTTTTATTATTATTTTTTATAATTTTTAAAAATTTATGCTGTATCTTGTTCCACAAAGTAATTTAAACTGCAAGGTCAATTCTTAACACACAGTTGCAATACCAAATATACAAAACCAAACACAATTTTGAAATTATGCTACAAATTCTATTTTTAGGTCTATCTTTTTAGTTTAACTTATGCTTCTACAAAAGTAGAAGGAAAGATGGCAGAGGAATAGGACGGGGAGACCACTTTCTCCCCTACAAATTCATTGAAAGAACATTTGAACACTGAGCAAACTTCACAAAACAACTTCTGACCTCTTGCAGAAGACATCAGGTGCCCAGAATAGCAGCCCATCATCTTCGAAAGGAGATAGGACAAAATATAAAAGATAAAAAGAGAGACAAAAGTAGAAGGAATGTAAACTGGAGCAGGGGGAGAAGGAAAAAATCAAATAGATGTTGACATGAGGAAAATATCTCAATGTGTGATAAAAATAAAGCATATTTAGCATTAGTGGGAGAAGACACACCTATTTATAGACCCCTACAATTTTTTAACAAGGAAAATAGATAATCAACATTGGCTTATGAACTTTTCCAAAGAGAAAGTAATTTCTTTAGTAATTAAGGTTTTTCTGTCAAATTGCAATACCAGTGTAACTCAATCTGCTTTAAAAATGCATTTCCCATTTCTCCTATATTTCTCTAGTTTTAAGCAGGTGACTTTCTAACCTTATCTAATAGCAGATAATTTGAGGCATGTCTAACATTCACCTATAAATATTTCATAAGAATTTAACATGTAAATAAAAGTGATTTCTTCACAGAGAATTTACAGTTTTAAAGAATAAGTCCAGCTGGTGGTTAGGGAAGAGAGGAAATTTGTTTAATAAGAACAATCTAAATTTTAAAATATGCATCATTGCCTTCTTGTATTCAATTCTCCGTAAGGGCACTGATATAGCCACAGGTAGGATTCAGCATCTGACTCAAGGGTCAAAGAGATATGCAGTGGATATCTTTCCAAAGCTGTTGTTCAAATTAGTCTACCTAATGGGGAAGTGAAGTGCTTTTTGTATGGTGTCATCCTGAAATCTAAATTTTGGTACTATAGGCATAAGTTCAATATAACCAGAGAGGAAATATGTTTAAGGTATTTGAGATAATACTTTATGTCTTATAGAAGATACTAAAGTGTAGATTTAAAAAACAAAACTGAATACCCATTCCCTCCACTTTTATTGATCTTTCTATTAAATATTTTAAAGTGTTTTCAAACCAAAGATAGAAAAGTATCACGTGTGAAGTTATCAGGATTTCATAGATTTATAGTAATAAATTAATTTATCTTTTGTTGTACATTGCTCATCAGGCAGAGAAGTTTAAAATGCTGTGTTAAGAAAAATAATTCATGTGTACCAACATATACATTCATCTCAGGGGGTTTTGTTTGTGTGTGTGTGTGTGTGTGTGTGTGTGTGTGTGTGTGTGTGTGAATGTATTTTCTGGATGGTCCTACTGAGTTGAATAATTCATGAGTTTTGTTATAGCATTCCTAATGAATTCAAAGGGCCGGAACTTATTCAGTATAGTTTAGTTAAATGCATATATGTGAGCTGGGTTAGTCCAAAAGCAATTCAGTAAGCCACAACAAGCAGAACTTGAAATCATCTTGTAGTCTAGCTCAGGGACAAAAGCAGAAAACTGAACTTCTCATGAATCAGATGTTTGGGGATTATTATAATAGTATTTCCTCATTAATGAAATGTAACCATTTTTTGGTTTTTGCTCCTAGTCATTTCTTCCCTTCTTGAAATCTTTTCCCTTTGCTTCCATTTCACATACCTTGTCTACTCCCATAGAATTTTCTTTATAATTGACATATCAGTTTAAATTTTGGTTATTCAAATCCTATGATCTAATATATTTTCTTAATCTGTCTACTCAGTATTTCATAATTACATGTTTCTTTTATTATTTCCTAATATAGTTTTCTGCAAAGTGAGACTTAAACCAAACTGGAAATAGATGTTTCACACTATCCCTTCTAGTGATCTGGCAGGCCTATTGAATGGTATCCCTACCTTGGATATCTACTATTGGTCCAGTTACTTACAGATGAGATATAGGATTGAAAATTTACATGAAAATTTGGCTTCTAAGGTTACCCATCAGTAGGAACTACAGACAGACACATTTTTATTATAAGGCATTGGATTATGACACGCTAGGTAATTATCCTGTATGTACTTTCTGAAATTAGGAGGTTAAAACTCTTGTTCTCTCACTGAACAAATTAAAAAAGACAAATACTGTCTGCATTGACTTTCTTTTACAAGGGGTTATAGATTTTTGAAAATAAATTTGCCAACACTTAAGCCATTTGCTAAGATTTATCAAAGAAGAGCCTTGGCCTACTCTGCTTTCTTTCAATGAGAAGGAGTTAAAAAGAGGTTGTTGTATAAAAGGTTAAGGATGGGCTTCTCTGACTTATGGAGAAAGGGAACACGGGGGATAGTGGTTCTTAGTCAAAAATAAAACCAAAGAAATGCATCCATGACTACTAATGAAAAGTACCTGAAGACTCAAAATTCACCTTGCAAGATTTCAGTTATCATAAAGAGAGGAAAATATCTATAGATAGATAGATAGATAGATAGATAGAAAAAGGAACTTAGATCAACATTAAAATATCATGAGATAAAATATACATTCTTTATATTAAAAAAAGATAAACAGACTATATAAATGTCATGTAGGAAGTTAGTCACGAACAACAAGGGGGAGGGGTGACCTAGCCAAAAATATTCAAGCCGATCTCTAAACCCCAATGTGGCCAGCATACCCCAATGTGACCCAGAAGAGCTTATAGATATGCTACAAAGTACGCACAGAGACTTTTTCAACTCCAGTGTATGCCCTAGGCATAGAGTGGATAGAACTAACTACAGGGATTTCTCCAACTCTGTAACATGCGTCCTTGACCCACAGCTGTGTCCTCCACTGACCTTAGACAGCTGGGGAACCTATTAAGCATTCATAAATATTCTATACATACATACGTCTGATTATAACAGGCTGAATTATGGGAAAGACATGTAACAGAGCCTGTTGTTATGTAACTTGCAACTGTCAATCAAAACTCTCAGTCCACGCCTGCCTAGATGACTATGTAAAAGCCCTCTCTTGAAAACACTGTGCCTCATCATTCTGGTACTAGCGCCTCTCTTGGCCTGGCCCATCTCTCTCTTGAGGTGTTCTTAATTTTCTTTCTTCAATAAACTTGGTTTTGCCGTGGGTAAGACCTCAGATTCTTCTTTGTGTCTTTACCAAGAATTGAGGCCCATGAGGAAGGGTCCTCTTTGACTCTCCCTATCCAGTGACAGTAAATTAATTTTGTTAAGTAAGGATACTTAGCTGGATAGAACGAGCATAAAAGGGGTAATTAGAATCTTGCAGCCCACACAACCAAACGGTTGTAGAGAATCACCTAGTTTGGTGGCACAGAACTCCAATGAATGCAGGAGGGATGTGCATCACCAACAGGAGGGTTAGGGTTAAAGTCTGCATTGTGGACAGTGGCACTTCCTGATCTTCTGTGGTTTCTAGAACTCAGGTTGCCTAGCGTTTTCCTGCTGAGTAGAATACCTATGGGAGAATCCTTTGCAAAAGCCAATTTTTAAAAGAAAACTTGTGCTGATATCACCATTGTGGGGCAAGGTAAATCAGGTTAATGACTCCTGCAGGGAAGAATAAGAAAGGTAGTAACAGAAAGACCTGAAAGAGAAACAACATAAAAATTAAAGTTAGAAAATTATAGGTAAGCGAAGAGAACAATGCTGTTGGTATTAATAGCAAAGCCAGTACTACACAGAAAGAGAGCAAATCAGAAGCAAGTTTTCTAGTTTTTTTGTAGACATTTAATTTGAAAAGATTTTTGTAAATAAGAGTCTAGGATCAACTCAAAAAATATTTGAAATTTTAAAATAATAGAAGATACTGTGAAGAGTCTGTGCAGAGATTAAAATATTCATTTCTATAACTGAAAATAGTGATTAGTAAATATTTATTTAGCATTCTATACAATATTAATATACTCTCTTATACATTGGGCATTGATACACTACCCTCTCATTCCACATCTTCTATTCATTTGCCATAATAAAGAAATCACATATTTTCAGAGCCACTACAATGAATCTATTACATTAAACATGAACATTTGCTTTTTTTTTTTTTTTTTCTGTCTATAAGATGAAAAGTATGTTTTAATGTTGAGCACCATGACAGGATGAAAAGGATGGAAAGAAAAGAAGATGAGAAAGAAATGTAAACTGTAAATATTTATTTTACTTGTAAGTGACAATACATATTATTAATCTATTGCTACATGTGAATACTCAATGATTTGATATATGTTTAAAATACACATAAGCTGGATTGAAGATACTCCTTAGTCTGGATTCAGACTATCTGGTTTCAAAGCCTGATTCTTTTTTATGCTAGCTTGAGCTAGCCATTTGTCCATCTGTTCTCTTTATCTTTAAATGAATATAATAATGAAAAACTCCTTATAGTGTTTTTTTTGAGACAAAGATTTTTGCCCCTGAAATTCATATATAGAAATCTAATCCATATTATCAGGGTATTGAAAGTGGGATTTTAGCAAGATGATTAAGTCATACAAGTAGACCCCCCTCCCTGAATAATGTTGTTGAGTGAGATTGTGCATGCTTAGTTGCTCAGTCATGTCTGACTCTGTGACCCTATTGATTCTAGCCGGCCAAGCTCCTCTCTCCAAGGGATTCTCCAGGCAAGAATACTGGAGTGGGTTGAGTTTCCTTTTTCCAGGGATCTTCCCAACCCAGGGAATCAACCCTGATCTACTGCATTGCAGTCAGATTCTTTATGATCTAAGCCACCAGGGAAGCCCATTGAATGGGATTAATGCTCTTATAAAAGAGATCTTCAGAGAGCTCTCTTGCTAGGCTACATGTGAAGTCAGAGCTGGAAGGTCATCTATTAACAAGGAACTAGTCTTTCACCAAGATCACTGATGCCTTAATCTTGGCATTCTCAAGCTCTCAAACTGTGGGGAAGAATTTTCTGTTGATCAGAGGCCCCACAGTGTGCAGCATTTTGTCATATCAGAATTAAGACATGAGAATTAAATAAATCATGTCTATAAAGTTCTTAGGCTAGTTCTTTACATGGCACCTAGTAAAACTCTGTTTGTTAAAGGAATAAATATTTTAAAGTTAATGTGAGATGCCAACTTGAAAAGCAAATATGTTAAAATTGAAATGGCTATTTTCACATTTAATATCAAGTAACTATGTACATATGTAATTTTTCTACTATATATAAAATATATAAACATTTCTGTAAATATTAACAGATTAATAACACTTAAACAGCTCAAAGAATTTTGCTGATCTTCATACTTGTAATTGTTTGATATCAAATACTGCATACTAAAAGGCACATTGTGTAAAGATAAACTGATATTTATATTTTATTAATCTTTCTCTTTTATAGGGTATTTCATTTACCTTGAAGTATGTAGTAATCTATAACTTATAGGTCTTAAAAGTTCCATTTTGAGCTTTTATTTACAGAGCATAAATAATACATGATAAAACTTGTATGCTTTAACCGTCATTTGTGATGTTTATATCAAGTGGAATTTAATGTGGATCATTACTTTTTATAAATCTTTTACATTAGCTAAAAGTCATTATAATATTCCAATTACTTTTCATATATATCTTGTCTGAATTTCAACAGTTTTTAAATTACATATATATTTTATGTAACCAGAGTCTCAACATGGATTTTAATCATTCTAATCAGGTGTAAAAATTTTAAAAATTTATAGATATAATGATCTGTGAAATTCATATTTCAACACTCTATATGTTTTTCATTACTATCTATGATAAACAATCATTTAAGAATAAAAATGTCTTCTTGTTTTATCCATATGACAAACCTACATATAAGAAAAAATACATATTAGTGAAATTATCAAGTACCTGAAAATTTTTAGATATCCATAAAAAGATATTATGTTGTGCATTAATAATAATAAGCTATCAGTGTTAGTATAATACAAAAAGATTTTTAAATAAAGGTCAAGAAAGGTTATTTAACATTGATTTACTTCCATTTATGGGGAAACCTCCTTTGAAATCTTAGTTCAGATCAGTTAGTTCAGTTCAGTCGCTCAATCGTGTCCCACTCTTTGTGATCCCATGGACAGCAGCCCACCAGGCTTCCCTTCCCAGGTGATGTCACCAACACATGGAGCTTACTCAAACTCATGTCCATCGAGTCAGTGATGCCATCTAACCATCTCATCCTCTGTCATCCCCTTCTCCTCCCACCTTCAATTTTTCCCATGTAAAAAAGGTAAAAGTGAAGTCGTTCACTCGTGTCCAACTCTTTGCCACCTAATGGACTGTAGCCTACCAGGCTCCTCTGTCCATGGGATATTCCAGGCAAGAATACTGGAGTGGGTTGCCATTTTCACCTCCAGGAGATCTTCCTGACTCAATCTTTCCCAGCATCAGGGTCTTTTCAAATGAGTCAGTTCTTGGCATCAGGTGGTCAAATTATTGGAGTTTCAGCTTCAGCATCAGTCCTTCCAATGAACGCTCAGGACTGATTTCCTTTAGGATTGACTGGTTGGATATCCTTGCAGTCCAAGCAACTCTTAAGAGTCTTCTCGAACATCACAGTTCAAAAGCATCAACTCTTTGGTGGTCAACTTTAAGTCCAACTCTCACATCCATACATGACTACTGGAAAAACCAAACCCTTGACTAGACAGACCTTTGGTGACAAAGTAATGTCTCTGCTTTTTAATATGCTGATAGGTTGATCACAGCATTTCTTCAAAGGAGCAGGTGTCTTTTCATTTCATGGCTGCAGTTACCATCGGCAGTGATTTTGGAGCCCAAGAAAAGAGAGTCTGTCACTGTTCCCATTGTTTCCCCATCTTTTTGCTGTGAAGTGATGACACCAGATTCCATGATCTTAATTTTCTGAATGTTGAGTTTTAAGCTGGGTTTTTTCACTCTCATTTTTCACTTTCATGAAGAGACTCTAGCTCTCTTCTTCGCTTTCTGCTATAAGGTTGGTGTCATCTGCATATCTGAGGTTACTGCTATTTCTCCCAGAAATCTTGACTCCAGCTTGTGTTTCATCCAGCCAGCATTTCCCATGATGTACTCTGCATATAAGTTAAATAAGCAGGGTGACAGTATACAGCCTTGCTGCACTTCTTTCACAATTTGGAACCAGTCTGTTGTTCCATGTCCAGTTCTAACTGTTGCTTCCTGACCTGCATATAGATTTCTCAGAAGGCAGGTCAGGTAGTCTGGTAGTCCCATCTCTTTAAGAATTTTCCACAATTTGTTGTGATCTACACAATCAAAGGCGTCAGTATAGTCAATAAAGCATAAGTAGTTGTTTTTCTGGAACTCTCTTGATTTTTCAATGATCCATCAGATGTTGGTAACTGGATCTCTGGTTCCTCTGCCTGTTCTAAAACCAGTTTGGACATCTGGAAGTTCATGGTTCACATATTACTGAAGCCTGCCTTGGAGAATTTTGAGCATTACTTTCCTAGTGTGTGAAATGAGTGCAATTGTGTGGTAATTTGCATGATTTTTGGCATAGCCTTTCTTTGGGACTGGAATGAAAACTGACCTTTTCCAGTCCTGTGACCACTGCTGAGTTTTCCAAATTTGCTGGCATATTGAGTGCAACACTTTCACAGCATTCTCTTTTAGGATTTGAATGAGTTCAACTGGAATTCTATCACTTTCACTAGCTTTATTCATAGTGATGCTTCCTAAGTCCCACTTGACTTCACATTCCAGGATGTCTGGCTCTAGGTTAGTGATCATGCCATTGTAGTTATCTGAGGCATGAAGATCGTTGTTGTATAGTTTTTCTGTGTATTGTTGCCACCCCTTCTTAATATCTTCTGCTTCTGTTAGGTCCATACCTTTTCTGTCCTTTAATGTGTCCATCTTTGCATGAATTGCTTTTGAAATCTTACAGATTATACAATTTACAGTTAATTTATACATTCAGTTCATAAAGATAACTGAAAATATTTTCTATATATTTTAAATATATCTATTCATTTCATTAAAATCTTAGGAAAAAAATATTTTTATCTGAATAAAATAGTTTAAAATATGTTCACACAGTTTTTAAAAACCATACCACAATTTTTTCTTTCCTTTCTTTTCCTTTTCTTCCTCTTCTTTCTTACTCAGTTATCCACAATAATAAGTGGTTACTGAACCGAATATGTATCTCAAACCTAATTATATTACTTAGTGTTAGAGTCACATTAAGTTTCAAATAGTAGCCAAAATTACCTTAGTTTTTAAAATCACATTATCTGCCACTATGCCAAAGTTGTCTGGAATTACACACAAAACTCCTCTTTTTTGAAGCCCAGGTTTATATCATTCACTTTGTGATTTGCCTTACCCCTCCAGAAATTTAGCTTTTCTGTCTTTGATTCTCCCAGAACACTTGATTCAAATCTCTACTATATGGTATTGTATATTTCTGCCAACAACTAGATTGTGAGCCCTTAATAGCAGATAGAAACATAAATTATTTTTCTTTATATTGCCAACAGTTACCATAGCTCCTGTCACATAAACAACCACTTGATAATTTTATATAAATAAATAAAGATGAAAATTTAATATAAATGCTGTATTTTATACTGATATAAGTAATTGGCTATGAGAAAATCTAAGCATTTCAACAATATGTCTAAATTGATTTTAAAGAAGATAAATTAACTACAGTATGATAACAAATTAAAATCCTACATGGTCCCAAAACTTGATAAAGAGAGTCTACGTATAATTGGCTTAGAGATAAGGATACTTCTTTTCTAGAAAGAAGACAAAATATACTTTGACATATTCTGTTTTAGAAGATACCATACAAAAACAAGTATAAAGCCCCAAAACTTACAAGAATCTTAAAATATTTACTTACTTTCTTATCAATGATTAAAAACCAACAAAAGGAGATCCCTATAGTATGCTTTTGCCAATAACAACCACCAAAATTTATCATGAAAATGCAAACTATTCATGATAACATTTTTAATTTCCTGTATAAAGTGTCCACACATGCATTCTTCCATAAATTATTTTTCACCTGTAGGCTAAAATAATAATGAAATGTTCTAAGATGAAATACAAAATTATTGAGATATATGAAAACATAGTTGCTTCAGGACAGTTTCTGCTATGTAATTTATAGACCATAAATGAAAAGATAATTTCACTAGATTCATCAAACACATTTTGGGTAACTGTGATCAAAGTAGAAAGTAAGCGGTACCATTAAGGAAGATTCTTGACTCCACCATTTATTAGGTGTGCAACCTCAGGCAGTATGTTAAATCTCTTGGTCTCATTTAAATTGTCCTTATCTATACAATGGAAATAGCAACACTTATAGTTTCTTTGTAAAGTGAAAATGAAACAGAAAGAAACTAGTACAAACTCCCTGGCAGATGGCTGAACTAAAGTGGATTTCAATAAATAAATTCAAACATAAAAGTTAGTGTTTAAATTACACTTAAAAAATTCTAATCTCCACTATTGCATCATTATTCATTTATAAAGAACACATTTCTATGGGTTTATACTTGACAGTCCCTTGGACTACAAGGAGATCCAACCAGTCCATCCTAAAGGAGATCAGTCCTGGGTGTTCATTGGAAGGACTGATGCTGAAGCTGAAACTCCAGTACTTTGGCCACCTCATGCGAAGAGTTGACTCATTGGAAAAGATCCTGATGCTGGGAGGGATTGGGGGCAGGAGGAGAAGTGGACGGCAGAGAGCCCCCAGATGAGATGGCTGGATGGCATCACCAACTTGATGGGCATGAGTCTGAGTAAACTCCGGGAGTTGGTGATGGACAGGGAGGCCTGGCGCGCTGCGATTCATGGGATCGCAAAGAGTCAGACACGACTGAGTGACTGAACTAACTAACTAACTATACTTGCTTGCTAAGAAATCCTTAATGACCTGAGAAATGTTTTCATTGGGGGAGTCCCAAATTATTGTCATGTCCTTTACCATCATCAAGTGCACCCTATAAGTTCCCTTAACAATTTTATGATCTGCATTTATTAATTTATTTATCTTATATAAGTATTCATCTAAAATTCTCTAGCACCTCCTTTGACATACACTAGCTTGCGGAAGTTAGGACATTGTTATTAGAGGCAGTATCCTAGCATAATCTGCAACAGTTTGAGGCTACAACACTTAACATTCTTCAAATAGCTGTCTATGCCATCTCCTCTTGTCTCTATGAAAGTTTTGAAAGTTTGAAATCTTAGCCTTTATCTCCAGCCTTAAATGTTTTTCTTAGGAATTTTCTAGATTTCAGGCCTTAAAAATGTTTGTTTACATACTTTAAGCAAGGGACAAATAACATTTACCTTTTACAGTCTAATAAAATGTTTTGTTGTGTAAGTTGATTGTATGAACATTACTGAAAATATATAATAGAATACATTGTGGCATTTATTTTTATACTAAGAGAGCAAAATCCAAACTACAATTATTTACTCACTAATGAATATCTTATGGATTCATCTATTTGTCATCTACTTTTCTAAACTTCCAACTATTTCTCATCCATTTGCTTTTTGCTAATAGTTCAGTCTTTTGTTCAATCCCAGTCTTCCTAATTTGAGTGATTCCAAAGTCTGTGTTAATGGCCCACTCAACTCCATGACTTCTTGATTTCCAATACTTCTTGTCCTCTTCATTGCTAACAAATGACCTCAGTTCATGTCTAGCACTAGTCATTAGGTTTACGCTCTCAGGTTTAATAACTGCTTCATCTCCAAAATGTCTAAGTCAATTATCCTTTCTCCTACCACAGTCTTCTATAAGAAAAAATATGTCTGCTGACGCTGGGAGAAGCAAGCCAACGTTACTTCAGTTTCCCTTCAAGAGCCTGGTAATATGATCCATAATATGGAAGCTATGATTTGTTTCTTATGAGGTTTTAATTTTTTCATGTATAAAAATAGCCAGGTCTGACAGCACACATGAAAACCTACACTTAAATATCAGTTAAAATATTCTTAATTCAATAACAAATTTTTCATTAAGGATAACAGTAAAACTTGAAAATACAACCAAAGCTGTAAAAATGGCCTCATGTCAGTAATTGATGAAGCTTATAGTTACATCTCTTTGAATTTAAGAAACATTTTATGCTGTAAGCCATGACACTTTTTAAAGTATCCATCACAAAACTTTAAATAATAAAAAATGTATAACCATATGGCAAAGTCTAATCTAATTTTATCATTTGAATATATCATTTTCTCTGTTATATTTTCATATATAATAAATATGCATTCTTTTATGCCATGGTGTATCTCATTCATAAGAATTTGTTTGACAAAAGTGAATCAGTCTGCATTGGAAGGAATCAAATCTTCTTTTATAATGATTGAATGTAGTAATATTCATTTTTCACAGTCCTGCAATCACTTACCATAGGCATCATCTATGAAGACAGCTTAGATAAGAATTGTTCAAGTAATAATCCATGAGACCCACTTTTAAATTTGAATGATAAAACATTCTCTTATAAACTGACAGATTCACATCTATATAAACAATTCCATTTGAAATAATTTATATATTGAGTTTATTTGCTTGGATTTTATGTAAAATTTAATCTCATATTTGAAATTTGAAAAGTTTCTTTAGCTTCTTTTTTTATTTTTCCTAATAAAGCAATAGACGTTAGTCTTACACAACTATCACACTAGATGCTCTTAAATCATTGGTCGCATCTTTCTTCTCATCTACCACAGCTTTTCAGTTATTAAGTTCTTTTTTTTTTTTTTTTTTTCAGTTTTATTTATTTATTTATTTATTTTTACTTTACAATATTGTAGTGGTTTTGCCATACATTGACATGAATCCACCACGGGTGGACATGTGCTCCCCATCCTGAATCCCTCTCTCACCTCCCTCCCCATCCCATCCCTCTGGGTCATCCCAGTACACCAGCCCAGAACACCCTGTATCACGCATCAAAACTAGACTGGCGATTCTTGCTATCTCCTCACTTTATATGCATCCTTCCTTCCTGATGCATCTCCACTACCACTGTCTACAAGTCCACATCTCACTTCATCTGTTTCCATTTCTTGTTAATTGGCGTGACTGCATTCAGTCCACTGACATAAGCATTGACAGTGATCTTTCTATAATTCAAATCTAATCACTTACTCATCTATCTTAAAAGCATTTGATGGCTATACATCACCAGAAAACAGTTTGAATTTCTTATCCTGGCATCAGTTCAGTTCAGTCGCTCAGTCGTGTCTGACTCTTTGCGACCCCATGAACCACAGCACGCCATGCCTCTCTGTCCATCACCAACACCCGGAGTTTACCCAAACTCATGTCCATTGAGTCGGTGATGCCATCCAACCACCTCATCCTCTGTCGTCCCTTTCTCCTCCTGCCCTCAATCTTTCCAGCATCAGGGTCTTTTCAAATGAGTCAGCTTTTCGCATGAGGTGGCCACAGTATTGGAGTTTCAGCTTCAGCATCAGTCCTTCCAATGAACACCCAAGACTGATCTCCTTTAGAATGGACTGGTTGGATCTCCTTGCAGTCCTGGCATAATGTAGTCTTAATAATCAGACCTCATCTTAAGTTTGCCTCACAACTTTCTCTTCCCCCACTTATTAACTAGTTCTTACTTCAATCAAATTGAAACTCAAAGTTATTTCATAAAGTATTTCTCATAACTTGTAACAGATTTTAAATGCACTGTTCTCAACCCTTATGTACTGTTTTCTCTATTAAACTTCATCTTTACATCACTGATGCCTTATGCTATATTCAAAATACATTATTTACTCATATATTCCTTGAGTATATTTTAATTAGATAATTTCAAGGTTTCTACTTAAAATCTCTCTAAATGTTAGTTCACAGCAATATAAGGTATGCTTATTTATATATCTCTTAGAACTGTATTACAATATCTTTTGTATTTTAATTAATTTGCCAGTTTGTTTATTTTATAAAATTATATTTTTAAGCAAAGAAATGTGTGCACTTTCTAAAGCTAAATATTAAAATACCTTCAGGGATATGTGGCAGACCTCACTTCTACTCTTCCTCAACCTCAGATTAACTCTTTAGAATAGTATTTTCATCTGTTCCTCCTGCTGAAGCATCTTTGAAGTTTACACTCAAACTTTTGAATCATGTTTATAACACCCACTATTCTTAATGTATTAGCTATAAAAAAAAAAAAAAACTACTGATTCTCTTTACAGAAGGTGGGAATGAACACTGTGTACTTCATTCTCCTCTAGTCTTCCTTCTGAACCAGGAGGGAAGGGGGAAGGGCACAACTTCTAAAAGAATGACAGCCCTGAGGGTATGACATAAACTGGTTAGAACCAATATGGCAGAAGAATCAACTTCCAGTAGATCTTGAGTCTGATTGAACTCTAATCGCAATGCATTAGCATGCTAAATGACATATCCACCAGTGCCATGATAGTTCTGAGTGAAAGTGAAAGTGAAGTCGCTCAGTCGTGTCCGACTCTTTGCGACCCCATGGACTGGGCTCCCCCATCCATGGGATTTTCTGGGCAAGGGTACTGGAGTGGGTTGCCATTTCCTTCTGAGGCTGATCATATAAGGCCAAAATTGGGCAGTGGTCCAATTTCTGGAAATCTCTGCCTCTTCTTCAAAGTAGTTGGAATATCTTTCCACTCAGTAGCTTGTGGTATTATTCAGCCAATAAAAACTAACCATTCCATATTTTGGGGGCCTCTCTCCTTCTGAGATGGCCCCTACTCTGTCTGAGGAGTGTGTTTCTTGCCTTTTTAGATGCACCACATTCTGTCTATGGAATGTGTATCTCTTTATATAAATCCACTTCTGACCCATTACTTTGACTCTCGTTGAATTCCTTCTGTGAAGAGTCATACAGAACCCCAGCTTCATTAAGTCCTGTTACAAGGTGTATGATCTCAGTGTGAGGACAGTGGGTTCAAGTCCCAATCTGGGGTTGGGCTGGATTTGAGTCCCAGTATGACTTGTGTGGTTTTACTTCCATTTTAAGAATCAACTTATTAATTCTTTTGTGTAAAGAAATACACATCCTCAAACGTTCATTTACAGTTAATCTGTAATCAATAGTTTATTAGGATGTCAAGTCACTGAACTAGTTACTTGTAATACTATGTTGAGTACCGCTACATGAAAATTGTAAAAAATATTTTAATGTTGGCCTCTGAGTGGCTCAGAAGGTAAGGAATCTGCTTACAATGCAGGACACCCGGGTTTGATCTCTGGGTTGGGATGATCCCCTGGAGAAGGGAATGGCAACCCACTCCAGTATTCCTGCCTGGAGAATTCCATGGACATAGGAGCTTGCAGTCCATGGTGGGCTGCAGTCCAGGGCGGGCTACCGTCCATGGAGTTGCAAAGAGTTGGACACGACCAGGTGAGTAACACTTTTTCTTAGTTTTTCTTCTGATATCTACCAATATATACCAAAAACTTTCATGGTGACAGCAGTAAAACCAAACAGTTTAACGTCTCTTTGGCATGCAGATTATTTTTAACTGAAAATAATCAAAGTCCAAAACATAGTGGAAGAAAATTTGACCTTCCTCCTGATTGCCTAAAATTGTAGATAAGAGGGCATGTTCTGAGAAGGGAAATGAAGTGAAGAGATAGTCATTCAGCTCAGTTCAGTTCAGTTCAGTCACTCAGTTGTGTCCCACTCTGCGATTCCATGAACTGCAGCACGCCAGGCCTCGCTGTCCATCACCAACTCCCAGAGTCTACTCAAACCCATGTCCATCGAGTCGGTGATGCCATTCAGCCATCTCATCCTCTGTTGTCCCCTTCTCTTCCTGCCCCAATCCCTCCCAGCATTAGGGTCTTTTTCAATGAGTCAACTCTCGCATGAGGTGGCCAAAGTATTGGAGTTTCAGCTTCAACATCAGTCCTTCCAATGAACACCCAGAGCTAATCTCTTTTAGGATGGACTGGTTGGATCCTCTTGCAGTCCAGAAGACTCTCAAGAGTCTTCTCCAACACCACAGTTCAAAAGCATCAATTTTTCGGCACTCAGCTTTCTTCACCATCCAACTGTCACATCCATACATGACTACTGGAAAAACCATAGCCTTGACTAGACGGATCTTTTTTGGCAAAGTAATGCCTCTGCTTTTAAATATGCTATCTAGGTCAGTCATAACTTTCCTTCCAAGGAGTAAGCGTCTTTTAATTTCATGGTTGCAATCACCGTCTGCAATGATTTTAGAGCCCAAATAGTCATTCAGTCGTGTCCAACTCATTGTGACCTCATGGGCTGTAGCCCACCAGGCTCCTCTGTTGATGGAATTCTCCAGGCAAGACTACTGAATTGGGTTGCCATTTCCTTCTCCAGGGGATCTTCCTGACCCAGGGATTGAACCTGGGTCTCCTGTATTGCAGGCAGACTGATTACCGATTGAGCCACCTAGCTACCACCATAGATAGCAGTAGTATGTATTGTTAAAATTCCTCTCTTTGTCCTAATATCTTTGTGTGTGTGCATGCTCAGTCTCTTCAACCATGTGTGACTCTTTGTGACCCCATGGAATGTATCCTACCAGGCTTCTCTGTCCTTTGGAATTCTCCAGGCAAGAATACTGGTGTGGGCTGACATGTGCTCTTCCAGGGGATCTTCCAAACCCAGGGATCAAATATGTATCTCTTGTCTCTTGCATTGGCAGGTGGGTTCTTTGCCACTAGTGCCACCTGAGAAGCCCCATTATCTCTGCATGGTCCAACAAGCATTTCTATATGAAGTTTTTGCTTTGTTACCTTTGCCTTCCCCTCCTTTGAAATCTCAAACCAGTAAACTCTTTAGTCATTAGCTGAGTGCTATTCTATGCTCAGTCACTTTGTCATGTCCAACATTTTGCAGGTCCATGGACTGTAACCTGCCAGGCTCCTCTGCCCATGAAATTTTCCAGGCAAGAATGCTGGAGTGGGTTGCCATTTCCTCTTCCAGGGGATCTCCCCAACTCATGGATCAAACCTGTGTCTCCTGAGGTTCTTGCATTGGCAGGTGATTCTTTACCACTGAGCCACCTGGGAAGCCGAAGATGGTATTTAAAATTAAGTATTTCCCATATTCAAGAGTTATTCAATTCTCCTGGATCCATCCCAAGTATACATGTTATTGAGCCTGTGTTTTATTTTCTACTGTTAATCAGGTCAATTTAATTCTTAGATCAGCTGGAAGAATTTAAAGTGTAGAGGAAAATTTCTTACTCCCCAGGAGATACATATTAAATAACTATAAGGTACAGATTTGTGAATGATTCTGATGCTATGGAATTTATAACTGTGAGTATAATTCTAGGTTGAAGTCACTTTTCTGCAGGCATTTATATTTGATGATCAGTTGATGTTTTTAATAATTTTGCTTCATTGAAAATGTTTTTTAAATTCCCAAACAAATCTGCATGCAAGCATGCTAAGTCACTTCAGTCGTGTGTGACTCTGCAAACCTATTGACTGTGGCCAGCCAGGCTCCTCTTTCAGAGCATTCTTCGGGTTAGAATATTGGAGTGGGCTGCCATGTGCTCCTCCAGTGGTCTTTCTGACCCAGGGATCAAATCCTGTCTCCTGCATGTCCTGCATTGCAATCGGACTCTTTACTGCTGAACCACTGGGGAAGCCCCAAAGAAGTCTAGTGTTTATCAATTTTGTGTTTGCAGACTATAGTTTTTGTTTGGTTGGTTTCCATCTTGCATTTCAATGTGTCTTAATTCCCAGCTAGTAAAATGTTAAGCTATTTATAAAGTTGTCTTTCCAGGCAATTATCTTTATCCAGTTTACCAAATATATACTAATTCTCATATTCTGTTTGCCTTATCTAATCTTTAAAAATGACAATCTGTTAAAGGAGGATTGTGGTGGGAGAAGCGATGATTTTTAATCATCTCATTACTACCACAATTCATCTTCTCAGACTCAATGTTCACAAGTAGTATTCATCAAATACTCTTCCTTTTTCAGTCTTTCCCTCTCTCCAACTCCTTCTTTCTCCCCAGGCCCTGCTTCTCTTCTCTCCTCTGTGTCATTCTATGCAATTGTCTCTCTCTTCATACTCTGCTCTATCTAATGTTATCTCTTTTCTTTATAAATGTTCAAACTAAAGTAAATTTAGCCTTTTATATGGGCAACATTTTTAGATGTTTGTTGATGCTTGAACTTTTAAATTTATGTTTTATTCCAAACCACTACTTGCAGCATATTATAAATTACTGATTTATTTATTTTTGCAATAGAAATTCACTTAAAATAGTAGAGCTGAAATCCTAATGGAAGATAAGGTTATACGAATAGTTTCATGTTTAATATTAGCTCTCTTTTCTTGTACACAGCACGGTCATAGATTTCAAATGCATTTTGCTTTTGGCAATGCCAACTTTTACCTATCACTTTTGATTAAAAATCATGTGTCCCTTGTGTATATGTGTCTGTGTACTTCATTGGAATAGTTGAGAAACATAGCTCCTATTTATATTTTGATTATTTCTTCTTTTCTGAATAATTTTGTTGGAAATTCCAGAGTAGGAAACTTAGCAGACAGATAAACTTTTTGTTTTATTTATTTCAGTGAACACATTTCAGTGAACACACTCAGTAACAGAAATATCTGAATTTATGCTTTAGAATAAATTTTTTTTTTGTAAGAAATCTTCCCAATGCCCTCAAAAACATACAGATGACTTACATCTCTTATCATTGTACAAAGGCAAGAATGACAAATAGTGAACAAGGGGAAGTTATTCTATGGCATAGCTTATTATTCTACTTAATTTCTGAGTATGTTACTGATATGAAATATTTCCCTCATCTTTTTATGGGAACAATAGAAAAAAATCAAGCATTAAATGAATATTGATGCTACATCATTTAATCAAATTTAAATTTTTTTTCTGAAACAAAATATTTAAAGCCTTGGTAATAAAATCATAAGTGAATATAAATTTCCATTGAAAATGGCCCACTTGGAATTAGCTTTTAAGAAGTAGAAGATCTTTGATTTTACTTATAACGAAGCTTCATTTTACTATAAGCACTTTTATTAGTTCACTGTTTCAGGTTGTCAAAGGGCTTTAGAATATCTCTTTGCTTACTCAAAGGTTCAAGGAAAATGAACAGCATTTATCATTACTCATTAAGGAAATGTACATAGAATTCCAGTTCAAAATGGTGATGTAGAAAGATCCTGAACTTTGCTCCGCCTATAGACTCAGTGAATTTACAACTACTTGTAGAATGATTTCCTTTTTAAAAAAACAAAAGTCCTTAAGAACTTGTGAGCAATTCCTTCACATTGGACAAATGAGAAGGAAACCACATAAAAGCAGATATGAAAGGCTGAGACAAAATTCTTCCATATACTCTACTCCTGCGATGGTGAGCAAGCCACAATTAGAAGCAAAGTCAAAACCTGGAGATGCTCTCTGAGGAACAAATTGTTGTACTCCACGTCAGGCACCTCAACTCAGAATATTGGCACTGGAGACATGAGCCCCTCAAACATCTGCCTCTGGAGATCTGTCTTGTGCCCAGGAGACCCACAGAGTTGTGATGAACTCAGGACCATTTTTAAAGGGTTTCCACACCATGGTCAGCACAGCTCTTTGGAAGGCCCCCAGACTTTTTATGAAACAGGTTAATTTCTTAATTTTAAAGTGTTGATCTGAGGGACAGGGGTCTTCTGGGATACTCTCTGGGAATGGATATTGGTGAGTGCCATCTTTCTGCTCTGCCTTGCTAAAACTACTGCTGCTGCTGCTAAGTTGCTTCTGTCGTGTCCGACTCTGTGCGACCGCAGAGACGTCAGCCCACCAGGCTCCCCCGTCCCTGGGATTCTCCAAGCATGAACACCGGAGTGGATTGCCATTTCCTTCTCCAATGCATGAAAGTGAAAAGGGAAAGTGAAGCCACTCCGTTGTGTCTGACTCTTAGCGACCCCATGGACTGCAGCCTACCAGGCTCCTCCATCCATGGGATTTTCCAGGCAAGAGCACTGGAGTGGGGTGCCACTGCCTTCTCCATGCTAAAACTACTATACACTTGTAATTTTTGTTTGTTTGTTTTCTTTTCAGTGGAGACCATCTTTCTGCCTCAGCAAGTAGGTACCATGTTCCATGTTCTCCTGCTGCCTTGCTAAAGCTGGAGAATGCCGTCTTTTGCACACCCTTTTCTGTTTTTCATTCTTCTCTCTCTTTTTTCTCTCTTATCTTCTTTTTCCTTTTTTTAGCAAGTACCATCTTTGTACTCCATCTCCGCTTTGCTTCAGCTGGGAGGTGCCATCCTTATGTTTACTTCCTGTCACACTCCAGAGCTCAAGTTTATTTCAGAGAGAGGTTTCTAAACATGTTTGGTGCCTCAGTTTTCATGCCTAGTGACTTAGTTTTTGCAGCTTCCACGTAGGACACACCCCTTGATTGATTGGAACTGGATTCCAGGGGGGCTTGTACTTCTGGGTCCTGTGGGATAGTAACAATAAGAGAGTCAATTATTGGGAGGCTACATACCCAGGGCACTGTACAAATATCAGACTGAAAAATATTCCAAGATAACATTTGAAAATATGTACGCACCCAACACAGGAACAGCCAAATACATAGCACAAATATTCATAAATCTAAATAGAGAAGTAGATGATAACTAAACAATAGTAGGGAATTTTATTTATTTATTTGAATCAAGCATTTTTTTTATTTTAACAAAAAATGGTATGATTTTATTTTATTTTTTCCATTTATTTTTATTAGTTGGAGGCTAATTACTTTACAATATTTTAGTGGTTATTGCCATACATTGACATGAATCAGCCATGGATTTACATGCGTTCTCCATCTTTACATCAATGGATAAATTATCTAGACAGAAAATCATTAAGAAAATATACACCTTAAATGACACAGTAGACCAGGATATACATTTTTTTTTTCAAGCACACATGGTATGTTCTCCAGGATAAAATATATATTTGGTCACAAAACTAGTCTTAAAAATTTTAAAAAGATTGAAAACACATAAAGCATTTTTGACAATGATGGCATGAAATTAGAAATCAATTACAAGAAGGAAATTCACAAATATGTGGAAATTGCACAACAAAGTTAATGACCAACTGATGGGACAACAAAAAACATAAAATAGAACAAAAATACACTGAGGCAAATAAAAATGGAAATATAACTTATCAAAATGTGTACAGCAAAAATAGTTTTAACAGAAGTACACAAAAATAAATGTCTACTTAAAGAAACAAAAATAATATCAAATTAAAAAAACCTATTTTTACAACTCAAGGAAATAGGAAAATAAGAATTAATAAAGCCCCAAATTAGTAAAAGAAAATAAATTAACAAAGCTCAGAACAGAAATGAGTGAAATAGAGACAATAGAAAACATCATTGAAACCAAGAGCTGATTCTCAAAAAGACAAGCAAAATTGATGTCTCTGCTTGTGAATATGCTGTCTAGTTTTGTCACAGCTTTCCTTCCAAGGTGCAAGTGTTTTTAAATTTCATGGCTGCAGTCACTGTCAGCAGTGATTTTGGAACCCAAAAAGAGAAACTCTGTCACAGCTTCCACTTTTTCCACTTCTATTTGGCATGAAGTGATGGACCAGATGTCATGATCTTAGTTTTTTGAATGTTCAGTTTTAAACCAATTTTTTCACTTTCCTCTTTCACTCTCATCAAGATGCTCTTTAATTCCTCTTCACTATCTGCCATTAGAGTGGTGTCATCTGCAAATCTGAGGTAGTTGATATTTCTCCCAGCAATCTTGATTCCAGCCTGTGATTCGTCCATTCTGGCATTAAACATGACATCACTAGTGAATTCTACCAAACATTCAAAGAATTAATACTATTTCTTCATAAACTCTTTCAAAGAAAATAGAAAAAGAAGGAAACTTCCAAAATCATTTTATAATTTCAGCATTACCCTGATACCAAAACCAGACAAGGCCTTCACAGAGGGGGAAAAAAAAATCACAGGTCCTTTCTTTGATGAACATAGATGCAAAAAATCCTCAACAAAATATTAGCAAACTGAACTCAGTGATGTATTAAAATATTATATGCCATTGCCACTTAGGATTTAATCTGCAAGAATTGTTCAACACCCACATTCAGTAACTAAAGATCAAATCATGATAATTGCAAAGCAAAAAAAAAAAAAAAAATAGAATTCAGCATCCAGTTATGATAACATTACTGAACAAAGTGGCTAAGAAGCAAATGCAGCTCAGCATAATAAAGACCATATATGACAAGTCCACAGCTAACATAATACTTAGGGTGAAAATCTTAAAGCATTTCCTCTAAGACCAGTAACATGACAAGGATGCCACTCTCACCACTTTTATTCAGCATAGGACTGGAAATCCTAGCCAGGGTAATTAGGCAAGACAAAGAAATAAAAGGCATACAAGTTGGATATAAAGAAATGAAACTCTTAATATTTGCATCATACTATATAAAGAAAACATTAAAGAGTCCACCCCAAAAGTATTAGAACTAATAAAGAAATTCAGAAAAAATGCAGTATATAAATCAATATATACAAATCTACTGCATCATGCTCCCTGATTTCAAACTACATTACAAAGCTATAGAAATCAAAATAGTATGATATTGGCATTAAAACAGATACATAGATCAATGGAACAGAATAAATAGATAGACAAAAAATAAATCCATGTATATATGGTTAATCAATTTACTATATAGTTACCAAGAATATACAGTGGAGAAAGGACAGTCTTTTCAATAAACGGTCCTGGGAAAAATGGACAGTAACATTCAAAAGAATTAACCGGATCACTATTGTTAACATACATAATTATAAGATCTGAGACCATAAAATGACTAAAAGAAACCATAGGTGGTAAACTCCCTGACACATGTATATTTTTCATATGATACCAAAAGTAAAAGAAAGAAAAGGCAAAATTCAAAAAGTGGGACTACCACAAACAAAAAGTGTTTGCACAGCAAAGGACATTGTTAACAAAGTGAAAAAAACAACCTACAGAGTGAAAGAAAATATTTTCAAATCACACATCTGATAAGGAGTTAGTATTCAAAATATATAAAGGATTCATATGACTCAATACCAAAAAATAAAAAATGTGATATTAAAACAGGCAGAGAATCTGATTAAACATTTTTCCAACGAAGACAAATGGAAACCAGGTGCATTAAAAGATATTTAACATTCATAATCATCAGGGAAATGAAAACTAATTCCACTATGTGATGTCACCTCACACCTTTTAGAATGGTTATTATAAAAAATAAAAAAGACAAGAAAAAAAAAATGTTGCCCAAGATGTGAAGAAAATGGAGTTCTTGTGCTCTGTTTGTTGGAGTATAAAGTAGTGCAGCCAGTATGGCAAACAATATGCAGTTAAAAAAATAAAAGTAGTATTACTATAAGGCCCATTAATTCCAAATTTATAAAATACATATAAGATAATTCCAATACCATATGATCAATTAATTTCAATTTGGAAAAACTGACTGGTTCCAAATTGGGAAAGGAGTATGTAAAGCCTGTATATTGTCACCCTGCTTATTTAACTTGTATGCAGACTACATCATGCAAATGCCAGCCTGGATGACACAAGCTGGAATCAAGATTGCTGGGAGAAATACCAATAACCTCAGTTATGCAGATGACACCACCCTTAGGGCAGAAAGTGAAGAGGAAATGAAGAGCCTCTTAATGAAAGTGAAAGAGGAGAGTGAAAAAGTTGGTTTAAAACTCAACATTCAGAAAACTAAGATCATGGCATCTGGTCCTACCACTTCATGACAAATAGATGGGAAAACAATGGAAACGGTGAGAAGCTTTATTTTCTTGGGCTCCAAAATCACTGCGGGTGGTGACTTCCGCCATGATATTAAAAGACACTTGCTCCTTGGAAGAAAAGCTATGACCAAACTAGACAACTTTTTTTAAAAAGCAGAGACATTATTTTGCCAACAAAGTTCTGTCTAGTCAAACCTATGACTTTTCCAGTAGTCACGTGTAGATGTGAGATGTGGACCATAAGAAAGCTGAGCGCCAGTAAATTGATGCTTTTAAACTGCGGTGTTGGAGAAGACTCTTGAGAGTCCCTTGGACTGCAAGAAGATCCAACCTGTCCATCCTAAAGGAAATCAGTCCTGAATATTCATTGGAAGGACTAAAGCTCAAGCTCAAACTCAAGCTCAAGCTCCGGTACTTGGGCCACCTGATACGAAGAACTAACTCATTTGAAAAGACCCTGATGCTGGGAAAGATTGAAGGCAGGAGGAGAAGGGGACGACAGAGGATGAGGTGGTTGCATGGCATCAGTGGCTCGATGAACTTGAGCTTGAGCAAGCTCTGGGAGTTGGTGATGGATAGGGAAGCCTGGCATGCTGCAGTCCATGGGGTCCCAAAGAGTCAGACATGACTGAGCAACTAAACTGAACTGAATTCCAATTTTCGGCACTTATCCAAAGGAAATGAAAACACTAATTGAAAAGATATATACATCCCAGTCTTCATTACAACAATACATACAATGTCCATGATATGGAAGCAACCATAGTTGATAGATTGAATTGATAAATAAGATGCAGCATAAGATTTTGTTCTTTTTTATGGCGAAAAGATATTCTGGGAAGGCAGGAGGCAGCCCACCAACAGGGATAGAAACCTAGAATATCATTTAATCAGAAAAATGAACAAAATTTTGCCATTTGTGACAACATCGATGGAACTGGGAGTATTATGCTAAGTGAAATAGATAAAACAAAGACTAAATGTCTCACATATATGGAGTCTAAACAACAACAAAAAACAAGCTCATCGATTCAGAGGAGAGATTGGTGGTTGCCAGAGGCACAATGTTGTAGGTAGTAAGTAGGAGAAATGAGCAAAGAAAGTCAAAAGTGAACACTTCCAGTTATTAATATGTCACAGAAACGAGAGGAACAGAATGGTGACTATAGTTTAAAAAAAAAAAAAAACTGTATTAAATATTTGAAAGTTACCAAAAGAGTAGATATTAGAAATTCTCATCACAAGGGAAAAAAAACAAAAACAAACAAACAAACAAAAACCTATAACCATATCTGTTAATGAATGCTAACTAGACTTACTGTAGTGATCACTTTGCAATATATACAAATTAAAAAATCACTATATTGTACACTTGAAGCAAATATAATATTGTAAGCCAATTATACCTCAAAAAAAAGTCAATTATACCTCAATATACCTCAATAAATGCCTCAATTATACCTCAATTGAGGTATACCTCAATTATACCTCAATAAAAAATGTATGGAGCATGCTCTTCAGATAACCTGCATTATCCACGTATAATCCTCTAAAAAATGTGATAATCTAGAAAAATAATAGTGTTTTTTTTTTTTATTATTATTATTTTTACATCGTTCTCTCTAGATGCCATATTGGTGTCTCAGAGAAATAGAATGAAGAATCTCTGAATTTTTCTTGAATGAAAATGTTTAATATTTTAATTCATTTGAGGAAAAATTATTGGAGACCTTTTAAAAATGAGAACTAACTCTGGAGAAACAAAGATCAAATTTTAAAAATAAAATAATGATGACCTCTATTTTCCTTGGTAAGCTTAGTTTTACAATAAAATTAACATAGTTTTCCTTGTTGCTAGATGAGCTTCGAAAGTCAAACTCCAAAAATCAATCGTATGTATATGTACAGTAATAGTGTTGCAAATTGGAGTAGAATCCTTGATTTAAAAGATAGTTCCTCTGTCATTGATTTATTATGTCAGAGTTTACTGTCAGTCACATAAAAGAACACAAAATAAAAACATGGGCTTTTAAAATTTTCAAAACTTTAGTGATTTCTTTAAAATTATTTTCTGACAGTTGAAGTTAGAGGATGTGAGTTAGGTAAGGACACACATGATGAAGAAGCTTCTCTTAAAGCAGACATCACTCTTCCATTTTCCATTACAAAGATTTGATATATATGTCAAACCCACTCATTTCCACTCTGATTTATGCCACTTACTTGATGAATCAAGTAGTCAGACTGAGATAAATCAGTCATAATGACTTTTGACAAATTAATCACTATTCAAAATGGTTTTATTATATACAATGTAGAATTTCATAAAAAATAAAACTTCAAAATAAAAATTTTATTTATATAATCATATATGTAAAATGTTACTAAAAATGAGAAGATTTACATGGTCACTTTTTGTCAAAAGAAGAATATAATACAATTCATTTTGTCTTTTTGTAAATATATAAGCCTTCAAATGTTTAAATCTTCAAATATTTCATGTAAACAAGGTAAAACTTTCAAAGTACTTTTAGGGCAGATTGTAATCTTAAGAAACTCAGCCCTTACCTATTCTACTAGGAAAATATGGGAAATCTAAAGTAAAATAGCATTTATACGATACCTTTAGACACACTGCTAAATTTCACATATACTAAAGTGTGAATAAATGTGCATTTAAAATATGATATAATACAATTAAAAGGGAATTAATACAGGACTGCATATTTGGGGAAAACAAATAATAATATCACCAAAAAAATTCTCAAGGAAGAGATAAGACTTTTTTTTTTTTCTATACTCCTTAGTCATTAGTCACATAAAACATTTTTTTTTTTCCCTTTAAACTGAAACTGATGATTACAAAGCAACCAACTCAGCTTAAACTCTGTGCTAAGGATAATGTGACAACAATGTGTCCTGCTTGAGGACAGATTTTCCTTTTGAAAACCTTCTGACTAACCCTGTTATCTTAAAGTGCTTATTATGGGAGTGGGTCTCAGTTCAGTCCCTCAGTGTGTCTGACTCCCTGTGATCCCATGGGCTGCAGCACTCCAGGCCTCCCTGTCCATCACCAACTCCCAGAGATTACTCAAACTCATGTCCATTGACTCAGCGATGCCATCCAAACATTTCATCCTCTGTCATATCCTTCTCCTCTCACCTTCAATCTTTCCCAGCATCAGGGTCTTTTAAAATTAGTCAGCTCTTCACATCAGGTGGCCAGAGTTATTGGAGTTTCAGCTTCAGCATCAGTCCTTCCAATGAACATTCAGGACTGATCTCCTTTAGGATGCACTGGTTGGAGCTCCTTGCAGTCCAAGGGACTCTCACGAGTCTACTCCAACACCACAGTTCAAAAGCATCAATTCTTTGGTGCTCAGCTTTCTTTATAGTCCAACTCTCACATCCATACAGATTACTGGAAAACCATAGCCTTGATTAGACTGACCTTTGTTGGCAAAGCAATGTCTCTGCTTTTTAATATTTTTAATAGGTTGGTCATAGCTTTTCTTCCAAGGAGCAAGTATCCTTTAATTTCATGGCTGCAGTCAACATTTGAGGTTATTTTGGACCTCCCAAAAAATAAAGTCTGCCACTGTTTCCACTGTTTCTCCCTCTATTCGCTATATTTTTCTGGGCTCCGAAATCACTGCCAATGGTAATTGCAGCCGTGATATTAAAAGACGCTTGCTCTTTGGAAGGAAAGTTATGACCAACCTACACAGCATATTAAAAAGCAAAGACCTTAATTTACCAACAAAGGTCCGTCTAGTCAAGGTTTTTCCAGTAGTCATGTATGGATGTGAGAGTTGGACTATAAAACTGAGTGTCGAAGAATCAATGCTTTTGAACTGTGGTGTTGGAGAAGACTCTTTAGAGTCCGTTGGACTGCAAGGAGATCCAACCAGTCCATCCTAAAGGAGATCAGTGCTGGGTGTTCATTGGAGGGACTGATGTTGAAGCTGAAACTCCAATACTTTGGCCACCTGTTGTGGAGAGCTGACTAATTTTAAAAGACCCTGATGCTGGAAAGATTGAGGGCAGGAGGAGAAGGGGATGACAGAGGATGAGATGGTTGGATGGCATCACTGACACAATGGACATGGGTTTGGGTGGAATCCAGGAGTTGGTGATGGGCAGGGAGGCCTGGTATGCTGCAGTTCATGGGGTTGAAAAGAGTTGGACACAACTGAGCCACTGAACTGAACTGAACTGAACTGAACTGATGGTGTCAGATGCCATGGTCTTTGTTTTCTGAATGTTGAGCTTTAAGCCAACTTTTTCTATTCTCTTCTTTCACTTTAATCAAGAGGCTCTTTAGTTCTTCTGCACTTTCTGCCATAAGGGTGGTGTCATCTACCTATCTGAGTTTATTGATATTTTCCCCAGAAATCTTGATTCCAGCTTGTGTTTCATCCAGCCCAGTATTTCTCATGGTGTACTCTGCATATAAGTTAAATAAGCAGGGTGGTAATATACAATCTTGACGTACTCCTTTTCCTGTTTGGAACCAGTCTGTTGTTCCATGTCCAGTTCTAACTGTTGCTTCCTGACCTTCATATAGATTTCTCAAGAGGCAGATCGGGTGGTCTAGTATTCCCATCTCTTTCAGAATTTTCCACAGTTTGTTGTGATCCACTCAGTCAAAGGCTTTGGCATAGTCAATAAAGCAGAAAATGATATTTTCCTAGAACTCTCTTGCTTTTTTGATGATCCAGCAGATGTTGGCAATTTGATTCCTGGTTCCTCTGCCTTTTCTAAAACCAGCTTGAACATCTGGAAGTTCTTGGTTCATGTATTGCTGAAGACTGGCTTGGAGAATTTTGAGCATTACTTTACTAGCATGTGAGATGAGTGCAATTGTGCGGTACTTTAAGCATTCTTTGGCATTGCCTTTCTTTGGGATTGAAATGAAAACTGATCTTTTCCAGTTCTGTGGCCACTTCTGAATTTTCCAAATTTGCTGGCCTATTGAGTGCTGCACTTTCACAGCATCATCTTTCAGGATTTGAACTAGTTCAACTGGAATTCCATCACCTCCACTAGCTTTGTTTGTAGTGTTGCTTGCTAAGGCCCACTTAAGTTCACATTCCAGGCTGTCTGGCTCTAGGTGAGTGATCACGCCATCATGATTATCTGGGTCATGAAGGTATCTTAAAATGCTATCTTAAAATGTTTATTAGGGGAGTGGGTCTAGTAAGATCTTTATAACCTTGAGACATTCTTTCGATTTTTTGTAATACCTAATTTAAAAAAAAATATTTACCTCCCTTGCTAAGACTAGCAAGCGAGGAACTCTTCTTCCCCCTTCTGATTTCTGTGTCAGAAGCTCTTTCTGTCCCTTTTTATACTTTACTAAATCTCTGCTACACAAAAGCTCTTGAATGATCAGATACCCAATATGCTACTGGAGATCAGTGGAGAAATAGCTCCAGAAAGAATGAAGAGACAGAGCCAAAGCAAAAGTAACACCCAGTTGTGGATGTGACTGGTGATGGAAGCAAGGTCTGATACTATAAACAGAAATATTGCATAGGAACCTGGAATGTTACGTTCATGAATCAAGGCAAATTGGAAGTGATCAAACAGGAGATGGCAAGAGTGAACATCGACATTTTAGGAATCAGCGAACCAAAATGGATTGGAATGGGAGAATTTAACTCAAATGACCATTATATCTACTCTGTAGCCAAGAATCCCTTAGAAAAAGTGGAGTAGCCATCAGAGTCAACAAAAGAGTCTGAAATGCAGTCCTTGGATGCACTCTCAAAAATGACAAAATGATTTCTGTTCGTTTCCAAGGTAAACCATTCAACATCACAGTAATCCAAGTCTATGCCCCAACCAGTAATGCTGAAGAAGTTGAAGTTGAACAGTTCTATGAAGACCTACAAGACCTTCCAGAATTAACACCCCCAAAAGATTTCCTTTTCATTATAGGGGACTGGAATGTAAAAGTAGGAAGTCAAGAAACACCTGGAGTAACAGGCAAACTGGGCCTTGGAGTACAGAATGAAGGAGGGCAAAGTCTAATAGAGTTCTGCCAAGAGAATGCACTGGTCATAGCAAACACCCTCCTTGAACAACACAAAAGAAGACTCTACACATGGGACATCACCAGATGATCAACACCGTAATCAGATTGATTATATTCTTTGCAGTCAATGATAGAGAAACTCTATACAGTCAGCAAAAATAAGACCGGGAGCTGACTGTGGCTCAGATCCTGAAATCCTTATTGCCAAATTGAGACTTAAATTGAAGAAATTAGGGAAAACCAGTAGACCATTCAGGTATGACCTAAATCAAATCCCTTACAATTATACAGTGGAAGTAAGAAATAGATTTAAGGTACTAGATCTGAAAGAGTACCTAATGAACTATGAATGGAGGTTCATGACATTGTACAGGAGACAAGGAGCAAGATCATCCCCAAGAAAAAGAAATGCAAAAAGGAAAAGCGGCTGTCTGAGGAGGACTTACAAATAGCTGTGAAAATAAGGGAAGTGAAAAGCAAAGGAGAAAAGGAAAGATATACCCATTTGAATGCAGAGTTCCACAGAAGAGCAAGGAGATGTAAGAAAGCCTTCCTCAGTGATCAGTGCAAAGAAATAGAGGAAAACAATGTAATGGGAAATACTAGCGATCTCTTCAAGAAAATTAGAGATACCAAGGGAATGTTTCATGCAAAGATGCACTCTGTAAAGGACAGAAATCATATGGACCTAACAGAAGGAGAGATATTAAGAAGAGGTGGCAAGAACACACAGAAGAACTGTACAAAAAAGATCTTCAAGACCCAGATAATCATGATGGTGTGATCACTCACCTAGAGCCAGACATCCTGGAATGTGAAGTCAAGTGGGCCTTAGGAAGCATCACTATAAACAAAGTTAGTGGAGTGATGGGATTCCAGTTGAACTATTTCAAATACTAAAAGATGACGTGAAAGCGTTGCACTCAATATGCCAGCAAATTTGGAAAATTCAGAAGTGGCCGCAGGGCTGGAAAAGGTCAGTTTGCATTCCAAGCACAAAGAAAGGCAGTGCCAAAGAATGCTCAAACTACCACACAATTGCATTCATCTCACATACTAGTAAAGTAATGCTCAAAATTCTCCAAGGCAGGCTTCAGCAATACCTGAACTGTGAACTTCCAGATGTTCAAACTGGTTTTAGAAAAGGCAGAGGAACCAGAGAACAAATTGCCAACATCCTCTGGATCATCAAAAAAGCAAGAGAGTTCCAGAGAAACATATATTTCTGCTTTACTGACTATGCCAAAGCCTTCGACTGTGTGGATCACAATAAACTGTGGAAAATTCTGAAAGAGATGGGAATACTAGACCACCTGACCTGCCTCTTGAGAAACCTGCATGCAGGTCAGGAGGCAACAGTTAGAACTGGACATGGAACAACAGACTGGTTTCAAACAGGAAAAGGAGTAATGTCAAGGCTGTATATTGTCACCCTGCTTATTTAACTTATATGCAGAGTACATCATGAGAAACACTGGGCTGATGAAGCACAGCTACAATCAAGATTTCTGAGAGAAATATCAATAACCTCAGGTATGTAGAGGACACCACTCTTATGGTAGAAAGTGAAGAAGAACTTAAGAGCCTCTTGATGAAAGGGAAAGAGGAGAGTGAAAATGTTGGCTTAAAGCTTAACATTCAGAAAACTAAGATCATGGCATCCAGTCCCATCACTTCATGGCAAATAGATGGGGAAACAGTGGAAACAGTTCAGACTTAATTTTGAGGAGGCCTCAAAATCATTGCAGATGGTGACTGCAGCCATGAAATAAAAAGGCTCTTACTCCTTGGAAGAAAAATTATGACTAACCTAGACACCATATTATAAAGCAGAGACATTACTTTACCAACAAAAGTCCATCTAGTCAAGGCTATAGTTTTTCCAATAGTCTGTATGGATCTGAGTTGAGAGTTGGACTATAAGAAAGCTGAGTACCAAAGAATTGATGCTTTTGAACTATGTTGTTGGAGAAGACTCTTGAGGGTTCCTTGAGCTGCAAGGAGATTCAACCAGTCCATCCTAAAGGAAATCATTCCTGAATGTTCATTGGAAGGACTGATGTTGAAGCTGAAACTCTAATACTTTGGCCACCTGATGTGAGGATCTCATTCATTTGAAAAAATCCTGATGCTGGGAAAGATTGAGGTCAGGAGAAGGGGATGACAGAGGATGAGATGGTTGGATGGCATCACCGACTCAATGGATATGAGTTTGAGTAAACTCCAGGAGTTGGTGATGGACAGGGAAGCCTGGCGTGCTGCAGTCCACTGGTTCGCAAAGAGATACACACAACTGTGAGATGAACTGAACTGAAAATAAATGATAATGTTTTGCAGTTACCAAAATAAGTATTTTATGCACACTAATTATTATTTTCATAGTTCTATTAACTGAAATATATATATTCCATATATATGTAATCTTCAAGAATCATGAGTGGTACTATCATATATTGGGCTTCCCTGATGGTTCACATGGTGAAGAATCCATCTGCAATGTGGAGACCCAGGTTTGATCCCTGGGCCAGGAAGATCCCTGGAGAAAGAAATGGCAACCCTATATACTTTTCTTGCTTGAAGAATCCAATGGACAGAGGAGCCTGGTGTGTTATAGTCCATGGGGTCACAAGGAGTTGGGCACAACTGAGTGACTAACACTTTGAATATCATTTAACTTTCAGAAATCCAGAGTTTGATCTGAAAGAAATATAAAGACAATTTAAAAACCAAAAAAAAAAAAAATAAAATAAAATAAAAAATAAAATAAAAGGCTGTATTTGGTCATTACTAACAAAGATCATTCTAACACTTTATTTATTCATTTATTTTAATCTTGCTCACTGGAAAATGAAATAACTTTGAAAGAAAATTATGCCAGAGGGTAAAACAAAAACAAAAACTGGTGAAACTGAAAGAAAATACTTTAGGAATATGTCATTTCATAGGAATGTCAAAGTTGACTATTATGCTTGTTATGACTATGAGCCCACAAGGAGCAGCAGATAAACTATAGCTATAGGAAACTTGTTTGCTAAGAGACTTCAGATGACACAGATTGTAAAGGAGAAAAGAAGGGGAAGAAGGATAGGAAAACGAAGAGTAGAAGGAGTTATATGGGGAGAAAATATTATCAACAATTAGTACAGACACCTGAAGAAGAAAATAAAAATTCATTGAAGGATTTTGGATGGTCTGCATCCAATGAGACTCTTTTTTTTTTTTTTTTTTCTTTTAAAAGTCAAGTTTGGTATTTTCTCATAGTTAGTAAGCTCTGAATTATAAGAATCATTTCGAAGCTAAAATTATTCTTCTTGTCATCATCCCAAGGTGATTTATTTGGCAGGACAGTGCACTTAATCATTTGCCATCGCTTGAGATCTTGGCATGAGATAGGCAATGTTTAGGTACTATTTTCACTTATGTCCTACTATGAGAGTTAAAGGCAATGGCATAAATATTATTAAACCTTGGGGAAACAGTCTCTGGAAAAAATAAAAGTCTTGCTTGTTAAGATATCATTCTAAAATTTTGAGTTACCATAGTAATTTTATTTTTTTCTAAAGTTCTCAACTTAATTTCACTTTCAAATTGACATGACATAATGTAAAAAAAGATTTTAAAACTTATTACATGGAAAGAATTATTTTGAATTTCACATCCTTTTAAGGTTCATGTAAAGTGTATAAGGGCACCTGGATATTTTTAATGTTCAAGTAAATACTTGTTATTTTCATATATATGCCTCATTTCTTTTCAGCTTTTCTACTTTTGATATGTATTTAATAGATATCTAATAGATGATTTTAAATTGCTGATTTCAAATCCACTAAAAACTCTGAATTCCTTGTAAAAGGAATTCAAATTAAAAAGAAAAAAGTAAAACTATCATGGTTTGCAGATGACTTGATATTATAAAGAGAAAATCCTAAAGACACACCAGAAAACTACTGGAACTCATCCATGAATATGATGATATTGCAGTATACAACATTAATATACTGAAATATGTTGCATTTCTATACAATAACTATGAAGCATCAGAGAGAAAACTCAAGGAAAAAAATCCTATTTTCCATTGTATAAAAAATAACAAA